>NC_056034.1:26689845-27319993 GCF_004379255.2 Salvia splendens
TCTCTTTGATAGCGGCGGTACTCGTTCCATGCTTGTCGCGTACTGACATTATATTGAGCGCTCTTATGTGCGGTTTGTTTTGTTCGTACCATCTACGCGAAAACGAAGATGTTCCTTAGAAGAAGAAGCTTTCTCAAACATATTTTATCTCGTTGTTGGTGATAGATATAAAGCTTGTTACGTATCACTAAGTTTGAGATTATCTTAAGGCTTCCAATACATTCTTATCATCTCATCATCCATTTCATATTCTTTCAACAACTTAAAACATACCTCACTTTCTTTTGATTGAACGTGATGCTCCGGATGTTGAGTCTTCATGACACTTCTAGTCTAGGGGTACTAATCTAGACTTAAACTGAAAGAAGACTCTCGAACTAGAGCGAAAGAACGAAGCTCTGATACCACTCTGTCACGACCGCCCTTACTAAGGATAGTAAAGACGGGGAAATCGTGACTAGGGGAGGAACTAAGAAGCGGGGAACAAATTGGAGGACACAATAAAAGACAACATTTAACAGGAACCTCAAATAAGCTTCAAGAGATAATATTTTAATCTAGCAAACGTTAAGCAGTGGATTTGTGTCTCAAGGTACTTAATGTCATAAAACAGTATCAAGTAATGACTTTGGTTATACAATTCCATTTTCTATTTAATATCAGTTTTGTTTTTACTTCGTTTCTTCCGTAAGTTGTTCCATAATACTTCACGTTTGAGGTACACATTCGGTGATAATTTAATATAACTTGCTACATAATCGTGAGAAGAGGTTGGCGAGTTAGATCCACTTAGTAGACACTACAATTAGCTTCAATTAAAACGGCACTGTTAATTGAGAGTGAGGACTTTTCAAGGGTCTTAGGAGCTTTTAGGAGTTACGAATCTAGGATTGACAACCCTAGTGTTAGTAATCTCTGCTTGCGCCGCATGGGCAAAACTTATGTTACTCGTTCTATCGAAGTATAAACTGTGCTAGGGTATTGTAGTTGCAATTTGTATAACCATAACTGTGAACGCACATCCCTGGAATTCTCTATCTCTCATATTTTACCTCTTTAATTACTTGTAATTAGTTGTCTTGTTGCTTTCAAATTGTTTTTAGTTTTCAAAATTCTCAAAAGTTTCAGTTTTTCAAATAGTGAACGAAGCTTAGTAGAAGGTAGACAGTCTGTGATTATTTTCCCTGTGATCGATATCTGGTACTGACCTTTAGCTATACATTACCTACTCTGTATACTTGCAGGTATTTATAGGGCTAATAAAAAGTGCATCAGCCGCCTATAAATAGAATATCAACATTGAAGAAACATTGTCCATACTTAGACCATTTTTTTAGATTAGCTCCACTGCACTCTCTTAGATAGCTTAGTTAGTCAGTTAGCTAGTTTTAACTTAAAGTTTCTGGCCACATGCCAGGAGAAGGAGTCCATAATCCGTTCCAGCCAGATTGTTGTCGTAGTCGAGAAGTTTACTTAGTTTCCGAGGAGCCATGGATCTTTTACTTGCTTTGTTTTATGCTTTCTTAAGTTTCAGCACTTGTTTTACTTACATTTGACTTACATTTGACTTAGATTCTAGTAGCTATTTCAGATTGCTTATGCTTTCTTTCAACTTAGTTAGATAGATCTAGTAGTTTTATGTTGTTTTCTGTTGTTTAAGAGATTTAATCTGCCTAGTTAAGTTAGATCCAGTTTTTCTCCATGTTTTAATCGGTAATTTCTTCTATGGTTCATAGATCTCAGTTTCTGCTTCATTCTCGACATCCTGCATGTTAGTCAGTTTATGCATCTGTTGTTTTCTGCATGATTTAGTTGCTCTAGTTTAATTTTTCGCCTAGATTTAAGTTTAAAGTCTTCGTTTTGAGTTAGATCTTAGTTGTTGCTTTTGATTCTGAGCATTCATCCATGGAGGTTTACTTTTCCGAGCATTTTTCATTGTTTGGTGAAGAAGACCACATCTCAGCCTGATTCAGGGACCACTTTATTGCTTTTTACTTTTGTCCTTTTACTTTTTCAGCTTTTCAACATGTTCAGGTAGTAGTTAACCAGCATTATCTATTATTCTTTTTCACTTTTGTCTATCCATTTATAGCAATATTTCACTTTTCACATGCACACTAGTAGTCCAACATTTACCCTCACGTACACATCCCGCTACATGAAGCATTTAGTTACTTATTGGCCAGGATAGGTAGAGTCCCATTTTACTTTATACCTAGGTAAAAACTTGATAAGTCGCATTCTAGGCCTCGGTTACTGGTTAGTATAACGTGCTTAATTGGATTATATCTGCAAAATAGTTGCTAAAATGTGCAGGGAAATGGTACCAGTCAGTACGAAAGGGTTCGGATAACTCAGGTGAAAAGAGCGCCAGAAAGGTGCAATACTGACCAGGATGCATGCTAAAAAGGCTCGAGATAGAGAAGAAGGATTGCTGGGAAGGATCAACCACAAACAAGGGTAAAAGAGTCATTTCACGAAGAGATTCTACCCTAAAAAGCAAGGGCAGGCCTCCCTATAAAAGGAAGCCACTTGGAGAGAGAATGAGGATCGACATTCAAACTTAGTTAGAGTCCTCTCTCTTGGTAGATAAATTCTTTCAGCATCGTCCAAAATCTTCTCTTCCCTCACCACAGCCGTGGTCACCTGAAGTTCCATAAGTCCACCGGAGAATCGCCTTCCATCGTTCCACCCAGTTCATTTCGTAGTCGTAGCAGTTTTATCGCCCGGAGTGGCAAAACAATCTTTATTCGCTTTCCTAGTTAATCTTTACTTGTTTTCCTTTCATTCGATCTGTTGCATATTCAGTACTTGTTATCTTTTGAAGTGTTTTGTAGGGATCCAAATGTTTTATGCAATGAAGTTGTTTTTATGCATCTTTTTCGGTTTGAATTTGTTTCATTCTGCCTAGGTAGCTTAGATTTAGTTGTCGCGGTAATTTCTAAGTGTTGAAAGCATGATTTCATTTGGAGTTGCTCGATCTGAGATTGTTAGTTAAGTTTGTTGTTTAGATTTAGTTTCCGAAGTGATTAAGTGCGAAATCCGAGTTTACGTGAATTCTGCCACCTTACATGTCGCCCAGTAAGTGTAATTCTTGATTTCACTTGATTAATCTTCGAATTTTAGAGTGTTAATTTGTGGATCTGAATTGTGAAGTTGTTAATCTGTAAGTGTCATCCATGGAATCTGAGTTTGTTCGATTTTGTGCATACTTGTTGAAGAAGACAACATCCACATCCAAGTTTGGGACCACTTTTGCTTTTTAGTTACGTTTTGCTTTTGTCCTTTACTTTTCTTGCTGGTACCCTACAGACCTGACAGTGCAGCCACCAAACCACCACTTATTCTCTGATATTTCGTTTAGCCTTTTATAGTAACTATCTACTTTCCACATATCCCTGAAACACCGTGTCCCCCACTTTCACGTACACAGCTACATGTCAATCACTTTCACACCACTCAGTCAGTAGAGTACCACCTTTAATTCTTGTCTGCGTAGAATCTCAACTCAAGCGTGGTAGCTAACTAAACCCCTCCATATTATCACCACAATTACCCTAGCGCGTCCATCTCTGAGGGATTCGACCCTTACCTCCACTATACTAACTAGTAGAAGTGGGTTGAGGAATATTATTGATACCAAGTTCAGGTTGGCTGGGATTTCTATCCTGATCAGGTGGACACACCCTTGCTTAACACGACACCGAGAACCTGTACCTTCAAATGGCGCCGTTGCCGGGGATGGATGGCGTTATTAACTGCTATTGTGCGTGATATTTTGGCGTATATATTGTGCATAATTTTTCTCTTTTCTTTTTATTTCAGTTTATGAGAAGCAATTCGGCTCCTAACCATTGGAAGCCGAAGATACTCCAACGAGGGACTATACTCGTGACCACTCGTTCTGGCCTGTCGACAGCCCTGTCTGACCTAGGCACAAGTAGTGACGAAGAGCAAGACACCATAGAAGGAGGAATACCAGAACCAGTGCTACAATTGGAAGGAAACCCAAGGTGGATGGCTGCCCAAGTAGACGATGACCCAGAGATCGGATCACTGAACGCGCATGCCGACGGAGAACCGCCGGAAGCCATAGTTGTCACCCCGGGACAAACAACCTGTGATGTGAAGCATCGCAATTCTACCCACGTACTGTGGGAAGAGCTATGAAGGGCCCTACGAGTTCCTTCATGAGTTCTGTAAGATTTGCAAGGCACAGAGAAGGTCAAAGGGGGGTGACCGAGGATGACTACAGATTGAAGGCCTTGTCATTCGTCTTAAAGGGGAAGGAAGGCCAACACATGGTTCATGCGTCTGCCACCCAACTCCATTGAGAGTTGGGCCGATTTCAAGTCAGCCTTCGTAGGCAAATTTTTCCCGTCATCGAAGACGAGTGCGCTGAAGAGAGAGATAACCAGTGTGAAGCAAGAGTACGATGAACCCCTGAGTGATTATTGGGCGAAATATATGAACCTTTTGGACGCGTGTCCAAACCATCGTATGGCAGAAATAGAGATACATTACACCTTTTATGAGGGGATGAATAAGGCAACAAAGGATCTGGCAAACTCATCGTCAGGAGGAAGCTTCACGCAACTAAGGGTCAGTGAAGCGAAAAAGATCCTAGGGAAGCTTTTGAGCGCGAAGAAGGAGTACGACAATTCGAGGGATGGATACAGCAAAGAAAGGATTGTGAGTGCTTTGTCCACTAACCAGGAGCAGAAGATAGAGCAGAAGATGGACTTGAAAATGGAAGAGCTGAAAAAGACGCTCCTGAGCGGGATCGAGAAGAACACGCCACCGCCTTCCCCAACTGGGAGCTACAAGGGTGCAGAGCAGGGAAATCAAGGGCAAACCTACGATCAGCCGAATGACTTGGTCAATATGGAGCAAGTCAATGCTGCAGGATACTATAACTCCAGTGGGAATTGGATTCCGGGGAGACAACAGGAAACAAATGGAGGGACCATCCAAATTTTCGATGTGGAGACGGGAACCAAAAGTAAAACCAAGGTCAAGGTCAGAACCAATACAACCCCCACCTGAACCAAAATCCCAACCGTGGCCCAGCAAACCCCGACCACTAATTCAACTAGTCAGGGAGGAACCAACAACCCCACAGAACCAAAACCCAAACCCTATTTATGTGCCACCAAACCAGAGGAACTACCAAAATTACCAGAATCAGCATAATCAAGGTCCCCAACACCAACAGAACCAAAATCAGTTCCAGAACCAGAACCAGAATCAATATCACCAAGACCAATACAACCCTCCTGCCCAGTATAACCAATACCCACCTAACCAGAACCAGCAAAACTTCCAGAATTACCAGCACAACCAAAACCCACAGTATAACCAGCACCAAGGACTAAATCAACTTCAATATCCTAACAGGTCAAGGAGATCTATGGAGGACATGATGGGAGAAATGCTCGCTTCGCAGCAGAGTATCAAGGGTGAATTGTTGTCCAATAATGAAGTAGTGCAGGGGATGCAGAATGCCCAGAAGGAGCATAAGGCGAACATGGATATGATGAATAGGCTATTATCCCAGCTGGAAAATTCGATGGGTGAATTAAAGGGGAATTCAGGGAAACTCCCGTCTACAGTCCATGTACCTGAAAAGGCAAACGTAAGTAAGGTCACATTGCGGTCCGGAACTGCCTATAATGGACCCCAACCGAAGAAACCCAGTGGAGAACCCAGTGGACTACATGTCCATTTTTGGGAAGTTGGATGTCACCATACCATTCCTCCAAGCCGTGAAGCTACCCCCGCTTGGGAAATTCATCAAGGAGTTCATAGCCGGGAAGGCCCAGGAAGACGGAAAAATCATGGTGGAAGGGATAGCGTCAGCAATTGTGCAGGAGAAGCTACCGCCCAAAAGAGCCGGCCCAGGTATGTTCACTTTACCTATAACTATCGGAGATGTAAAAATCGAGCATGTGATGTGTGATCTGGGAACATCTATAAATGTTATGCCATTATCAATCTATAATCGGTGGAAGGGAGTAAAGTTGTCAAACACTAGGGTGTTAATCTAACTGGCTGATAGGCTCTGCATAAATCCTGAGGGCGTGTTGGAAAATGTATTGGTGAGAGTGCATGATTTTACTTACCCTGCTGACTTTTATGTGATCAAGATGAGTGAGTTTGAAGCTAGGGAGTCTAGTGGTATATTGTTAGGGAGACCGTTTTTTAGAACAGCTAAGACAATCATGGACATGGCTGAGGGGACGATTTGCATTGATTTTCATGGAGAGAAATTCACTTTTGATATCAATGAGGCCATGAAGAAGCCTATCGATTCTGAAAATCTATGCTATGTTGATGTAATTGACCCCCTAGTCCAAGATTTTCTTGAGACTGAATTATTACAGGAAAAACTCCAAGCGTTGGATATGTATGGACAGGCTGATGTAGAAGCAGCTGCATGGTGCAATCTGATCAGCAGCCAAGAGTTGACTGATGAAGAGATACAAGGAGCAATTAAGGACTTTTGTCAGAAATCAGAATTTATTGGAGCCGCAGGGGCTCAACTACCAGCCAGTACAGATGTATTCTCAGATGGTGAATTAGAAAAAGAGGCGGATGCTGCAAAAAACCTTTTACCCGCACACACACTTCCCCCACAAGTTGATTTAAAGAAACTGCCAACAAGCCTGAAGTATGCCTTCCTCGGGGAGGAAGACTCATACCCGGTGATTATCAGCAGCAGCCTTACGAAAGAGCAAGAGGCAAAACTACTGACTGTGCTGAGCAAGAACAAAAGAGCAATTGGATGGAGCCTTATAGATTTGGAGGGAATAAGACTCGATGTCTGTATGCACCACATCAGGCTAGAAGAACGAGCGAAAGCACATCGAGACTCGCAAGGGAAAGTGAACCCGAACATGCGGGAGGAGATATTGAAGGAAATTTTGAAATTGGTGTCATTGGGAATTATCTATTCGGTGCCCGACAGCGATTGGGTCAACCCCATTCACATGGTCCCTAAGAAGTCAGGGATCTAAGTGGTTCAAAATGAGAGGAATGAGCTGATACCAACAAGGCTAGTCACTGGTTGGCGGATGTGCATAGACTACCGTAAACTGAATGCCGCAACCAGGAAGGACCACTTTCCCCTGCCGTTCATCGATCAGATGTTGGAGCGACTGGCTGGGAAGAAGTACTTCTGTTTTTTGGATGGGTACAGCGGATATTTCCAAATCTACGTGGACCCTGAAGACCAGGACAAAACCACCTTCACCTGCCCATTCGGAACCTACGCGTATAGACGCATGCCATTCTGTCAGTGCAACGCCCCGGGTACATTTCAACGATGCATGATGAACATTTTTTCCGATCTGATCAAGGATTGTCTAGAGATATTCATGGATGATTTTACGGTCTACGGAGACTCTTTCGACTCATGCCTTCATCACTTGGACGTAGTCCTGGAGAGGTGTCAAGCAAAGAGCCTAGTCTTGAATTTCAAAAAAGTTCCATTTTATGGTCACAGAAGGGATCATCCTAGGACACGTGGTGTCGGAGAGAGGTATCCAGGTGGATCAAGCCAAAGTGGATGTAATATCCAAGCTGCCATTCCCTACTGACCAGAAGGAAATAAGGGGCTTTCTGGGGCATGCAGGGGTTTATCGACGATTTATTAAGGACTTCGCCAAAATCGCCCAACCCCTTACCAGAATCCTTCAAAACGAGGTGGAGTTTGTTTTTGATAAACAGTGCAAAGCCGCTTTCAACCTTCTCAAAGAAAAGCTGATATCCGCACCAATCATCCGGGCTCCTGACTGGGATCATCCTTTCGAGGTGATGTGTGATGTCAGCGACTATGCAGTGGGAGCTGTTCTGGGTCAGAAAATTGAAGGAAAAAGGTACGTGATTTTCTATTCATCCAAGACCTTGAATCAGGCTCAACGGAATTATGACACCACTGAGAATGAGATGTTGGTCGTGGTGTATTCATTCGAGAAGTTCCGACAGTACTTGTTAGGATCCAAGGTCATCGTCTATACTGACCATGCGGCCATTAAGTACCTGATTGCCAAGAATGAATCAAAGCCCCGACTGATCTGATGGGTACTCCTGCTACAAGAATTCAATTGGGAGGTGGAAGACAAAAAAAGGAGTCGAGAATTAGGTAGCTGTTCTGGGTCAGAAAATTGAAGGAAAAAGGTACGTGATTTTCTATTCATCCAATACCTTGAATCAGGCTCAACGGAATTATGACACCACTGAGAATGAGTTGTTGGTCGTGGTGTATTCATTCGAGAAGTTCCGACAGTACTTGTTAGGATCCAAGGTCATCGTCTATACTGACCATGCGGCCATTAAGTACCTGATTGCCAAGAAGGAATCAAAGCCCCGACTGATCTGATGGGTACTCCTGCTACAAGAATTCAATTGGGAGGTGGAAGACAAAAAAGGAGTCAAGAATTAGGTAGCGGATCATTTTAGCAGAATAGTGCAAGATGGGAGCAGCGAGGAGGTGCACGACCAGTTCCCGAAGGAACACTTGTGTGAAGTGATTTTTGCCGTTAGAAAAATTGATTGGGAAGAGGTAATGAAGCTCACTGGCCAGGATATAATAGCAAAAGGGAAAGAAAAAGTAGGGCAGGAGCCATGGTTTGCGGACGTAGCCAACTACCTAGCGACAGGAAAACTTCCAGAAATGCCAAACGTCACCAAGGCTCAAAGAATGGAGATCAGAAGTGAGGCGAAATACTACTTTTGGGATGACGCATACCTGTGGAAAGTAGGAGCAGATCAAGTGATAAGAAGATGCGTTCCTGACTGGGAACAGAGGGACGTCCTGACACATTGCCACTCCTTGGCATGTAGAGGACACTTCGGTCCCAAGAAAACGGCAAGAAAGATTCTGGACAGCAGATTCTATTGGCCAACTCTCAACAAAGATGCTTATGAATTATGTAGAAGTTGTGAACGTTGCCAACTGACCGGTGGGATCTCTGCACGAGATGAAATGCAACAAGTACCGGTTATTATTTGTGTGCTATTCGACATATGGGGGATTGACTTTATGGGTCCTTTTCCCTCGTCCTATGGAAACCTGTATATTTTAGTCGCAGTTGACTACGTCTCTAAGTGGGTAGAAGCCAAGGCCACGAGCACGTGTGAGGCGAAAGAGATGGCCAAGTTCCTCAAGAGTAATATTTTCAGCTGGTTAGGAGTACCAAGGGCCATCATATCCGATCACGGAACCCACTTCTGTGACCGCACTATCGAAGTCTTGATGAAGAAATACGGTGTTCACCACAGATTATCTAGCCCCTACCACCCACAAGCGAATGGTCAAGCGGAGATCTCTAACCGAGAGATAAAGAACATTCTTGAAAAAACTGTCAACCCTTCCAGGAAGGACTGGAGTGTGAGGTTAGAAGATGCTCTGTGGGCGTACCGGACAGCCTACAAAACGCCTATAGGAATGTCCCCATACAGAATCATTTTTGGAAAGATGTGTCATTTACCGGTGGGGATCGAACATCGAGCATGCTGGGCAGTACAGCAAGTTAATGTGGATGCTAAGGCCTGTGAGGAGGAAAGGAAGCTGCAGCTACAGGAGTTAGAGGAACTTAGATTGGAGTCGTTCGATTCTACCATGTGGTATAAAGAGAGAACTAAATTGTGGCACGACAGAAATCTAAGGACCAAAGACCTCCATGTTGGCCAGAAAGTACTACTCTTCCAGTCAAGATTGAAGCTAATGCATGGGAAGCTCAAGTCGAAGTGGACAGGACCATATGTCATAACCGCACTCTGTTCTAATGGAGCGGTGGAGATTTCAGAGAGTACTCCTAACTCTGAACCTTTTATCGTAAATGGACATAGGCTGAAGGTGTTTAGAGATTCCACTACAATCACATACTAAGGTCGCGTAATGACCAGTAGGATGGGAATTTGGAGTTCCACTGGGCTAGTTTTCTTTTTGGCATGGTTTGCATATGCTGGCCAAGTAGAATTCCAAATTACCAAGAGTAAAATGTAAATATTGTAAATGCTTAGTAGTTAATAGTTAAATTTCTGCATGCAATTAAAAATTACAATCCAAAAATATTTTCGGGCCTTAAATATTAATTTGGAGTACGTACTGACCACAAGAATACCAATTTGGTGAAACTCCTAATTGTATTTAAGTGTCGTTTCACTTTATTTCCATACATAGAAAATATGGGAGGAAAATATTAAGAGAGAGATTTGTAAAGAAAGAGTGAAATTTGAATTTGGCGTTGGGTATAGCTTTGCAGGAGGGGACAACGATTAGGAGGGCGCGTGGTGCAGAGACATGACAGGCGACGTCCAATCAGAAGCGAGTTCTCTCAACCGTCTTCCACCTGAAGCGTCGCAACCTGGAAACCTCCTACTACCGGTTAAAACCCTCAACTGCCCAATTCCACTCTAAAAACCCAACCGCCTATTCCCCTTCACCTCGCAAATCCTTACCTGCATTCTCTCACCCAAAGTAACCACCCATTATTCCCGAAACCAACACCCACACCACCACCAAAAACCGCCACCGACTCAAACCATGGTGAAGAAGAAAGCGGCCAACAAACAAGCATCGGTGACTGAAGAGCGGCCTCCAAGCCCACAACCACAACCGCAAGCGCCAATACCTCAGGCTCCGGTGATTGTTCCCTTAAACGAACTGGCGGAGTTTCTCAGGCAGTAGGACCCGAATAAAGATTGGGCGGCTGCATTGGCGGATTTTAGCCGAACCGGAGGCGGATCAAGCATGGCCGGAGGAACACCGGTGATACCAACTCCAGAAACAGATGTTCTGGCTACGGTGAACCCACCAACCTTCGTCCCGACTTCCTCAACACCCCCACCAGAAAAGCAGTCTCCCTCGATAACCGCACCATCGGCATCCTCGAAACCCTCCCCGATTCACCAACAAATCGAACCACTGGATGTCAGCCCCCTTTTTGCCTACCATGACCCTGACCTAGGGGAAACCGAGGGGAAAGAAAGTGAAGAGAAGAAGAGCGAGGGGTGAGGGGATAAATCAGAGAACACACCGGTCGTGGAGCCCGTTTCCCAAGAGAAGGAAAGAGATGAGATAGATCTGAACGAGACGGCCAGGAAGCAAGGCCTATTGACTGATGACGAATTCCAGTTGCTTTTAGACGGGGTGAACAGGATGGAAGTAGACACTGCCGAGGTGACTGAAGGTCTGGACCTCGAATCGAAGGCAGTAGGAAGAGGTGAAGAATCTGGCACAGTAAACGAGTCAGACGGCCTAGTCCACCAACCAGTAGCCGATGTGGATGAGAAGCAGACCGAAGAAGAAAGGCTGAAGTCATGACCCCCCAGTCAGAAGCAGGGGAGGGTGATAAACACGTCGAAGAGAAGGAGACCGAAGTACAACCCAAGGAACCAGAGCCAGTGGTGCCACCAGTGTCGAAACCAAAGGCAGCAAAAAAAAGATTGGTGATGAAGAATGATCCCAAGGCAGAAAGGCCGAAGCCAATGAGAGTATCGCAAAGGTGCCTGGGGAGATGGACATCCAGTAAGGCAGGAGCAAACACGGCAGGAGAGGCAGTGGAGATCTCTAGTGAAGAAGAAAGGACTGCTCCTACAAAACCTGGGGAGGAATCCTTGTCAGCTACCAACCTGAAAGACACCTCAACAGCAACAGAGATGGTCTCACCCACGCCGAGTGACCGAAAAGAAGAAACTGACGAGATGGATGAGGGTCTGGACCTCGCATCGAAGTCAGTAGGTCATGAAGAGCCAGTAGATGACAACACCATTATCTGCGTGGTGACCAAGCCTACGGCCCAAAAGGAGCCTTCGACACCAACAAAGGAGAGACTGGAGAAAGACGAAGATGAAGATAGATACCTCCAGGAGAGGAAAAGGAAGGGGAAGGCCCCTGTCACGAAGAAGGAGAGCAGCAAGAAACAACGTATGGGCAACGCCGGTGTCGTAATCAAAGAGCCAGAACAGAGAGTCCCACCACGCCGACGGGAGCCAAGTGACAGTGAGTACACCGCCAGTGAGGAATCAGAGTCAGACAGTGATGTCTCCTTATAAGACGAGGAATATGGCGAACAGCAGCTCCCACACAACCACCGTGAGCTGATACATCCTCCGGTGGAAAGGCTGAAGTACAGGCATTGGAGAGTGGAGCTCACTGACGAGCTGATAGAAGACATGAAGCATTTCAGTATCAAAAAGCTTCAGGATGCATTCGATGATAAAGACGATGGCAGCAAACAGATTAAGAGCGGGAAGGTACTATATTTCCCCTCTCTTGATGAACTGAATGCCCGCGATTCCTATCACACATGCGTGCGTTGGGGTTCGACAGGTTGTTGGAAAATAGGGACCCCAGTATACCCATTAGGCTGGCAAAAGAATTTTTCACCACCTTTAGATTCAGGGTTACTACTGACCTGGATGAGGAGTCTATAACCTTTCGGGTATTCGGGAGAGAAGTGAGGATAAGCCTGATAGAGTGGACGGTTAGGTTGGGCATGTGCAGCCTAGAAGATGCAATAGGGCCAGAATGGAGGAGTAGGGAGAGGGGGATTCACCGGAGACATGTGGAATTTGATCCCAGGAAGCGTGGGAGGGACTAACTCACCCAGCTGCTGGGTAGTTTGCGTCTACCATATCCCGCTCTATTCATTTCAACAACCCCATCTTGCGCCTCGTCCAACTCTACCCGGATTTCAATCTACTAGGGCAATCAAACTCTGTCGTCCGGACATCCATGACTAACTCTGGACCGCTTATCAATGCCACCTTATTGCCACACACCCTGCAAGGAATCTATCCATCTACCACATATTGGGAGCCTTCGTGAGGAACAACATAACCATTGTGGAGGCCGATGATTTGTCTCCCTTGTACATGGTGGACCCTCCTGGCCCATTCGATACGCCTTTCTTCGTCCGCACAAACACCGTCTACATTAGGGAAGGAGCCCTGCATTTTTACGGCATGGGTGAAGAGGCTATCCCTGCTAGGCGAGTAGCAGCAGGCCAAGGCGCACAGGTTCAAGCTCAGAGGCAAGCGAACCTGGAGAGGGTGGTAGCTGAATTAGTAGAGGAGAACAGGCAAGCAAGGGCAGAGTTGACCCGTCTGACGAAGGTGGTGGAGAGCATACTGAAGGAGTTAGCAAGAGGAAGGACAGCTGATGGTGCTGGAACTAGTGGCCATGGAGGCCAGAATGGTGAACCACCGGTAGCAAAGAAGAAAGAAGGAGAACCGGAGGAAGAAGGTACCGATGTACCAGAAGAGTCTGAGGAGAACCACTCTGAGTCCGAGGAGGAGGAACCCGAGGAATCACCTGCACCCAGCCCTACCCCGCGGAGGAGTAGGAGGAATATGTGACCACCCACCCTAATGACCAGTTAGTTTTTTTTATCTTTATCTTTTTCAGTTTTAGTTTTTTATTTGTTGTTTTGTTTGTTTTAGGTAGAGTAATTATGTGTAGTATGTGTGTACAAACCCCATTCACATGCACTTAGCCTATTCAATAGTCTAAGTGGTAGAAGTACAGGGTTTGCTACTTTGGTGCATGTGTATATATCTGTGTTCTTATAGTATGCATGTTAACTCACACTTATCCTATTGCATAGTCTAAGTGTGAGAAGTTTATGTATATATATGGTTGTGTTTGTTGAGTTCTGTTTAAGTCTTCAACTCTCCCACTTAGCCTATTGCATAGTCTAAGTGTGAGAAGTTTTTAGACTAAGTATGTTTTGTTCATGTTTTGTTAATGTGTCTGTATGTCGGCCATACTAGCCATTCTCATTTTCCACTTCACAGCCATGTCTGAGGGCAGACACTTGTGAAGTAGGAGGGGGGAGACAATGGCCAGTATGACATGTATATATGTGTGGCCTGTGTTAACTGTATGTGCTAGTGTTTGTTTAGGTCTAGGATTTGTATATATGTGTTTATGAATGGGCTTAAAACTCAACTGCCTCGAACTGACAGTGAGGGGAATTGAGGGAGATAAGGCATGCTGGACAATGGAAACCACCCCCCTAGTATCTCCTAGTCAGTATAGATGATGCAAGTATGAGAGAAAAACTCATCCTTTGAGCCAAATACAAAAGCCCTCTTAAATGGTGAGTTATAAGCCTAAGTGGAACCACTTTCCACCAATTTAGAAAAGAAAAGAGTAGCTGCCACATGATGCCTAGGGTAAGGTGACCGCGTGTAGCAAGTCCTGAAGGCAGTAGGAAACCCCCCATCAGAAGAAAAAAAAAACATACCTTATAACCCCTCTTTCTAGCCAAATCTATACCCAGATATAACCCACTAGCCACTGGGAATGTGTGTGTGTGAGGCATAAGGCAAGAAGGCGACTGGCCAGGAGGACATATAGGAAAAACCAACTGGAGAAAGAAGTCGAGAGGCAAGGAGGAAATCGACCAAGAAAAATTCCAGGTCCAAAAAAGAAAGTTGAAGAAAATGGTCGAAAACACTTGACCACAAAAAGAAGGAATAAGGGTGGTGAAGCCACAAGGAAGCTACTGACCAGATAGAGGTCAATATCAGGAAACGCCCAGCCGAAGAGAAGCAACAACCAAGAGCCCAAATGCACACAGTTCCCCAACATCAAAATAAAGTAGTAGTTTTTGAACCTTAGAGCCTTAGGAACATCCACCTCAAACACTACAAACCAATAGCCCCATTACAAACCTTAAAGCTGTTCAGGAGCCGCATCTGTGGTTCAACATTTGGGAGAAAATAGTCCTAACATCCCCGGTAAGGAATGAGTGACTGAGCGAATCTGGTGTTTGGCCGAGAGTTTGGGTGATCTTGACTAGCAGATATACTGATTGGGAAGGAAAAGGGGGGCGGTAGAATTTCAAAGCTGTCTAAGGCGGGATTGCACCCGATCCCAAGGGGAGTGATGGTTGAAAATATAGCTCAATCAATGTGTTTATGACCTTGTGTGTCTGTTTATATGTGTTTGTCCGTTGTTTATGTGTTTTTCTTTGCGTCAAAGTTTAGAGTCTAGTTTAGTATAGGGTCAGTCAGGGGTATAACCAGGCTAGAATTCGACTTATTTCTTTTTATTTGTTCTTCACGTATGAGGACAAGCAGGTGGTAAGTGTGAGCAGTTTGATAAGTCGCATTCTAGGCCTCGGTTACTGGTTAGTATAACCTGCATAATTGGATTATATCTGCAAAATAGTTGCTAAAGTGTGCAGTGAAAGGGTACCAGTCAGTCCGAAAGGGTTCGGATAACTCAGGTGAAAAGAGCGCTAGAAAGGTGCAATACTAACCAGGATGCATGCCAAAAAGGCTCGAGATAGAGAAGAAGGATTGTTGGGAAGGATCAACCACAAACAAGGGCAAAAGAGTCATTTCATGAAGAGAGTCTACCCTAAAAAGAAAGGGCAGGCCTCCCTATAAAAGGAAGCCACTTGGAGAGAGAATGAGGATCGACATTCACACTTAGCTAGAGTCCTTTCTCTCGGTAGATAAATTCTTTCAGCATCGTCCAAAATCTTCTCTTCCCTCACCACAGCCATGGTCACCTGAAGTTCCATAAGTCCACCGGAGAATCACCTTCCATCGTTCCAGCCAGTTCATTTCGTAGTCGTAGCAGTTTCATCGCCTGGAGTAGCAAAACAATCTTTATTCGCTCTCCTAGTTAATCTTTACTTGTTTTCCTTTCGTTCGATCTGTTGCATATTCAGTACTTGTTATCTTTTGAAGTGTTTTGTTGAGATCCAAACGTTTTATGCAATTAAGTTGTTTTTATGCATCTCTTTCGGTTTAAATTTGTTTCATTCTGCCTAAGTAGCTTAGATCAAGTTGTCACGGTAATTTCTAAGTGTTGAAAGCATGATTTCATTTGGAGTAGCTCGACTGAGATTGTTAGTTAAGTTTGTTGTTTAGATTTAGTTTCCGAAGTGATTAAGTGTGAAATCCGAGTTTACGTGAATTCTGTCACTTTGCATGTCACCCAGTAACTGTAATTCTTGATTTCACTTTATTAATCTTCGAATTTTAGATTGTTAATTTGTGGATCTGAATTGTGAAGTTGTTAATCTGTAAGTTTCATCCATGGAATCTGAGTTTGTTTGATTGAAGAAGACAACATCCACATCCAAGTTTGGGACCACTTTTACTTTTTAGTTACTTTTTGTTTTTGTCCTTTACTTTTCTTGCTGGTACCCTACACACCTGACAGTGCAGCCACCAAACCACCACCTATTCTCTGATATTCCGTTTAGCCATTTATAGTAACTATCTACTTTCCACATATCCCTGAAACACCATGTCTCCCACTCTCACGTACACAGCTACATGTCAATCACTTTCACACCACTCAGTCAGTAGAGTACCACCTTTAATTCCTGTCTAGGTAGAATCTCAACCCAAACGTGGTAGCTAACCAAACCCCTCCAGATTATCACCACAATTACCCAAGCGTGTCCATCTCTGTGGGATTCAACCCTTACCTCCACTATACTAACCAGTAGAAGTGGGTTGAGGAATATTATTGATACCATGTTCAGGTTGGCTGGGATTCTGTCACGACCGCCCTCTAGGGTTAATAAATGCGGGCGATTGTGATTAAAAGGACTTAAATGACAGACATAGAAGACTAAGGTTTTCAACAAGAGTTTGACCAAGAATTTAAGTTTAATAAATAAGACGACCAAAAGTATTTATGTTCAACAAGTAAATGACTAAAGGTTTAACATTTATTCAAAAAGAGTAATGAGTTTGCAAATATCCCAAATAAAACAGTTTTAGAAATTAAATAAAAAGTATATGTAAAGAAAACATCACAGCGGAAGCATCCAAGAGAAGAGTGACGTCATGTGTGAAGACAGAACGACACTCGGAGTTTCAAAACGACCATAGTTTATTATAAATTCCTGCTCAACACCACCAACCGCTCGTCGCCGCTCAACCTGCACATAGTGAAAACATATGCAGGGCTGAGTACTAAAAAAATAATACTCAGTGGCTCATGCCGAAAACATTTTAAATAAAAGTATATGTTATCATGCCATACGTAAGTAATCATTGGGGTTTTACTTTAGAAATGCCCGAGGCACCCAAAAGATTTTCCATTGTTCAAAAATAGCGACTGCGCAGTCATTTTCCCATAGACGTCAACCATATCTGCCAATACATGACAAGGAGTGCGGCTGCAAACCAGGTCAGTAGACCGTCCAGCCCATACGCTAGCACACAGTCTACCATAGGTGTACACTAATCCAAGTAGGGTTTGCAGCCCTACGAGGACCCGAATTCGATTTATATAATAGTGGCAAAAGCCACATCAGATAGGCACGTAAAAACAAATCAAGGCATGATAATCATAGTTATTTCCATCGATAAAACATTAGGACATAGTCCTTATTTAAAAGAGAGCCCACCTCGACCGTTTAGATTTCAAGTATCGCTTTCCCTTTGATATCACGCTTAGCGCATGAATTTTCACCTTTAGATAAGTTATTCCCAATCAGTCACCAATATGAACTTAAAATTTATGCATGTCCCTAACTTTCCCTTTTTCCCCATCAACATATGGAATTCACATCATAGCATACCTCTTTGCATATCACATCACTCCATCACATATATAATTCATGTATGTCATTCATAACTTAATAATATAGTTGTTTTTGTAAAGGTAGAAATCTGGCAGCACTGCGCAACCATGTTATAAAAATCTTTATATATTCACCCGACTTCCGTTGGGGCTAAAACTTTACCACGATACAGTAGACTCATAAAATAACTTCCAGTTTAAATTTCATGTCAAAATACCCCTTTTGGATCTGTCAAATCAACAACGTAACCTACTGGTCGAGAAAGCATTTTATGGCAGAATTGCGCAGTCAAATTTAAAAATTCACCAAAACTACATCTTTTAACCAAATGAGTTGACATTCACACACAACACTGAAGACATCATGAAGTTCACTCAGGAAAAAGAATCGATCAAATCGGAGTTCATTTGGTCAGTCAAATACAAGTCGGAACATACTGTTTGAACTCACAGTTTTTCAAGCCTTTAAAAAGATTCGAATTAGAGTTTATCCCTATTTATTCAAAATCAACCTTTTCAAGGTTTTAACACACAAACATGCTCAAAAGAGTCCTTATACTCATGCTTTCGTAACATCACATATCATTCACAATAGATTCATTAAATCATCCAACAATTTCATTCAAAACGCAATCACACATACAAAAGCAAATTCCCACCGATTACCCTTGGATTTGAATTCCCTACGCTCTCTACATGCATGAGGGAGTCAAAGAATGTTTAGATGGAGAGGAATGAAGAATAGGGTCTGATTTTTACCTTTCTTGGATGAAACAATCGGTAGGAAATAAAAGTCTCGATTCTTCAACAATCTCTTGGAAATTCGAAAGGATCTTGAGTAGAGTGGAAGAACAAGTGGGAGAGGAGATGAAAAAGAGAGAATTGCGTGAGGGAGAGGGAGGAGGCGTGTGAGTGTGGTGGCTAGGGTTAGGAGTCTTTTATTTATAGAGTTTAGGGAATAGAATATTTCCCAATTAATTCAAGATTTGGGGGAGTAATTGAAATAAAGATTTGAAAGATTTGAGGAGATTTGATGGGAGGAAATGGCGTGAATATTGAGGGAGAAATAAGGAGGATTTTTCGAAAATCATGGCTATTTAATTAGCCTCTGATTTAATTTGGTGTTTTCACGGAGCAGAATAAAATAATACGGAGCAGAAAATTAATGAAAATCCTCCCAAATAATATGGTAGTAGGCGTGTGGAATATTCCTCCCGCAAGGGATAATTTCCAAATCATTAATGAAATAAAGTAGGGAAAGATTTGCTAGGACATTCCAATTAAAACATGGAAAGAAATAATTAAGGGATCAAAATAAATAATGAATAATTCTCTCCTCCCAAAAATTAGGAGATTTCGAAATCTCCCTTAGGAAAATAGTGGGAGTCGATTTTTCCATAGGAAATAAGGTAATTAGGCTTTAGGATTTAATTTGGATAATTATCCCAAAACAAATAATTAAATCCAAGAAATAAAATTCCTCTCCAATAATCAATAGTGGTCGAAAATTTCCTCCATAAAAGGGCAAGGTAATTATTTATGATTCTAATTAAATCTCACCCCCCCCTTAAAATATAATTCACCGCAATATATATTTCATTCCACATCAATTAATTTAAGACACGTCATAAAATCAACGGATTTGACTCGGTCAAATCAAAATTAGGTCACCAAAGCAAACACGTAGCAATTCATCAATTAATTCGAGAAAGTAAATTTAATCGTCTTAGGGTTCAAAAAGTGGGGCGTCACATCCTACCTCTCTTAAAAGAAATTTCGTCCCGAAATTTGGTACTCTCATGAGAAGAGTTCTGGGTATAACTCCATCATCTTGTCCTCGAGCTCCCACGTGGCTTCTTCATGCCCGTGGTTTCTCCAATGTACTTTCACGTAAGCAACTGGTTTATTTCTCACATTTTGGACATTTCGGTCTAATATCGTTTGGGGTCTCTCTTCGTAGCTCAAGTCCGGGTTCAACGCGACTTCCTTGTAGTGAATCACGTGCTTCGGGTCAAACACATATTTCCGCAATTGCGACACATGAAAGACGTTGTGCACGTTCCCAAGGCTTGGGGGTAGCGCCAAACGGTATGCAACAGGGCCCACTCCTTCGAGGATTTCATAAGGCCCAATAAATCGCGGCTTCAACTTTCCCTTGACACCAAAACGCGTTATCCCCTTTGACGGGGATACTTTGAGAAAAACCTTGTCGCCAGCTTGAAATTGTAAGTCGGTTCGTCGTACATCCGCGTATGACTTCTGTCTGTCTTGAGCTTCCTTTATCTTCTCGCGAATTTGTCGGACGATTCTAACCATCTCTTCAACTGCATCGGGGCCAAGTACTCTTCTCTCGCCAACTTCGTCCCAGTAGAGCGGGGATCTACACTTCCTCCCGTACAAGGGTTCGTACGGTGCCCTGTTTATCATTGCCTGAAAGCTGTTGTTGTAGGCGAATTCGATCAGTGGTAGTGCGGACTCCCAATTTCCTCCTCGGTCCAACACCACGGCTCTCAATATGTCCTCGAGGGTTTGGATCGTTCTTTCGGACTGCCCATCTGTCTACGGGTGAAAAGCGGTGCTAAAATTCAAACGAGTTCCTAGCTCACGTTGTAGGCTGATCCAAAATCTTGATGTGAATTTCGGGTCACGGGCAGACGTGATCGTCACTGGGACTCCATGCAGTCGCACTATTTCCTTTATATACACTTGAGCTAGCTTGTTTGATCCATAGGTTATGGGTATCGGTATGAAGTGTGCACTCTTGGTGAGTCGGTCTATAATTACCCATATGGCAGTATTCCCTCTTTGCGTTTTTGGCAGTGCTGTCACAAAGTCCACGGCGATGTGTTCCCATTTCCACTCGGGGATTTCTAGTGGTTGCAACTTTCCGTACGGTCATTGATGGAGAGCCTTTACCTGTTGGCAGGCTAAGCAGCGCCCCACGAAGGCCGCTATATCCCTCTTCATACCGTTCCACCAAAAGGACTTCTTCAAGTCTTGGTACATTTTCGTACTTCCTGGGTGGGCAGTGTAAGGAGTCACATGTGCTTCGCTCATCACTTCGTTTTTGAGCTCCTCGTTGTCCGGCATGCATAGTCTTCCTTTGAAGGTAAGAGCGTTGTCACCTTTTGCACTAAAGTTTCCAGATTCGCCGGTTCGCACCTCTACACGTATTTCCTCTAGTTTCGAATCCATCCGTTGAGCTTCTATAATACTCGACCTTAGGTCAGGTTCAACAACTAAAGTGGCGATTCGCTCTTCCACCGTTTCAGGTGCTCTCACTACTTCCAAACGCATCTTACTAAACTCGCAGACCAGGCTTTCTTCGTTGGTGAGAAAGGTGGCCAGTTGGGAATGATTCTTCCGGCTCAAGGCATCTGCCACTACATTTGCCTTGCCAGGGTGGTAATTGATGCCACAATCGTAGTCTTTCACCAATTCGAGCCATCTTCGTTGTTGCATGTTTAGATCCTTTTGCTCGAAGAAATATTTCAGGCTTTTGTGGTCCGTAAAGATCTCACATCGAACTCCGTAGAGATGATGTCTCCAAATCTTTAAGGCGTGTACCACTGCTGTTAACTCCAAGTCGTGGGTTGGATAGTTCAACTCGTGCGGCCTCAATTGTTGGGATGCGTAAGCAATCATCTTGTTGCTTTGCATCAACACACATCCAAGTCCCACCTTCGAAGCGTCCGTGTATACCACGTAGTTCACTCCAGGTTCTGGCACAGCTAAGATCGGTGCACTAGTTAGCTTTTCCTTCAAGAGTTGAAAACTTGCCTCGCACTCGGGAGTCCAATTGACTTTCACCCCCTTCTTGAGTTGTTGTGTCATGGGTCTCGCTATCTTGGAGAACCCTTCTATAAACCTTCGATAGTTTCCCGCCAAACCTAGGAAACTCCGAATCTCGTTTGGTATTGAAGGTGCTTTCCACTGTTGCACCGCCTCAACCTTAGCGGGATCTACTCGAATTCCTTCTGCCAACACGATGTGACCAAGGAAATTTACTTCCTTAAGCCAAAACTCACACTTACTGAATTTGGCGTACAACTTCTCGCTCCTCAAAGTCTCCAAGGTTATTCGCAGATGTTCCTCGTGCTCCTTTTCATTCTTCGAGTAAACTAGTACGTCATCTATGAACACCAAAACGAACTTATCCAAGTACTGATGAAACACTCGATTCATCAAGTCCATGAATACCGCAGGTGCATTCGTCAATCCAAACGGCATCACGACAAATTCATAGTGACCATATCTCGTTCGAAAGGCCGTCTTTGGTATATCTTCTCGTCGGACTCTCAACTGATGATATCCGGACATCTTCGAGAATACACCGGCTCCTCGAAGTTGATCGAATAGGTCATCTATCCTTGGCAGTGGATATTTGTTCTTGAGAGTCATCTTGTTCAGCTCCTGATAATCGATAAACATTCTCATCGATCTGTCCTTCTTCTTTACAAAAAGCACAGGCGCGTCCCACGGTGAAACACTGGGTCTAATGAAACCTAAGTCCATAAGCTCTTGGAGCTGTATCTTGAGTTCTTCTAACTCTTTAGGCGCCATTCTGTATGGTGCCTTGGACACATGTGCCGACCCTGGTGCTAGGTCGATTGTGAACTCCAATTGTCGATCTGGCGGTGGTCCAGGCAATGCTTCGGGAAAAACGTCTGGAAATTCTCATACGACGGCTACGTCTTCCATTTTCCTTTCTCCTTTCTCCTCTCCTTGTAGATAGACGAGATAAGCAGGATGTCATTTCCTCACCATCGTACTAGCTTGAAGCGCGGAGATGATAGAGATTCGCCGGTTCATCGAGATTCCATGGTACACGATGGGTTCCTTTCCCGGGGTTTATAGAGATATCTGTCTCTCCTTACAATGAATCATTGCAAAGTTCGAGGTTAACCAATCCATTCCTAAAATTACGTCGATGTCCCCGATCGCCATAACTTGCAGATCATGAGCGACTATCTTATGGCCTCCCATAACAATTTCTACGTTCGGGCATGTTCGTGAGATTTCTATTGTCCCACCCACTGGTGAAGACACTACCATCTTATGTTCAGATTTGCTAACAGGCAAGCTCAAAGTATCCACACACAAATCAGATATGAATGAATGCGATGCGCCCGTATCAAACAACACAACTATAGGAGTGTCGAGGATTTTGCCCATACCTGCCAGGTTTCCGTTTTCTTGATTCCCTTGTTCCATCTTGGGTTGTTTCCGACTCAAGGCATATGCTCTAGCCTGAGAGGGATGTCTTTGGCGGTAGGGCTGCTGCTGTCGCGGAGGTTGGTCGCGATTTCCCCTTGATTCTATTTGCGGCGCCCTTGGCTGCATGCGGGGTCCTTGAGTGTTCTGCCTCGACTCTGTTGCCACCCTCTTACTAGGACACTCTCTAGAGAAGTGGTCGCTTCCCCACAGTTAAAGCACTCTGCGGTGCTCTGGATTCTACACTCTCCAAAGTGATACTTGGAGCACACGTTGCATTGGGGTGGCTTGGGTCGGAAGTCGCCTCTCTGGTTAGATGAGTTTTGACCTCTCCCATACTGCGGTTGGTTCGAGGTGTGCTGATACCTCTTGTTGTCACATGGGATTCTGTTTCCCTCCCACTTCCTCTTCTCTCGGGAGTGGTGTGGTGGAGGTGGTGCCAAAGCGGTGTTATCCATCACCCTCTTCTGGGGCATAGCTGCCTCAATGTCTAGTGCAGGGCCAAAGCTTCCGCGTAGGGTAGATTCCCACGACTAGCCAACGACATTCTTATCTCATGCCTTAGTCCTCCACGAAACTTTTCGGCCAGCTTTTCATCGGTATCGGCTTGATCAGGTGCATATCGAGTCATGCTGCTGAGCGCACGATCATACTCGGTCACAATCATGTGCCCTTGGGTCAGGTTGTAGAATTCAGACGCCTTCACCTTCCGATAGCTTTTGGGTACATACTTATCGTATATCTCTGTCTTGAAACCCTCCCAAGTCATTCCCGCTGCTTGCTCTCGGGGCATTGTCTTCATCCGTGTGTCCCACCAAAAGTCGGCAGCCTCGGTTAGCTGGTAGGTCACACAAGTCATTCGTTCTCTGTCGTTGCACCCCAAGATTGCGAAAATGCGCTCTAATGAGCGTATCCAAGATTCGGCCGTGGCTGGCTCCCCCATTCTATCAAAGACGGGAGGTTTCTGACTTAAGAACAACTTTAAGATCTCACGGTCAACCGGAGATGGAGAAGGTGGTGGTGGAGGGATGGGTTGTGTCAAACTTCCTTCTACCGTCTGAGGGGTAGGTTCCGGGTTCTCACGTCTTACGTTACGTCTTGGCGGCATTCTGATTTATCACAAGAATTATTATTATGCATTTATTCGAAATCCCAAGAATAGTTGTGTGGTTTTGGTGGAATGGAATCAAGGGACAATTACATCATAGAATAACAAGGAGCTTTTGCAAGACAAGGTATCGAAATACAACTACACAAATGATAGTAAGGGAGCAATCATGGATCGGTATAGCAAGAGGCAATTGCATCACAAGGTCGCAAAAGAGTGATTGCTCAACAAGATAGTAAAGGATAGGAGACAATTTGTACAATAGAGTGGAAATCATAGGTATTCAAGAGAATGGTAAAAGACAACGATAGTAGGATATGATTGTGCAATAGGACAACAAAAGACAGTTGTATAATGAGATGGTTAGGATGGTTTCAAATTATGGCAAGAAACAATTGTACAATCGAGTAGCAAAGATAGTGTGTCAAAGATAATTGTGCAATTAGGAAAGGGACGATTACAATGTAGTATAGCAAAAGGTAATTGCACAGTTGAATAATAAGAAATGGTATCGAGTTATTGCACAATAGAATAGCAAAAGACAAAAATTTCCATAGAATTATCAAACGTTGCCTCCAAGAGGTCTTAGTTCCAGCATCACGAAAACAAAAGGGTAAAACAACGTGGAAAGAGAAAAACTAGAGTCAAGCAAAAAGGTAAAGTATCAAAAACGTGGAAAATCGAAATAAAAGTTCTAGAACCATTGTGTCTAATCCTGTCCACCCTCATCCTGTTTCTCTTCGGTTTCTCCAACACCTTCCTCATTTGGGTCCTCCTCCTCCTCGGGATCCTCCTCCTCACTTTCCTCCTCGGCACCCACGGGTGGAGGGGTCATCCCGAGCATCCCAACGACCTCTCTGTCGATTCTTAGAGGGGCTGAAACACGCATCCCGAGTCTCATTCTCTTAGGAATACGAGAGACATGTGGCTCCCTGTCGCAGCGATTCCTCCGCATGCGGGCTTGTATCGGCGGATAGATATGTGGAGGTGGAGCACGTGGCGGTCCGTCAAAAGCAGCTGTCATAGCCTGAAGTAGCACCTCTATAAGGCCAACCAAATCACCCCGTGCGGTGTATTCGGGCGGGCTATACCATATGAAAGACCGAGATGCCTGAGCGGTCCACTCGTCCCAAGGCGGTGGTAAAGTGTGGATGAGCTTTTGGATTCCCTCGTGATGGGTGGCTCCCCCATACGCGTAAGCGTTCATCCACTTATCATAAAACCCGGTGACATAGGACATAAGGAAAAGCTTCCCATCCCACTCGTAGTCTCGGTAGCGCTCAACTGGATGGTCCCTATTGCTGGAGTAACGATTTCGCATCGGGGCATAATACTGATGGACCATCTAAAGGGAAAAACAGAGAAAACTCAGCATCAGTCCAAGGATAAAAGGAAGCAATGGGGTTTATGGTTCAAAAAGAGATGCTGAGAACATGATGCCTATGAAGATGGCTATATATATATCGAAAGGTTTAAGCATGTGATCGCATCATGTCAAAGTTTTGAATAATCTAAGGTTATTGGTTCACGCGTTTTCACATTTCGTCGAGTCGTAGTATGCCGACTTCCCCATAGGCTACTTGCCTTGCACTAAGCATTTCGCATCTCTACGTTCATTATTATCGCAAAGTCTTGCATTCATCGCACAATTTACAACTAGGTACAGAAGCATGCTCAAGATTACTATCATAGATATGGTTGTATAATGTAATCGCATAAATCATCATCATATAATTTCATCCAACCCATCGGGTTAACACATACTCGAGTAAATCATACGAGTTCATTTTATAACAACATCCACCTCGGCATAAGCGCAAATATCTATTTCATATCCATGCCTTTTCATCAATTCGTATTTTAAGCAAAAAAAAATTTCAACATGCTACATAAAATCTCAAATCCCCATAGAAGTACTTTCATGCCAAAGTAATATTCCCATCGATATTTCCAATATTCCACAAGTTCATATAAAGATCCATCAACATACTTGTTACCTCATTCTTCGTGGTTGGGCGGGGACGAGTTGTGGTGTTGAGCTTCCGATGTTTATCATTTAACCAAATTACACATGCATAGATTTTGACTCAAACAAGACTCTTGGGTCCAGAGCGGAAAGAAACTGAGGCTCTGATACTAAACTGTCACGACCGCCGTCTAGGGTTAATAAATGCGGACGATCGTGATTAAAAGAACTTAAATGACAGACATAGAAAACTAGGGTTTGCAATAAGAGTTTGACCAAGAATTTAAGTTTAATAAATAAGACGACCAAAAGTATTTATGTTCAACAAGTAAATGACTAAGGGTTTAACATTTATTCAAAAAGAGTAACGAGTTTGCAAATATCCCAAATAAAACAGTTTTAGAAATTAAATAAAAAGTATATGTAAAAAAAACATCACAGCGGAAGCATCCAAGAGAAGAGTGACGTCATGTGTGAAGACACAACGACACTCGGAGTTTCAAAACGACCATAGTTTATTATAAATTCCTACTCAACACCACCAACCGCTCGTCACCGCTCAACCTGCACGTAGTGAAAACATATGCAGCGCTGAGTACTATAAAAATAATACTCAGAGGCTCATGCCGAAAACATTTTAAATAAAAGTATATGTTATCATGCCATACGTAAGTAACCATCGGGGTTTTACTTTAGAAAGGCCCGAGGCACCCAAAAGATTTTCCATTGTTCAAAAATAGCGACTGCGCAGTCATTTTCCCATAGACGTCAACCATATCTGCCAATACATGACGAGGAATGAGGCCGCAAACCAGGTCACTAGACCGGCCAGCCCGTACGCTAGCACACAGTCTACCATAGGTGTACACTAATCTAAGTAGGGTTTGCAGCCCTACGAAGACCCGAATTCGATTTATATAATAGTGGCAAAAGCCACATCAGATAGGTACGTAAAAACAAATCAAGGCATGATAATCATAGTTATTTCCATCGATAAAATATTAGGACATAGTCCTTATTTAAAAGAGAGCCCACCTCGAACGTTTAGATTTCAAGTATCGCTTTCCCTTTGATATCACGCTTAGCGCACGAATTTTCACCTTTAGATAAGGTATTCCCAATCAGTCACCAACATGGACTTAAAATTTATGCATGTCCCTAACTTTCCCTTTTTCCCCATCAACATATGGAATTCACATAATAGCATACCTCTTTGCATATCACATCACTCCATCACATATATAATTCATGTATGTCATTCATAACTTAATAATATAGTTGTTTTTGTAAAGGTAGAAATCTGGCAGCACTGCGCAACCATTTTATAAAAATCTTTATAAATTCACCCGACTTCCGTTGGGGCTAAAACTTTACCACGATATAGTAGACTCATCAAATAACTTTCAGTTTAAATTTCATGTCAAAATACCCCTTTTTGGTCGGTCAAATCAACAACGTAACCTACTGGTCGAGAAAGCATTTTATGGCAGAATTGCACAGTCAACTTTAAAAATTCACCAAATATTCATCTTTTAACCAAATGAGTTGAAATTCACACACAACATAGAAGACATCATGAAGTTCACTCAGAAAAAAGAATCGATCAAATCGGAGTTAATTTGTTTGGTCAAATATATGTCGGAACATATTGTCCGAACTCACAGTTTTTCTGGCCTTTAAAAAGATTCGAATTAGGGTTTATCCCTATTTATTCAAAATCAACCTTTTCATGGTTTTAACACACATACATGCTCAAAAGAGTCCTTATACTCATGCTTTCGTAACATCACATATCATTCACCATGGATTCATTAAATCATTCAACAATTTCATTCAAAGCGCAATCACACATACAAAAGCAAATTCCCACCGATTACCCTTGGATTTGAATTCCCTACGCTCTCTACATGCATGAGGGAGTCAAAGAATGTTTAGATGGAGAGGAATGAAGAATAGGGTCTGATTTTTACCTTTCTTGGACGAAACAATCGGTAGGAACGAATAAAAGTCTCGATTCTTCAACAATCTCTTGGAAATTCGAAAGGATCTTGAGTAGAGTGGAAGAACAAGTGGGAGAGGAGATGAAAAAGAGAGAATTGCGTGAGGGAGAGGGAGGAGGCGTGTGAGTGTGGTGGCTAGGGTTAGGAGTCTTTTATTTATAGAGTTTAGGGAATAGAATATTTCCCAATTAATTCAAGATTTGGGGGAGTAATTGAAATAAAGATTTGAAAGATTTGAGGAGATTTGATGGGAGGAAATGGCGTGAATATTGAGGGAGAAATAAGGAGGATTTTTCGAAAATCATGGCTATTTAATTAGCCTCTGATTTAATTTGGTGTTTTCACGGAGCAGAATAAAATAATACGGAGCAGAAAATTAATGAAAATCCTCCCAAATAATATGGTAGTAGGCGTGTGGAATATTCCTCCCGCAAGGGATAATTTCCAAATCATTAATGAAATAAAGTAGGGAAAGATTTGCTAGGACATTCCAATAAAAACATGGAAAGAAATAATTAAGGGATCAAAATAAATAATGAATAATTCTCTCCTCCCAAAAATTAGGAGATTTCGAAATCTCCCTTAGGAAAATAGTGGGAGTCGATTTTTCCATAGGAAATAAGGTAATTAGGCTTTAGGATTTAATTTGGATAATTATCCCAAAACAAATAATTAAATCCAAGAAATAAAATTCCTCTCCAATAATCAATAGTGGTCGAAAATTTCCTCCATAAAAGGGCAAGGTAATTATTTATGATTCTAATTAAATCTCACCCCCCTTAAAATATAATTCACCGCAATATATATTTCATTCCACATCAATTAATTTAAGACACGTCATAAAATCAACGGATTTGACTCGGTCAAATCAAAATTAGGTCACCAAAGCAAACACGTAGCAATTCATCAATTAATTCGAGAAAGTAAATTTAATCGTCTTAGGGTTCGAAAATTAGGGTTTGAAAAGTGGGGCGTCACAGTTTCTATCCTGATCAGGTGGACACACCCTTGCTTAACACGACACCGAGAACCTGCACCTTCAAAACTCAACCCCAAAGCGTAGTAGCTAACCAAACCTTCCAGAATGTCATCGCAAGTGTATAACGCCTACATCTATCTCTATGGGATCGATCCTTAACTCCACTATACTAGCCAGTAGTGGTGGGTTGAGGTTTTTGATAGGGAAGATAGACACAGACCCAACGGCACAACTAGGTATAGGTACCCTACTAGCCAGTTGAAGCATAAATACATAGAGTCAGAGTCTACCATTTCATCTTTTCGCTTATTTTACCAATTTTGCATTAAAATCCTTGTCATTTCAAAAGTTTCTATTTTTAGGGGACAAATGGGGTACTCCTCCCTCTGTCCCACTCAAGATGTCCATATTCTTGAGTGACACCAGATTTTAGGAGTTGTCAGGCAAAGTAAGTTGAGAGAAAAAGGTTGTTGAATATTTTAATTACAGAGGAAAGAGAAATTTTTTTCAAACATAGAAAGTAGACATCTTGAGTGGGACAATCTAAAGAGGAAAGGTGGACATCTTGAATGAGACGCAGGGTGTATTATTTTTCGTATTTAAGATAAAAAAAATTCCATTAATTAATTTAAGTCAACTATCTGACTTTAATTATTTAATTAATACTTCCACTGTCCCAACTAAGATGACAAGTTTCTTTTTTGCACGTGTTTTGAGAAAATGATTATTCTCTCTTACTATATCTCTCACCACTTTAACTAATTATCGTCATTTTTTGAAAACTAAGATAGACACATTTCTCTTATTATATTAGCTGGGATTAGAGAAAGTAGCATTTCCAAAAGTGGTCTAGTTCAAAGCTTTTTACTGTATGATATTATTCATGTATTTGGAAGGAAGAGGTAATGTATGTTGGATCAACAATGGCATGTGGATTGCCAAGCAAAATTTGATAAATTCCTCAACAAATACTCTTTCAAGTTTGTCCAAAAGAAGTTAGTTCTTGTCCTCTATTTCTTAGATGAATAAATGAATTTGAATTTAAAATTCGCGCCACAAAATGATTTAGGTTCTTGTTCCTCTCATACCTCAACAAGTACGTAAAGATAAAAAAATATTTGCAACATGAGTGCAAACAAATGCAACAAATGATGGTAGAGGCCAAGATAGTTGCAAAGGATACGAAGAAAAACAAGGAACTAGTCGATTGTTGAGGAGAGTCAGAAATCAAAAGAGAGCATAAAATAAGGAAAACTCTAAGAACCCATTTGTATTAATTATTTAACTATGTGTTCATTGATTTTTATTTTATTCCATAATAAATATATGCACCATGATACAAAATTTTTTAGATTTAATAATTGTGAATTATTTTTTATTTTCATTCATATTCCTAATTAAAAATGTCAATATTTAATTTATAAACTAATAATGAATGGAAATAAGTTTTAAACTAGGAGTGTATAAGTTGTACACTTGGTAGGCAAAATAATTAGTTGAGACACTCAAAACAAATCTCTCAAACGTGATTCTTTAGTATACTTTAAAAACTTGAAAGATAGTACACCAATTTTACAGGAACAAAGTGAACTAATTATTAAAAAAAACACACACATCCAATACAAACTTAAGAAACATATTTTAGTAGTCTCTATGTCCCAAGATAGGTAGGGCATTTTTTTATATGAAATTTAAGAAATTGATATGTTAAAGGTTAAAGTGAGAGTGTAAAGTAAGTAAGAGAGATGAAGAGACCGTAAAATATGAATGAGGATAAAAATTTTTGTCAAAGGAAATGACGTTATAACCGAAGGAGTAGTAAAACTTTCGCAAATAGATTAAGCTAGAAACAAAGAGAGAGCATAGACAAGCAACAAATAGACAAACAATAAAAGAGTTAAATATTTAATAGAAGAATCAAGAGGTGGATAACCAATGATTGAATTGCAGCAACCTCCTTCCATCACACAAATCCCCATTAAATAACCTCTGCACTTAAAATCAAAACCCTCACAGATTCAGACGCCAACCAATTTACCGCACTCGTTTCTTTCTCAAAATTACAGAGATCAGAGCTAATTCCTAACTCAAGATTCAATTTTGAAAAGAATTCATTCAGAAACATGGAAGAATTCTGGCCATTTGATGCGAGCCAGCACTCGAGAGCAGCAACGCAGAGGTAGGCACTTTGCGAGGACCCTTAGCTGCATTCTGTTTCGGATGTATGCAGTGATGTTGATAGGACCCCACATGGAAAACCCATGACGAGGCGGCTACAAAAGGCCATGCGGGAGAAGTCTATGAAGACCGAGGTGCCGACGACAAGGATCGTGCTGAAAAATGAAGGTCGGTCATTGAAGGCAGGAGTGGACCACCCGACCGGGTGATTTACGCGACCCATCGGTCCAACCGGCCGGGTGACACACCGAGGCAGCAGGGAGGCTGGGAGCAACACCCAGCTGGGTGATTTAACGCCCATAAATTCACCCGGCCGGGTAGGATGGCACAACACTAGATTTGTGGGCCCATTTCTTGCCTACCTATAAATAGACATTTTACCGCATTTTGAGGGAGGAAATTTTTTAATTAGAATCTTAGTGAGATTTGTTTCGTCTCTTGAAGAGAGTATTTATCCAATTCCTAAATTCTTAGGTGGTTTGATCATCAATTGATCCAATCAAGTATGATAAGTATAAGTATGCATCAAGGGTTTGTGAATTCCTTTGAGTAGTGGAGCCATTAGTTGAATCTAGTATGTTAAAGATTGCTTAGAGTATTTTTTTCTCCATCAATGGATTTAGCTAATATCAAATTCAGTTTTCTTCATTTCTTGTCTCCCATCAAATCATTTTGGGTCTAATTTTTAAAAGTTAGATCCACACTATCCTTTTTGTTGCTTTTGTATTTTGTATTCAATTGCAAGATCAAACATCACAAAAGGTATAAATCTTGGGTTAACGGGTGTTCAATCGGTGGTTTTTGACTTCTTCTTGTAAATAGGGGCAGAATGCAGTTTCACAAAATAAGAACACATAACAGATCAAATTAGAATCAATTCAAAATTTTCATATATTCTTATCATTGCATAAAATTATGGAACAAGTTTCCTCAGTCACAGCATTGCTTTTAATATGCAATTCAATCAGCCAGCAACTGCCTTTGCCGAACATCTTGATAATTTAAACTCCATGTGCATAGTTCATCCACTTTCATCGATTATGTCTCTTCTGATAGTTTCATGCAAAAACCGTACTTCAGCAACTTCTTTGTAGCTGATGGGTGTGTGTCAGATATTCACTTGCAAAGCTCCATTTCACAAGTCAGTGTTCCGCGAAAATGATGGCAACGGCATGGCTTCTTGGGGGCGGAGGATGACAAGAATGCCAAACATTCCAAGCATTGGAAGGACAAGAAGCCACTTCAAGAGTTTGTAGTAGTACATATGGAATGTAAGTGAAAAATCATCTGAGAAATAGATCCCATTCCGGTCAACCATCTCCACCATTACAGCTCCAGCGGTTCTTACACCTACTGTCGGAAGTTTAATCCGATGTGTCCCAGGACGATCGAAGATCTGGTTTTGCTTAATCGTTCTCTCTCCTTGGTAATTACCAGAAACCAACAAACTTATCTACGATTGCAAACATAGGCTTGGGAAGATTATAAAACATATTGCAAAAATGATAAAAACGTAGGGATATATAGAGATGTGGAGTAACATACCGTGACATTATAAGGTGCTTGGGAGCCAGATGGAAACCTGTATCTATCGACAATCTCGACTTCAACCCAGAAATGCTTTCCTTCTTCATCTCTGAAAGCACGTGATGATGGAGTAATATAAATTCCTTGGCGATTGTGCCGATGTGCTGCATTATTTCTCCCTTGATTTGGTGATCTCCAAGCCTGGAGTTACAAGATTTGAAAGACAAATTGAATAAAATCTGCCAACAATAGCAAACAGGCGATATTGTTCAGCTATTACCTTGAGAGGATGGTGTGGTGAAGGGGTTGAAAAACAGAAGACATTTCCATTCATGGTGGCAACTATAAGATCAAGGTCGTCCCCACCATCAATATTGTCAGCCAAAACCATGCTATATCTGTAACAGATCAAGAGTCGTTTTTGGGTGAATGGAAAAATAGTAGTAGCTCAAAGAATGAGCAGTCATGTATAGCACTCCAAATTATCTTACGCTGTTTCTCCAATATCCACAACATCAGCACATGAAGTAGGGCCATCTATGAGGTATAAATACCCATCAAATGATGTTGTAACAATCATAAGCCCCTTCTGCTTCTCCCCTCGTTTTTTCAAGTCAACTAGAAGAACTTGATTCATCACTCTTCCATGTGTTCTATAAGGATATGGTCGTATAATTGATCCATCCTTGCCACTTAGAACATATATGTTTCCAGATAGAGTTGGCACAACAATATCGGTGTGACCATCACCATCTACATCTCCAATGGTGGGCCCCTGTAGGAAAGATGTAATTGATCATGTGTGTATGTATATGTTGAATACAACCATATATAGAAGTCAAGATATCACAGGTTACCTGTGGAACAAGGCTCTTCACATGTGTTACCCAAATTTCTTTTCCTTGTGGAGTCCATGCAGCCACATTTCCATGGGCATCAGCCGTTACAAATTCAATTTTCCCATCATCATTAATGTCAGCTGCAACAACTGCTCCTTGAATTTCAGCCATCTCAAGGGGAAACTTCTCTCTAACTTTGCCTGAATCAGTAAATTGGAAGGTAAGCAAAATAACAATAATATATGGACGGATAGGAAACAATCAAGAACAATTTCAGTAGGATTATTCTCCGTAGCATCTCGACTATAACTAGATACCATCCGACCAACAAAGATAAAATTTACACAGCTGACCATGATGAAAGGTGATTTAAGAACAACTTTTTCAGGTCTAAGATAGCATTATTTCCACTTGGGCAATACATTTAACAGTTAGACATTTAAAAGAACCAAGAACTTTCTCAACTAACTGGGCAAAAGTTACTTACTGATATTTCTTTCATATCCACTAGAGAAAGTGACTTGATTGAGATTACATAAATCAAAAATCTAAATAAACTGCTGCAATAACAGATTCTCGAGAAAATTTATTGATAAATTCCATGCAAGTAAAAGTAATTCAATGATACTAATATACACACACCTTTGTGGTCCAACACATAGAACAAGCCAAAAGAAGTGCCAACTAGAATGTCCAAGTTTCCATCACCATCCAAATCAACAACTGTAGGAGACGAATAAATGTAGGCTCGGAACTTTCCAGTTTCAGTACTCATATCCAATTGAGCACTCCATTTAACTTGCTTTGTATCAAGGTTGAAAACTACAACGCCACCAGCAACATACTTTCCGATATCAATACCACCAAGCTCCTTCAAATGTTCTGGATTGTCATAATACCTATCAAACTTCATATACATCAGTTGAAAATACCGTGCAAGCAGTTATGCTAGTAGGCTAGTAGCAATTAATAAAAAATACAAGATATGGCTAAAGAATTAAGAACTTAATCATACTTCCCATGTGGAGTAAATCAAAATAAAGGATGGCGTCAAATCTCAGATCATTTATCAATACGAATTGCTTCAAAGGAAACTTCTAATACTGAGCAACAATAACAGTGACACAAATAACAGTAACAGAAAAGAAGAGTAAAAGAAATTGTGAGGAAACTTTCTGAGTTACCCAATACAAAATTACAAATGAGATGACCATTTTATGATGTTCAGGCACAACAGAGATTTAGCTAAAAGTACACTACAGAGGCTCAAATAATACTGATCTGTTGAGAATGTCACCTAAATAGAGTATGAGGAGGCTATAAATGGAGAGATACTTTACAGGTAGAGGGATACTCACTCATGGTCGAAGAAGTAAGAAACAGCAACAATCATCTCAAAGACACCATCATGATCTATGTCTGTTATAACCTGAAGTTGATCAGAACGAAAAATTATACATTATTCAAATTAACAAAGAAGCTGACAAAAAAAAAAGCTTTAAGCCTTGATATACTTACTGGAGTGCACAAGACATGCGCATCTATGTGAACAAAATCTTCCAATTTCTCATGTTCTGATTCAGTCCATTCCTCGTCTCCCCACAAGGTTTCATCAACATAATCATCATAGTCATAGTTATACTCATCTCCCAACTCATCAGTCTCCCTGAACAAGTCAAATGAAGAATCAGCTTCTGCTTCCAGACCTCCCTCATTTTCTACAGTTGCAGCATGAACATCCTCATTGTCTTTTGTATCTTTAACTTCAAGAAGCCTCCTTCTTGCAGCCTTTCCAGTTTCTTCAGACCCAGAAGCAGAAGATGATGTATCATTTGTTTGTGGTGGTACCTTGATATCTGCTCCCACTGGACTGTCATTATTTTTGTCTTCAGATGAGGTTGTGTTGTTTGATGTGTTGTGATAAACTTCTTCCGGGACAGCATTAGATGAGTTATGGTCACTCGCGGTGGAGTGGGAGATATTTGCAGCAAGTGTGGTCCTATTCAGCTTACTGTTTTGAATATCAGAAGAGATTGTGTGGTTTGATGTGTCATGATGAACTTCTTCTGAGACTGGATTTGATGAGTCATTGAGACTTGTTGTGGAGTGCATAGTATTTGCTGCAAGTGTACTTGCATTGGGCTCTGAGAAATATTTCGAATTAGAGATAAATTTACAAAAATATACACTCCAAAAAGAGCAACATATATCCCACCTCAGGGCTGAGGGGTACACTATGCTACATGGTTAAATTGTCTATAGACATAAGTTTAATACAATGGTTTGCATACTAAACAGAGTTTTAAAGTCAAACTCAAATGGAAAACTGCCAGATGGTATTGAGAGAGAACAGAATAAAAGTGTATCAAGTCAAAACCTGTATAGTGGACAATTTTACAAAGTACACTGTATGTGATAGAGATAACGCAGCTGTTGGCTGGAAACGAACAGAAAATGCATGAAAAGAACAAGGGGCGGAGAAAAAAACCACAACTAACTAGATCGAAACTTGACTTAATAAATTACAAACGATAAAACTTCTCCGTAAAGGCCACACCTCCAGAAAGGATTACATGCCTCCAAAAAGGGCTACAACAATCGCTGCACACTTAAAACTAAGAAACATAAACCTATTTATAAGACTACTATAGACTCTATTTCGAATAAAACTATACACCATCCGTTCCATGTTAATAGAGTCATTTTTCTATTTTGGGAAGTTCCAAGATAATTGAGTCATTTCTATTTTTGGCAAAAAGTCAATGTTATCAATCTCGTATGGCGGCTTATGGCGGTTCGCCTAAAAACCGCCACAGGGATATGGCGTATTAGTATGGCGGATATGGCGGTCAAAAATTAAATAAATAAAATAATACTTATATATTTATATATAATTCAGAAATTAGAAAATAATTAAAATATAACATCTAAATCACTTTAAACAATTAATAAAGTATAAAATACAACTCTAACCTCCATGTTTCTTGCATAATGCCCCATTCCTAAATACAATACACACGCAATGTTGTCAAATGTCGGATATGGCGGTGCTATGGCAGAGACATGGTGCTATGGCGTTTCCACCACCGAATGCCATGCCATAGCGCCATGGCGCCGCCAAATCCGCTATTTGATAACATTGCAAAACGTAACTCTCTCTTTTACTTTTATCTCTCTTCATCTCTCTTACTTTATTCTCTATTACTTTAACACACTATTCTTAAACTCCATGCCGAAAAGAAATGCCTCTATTAACAAGGAACGGAGGGAATAATTAACTAAAGACTCCTAATCCTGCTCTGACAGCAATACACATTGTCGACATGACAGGGAAGTAGGAGTGTGAATGTGGAAGTGGTGTGGAAATAGTTAGTTATATTCCAGTGGGTATTGTTGGTTATCTTTCTAATTTTGTAGTGCATGTTTAGATCAGTTGGAGGTTAGAAGGGGAGGATTTAGCTTGTATTATTTCTGTGAAAGTTCGGCAATTGCTGAATATAAAAAATGTGTAGTCCCTTTTGTGTTCTAACATCTCCAAGCCATCAAGGGTGGTGCCACTACTGAAACATAGCAACATCTCAAGGTTAAATTGTGTCCACGTGAGAGGCGAGGAGCATCAAAGTTATAGTTGAATCTATGGCATTGTTAGAATGGACAATGCGATGAGCACAAGATCAACCCATTGCTCAGCGATGTCTTGCTGATGAGAAAGCCTTAGCCGGCGTGCAAGCCATGCAAGAGTGTCGGTGGCATTGAAAGGTCATAAGGCATTGTTGGTCGTATGGCGAAGGGAGGAAGGGTTGTAGGGCCATTGGTGCCGGTACTGGCTGTGGGGATGATCAGCAGTGTTGGGGGAGTAGAATGGAAGCGGTCTGCTAATGGAAGGGGAGGCAAGCATTGCACAAAATGCTAGAGCCATGTATGGATGGATTTTATTAATTCCTCGGAAGCCGCAATTTTTTTCAGCTCATACCAAATCACTTTCAGTTCTGCAAACGATCACGATCGGGTGTGGTCTTCGACCGCCTTCTCTAATCATTCAAGTCTAGCGTTTGTGCTTTGTATCAAAACCAGACACAAACCATCAGTCACCACACTAAATTGATAGAGATAGGCGGTTGTTGGCTGGACATGATCATGAAAAGCACGAAAAGAACAGGGTACCGAGAAAAAACATAACTAATTGAATAGAAACATAATTAAAAATAAATTACAAATGATAAAATCCTCTGAGAAGGCCACACCTTCAAAAAGGTCTACACACCTCCAAAGAGGGTAACAGCAACTGTTGGACTCAAAACTAATTTTGTTCACACTTTGGCAAACTTCAAAGTTAAAATTGAGAAACATTAAACTATTTACAAGACTCCAACTCGAATAAAACTCTTACTAACTAAAGACTTATAATCCTACGCTTACCTTGAAAAGATGAACTTAGCAATTAACTTACAATTAAAGATAAATATTGCAGAGAACAGAGAGAGCAAGGGAACTACTACTGCAGGAAATAGAACATGAACGATCAATAGCAGTAAGTCCATAACACTATAACACTGAGAAATTGAATTATTGTCTAGGGCACCACCAACCATATTAAGAAAGATCTAGCATAAGATCGCCATTAGTTGTTATTTTATGCATCAGGCAACCACGATAGTCACATATAGGATATCAAAGAAGTTGGTTTTCAAAACTATCAAAGTAACATGATGTGTATTGTTAAATGAGCACGAAGGCACCAAGACGATTAGGTGAAATTTTGGGGCAACAAGGCAACTCCCCCCCCCCCCCAAAAAAAAAAAGAAATTGGGGAGCACTACACCTCCGTCCCACTATACGCGAGTCCCTTTCCTTTGTGGGGTGTCGCACCATAAGTGGGTCATTTCCCTTTTTAGCAAAACATAATACATTTCCTCTCTCTTAATTTATTCTCTCACCTGCTTTATTCTCTCTCTTCACTCCTCTATTTTTTTCTCGCCCAACTTAACACTTTCAATATCAATTTCTTAAATATCATGCCCAAAAGAAGCACCTCGCTTATGGCAGGACGGAGAGGGTATTAATTACTTCTCTGTAAGAATATCCAAAGACACATTACTGAAGGTATAAATGACATTAAATATAGACCTTTCATCTGTAGTTTAAAAGAGCTCTATTAATTAGTTTCTCTTGAGAATATCCAAAGACAAATTGATTAGATGTGTAAAAGAACAACAAATAGAATTTTCCCCTAAACTTTCCCTGTGCCACAGCCAGTGGAATATAGCTCGCTCCAGCTACCTTGGGGCGATTCGAGTTGACGCATGTGTGCAGCGCGCTTTGGACAACACTAATGATGCTTAAATGACAAGGTAACAAACTTACGGTGTAATGACTCCATAAGAGCCTCCTGGACCAATTGGTCATCGTCAACATCAGGATGAGAGCGATCAACAGGATCTGGAAGCAAACCAATATGCCAATCCTTTTTAACTTTCAACCTTGGAATCTCCAGTTTATCTGACATCATGTATCCTGAAACCCTATTTTATGAAACAAGATTAATAAGCTAAGACAGGATAACTATAATCCATAACAAAGGGAAGCATTTTGCATAAACAGCAGTTACCTAAAAAAGAGCACTTCACCATTATAGGTGGCTAAAGCAATTTCTCTGACACCGTCCTTATCAATATCGTAAAGAAGAGGACTAGAGTGGACCGTAGACTGATGAAAAGCTGGCCATCCTGATAAAGTGCTCAATTACAAAATAAACCAAAATTATTCATACAATTATTTGATTCTTTATGCAACTTTCCTTCTAGATGTATAAAAGAAGATAAATCAATCTAGAATATATCTTAAGGTCACTTTGTAAAAAACAAGAAAATTTATGAATTGTTCATGGTGCTACCTGGTAATTTATCTCCATCAGATCCTTCTAGAACTTCCAAGTAATGCACAAAGGAAGGAACTACGACTTCTAGCTTTCCATCACTGGTGTATGAATAGAACTTATCAAGATTCAGATGTGAAAACAAATAATAAATAGACAAACTAACATTATGAGCAGTTAAGAAAGCTCATAATATAAAATCAATATCCATACATGTACATATACAGCAGGCCCATAACCTGTTAAAAAGATCATCTCTTTCACCATCTATACATTTAAATCAAACCTAGGTGGTTTTATATGGCATCAATGTTCCATAAGGGGAAGTGAACAAACATGCAATGTGCAATTAACCATTCAATCAACGAGGGACGAATTACTTGTATTCCTTCCATCACCTGTTAATATCTGCCACCAAGGGAGTTGCATATATGCTAGAACTCACTTCAGCCTGCCACCTAAGTTCCAGATGCTGAGGGCATTGTGTGTTCAACAACTCGTCCTCGTCACTATCGACAGAGAAATTTTACGCATCAATTAACTCTTCAACAATGTTGCAAAATGAATTGCGTGAATCAATCTTTAAATAAATCATAAATCAAAAAAGAAAAACAGGCATTCGCTTCGAACAATATGAACCGATTAAGATTGAAAGCACTAGATAACATTAATAAACTTACAAATTGGGGTAACCAAGGGCATCATCAGTGGCCTCACGTTCCCTAAATTTGTTCGTCTTAGCCTCCTCCGATTGAGATGTGCCATGATCGAAACTCAAACACAACACCGCAAAAACAAGAAAACTACGACACGTAAAACTCCAAGTTTTCATGAAGTAGGCGAAAGAACTTCCACGATTTGAATTGTTCGAAACAAAATAAAATGAAAATTTAGGGCAAATGACCAAGAATTGTAAGTAGTCAAAGCCCTAGTGAGAGGAATAAAACAGTTTGTAGTAGAATTTTAGCTCATACAGTAGAAAACTCTTCAATTCAGTTGTAGTGTATGTAATTTATCCGATAAAAATATCTCTTTCTATTTTTGATAATTTCTTTTCTCTCGTGTGTCTCATTTTTTACTAACAATATTATAATTACTTATTATTTATATGTCTCTTATTTTATACTATTTGTGCATTAATTCACTGTCATGCTAAATGTCTACAGTTTTATAGAATGGAGGAAGTAATACTAATATGTTTATACCCTAATATATTAAAATTTACAAAAAGAATTGATAAGATAACTAATTGTTTAGTCGTACTTATAATCATTGCAATTTTAAGCACACATGTTAGTTTTCTTCAAAACTCGCCTATATAATCAGGAGGGACTATAGAAATTCACATGTTTTTAAAAATGGGATCGAGACTTGTAAACTTTTTATTTAGGGCTCGATTGATTGTTGTGATAGGATAAGATAAGATAGGTCAAAAATGAAATTATCCATAAATTTGGGATATAGATATGTATCACATCATGTGTTTGGTTGACTTTATTGTTAACTTATGTTAAGTAAACATGCGTTTGATTGTGTGTATGCACATACGGATTAGACTATGTGCTCCCCAAATTACCCTCACTTGAAACCCTAGAAAATGTTATATTTAAGGCTTTGAGAGGGATTCCAAAAAGTTCATTCTCACCTCCCGCCATTTGTCTCCACCTTTCCCTCCCACCGCGCCTTCACCATCTGAGGAGTTCGTGGGGAAACTACGGCGAGGCACTATCCAGGTAAAGTGTGATTCATCTTGGGTCGACTTTATTTTTCATTGAGTCGATTTCGTTATCGTCATTGTCATGTCGTCTGTTTGTGCTGATATTGTTGTCATAATCGTTAATTCTTGGGCGAGGTATTTATTAGCATTAGATGATCGATATGCGACTTTAGGCAACGAACAACTAAAAAAGAAATTGTTTTCTGCAGCTCCTATAACTGATATTTTAGGGTTCTGCAACACCTATAATCATTCTCACACACAACATTTACGCTCACTTTCTTATCTGATATTTTAAAAATAATATTGACATTGTATCTACTCTATTCATGTGGTAGTGCAATCTGGTGGAGCAATGACAGAATCTCAAATGCGCAACAATGGTTTCGATGGGTCCCGGTAGCAATGGTGGTTAGTTAAGGTCAATTTGATCAATTAAATTGTCTTTGTTGTTGCATATTTGACGCATTCCCTTGTTGGGTTGGCATGTCTCGTAGACAACAGCAAGTTACTTCGGCGTAGGCCGATCAGAGGAGATAGGTCAAGGCGTAGTTGGCCCGACAAGGAGGAGGCCACCCTAATAGTTGCATTGAAGGACTTGGTTGTAACAGGGTGGAAATCTGATAACGGTTTCAGGTCGGGGTATTTAACTCGAATAGAGGATGCCTTGAAGCGTGATTTTCCGAATACTGATCTGAGGGCTCAGCCTCACATTCAATCAAAGATTACCACCTGGAAAAAATTCTACTCCACCCTAGCCATGATCCTCGACCAAAGCGGGGTGGGCTTCAACAATCACGGGGACTACAAGATAGATTGTGACGATGATTAGTGGTCACAGATTGTGCAGGTGAGTATCCGGATTTAATCAGTATATGCTTACATTCTACATTGTAGTTGGTATTCTGAATCAACCCTTTCCTATTCTACTTTTAGTTATGTTTATGGTTTCATTGATTGATTTTTGTCAATTGTATAAATTAGAAGGACAACAGCGCGAAGTACATGCGCAACAAATCATGGCCTCATTGGGAAGCTTGGAAAGAGATCTATGGGAAGGACCGTGCATCTGGAGATAAGGGTAAAGGCGCAGAGGAGGCCATGAATAAGATGAAAGCTACACAAGAAAACATCAATGCTTATGAAGGAGATTACTGTGTCAACCTGGAAGAATTCTTCGCTGATGAAGTTATTCTAGACCATGTCATGTCTGCCACTGCCGATGGAAGCCAGTTGAACGAGGTGACATCTCCTAAAAAATCAGTTAAAAAAATCAATAAAAAGCGCAAAGCAGTTGACAAAGTTGATGGGTACCTTGATCTGATGAATTGGATGCATGCCAAAACAAATGACCGTCTTCAAACTTTGTCAACTAGGATTGGGTACTAGTTCGATCAAAGTGTCAAGCGATCAGAGGTGTATAAGCTTTTGGGTGTCATTCCTGGTTTAACAATGAAGCATAAGTTCTACACATCTGCGAAGCTTGTGAAAGAGCCGGAGCTACTTGATTTGTTCATGAGTATCCCAGAGATAGATCGCCCGGACTTTGTGGTGTTCCTGTTGGAGACTGATGGTGTTTTAGGGGTTAAGCACTCTTTGGAGTGTACTGGAACTTGTTTTTGGCTTAAGGCACTAGCCTACTTTTTTTGGCTTAAGGCATTATGCCGAACCTTTATCTAACTACGAACTTGGGTTCTTCTTTTTTTTTTTTTTTCCTCAAACACCATCACGGCGGGGGGTTAAGGCGGACCCCCAACCTGTATATATCAAAAATCACCAAAAGAACATACATCAGACGAGCCCAAAAGTGACTCGGTCCGCACGAGATATACAAAACACAAGAGCTAACAAAGCTACTATGGTATCCCCACAGACCGGGTACTAACCATCTAACTAAAGAGAAAATAAACATAACAAAGCACTACATCATAAAAAGAACAAGGAGGATGGCCAAAAGCGGGCCAAATCCAAAGGAAATCAAAAAACCATAAATCAAAACCACGAACCAAGTGAAGTAGTCATCCATCTCGATATCTGAATCTGAAGTTCGGATAGCCCAACTGGTCCATCCTGACGAGCGACTTCAAATATCGAGGCGCTGAATCCGCATCAAAGAAGGTAATGGCAGGGGTCTGGACCCCCCTACCTGCCAGAAAGTCAGCTGGCCGGTTGCCCTCTCGAAAGATGTGAGAGAACATGAACTGTATCTGTGCAAGCAAAGTACGAATGCGAGCCATGTGATGTCTCACATCCGCTGCTCCTCCGCGTCCTGAAGTGAACACCGCGACCACTGCTGCCACATCCATCTCGACCCAGACATGCGAGGAGAACTGCATAGCCAGTGGCAGCCCGTGAAGAAGAGCTAAAAGCTCCGCCTCGAAGGCCGACCCAGCTACGAGAGGCGTACAAAAGGCCCCAAGAGAGAACCGTCTGAGCCACGAACCACTCCCCCACCGCCTGCCTGTCCCGTCGAGCTAGTAAAGGCCCCGTCGGTGTTCAGCTTCACCCAAGGATCGTCGGGTGGATGCCAAAGCACTTGCAAGGACCTCAGAACTCGCCGGCGAGGAGGAATCGAAGGCATGAAGTCAACAGCCGGAGAGCAACCACGCCAATGAGTGGGGACGAGCACGCCTGCCGCCACCAAGATCCGCAGGTGCCGAACAACCTGCTAAATAACATGTGAAGAACGAAAAGAAATGCCGCGATGCTTGCAGCTATTCCTCTCCGTCCAGATAAACCAGTATACCAAACAGGGAATGATGAAGCTGGAGGAGGAGGCGCCAGATGAAGACAGAGATGGTAGGGGTCAGCCCAGCATTCCAAACCATGCGAAGTCCGAAATGTCTAGGGGACCGTGTCCGGATGAGCTCCCAGGCTGAGGCCGTCGAGAACTCGCCATCGCTAGTGAGGCTCCATCGCATCACATCCCGCCTGCCCACCTCAATCGGAACAGCCCTGATAAGATCCAAAACATGCAAAGGCACACCATACAAAGCCAGATAATCATGCAGTTTTTCAACATGCCAAGTATGATCACGCCAAAACCTAGAGACCTCAGCGGCAGGAAGATCAGTCCCGGGCGGACAATAGGTCCTAAGGGGAAGATCCCCGAACCACACGTCGTCCCAGAAACTAATCCGCCCTTCGCCTAGGGACCACCTAATGAGACCATGAACCTGACCCCTAATGTCCGTGAGACGATGCCAGATAGGACTATCATGCACAGAGTAAGGAGAAATGAAAGCACGCCCAGCATGGAAACAGTACTTGCGCATCGTGAACTGCGCCCAAAGTGAATCCTGCGCGAGAAATCTCCACCAAAGCTTGATGCTGAAAGCTTTGACGACCTCGCAGAAACGACGGATGCCGAGGCCTCCCTCATCCAACGGCAGACAAATCTTCTTCTTCCAGCTAACCCAGTGAATCTTCCTCTGCTCCCCAACCGTGCCCCAAAAGAACTGGGCCAAGATCTGCTCCAACTCCCTCATCCAATACTGATACGGTCTCAGGACCTGGAAGATGTGAAGAGGGATGGTTACAAGGGTGCTCTTGATCAGAGCGAGGAGCCCTCCAAGAGAAAGATGTCTGTGAGACCAGCTGTGAATCCGGTCCACCATCTTCTGTCGGATATCTAAAAGGTAGTCGGCCTTCAGCCCCCCCTTATAGATAGGGACACCGAGGTAGGTGAAAGGGAGGAATTCCTGCTGGAATCCACTCGCCTCTGTCACCTCAGCCGCCCAAGCGTCGAACTTCTCAAAGAGGTAGAAATGACTCTTTCCCCTGTTCACCATCTGACCCGACCCGACACGACAGAATAGTGCTCGAGACAATGAACCAGCCTCTCCACGGACTGTCTGTGCGCCCTGACAAAAATGATAATGTCATCGGCATAAGACAGATGGGATATGGCCGGCGCGCGCCTAGCACATCTATACTCCATATCGGGATGTGTGTCCACAAGCCTGTTCAAGCTCCTCGAAAGATAATCTGCAGCAAGCACAAACAGTGACGGCGATAACGGATCTCCCTGGCGAAGTCCCCTCGTAGACTGAAAGAAACCTGCCGGAGCCCCGTTCACGAGCACTGAGAACCAGCAAGAAGAGATGCATCGATCGACCATACTCACCCACCCCAGCGGGAATCCCATCCTCTCAAGCACCAGGAGGAGGAAAGGCCACTGCACTCGATCATAGGCCTTAGCCATATCTAGCTTGAGGGCCAGATTAGGCGAGTTTGCCTTCTGAATGAGCGACCTGCCGATATCGTGAATCAATTCCTGAGCCAAGAGCACATTATCACTAAGCAAGTGACCCCTTACAAAACCGCTCTGGTTCGGCGCCACAACCTGAGGAAGCAGCGGCGCCAAACGCGATGTCAAGATCTTGGAGATGATCTTGTTGGTCACATTGCAAAGGCTGATCGGCCTGTACTCTGCCCAGGTCGCCGGGCTTGCCTTTTTCGGGAAGAGTATGATGGTCGTGGCTGTGAAGCTGCGGGGCATGGGAGCTCCTAAGAAGAAGTCCGCCACTACTGCCACCACCTCTGCTCCAACGATGTCCCAACAGTGCTGGAAGAAAAGAGACGAGAAGCCATCCGGTCCCGAGGCGCTGTCCCCACTGATGCCAAAGACCACCCCTCTCACCTCATCGAAATCGGGGACTGCACAGAGGCCCTCGCGGTCCACGGACTCTGGGAGACCGCGCAGGAGATCAAGGTCCGGCTGCTCCAAGTGCTCAACGTCTGACGTGAGAAGCCGGTGGAAGTAGCCAACCGCCGACTGTCTGATGTCGTCCTCTGACGTGAGAGTCTGTCCTCCTGCCTGAATGGCGTGAATCCGGGACTTCACCCGCTTCTGTCGCACCCACCCGTAGAAGAATTTGGAGTTCCTTTCGCCTTCCGCCGCCCACCGAATGGCAGGTATTTTGTCTTATGTGTGATTGTCTGCACCTGCATTTGAAATTTATTATGTGTATAACAGTTTGTGCAGCTTCTTAGTATCAAAATGCAGTCTTTATGTATAGCACTTACTGCTGATTTTTGATCCGTCTGCAATTTGTTGGTATCTTGCATGAAACAATGTTCCTACAACTAGAGAGTAATTATGCATAATAAAGGCTGCTTTGTTGATGAGTATAGCAATAAACATGAGTTTCTGGATGTGTTTCATATGAAACACATCAGAAGGCTTGTCTTAGTCCAAAGAATAAGGAGTACCAGAAATCTATCCCTATTGAGAACCTTATAAGCCACAAATACCAAAATTCCATCAATATAGCAACAAGAAGCAAGTTAAATATATTTTCTAACAAGCAAAGTCTAAATTCAGAGAATATAAATTAGGATATGTTAATAGATGCATGTCAATTCCCCTACAATGACAAGATGCAATATAGAAGTTATGCCTAGAATTCATTCTACAAAATTCTCAAATTGCATCTTCATGTCAACTCTAGAACAAGAAACCAAGTCACATTGAAAATTGGTTCAGATATAGTAGTGAATACATAGTCAAAGTAGAAAGGAACTACAGATAAGAATTACTACGAATTACATATGGAAATCAACCCACATTGCAGCCGCTAAGTCATCTCTTTTCTTAGTCCATGCAGTGCTGGGTTCAATATGGTCTATGTAGGCAGGCCCATCTTCATCACCATCACTTTCATTTCCATCTCCATCATCAGCTTGCAAATCTATTTCTTCCTCAAGAGGGTCAACTTCCATTTGGCTTCTTATGAAATTGTGGAGCAAGAAACAAGCAATGATTAAGCTTGTTTGCACTTCTATCGGGTAAAAGCTGGAGCTACGCAGTATCCCCCAACGCATTTTCATTACTGCAAAGGATCTCTCGATGACATTCCTAGCTTTGGTATGTCGCATGTTGAATAATTCTTCTGACGTTTGAGGTGATTGACAACCAGGACCCCATTCTTTCAGATGGTACCTAACTCATTTGTACGGCGTGATAAAGCCTTCACTATTTGCATATCCGTTGTCACACAAATAGTTGACCTGTGAGTAAATTTAAGGATTAGGCATAACATTTATATAATGACTACTACTTTTTTATATTCCAGCATACCTCTTGGCAATTTGAGGCCCAAAGGTCGACTAACAGCGTCACGCAGTATCCTCGAGTCCCCTGCAGAACCTTCCCAACCACTGAAAACATAGACAAATAGAAGGTCGCGATCACATACAGCCAATGTGTCTGAGGTAGGCACACGGACGTTGATGTGTGTTCCGTCCAACGCTCCAAGACAACCCTGTTGATTTCAACCAAAACGACAGTCGACGACTTAGTTCAGTTGAAGCTATACAAACAATGTCTGATTTAAAGAAAGAGCTCAGAAAGATCTAAACCTCAAACCGCTTCCACATCGAATCGGTGCAGTTTTCATCAACGGGTTCAGGTTTAACCAACAAATTGTCATGGAGTTTTAGGACACCATACAAAACAACATGCAAATAGTGTGATATAGTCTGCGATGAGCGCATAAAATCGTGTCCAATCACACGAGTCTTCTTGTGGTGAGATAATACAAACAAGAACATGGCTACCTGCTCTTCAACAGTGACGAACTTTTGATCCACAAGACCACAAACATCCTTCAATAAACGACATAATCGCCCGAATGTATTTCTATCCATTCATAAATTATCCAAGCACGCCCGATCAGTCACACCTACCAATCTATTGATGTAACGCACATGGTCGGGAATGCGCCCAAGCATTGTGAACCTATTTCACCCATATCTATGTCTGTTTTTTTTCTTCATGGATTTCAGCTTGGAAACTATTGTGTGCATCATCAACATATTCAATTGGTGGCTCCTAATTATCTCCTCAAGCACTATAATGAAATTCGTCAGTTCTTTCCGACGGCATACAGCCTAGCAGTAATAGAACATGGTGAAAAATGAATTGGATTCAACAAATAGAAAAAATATTGATGTATGCTATCCAAATTCAGACACATACAACAACAACATTATTTATGGGCTCTGTAATACAAAACATAAAACTAATTTGCAAATCTATTAAAACATAAACTCAAATAACAAATGGCCCGATGGTTTAATAGATTTGCCTGAATTAATTTGTAGAATGTTACGATTTTTCTTCGCAACTTCCCTGTCTTAGCTCGCATACTCGATCTCAACGATAAAACGCAGCCTCAACCCGTGAATGATCAAAAGAAAGAACGTTTTATTGAATCAACAACAAGATTACACGATAAGAAGGAATGAACGAAGAAGAACTCTCGGTCCACGACCTAAGCTCCGAAGCTCACAGCTTAACACTACACAATCAACGACAAATCCAAAATAAGAGCAGCAACTACACTTTTATACTCATCATCTTAGCTCGCCTCTCTTCCCGCTTTAGTTGTCTTCCACATGCCTCGCTCTCATTGGTCCATAACACGTCATTGCCTCGCTCTCATTGGCCGGCCATTACCTCTTACTAATGCCACGTCACAACTTAACACAATTGCAGCATGCATGTTGTGCGTGCCTAAGTTGCATGCATGTGGATCACTTTATTATAATCATGCATGCAACAATACCCCCCTCTTAGGGTTCCTTGTCCACAAGGAACCACGAGAACCTTTGCCATAATCCCGTCGGCAACTCCCACGAAGCGTCGGCCGGCGATCTTCCTTCTACAATTTGTGATCGTAACAATCCCTCCCCCTTAAGATTCCTTGTCCACAAGGAATCATGGAGCCAAGCTTCTCGTGCTTTACCTTCCCATACCTTCAATTTTACACTTGGCTTAGGAATCTCCGAACCAAGCCTCTCATGTTTCATCTTTACAGTTGGCTTAGGAATCTCGTACTGGATGGCTACACCACGTTTGAGGATGGCATTATCCCGGAGAAGAACCTCGATATGTTCCTTCAGCATCAAATTTTCCTTATAAGAGTTTTGAGCTGCCTCAGCACAGGCCCGAGGGCTGATAGATTTCTCCAAACTCTCCAGTATGCTGGCTGCTCGGAATCTTGCATCATCTATACTAGTAGCACTCATCATCTCCCTCACAAATAAATCCACCCATTCTGCACCATCTGCCGGCAGATTGTTTTGAGTTTGAGGCTCCTGCAAAGGAACTGAATCCCCACTGGTTTGTGATGCAACTTTTTCCATGGTTGCATTTTCTTCAGTTGTGTCAATCTTCTCATTCACATGTCCACGACAAAACTCATGAAGTTTCTTTATAGCCAAATCCAAGTCATTGACAGACTCTTCCAGAGCTTTCTCTAAAAGCTGGATTTCCAGTTCAGGAAACAAATCCTTGAGCTGATCAACCGAACTAGTGTGTACCGGCGGAGAGTACGTGAACCGAACCGGCGACGTGGAAGAAGAACATCGGAGCTTCTTGTAAGCTGGCAGCGATGCAGCGGCCGGTGAAGACGCCCCGGCGTCGATGTCCTCGAAGTAGGACCTCTTGCCACACACGATCGCTGACATTTTAATCTCTTCTTCTTCCTCTTCTTCATAGCCAACTATACTAGCAAACTTCATAATCTTCATCTTCACCATAGGTTTAGGAAATCGAATTGACAGCCTCATCAAATTTGTCACCACCTTCAAGGCGACAGCAAGCTCTCTCAGTGAGGCATTTCGTCGAGCAATTGGCAGGCGTTCAGTTTCCTTAAATTCCTTTGCTTGTGAACAAGTTCTGTAACATGAAAATGCAACAATGTGCTGCACATATTCAATTCCATTCATGGTTCCATGATCTAACCTCTCAACAGCCCTTGCATCAACACCAAATCTCAGCTCAAAATGAACAATGGGCCTCGGTTGCCACATCGCTGCACTCTCCACCTCAATATCAAATTGTTTCCCCATCTTACCACCAATCACTTCATCATGTTGAGTATCACTCCTCAAAAATTCAATATCCTCAATTTCCGTCGACACTCTTATGCAATCCTCCACTCCGATCTTCAAATCTATATCCATTTCTTCATAACTCTCACTGCTATGTTGCTCCATTAGATCTTCATCAGCAATTGCTCGATCAACATCAATTGATTTGTGAAAATCCCGATCGTCGACGAATTTAGGAAGCTCCAATTGTGATTTGCAATTGCCGGAACTCGCATCCGTTGTCTCCATCGATCGGCCTTGGCTCGAGATGCTTAGATCTAGAATTGCTTTCTTCAATGCATCGAAATCAGCCTTTTGTTCTCGCTTGATTTTGCAGAATGATGCTTCCATCCTGTCCTTAATCCTCTCCCATACACTCTCCCATTCCAACTCTATCTCCTCCTCCTCCGTCAATCGCGTCGCCGACGTCATTTTCCGAGGACCGTTGGCTCTAGATACCATTTGTTACGATTTTTCTTCGCAACTTCCCTGTCTTAGCTCGCATACTCGATCTCAACGATAAAACGCAGCCTCAACCCGTGAATGATCAAAAGAAAGAACGTTTTATTGAATCAACAACAAGATTACACGATAAGAAGGAATGAACGAAGAAGAACTCTCGGTCCACGACCTAAGCTCCGAAGCTCACAGCTTAACACTACACAATCAACGACAAATCCAAAATAAGAGCAGCAACTACACTTTTATACTCATCATCTTAGCTCGCCTCTCTTCCCGCTTTAGTTGTCTTCCACATGCCTCGCTCTCATTGGTCCATAACACGTCATTGCCTCGCTCTCATTGGCCGGCCATTACCTCTTACTAATGCCACGTCACAACTTAACACAATTGCAGCATGCATGTTGTGCGTGCCTAAGTTGCATGCATGTGGATCACTTTATTATAATCATGCATGCAACAATAGAACAATATTAGAATATGTGTTCATGAATCAGCTTGGTTATATTGAAATCAGATGTGCTCAAATTATTTTTCCCAAATCTGTTGAAACCCAAAGATTTATAATCATGAATCAGCTTGTTTTCATTGATTTGCTTAACTTAATTTATAATTAATTTGTTCTTGAATCAGCTTGTTGCCAAACCTAAATTAGTAAAATTCATGAATAAAAATCACAATAAATTGAGATGAGGGGGGGTGGGGGATAGTATTATCTAAGAGAAGGAGATAAGTAACCTAAAAAATACCGGGTCAAAAAATATAAGGCGGGTTTAATAGATAACAATCATGACAATCAAACAATGAGAAATACTTAGATAAATATCCTTATCCTTGCTTTCACAACAATCAATCGAGCCCTTAGGAATTTTTACATTTTGTTCTTTTTGTTTTCTTTTCTCTCACAAAATATAAGACTAGACTAAACTATCAAACGAGATATTTCAGTTTTTTTTAAATTAAATCCCTTAATGGATAATTTGGTCAATTCTTGTATTTAGTGAAGGAAAAGAATAAAAATACTACTCCCTCCGTCCCAACTTAATGATCACTCTTGGAGTGGGTACGTACGAGTTTTAAGAAAGGTAAAGAAAAGTTGTTTGGAAATGTTAGTGGAATGTGGGACCTACTTTTTTATATCAGTTTTATAATAAAATGCGAGTGAAGTGAGTTAGTGGAATATAGGACCTACTTACCATTTATGGTAAAAATGAAGTGTAACAATTAAGTTGGGAATGACAGAAATGGAAAAAAAGTGACAATTAAGTTGGGACGGAGGGAGTAAAAGTTTTTGTTTGGTTATTTATTTAATTCTTGTATTTTGTGCGAGAAAAAGAGAGAAATAATGTGAATAACATTTGCATAGTTTTTCCCCTTGATTTTATGCATTTTTAAGTGTTTTATAGAGTTTTAAATTTGCTTTTATAGAAAGACGTAAAGTGAACAACCGAAGGATGTTTGAATAAAAATAGTACTCCCTTCGTCCATCAACATAAGGTCAATTTTGACTCGTCACAGGTTTTATATATTAGTTTTATATTGAAATATGAGTGAAATAACGTTAGTGGAATATGTGATACATTGCCAAACGTAGTAAAAAGGCAAATGAGATATTTATTGGTGGACGGACGAAAATGGCAAAATGGGATACTTATTGGTGGACAGAGGGAGTAATAGGCCTATTAAGATGATCTCCGAACTCTCTTATAAGACTATTAATGTTTCTAACTTCGAAAGAACTTTGCATGCTTCAATTAGAGTCTGGTAGAGAAAGTTATGATTGTTTTATGAAATTTACGCAATGCATTATTTAATGCTAAAAAGTTTAGAGAGGGAAAATATATTATTTTTTACTAAAAAGGTAAATGACTCACTTATGGTATGACTCCCAAAAAGAAAAAGTGTATCGCTTATGATGGGACGAATGAAGTACACGCCTTTTGAAGCCCAATCTCTTTCCTACTTAAGATAGACGTCAAAAATTCAAATCTTAAGTGTCTCTTAAGTTAATAATTAACTTCTTTTATTTTATCTTTTATTCCACCATCTTTTCCATATTTTTACCATTTTGCTTTTATTTTTCTCCCACGCCACCACATGGAGAACTATATGGCTCCATGCAATAGAAGATTGAAGACATTCTTAATCTTGCCCGGCTGAAGATTCATCCACCATTATAATAGTATTAAAATTTTCTATATCAAGCCAGTGTAGCAAATTTTCTAAATTACTCATAATTTGTAATAGAATTCTTTTTTAACTTTATTCTCCAGATGATGAATTTCCTATTTCTAAGAATTTTTTTTTCTGCGTAGCTTATTTTAATCTGTACTTATGATTTAGCACATGACTTTTGAATTTAATAGTAGCTTTATTTTTCATGTTTCTTTTAACTCAGAGTAAGGAGCAAATATAGTTAACAAACTCTAGGCTAAAATTGTTCAATGAATAGCTTAAGGTTGGATGAATGGTGTTTATCTGTTGTACTAGCATATTGCATTACCTGTAGAGGTGAAAGGCTAGTGAGTAGAGACTTTGAGACGTGTTCAACTTATCTTAGTTGTAAAGTGTTCATCTATTGGCGAGCATAAATAAACACTATCCTTAAGTGACTAGATTGTAATATGAACGAGTCTAAAGAAATAAACTGGAGCAATTCCGAATCAAGTTAGGAGTAGCTCTTGTCCATATGGTGATATGCCTGTCTTATTTTTATTATAAAACTAATACATAAAAGTATGACTCACATGTCACTTACTTTTTCAACCCACTTTCTATTAAATTTCTTAAAACTCGTGCCGAGTCAAATTGTGACAAATTATTAGGGACGGATGGAGTATTTCTGAAATTACTGTATTACATTTTAAAAGTATTTTAAGGATATTAATTCCTTATTAGTTAGATTATAGTATGTTCTTATATTTGACACCCTAAAACTCACAACAAGAAAATACTCCCTCCGTCCCATAATAAGAGTCATATTTCACTTTTACCATAAATGGTAAGTAGGTTCCATATTCCACCAACTTATTCCACTCACATTTTATTATAAAAGTAATATATATAAATGAGACATATATTCCACTAACCTATTCAACCCACTTTTCTTTACATTTCTTAAAACTCGTGCCATGACTAAATATGACTCTTATTGCGGAATGGAGGAAGTAGTAGAAAAATGTAAAATCTCCTAAAATGAAAAGTTTGCATGTCTCGTGAAATCTCTGGTTGATAGTTTGGTCCATTTTGTATTTTGTATGGAAAAAAATAAAAAAAGAAATAAGAGAAAATAAGATAAAAATACAAAAATCCCATAAAATAGAAAGTTTGTATTTCTCGATCCCATATATTGAAAAGTGTATGAATTTGATGCGACAAACTGAAAGGCATACATATTTAATCTCATAATATTATGAAATCTCATTATACAACTCACTCAAATGAAATTTATTGATTGTCAAACTACTTATATTAAATTCAAAAGTGTGTTATTTTGTTCTTAAAAGCATTCCTTAAAGTTTTATCGTATACGGTATACCTACGTAGGGATATATTCACATCCTTACACTAAATATTACTTAAAGATAAAATTAATAACATCCATTAGATTTTGTTCATCTAATGGTTAATAATAAAGCCACATGGAATTAAAATATTAATTTAAAAATTACAAAAGGGTATGAAATGAAGTAAAAAAAAAGGCAGTTATGCGTTTCTCATAAATCACGCTTCAATATTAGAAATAAAATTCACTGTGAATATTTGGTTGCGTCATTCTAAGAAGGATTTCATCGGTGTGGTCTCTGATGCACTTTTTATTAGCACTATAAATACATGTAAGTATATAGAGTAGGAATAGTATAGTTAAAGGTCAGTGCCGGATATCGATCACGTGGAAAACAATCACAGACTGGCTACCCTCTACTAAAACTCAATTACTATTTGGAAAAAACCGAAAGATTTGAAGATTTTTTAAAATAAAACAATTTAAAAGCAAGTAAACAACTAATTGCAAATAAATCTGAGATAAAAGTATAGAGATAAGGGAATTCCAAGGATGCGCGTTCACAGTTATGGTTATACAAATTCCAACTACATTACCCTATCACAGTTCTTACTTTGATAGAACGAGTCACCTAGTTTATGCTCATGCGATGCAAACGTTGGTTACAAATATTAGGGTTGTCTATCCTAAATATGTAACTCCTAAAAGCTCCTAAGACCCTTGAAAAGTCATCACTCTCAATTAACAATGCATTTTTAAAGGAAGCTAAATGTAGTGTCTATTAAGTGGATCTAACTTGCCAACCCCTTCTCACGATTATGTAGCAAGTTATATTAATTCATCACAGAATGTGTCACTCAAACGTGAAGCATTATCCATTAACTTAAGGAAGAAATAAAGTAAGAACAAAACGGATACTAAATAGATAAGGAATTGTATAACCAAAGTCGTTACTAACACATCCCTAGAATCCTATGAATTTAGTTACACATGATAGAATAATCTAAAAACATAGATTGAAGGGAAAACAATTGGAACATAAAACTAAAGTAAATAAAACCCAAAGGTTGAATCCTTGCAACTTTGATGTTCTTGAATCCTACTTCAACTCCTTGCACAATGGAGTACTTTAATTTTTAATCTCTAGAAAATATGTTGCAAAAAGAGGATGTTTTTGATGATGCTAGAGGGGCTATTTATAGGAGAGAAATTGCTTATTCTCAAATAAGGAAAAGGGTTGCAAAATATGGTAAATCTTGGAGAGAAATTAGGGCAGATCTGTTCGTCGCTCTTTTGTGGCGGACCGCCGCACCTTAGCCGGCGGTCGCCATGCATTGATCCGAGGCTTCTGACTTTTGGGTGGCGGTCGCCACGCATTGCCCGGCGGTCGCTGGGCGTGTCTTCATCTTATGCACAAATTTTCTGAAACGGACCGCTACAGGCATGGCGGTCGCTGGACCCTACCTGAAACTCCAGATTTCCTACTTCGCGTTTTGACTCCCTTTTTAAGCTCAAATATGCACATATCTCACAAAACATGTTAAAATACCAAAATGTATAAAATATGCAAATAATGGACATGTAATGCAACTTTGACATTCAAAACAGACCAAATAATGGCCTTAAAACCGTGCAAAATCCGAGCGTATCAACTCCCCCAAACTTACATTTTTGTTTGTCCTCGAACAAAACATTAAAGACACAAGAATAGACGCACGGAATGCACAAGGACTAGACGTCGTAATTGCCTCAAAAGATGGAAGAATAGATTAAGCATGAATTAACGCAATCAAATCAAGCAAGACTTATTAATGCACTTTCATTACTAACTCGTGGAACACCTTGAATTCATGCACTTACATGTGACAAACTTCCAAAGATGGGAAGTGATTTATCTCCCACTCTCAAAGTGTTTATGGAAAAGTGTATAACTCTCAAATCATGCATCATGCAAAGTTTACCATAGGCTTGCTCAAAGTCTAATCCCTCATCTACTAGATGTGATTAAGCATCAAAAGTCCGAAAGTTCTTTATTTTTGGTTTTAATGTATGCTCTTTGGTAGGTGAATATTTGGCTAAAAAGTGACTTCAAAAATAAAATTATCCCAAGTAGACTAAAAATAACTCCACTTTTCTAATAACCCAAGACACTTTTAACACTTTATTTTTCTCCTTCAACTCACTTTCCAATCTTTTGATTTTTCTTTACTATTCACAACCTTTCTTTCTTTTTCTTTTTCTTTTCTTTCTCATAAACATCCTTTCTAGATCAAGCACACATTTTGAATTTTTCTATTTCACAACTTGCACTTTTTCTATATTAAGCACACTACTTTCTATTTCACATTTATGAACACCAGGACGAACTTGTCCAAGTATGGATGGAATACTCGATTCATTAAGTCCATGAACACTGCAGGTGCATTTGTCAGTCCAAACGGCATTACTACAAACTCATAATGCCCATACCATGTTCGAAACGCCGTCTTGGATATATCTTCTCTTCGTACTCTCAACTGGTGATATCCTGACCTTAAATCCATTTTCGAAAATACTCCTGCTCCCCTGAGTTGGTCGAACAGGTCATCTATTCTCGGCAGAGGATACTTGTTCTTGATAGTTAATTTGTTCAATTCCCGGTAGTCTATGCACATTCTCAGTGTTCCGTCTTTCTTCTTCACAAACAGCACAGGTGCTCCCCACGGCGATACACTGGGTCTGATAAAATCCAAGTCCAGTAGTTCTTGCAGTTGGATTTTGAGTTCTTCCAACTCTTTCGGTGCCATCCTATAAGGTGCTTTCGATACTGGTGCGGCTCCTGGTTCCAGATCGATAGTAAACTCCAACTGTCGGTCAGGCGGAGGGCCTGGCAAAGCGTCGGGAAACTCACGTACTACCGCCACATCTTCAACTTTCCTTTCTTTCTTGTCATGTCCTTGTAGATAAACGAGATTGGCAGGACGCCCCTTTCTAATCATCGTAGTTGCTTGAAGTGCCGATATCACACAAGTCCGCTGATTCATCGAAATCCCGTGGAAGGTAGAGGGCTCCTTCCCCGGGGTTTGTAACGAGATTTGGCTCTCTTGGCATCGAATAGTGGCATAGTTTTCAGCTAGCCAGTCCATCCCCAAAATAATGTCAACGTTATCCATCGGCATAACATGTAGATTGTGAGCCACTAAGCTAAGTTCCCCCACCATAAGTTCTATGTTCGAGCAAGATTGTGAAATGTCTATAAGGCCTCCTACCGGTGAGTTCACGTTCATCTTATGTTCAAGTTCATCAACAGGAAGTCTTAAAGCATTTACACAGGAGTGCGATATAAAGGAGTGCGATGCACCCGTATCAAACAGAACAGCAACAGGCATGTCAAGTAGTATTCCCATACCTGCCAGATTATCCTGTTTCGAATCTCCCTGTGCGGCTTTAGCTTGCTTGCGTCCCAAGGCATAGGCCCTAGCTTGAGTGGGATATGGTTGGCGACTCTGCTGCGACTGTTGAGGTGGTGTAGGATTCCCTCGAGGCCCATTTGGTGTTCCCCCAACTCCAGTGTTATTGTTGCTCGGGCATTCTTTGGTGAAGTGACCAACCCCACCACACTTGTAGCATACATTCGTCCCGATTCTGCACTCCCCCATATGATTCTTCTGGCATTTGGCACAGGGAGGTGCTCTCTGACCGTACTCTCCACCTTGGTGTGGAGTAGTTTGCTTCCCTTTGCCCCGTGCAGAGTTTGGGGTACCTTGGAACCTCTTGTTGTCAAAGGGTTCACGGTTCCCGTCCCCTTTCTCTTGTCCCGAAAATTCTGTTGTGGCGTAGGTGGTGTTGGAGTTGTAGGCGTAGTTGTCTTTTCCCGTGGCATTGCTTCCTCCACGTCCAATGCACGAGACAGCGACTCGGTATACGAGAGCCTTCCACGACATGCCAAAGCCATCCTGATTTCGTGCCTCAGACCGGCACAAAACTTCTCCACCATTTTCTCGTCAGTATTCACCTGCTCCGGTGCATATCTAGACATGTCGCATAGGGCACGGTCATATTCCGTCACTGTCGTCCGCCCTTGCTTCAGATTGTAGAATTCGGCCTCCTTAGCCTTACGGTAACTCCTCGGAATGTACTTATATTATACTTCCTCCTTGAAGTCTTCCCATGTCAGGGCGTCTAGTTGTTCACGTGTCATTGTCCGCTGCTTGGTCTCCCACCAAAATTCTGCTGACCCAGTGAGCTGGTAGGTCACGCAAGATAGGCGCTCCTGGTCGGTGCACCTTAGGAACTTAAAGATGCGCTCTATGGCCAGAATCCAGGTTTCAACCTTGGCCGGATCTCCCATTCCATCAAACACGGGAGGGCATTCCTTTCGAAACTCCTTCTCGATGTTTCGTTCCGGTTGTGGTGGTGGCGGCGGTGGTTGTGGTTGTCCTTCAGGCCACACACTACTTTGGGTCTCATTGCTTGCCTCGTTTTCGTGATGAACTGCTGCACGTCGGGGAGGCATTCTGTTCAACACACGCATTAGTACAAAGGTCCGAATTTACCATCACCACACCACACAACACAACCTTTCCAAAAGCGATTTCATAAGTTTTCCATACATAACAAGGTAAAAACGAGCACAACGATAAAACAACGGGAATTTTATTAACTTAAAAACTAGTACGTGTTTCAACATGGTCTTTGCAACAAGTAAAGCCAAAACACAAAAGAAAACATTACGTAGTTCGTCAAAACAAAACATTCAAAAACTATCAAAACCGAAAAAGAACGCTATTCCTCGGGTGCTCTCTCGACATTCGCCCCTCCCTCGCTTTCAACTTCAATCTCCCTTTCAAGTGGTTCTTCATCCTCTTCGGGGTCATCCTCTTCCTCATCTTCAAGAGGATCTTCCTCATCTTCAAGAGGATCTTCTTCCTCTTCTTCATCGTTCTCCCTCACATAGGTAGCTACGTCGATATGCTTATCGACAACAAGGACTTCCGTCGCGGGAGGTGCGGAGGTGCGCATCCCAAGCCTCCTCCTCTTGGGAAAGTTTGGTTGCGGCGTCTCACTCTCGTACCGACCCCCGTTGTAGGGGCTGAGACTCGATGAGGATGCCTCCTTTCTAGGTGGGGCATAGGGTGGCGGTCCGTCACGAGCATCGACCAGAGCTTCCAAGAGAACCTTCACAATACCATGCATGTCTCCTTGCACACTATAGTCGGGGAGCTTATGCCAAATGTATGGCCGCGAAGCCTCATCGGCCCACCTATTCCAAGGCGCCGATAACCCATCAATCAACCTCTTAATACCCTCGTAGTGCTTCACTCCACACCCATGAGCATCCCGCCATAGTGCCAAGTAGTCGGAAACATATGACATCAAAAGGGCCCTCTCGTCTCTCCCGAAACCCCGGTACAATTCCACCGCCCGCAGTCCATTCTTGACGTACCTTCCCCTTAGCGGCGCGTGGATCATAATCGCTATCTACATGAAAGTGAGTTTCATTAGCAACGAGTCGAAGAAAAGACATAAAGTAAGGTAGAGAAGGATAAAACGCGTAGAGAACGTCATACGTGCTACCATGTGTATACCTGTCGATTTCCATAAGGAAAAGGTCATAACAATTCTTTCTTTTTAAGTTATCATCTAAGGATAGATGTTTCGCATTTTAGGAACGTAGTAATTTGCAGTCTCATCAATCTTTCGATCTAGCGTTAGTCGCGCTTCACAAGGTTATCCTTGTCTCGTCCTCTCATCATCCCTTAGAACTCACGCCTTTCCACGCCCCGTTCGTTCCATCAATACATGTATCGTCTTCAAACGAAGAAATTCGCATAAATGACTAGCCTATATCTAAGGCTTTTGAAGTCTACATCTCAATCATATCCCATTCGTTATCACGTCTATCATGCCTCGTTTCAAAACATTTTACCTTCTTTCTTGTTGAACGCAGCGAGATGGAATGTTGAGCCTTCAATGAATACTCTTTTAGTCTAGTGAAACGAGTATAGACTAGATTGAATAAAAGACTCTCGGTCCAGAGATGAAGGAAAAATTGCTCTGATACCATTCTGTCACGACCGCACTTCCTAAGGATAGGAAGCACGGGAAATCGTGACTAGTGGGGGAAATAAGAAGCGGGGCAAGGGGTAAACAATCAAGGAAGTACGACGTAACGATCAAAAGATGAAATTTCATTTATCAAATTCAAGTTTCAAAACACGAAGTAATATAACGTGAATGACATAGTTCGACATTTCAAAGGAAATAAAAGAAATTCTTAAAACGTAGAGTAGCGGAAACAATTAAGAGTTTGACTACTACTATGTATGAGGACACAGTAGTAACCGGAACATTTATTGAATGAAAATCTTGGCTCATTGCTCAACATCCTCCGCCTCTCGTCCTCGCTCAACCTGCACATAGGGAAAACATATGCAGGGGCTGAGTACTTGATGCACCCAGTGAACTCATGCCCGAAATACATTTATCGTTTAAGTTATGTCAAGCCATCATAGAGTGAAACTCGGGTTTTACTTTTAAAAGGCCGAGAAACACCAAAATCATTCCTTAAAATAGTGTCTGCGCAGACAAACATCATCCTCCATCATATACCATATCTGAACCATCATGTGAAACGAGAATGTGGCCACAAACTCGATCACTGGACCGACCGACCTAGAGGATGGCTCACGATCTCCATCAGTGCACTAGCCTAAGTAGGGCTCAGCCCCTAGTTAGACCCGAATTCGTTAACCATCAAAGTCTAGTAGAACTTTATTCTAGTAGACAAATCAGATAGACAATTCAAAAATATAAAATACGGCATGACATAATATCTAAAACCACCCTTATTTCACCATAAACATATCATTTCAAATAAAAGAGATTAAGTAATAAAGCCCACCTCAAAAGCTTAGATTTTCCTTAAATAGCTTCTCGTTCCGACTTTAGCGTGCGCGCGAACCACCTTTTCGGAAAATACATAAGTTCACATCAAATCTCGGTAACGAAGGTATTTAGAATGCATGCACTCTAATTAAAATCTTTTAATTCATTTTCTCAGTTTTCGTGCATTTTCGATTGTTCGGCGGCCGCCCAAGGCGTCGCTTGCGACGCCGGTCGGCCGCTTACGCTCGTTCTTTCCTCCGTTGGCTCCTCGTATTTTCCATGACGTCGAAATAAATTTCTAAAACTTTATTTAAGCGCGTTCTTAAATGATCGCAACTATTTCTCTTCGAAAATATTTTATTTCGGACTTCGGATAAAATTATTCATCCTCCAAAATATTTCGGAATTAATTAAATAATTTCCCACGATTTAATTTAATTGACGGCTCAAAGTTTTATTTACTTAGCCCACCTTATTCCTCCAACTAAGATTAGGAAGCCCAAAAATTAAAGAAGGCCAAACTTTTAAATACAATAGCCTCTCAAAGTTCCACAATTAAATAAAAAGGACGTCCCAAATCACATCATCACATAAATACCATACTACATTCCAAAGCACATTAACGAGAAACATAGCATGCATAAATATTTTATATTAATTATTTCATGACATGCTTTAATTTAGTACATAAAAGTACGGGTGTTACATGTTGTATGGTAACCGTGCATTTCTATAGAAGCGACAGACAAATCTTTCTGGCGGTGTCAGTGCGGAGCTGGAAGTACTCATAACGCGCCGAAAGCACATCTCCAATGCACAAGAAAAGTAGCTCCCGCATTCTGAAACGCAGACGGAAAACTGCCGCCAGATAGCATGGCTCCTCGGAAAGTAGTTCGCGAACAACCAATCATGAACTTCGGTGTGGTTATGGTGAACCGTCTGACGACGCCGGATTGGCCTAGGGACTACTGCCTATACCTGTTCCCGCCGCTGTTGTTCTGCAATCTCCGCTACAATGATTGGGTTGCTCTCGCCAACGTCAGAATCGGGAGGAGATTGAGGTATTTATAGTAGGAGATGAAAATTAAAAAATTAAATTTTTTAAAAAAATATGAAAATCTTCTCTGCCATCGGCCCGAGCCTCCGCAATGGAGGCCCATCGCAGGGCCGATGAGGTATCGGCTGAGGCTAATGTTAGGCGCTATGGCGGAGGCGAATTGGGGTGGAGATGGGCTCCCTCTCCACAATGGGAGCCCATGAAGGCCGATCGCTCGGCTGTGGCGATCGGCCACCATTGTTGGTGCTCTGGATACCCTGTAGTCTTGAATTAGTTATAGTTAACCATTAAAGGTGAGTTAGCAATTGCCTATCCAGTAATATATTATTATCTTTTTTAATTTCAGTGTTTGGAGGAAAAAATAAGCTTAATATGAGGACATGAACTAAATAAATTGAAGTATTAAAAATTACACTACTCACAAAGTAATGGTCATTTTTCAATATATATATGTAACAAATTGGGCAATTCAATTACTATAATATTTCACAATTCACATATACGATCCCGGAGTAGATTGCTTCAACCATCTCTTACTCCAATACCTACTACACCAATGAAATAATGTCATATGGATACTCTTTAAAATAATAAAATAAAGAATGAACAAGAAAAACAATTCCTAAAGGATTTATTTCACCGGTAATTCTTGGACTTTAAAAATATCTCCAATAGTTCATGAACTAAGGGGTTTTTTTATGGGTGGTCCTTTTGCACTATTTAGGGACAATTTCTCCCGAAAATGTCCCCAAAAGTGAGATGGACATATTTGTCCATTCACAATTTCACATTTTCAATCTGATATTATTTCAAATTATTTGCACTGCGTATGATATTATTTTTTAGTATTGAATCTGATTTATTTAAAAACTATTCCCTCTTCCACTCTCTTTCTTTTTCTCCGGCCGCACCCTGAGATGGAGTTTCGTTGCTTTGTACATGATAAAGTCCTGGTGGGTATTTGTCAGCGAGAGGTGACTAACTTATACCTGAAGTGATTGGCAGCGGAAGCGTGCATTAACTAAATCACATAAAAATCAGATCTATTTAGCAGATTATTTAGAAAAATTATATTCACGTAATTATCACATGTATCATGCTCATAACTTGAATTAAACATGTTTTAAGTATAATTGAAACCTAAAACATGTTTTTTTATGGAGTGGGAATAATACCTTGTTGATTCTCCAAAGAATCGATGATGGCTAGCGACTTCTCCACGTGAGGCGTCGAGTACTAGACCACAGATCTTCTGGCTGGTTCCCGAACTGTATTCCGATATCAGTGTGGGATGATCTCACCGGGATACTAGGACTTGAATAAATAGGTAAGAAAAATCGATCTCACGGAGGAGAGCTGGAGAGAAAAATTCGTCCTCTTCCAGTAGGTGAGGGGGATAAAATTTTGTTCAAAAGTTAAAGTGTGTTTTCTATCTCATTTATTCTCCTATTTATATTAAGTTCCTTTGGGGGCCAGACAGAGATCTATGGAAAGTTTTGGATATGAGCTCCTTCAATTTGCTTTTTACTAATCAAATTGAACCCACAATTTAATACTCCCTCCGTCCCGTGCTACTCGCATGTTTGCTTTTCAGCTCGTCACAAAGTCCTTACACTATTTATAATTTAAGTTAGAATTAATGCATTTAATTAATATGTTAGTTTAAGTTAAGAGCTCTTTTATTAAGTGATGTCTCATTACACCTAAAATTCTTTTTTAATTACACAAAAAAATCAATCCCAAATTTACGGCCTAAAATGAAAAATGCGAGTAGCATGGGACGGAGGAAGTACAAGCTTTAATTGGAATATTACGAGCAGCCACTATAGAAATAATATTGAACTCTCTCCATCCAAATCCGAAGTTACAAGTAATCTGGGTGAAAGTCCTAACATGGAAACTATGTGCGCTTTTGTGCTAGGTCAAACTTCGCAAACCCAGAGAATCCACTAGATCACGAGGTCTAGGAACTCAGAGGATCTCAGAAGTCTCGGTCGTCGGACACACAAATTCCTCCTTCAAAACCCTCAACCCGCTATACTATGAATTAGTACAGGGAAGTAGGGATCGATCCCACGAAGATGGATGCGTATGAATGCATTTTGGTGATTCAAGAAAGGTAAATTGGCTGCTGCCACGCAATTTTGGGTTGAGGAAAGCTATGACTAGACTTAGGAATAAAATCTAACACTAGACCTAGGAAACAGAGAACAACATGCAAATATCGGACATCCTCGTAACTTCAATATCTCAAACAAATTTCCTTGACCTAGTAAACGGCTACCTAATTAGGCTAAACAGAAAGTAAACATGTCGTAGGGACCATTTCCAGAAACGGTAAAGTACGGATCAAAAGCTGCAGATAACAAACTCTTAATTTAACTAACAACGACCTGCATCTCGTTACCTGATTTAAACGCGAACATGGAGAAAACAGAGTAAAAATCTGGATTCAAACAAAACACACAGATTCGGACGTCGGAAGCTGACTATCAGACAGAAACCAACAGATCTACTTCTACTAGACGAAGTAAACACAACACAGAAATGAAACATCAAATTCATGTACAATCAACTAACTCTGCTTCAAATCCAAACGTCGGACGCTTAATCCACTCCGGATCCAAGCAATCCAAACCCAATTACGACTAAAATCAACTCCATAAACTCCGATCCAACAAATCTGCTCCGATCAACGAAATTCCATCCACGATTCTATCTCAACTCCACAGATCAAGTGCGAAAAGTATCCATTCAAGCAAATATCTATAAACTCAGAAACACCATACTCGAAATCAACATCGCCTTAACGGAAAATAGAAATTGCATTGAAAAGTTCAACAGTAATTCGACAGTCAAACAAGCCTAGCTTCGAACAGCGAAGCTCGGTGAAATTCGCAGCAACAAACGGAAATGAAAACAGTAATTGTTTCTTCGCCCTATGTGAGGACGGTGTTACACAACAACTAACTGAAAGTAAAACCCGAACCCTCCCGAATTCCGAAAACCAAATGTGTAGAAGTGTGCGAGTGAGCTGAGAGCCGAAAAAAAGGTTTTTTGAGTTGCATACTCTCTCCCTTACACAGATGCGGAGTTGATCTTCTAGAAGCCTTCGCAGGAAATCTCTGTTCTGCCCTTCAGCTTTAGGAATCTCCTCCGTCTGTCATTTTTTCTTCATAATGATCACTTTATCGTCGTATTTCCTTCGCATTGTAATTATCTTCCTTTCTTCCTAGGCCTGGCGATACCTTCTACACACCTGGCTCAAAAAGATGTGTTAGACCCCTTAAATGTACGAAATTAATCCCCTAACCAATGCATGAAATCAGCCTGATCAAACTGCTCACACTTAAACCATGCTTGTCCTCAAGCATGAACGACAAGAAAAATAAATAAGACGAATTTCAAGGCATGGTTATCCCATGACCGACTCTGCAGACACAAACAAGACACAAACTCCTAGACCTAGAGACACTACAGACTCACAAAGATAAAACAAACACTTTAAAGAAAACAAAAAAAACAACAAAGCATGAACTAGTTGCAACTTTTGGGCAGCCGTCCCCACAAGCTTAAGGTCTATCCGATTCGTCTATAGTCTCCAAATCCTCCCCTTTCCTTCTTCTACCTAATCGATTTGTCAGTTTGTCAAGATAGCCTATCGACTTCCCAATTGTTGGATTCACTCGATCTCTCATTCCTCACCAGGGGTCTTAGGATCGATTCACTCTTAAATTTTTGCCACACCACTGATGCTTCGGGTTATGAGAGTTTCTCCTTCCTACAGTCCCTTTTTCTTTTAATTCATGGGTCATGTAACTATTGCTTCCTTCCCTTAGATTTTGTAACATCCCAAATTTTGTGACATTTATTTAAGATATGTCGATTGGAAATTTCATTTATGAAATTTAAATTGTTGCTAAGTGATTGAGTTTGATTACGTGGAATAAATCGTCATGACGAAATTGTAATGAAGTGCTAGTTATATTTAATGTGGGGAATCAATTTAAATAAAGATCATGCATCTTGTTCTAGCCAAATAAAGTGGCTATTGTCGGCCCCTTCAATTATTGGAAATTTTCTTGGATTTAATTAATTGTTTTGGGATCTTCATCCAAATTAAATCCAAATCAAATTATCCCTAAATTGTGCTAAATGAAACTCGAACTCTAACCTATTATTTTTGTGAGTTTCGGATATCCTCTACTTGAATTAAGAGGATGAAATAGTTGCATTATTTCTTTGTGGCTACATTTTATTCCCTCACCCCAATTAAATTAAGAGTTGCATTATTTCTTTGTGGCTAATTAAGCCAATTTTCGGCCCCCTATTTGTAGAGGAGAATATATTTATTTCCTATTTTGTGGAATTCGCTTTATTCAATACCAAATTAATACCTAAGCCAAATTAACTGGGGATGTGAATATTTTCCTTCTATTGTGTCTCCATCCCACACTTTTTTTACCTTAATTTCCTTGGGGGAAATCTATTTTATTGCTGCCTATTTTATGGGAGTCTTTTCCTATAAAGAAATTACCAAATTTAAATCATATTCTATTTAATTGAGGATTTAAATAATTTCCTTGTGCACACCATCAAGATTTTCGCCCCTTCCCTCCTTATTTCCTACTTGGAGATTTAATTTATTTTATTATCTTGTTTATGGAATATTCATTGACTTATTTCCTAAATTGTGAATCTACTGCTCTCCAAGTAAAAACCAAATAAATTCCTTATTGAATTTATTAACCTAATTTTCAAAATTTTGCCTTCTTTTTAATTGTGGAATTATATTTATTGGCCTCTATTTTATTCCTCCATAATTAATTAATTAATTAATTTATAGGATTAAACCTAGGACTATATAATCACCTAAACTAAACCCTAGCCCCCATTCTCCCTCATAATTTTCGTGCCTCACCTCTCCTCCCTCTCTTCAACCTCTCCAAAATTTCTTCCATCGTTATTCTTGCATCCATTGAAGTTTTATTTTCAAGAGTTCCCGACGAATCGCATCAATCTTTGCTTCTACCGTTTGATTTTCGATTCAAGAAGGTATAACTAAATCTTTTCCTCATCTTCTCCGTTGAAACCTTGTTCTTGATTCATTCATGCATATAGTGAGTGTAGGAATCACAGATCGCAAAATTAATCGGTGGGAATTTGTGTTTGTATGAGAAAAACTGTGAATATGCGATTGTGAATGAATATGTGTAAAGTTTGAATGATTCATTGGTGAATAATGTGTGGTTATATGAGAACATGATTGTGAGAACCTTTTGAAGCATGTTTATGTGTGGGAAGCATGAAAAATTGTGTTTGGTTGAATGAGGAAGAAACCCTAATTTCGAAATTTTGAGACCTGAAAACTGTGGTGTTCGGACAGTGGATTCCGACGTGTGTTTGACTGACCAAAGGATCTTATTTTAGTTCTAATTTTTAACTGAGTAAACTTCGAGGTGTTTTCTGTGTGGTGTGTAAATTTCAGCCCCTTTTGACGAAAGATAAATTTTTAATAAATTTTTGAAGTCGACTGCGCAATTCTGCCAGAAACTTGTATTCTCGCCCAGAAAGTTTCGTTTTCTATTTGACCGACCAAATGGCCTCATTTGATGTGAATTTTTAACTGGATGAAATTCGAAGTGTCTTCTGTGTATTGTGAAAATTTCAGCCTCATTGGGCATCGGATGAAGTTTTGGTGAATTTTTCAAATGAATTGCGCAGTGCTGCCAGAATTTTTATGTTCCGACCAGAGAGTTGCATTAATGTTTTGACTGACCAATCGACATGATTTGAGTGAGAAATTTTATCTGGATGAACTTTAATATGTCTACTGTGTTGTGACCAAAATTTAGCTTCATATGAGGTCGGATGGAGTTTTGGTGATTTTTACAAACAAACCTCGCAGTTCTGCCAAATTTGTTATTATGTGGAAATATCACTTGTTGCCAAGTTTTAATGAATTATATGATGCATGTATGATTTGGGAAGGTATCATGTGACGTGATTATGTGTGACACGTTGAGAAATATTATGGCATGTTGTTCCTTAGGTTGATGAACGTTGGGATGGGTAAATTAAGAGAATGATAAAAGGAACGATAGGACATGCATGATAATGTGAATTTATGGAAGGCTGAGTTGTGTTGTGATGAATGGCAAGGGTTATTGTGTGTACGTGAGCACAAGGAACGAGGGTTGCCTTAAGTGGATATTGAATTGATTAAACCAACGAGGTGTGATTTCTTTACAAATCTTTTTATTTTCCGAAAATATGATGTGATGTTATAAGGGTGGTTTAACTTGTTATGTCATGCCATGGATTGTTTTGATTGAGATTGTGTGCCTGATGCCTAGTTCGTCTGAGTTTACTCCGTTAGGCTATATGGCTGTGTTGTGAAACGGCTGTGTTGTGAAACGAATTCGGGTGTGAGTAGGGCCGCAAACCCTATCAGGCTGTGTACACTGGTGAGATCGGGAGCCGTCCTTGCTAGTAGTGGCCACACTTTCGTCGCACTGTGGATTGATGATTGTGATTGATGGATTGTTGAGAAAATGGGGAGATTATTTGACTGGCCATTCTATGAAATGTTTTTGTGTTCTCGATGATATTTCTTTACTACGTATAAAACTCGAGATCACTGGTATGGATGACATAACTGTATAAATGTTTTCGGCATGAGCCCATTGAGTACAACAAGTACTCAGCCCTGCATATGTTTTTCCCTATGTGCAGGTTGAGCGGGATGTTGCGGTGGATGTTGAGTTGGCCTAGGAACTTTGGATGCGTTGTGTCTTCATACATAGACGTCATCCTTGACTCTCTTTAAACCTTATTTCCGCTGCTATATTTTTGAACTATGCCTCAAGACTTTATTCTGTTTCGTACTGTGTTTGAGCATGTTTGATTGTGTTAAGCGCTAATCTGATGTTTACCCTGTTACTCTGAAATGGTTTTTTGTGAACTAAACCAAATGTTTTCTTTTGGAAGTTAATTGGATTATAATATTTATTTTCTCCGCTGCTTCTTTTGAAAAATCCTTTGCCATAAGTCGTTGCTAATTAATAATAAATTTATAACATTAAGTTTCTTTAAACTAAAAATTTGTTGTCTAAACTTTTAATGAACTAAAATATTATTCCTTTAAGCTAATTAAGTTTTCATATAAAATGTTATCCTTAAATGTTGTCTTTAATGTTATCCCGTGGTCACGATCGCCTCGTTTGTAGTACCCCTAGTTTGGGCAGTCGTGACTGAGTGGTATCAGAGCTTTGTTCTTTCGCTCTGGTCCGAGAGTCTCCTTTCACTTTAAGTCTAGATTAGTGAACCCTTATTGACTAGAAGTGTCACGAAGGCTCAACATCCAAGCATCACGCTCAACCAAGGAAAGTGAGGTATGTTTTAAGTTGTTGATGAAATATGAGAACGATGTATAAGATTGATGAGTTGTTTTGAGAATATTGTAACTTTTTTTTTAAAAATGTTTGTTTCAAACATAGAGGTGAAGTGCATGGTGTCTGATTATGTGGAAAAAAAAACTTTGAGGTTGATGTTTTACAATGGTAAGGACTAGTTGTTCATAGTGGAATTTGATTGACAAAACTATAACATGTTATGAGAAATTGTTGAAAATTTCGGAAAATCTTTGAACCTTGAACAAAAGCATATTAGTTCGCTTCTTTTGGGAAAATTTAGATCTGGAAGTGAATGAGGAATATGACGTAGTTATGCATGGCGATATACATTTATGCATGTTGAATCTTTTGGTATCTGAATCATGTTTTAAGTGATGAATTATGAACGTAAAAGTGTGAGGTAGTTTATGAAAGTGTTGGTAGAAGAAAGTATGATACTATGAACTTTGTTGCAAACCTAGAATGCCCAAGATGTCTGTTTGATCGAACGATATCGAACTTAGTTGTTACAACTACAATATCACTTTTCTGAGGGAAAAGATAAATGGAAATATGTAGTGCAAATTCGAACTCCATTAGATGATTACAAATTCACTATCGTTTTTCCTGAACGATAAGAATAAAGAGAATACGAAGAGACATTACGTACGAAAAGAACTTCAAGAGGAGATGCTAAATGATTTAATCCTATAACGGGGAGAGATCATACTTGTGATCTAAGATGTAAACTCATTCTTGCGTCAAAAGTGGTGGTGCGACAAAGATGACTGTTATAGCACGTTGGGAGCGCGAGTAAAATTGCGATGTTTTAAGAGAATGGTTTTTATGAGGTGCAAAGAATATTATGAACATATGGATTCCGACTAATTATTAGTGGCAATGATACGAAGAATCTCAGCGTGGAACCCACAACTCCTAGAGCGATGTTACCAGTTTTGGCTCGTGAAAGATGAATGAGGAGGTGCGATTTTAAAAGCTAGAACGATCTTTTTAATCAACAGTTCTTACTTGGATTCTAAGAAGTTGTCTTTCAGGACCTTTCAAATAATCGTGAGCCCTTGTCTATTTAACATCTTGTTTCACTCACTCTTTGCAAGTAACGCTTATTATTTCTTTTCATCCATTGAGTCATAACTCACTTTCAGTTCTTGAAAAGTGGTGTTGCCTTCATAACTTTGGACACTTGGATTGATTGTAGTCTTCCTTGACCTATTATTTACGAACAATATTTTGACCTTGTGAGCCTTTGCTATTAAACTTCATTTCTAAGGCTGCTTGCAGTTATGTCCTTCAACGTGTTCACGTTTCACAGACATGTTTTCTATGGGATATTCTTCTTCGAAATATTTTTTTCAGCATTTCATTCTGTAACCATGTCTATTCAAGATCTTTCATACATAGTGAAATTCTTTTGGTTATGTTCCACTACGTATCATTTCCATATTATAACTTTTCTTTTTACAAAACAAAGTTAAGACCTACATTTTGTACCTTGCCTTAACGAATTCAATCCACTAGATTTTCTTTCAAAAGTTCCTTTGACCTTCGTAGCCTACTACGAGACTTGAGATTTAATTCGATTCCACCCTATATTCATGATCTATCTTATGTTCTTTCAAGCTCCGTGGAGATGATCATAACTAATTGTTGCAAGTTAGTTAGACCCGAAAGAGTCGAGCTAGAGGCGTTGTTTTCTTGATTGATTCAGCAACCTTTCTGCTTAAGACACTTTCAGCAGTGTAGCTACAATTTTGAAATCAATTCATATCCAAGTAAGACTGCTTGATCAATTTTCGAGTTCTTAATGCTACACTTGGAGGAATGGGTGAGGTTGAGCTTTACGAATACACTTTATGCGGACGTGTTTGTAGACATGTTGAATTGGGTTTGAGGTTGTCTTCACCTGGTGGAAGTTTAATTGATATTGTGTGAACTTGCTCGAACATAGAGTTTGTGTTAGGAGGATTAGGAGTAGTGGCCTAACTGTTGTACGTTATGCCTTTGGAGAACGTAGTCATAATTTTGGGAATGGATTGGCTTACCGAGAACCACGCAACGAGTCACTGTAAAGAGAGACAGATTTCTTTTCAAGCCCCGGGCAAGGAGCCGACTATCTTATATGGGATCTCCATGAACCAACGAGCCTCCATAATCTCCGCTTTGCAAGCAACCACGATGATAAGAAAAGGGCGTCCGGTGTATCTTGTGTACTTGAACGGAGAGGAAAAGAAGGATTTGAAAGTGGGAGATGTGGCAGTAGTACGAGATTTTCCCGATGTAATTCCCGAAGCTTTGCCTGGACCGCCACCCGACAGACAGGTAGAGTTCACTATTGATTTGGAACCAGGGTCTGCGCCAGTATCAAAGGCGTCATACCGAATGGCCCCTAAAGAGTTGACAGAGTTGAAGATCCAGTTGCAAGAACTGTTAGACTTGGGTTTTATTCGACCTAGTGTGTTACTGTGTGGAGCGCCAGTGTTGCTCGTTAAGAAGAAGGATGGAACAATGAGGATGTGCATCGATTATCGTGAGCTTAACAAGATGACCTTGAAGAACAAGTACCCACTGCCAAGGATTCATGATTTGTTTGACCAACTTCGAGGAGCGGGCGTATTTTCGAAAATGGACTTGAGATCGGGATATCATCAACTAAAGGTCCGACGAGAGGATGTGCCTAAGACTGCTTTTCACACTCGTTATGGCCATTATAAATTCATCGTGATGCCATTTGTGCTGACCAACGCCCCGGCCGTCTTCATGGACTTGATGAACCGAGTTTTTCACGAGTACCTTGACAAGTTTGTGTAAGTCTTCATCGACGACGTTTTAGTACACTCGGAGAACGAGGAGGATCATGGATGGCACCTGCAAACTGTGTTGGGAACGTTACGAAAAGATAAGCTTTATGCCAAGTTCAGTAAGAGTGAGTTTGGTTGACTCGAGTGAACTTTCTTGGTCCTATCGTGACGGCTAATGGAATTCAAGAGGACCTAGTGAAGGTCGAGGCTGTGCAAAATCAGAAGTCACCGAAAACGCCGAGTGAAATCCGTAATTTATTGGGATTGGCGGGATACTACCGATGTTTCATCGAGGGATTCTCTAAAATCGCGAGACCAATGACACAACTGTTGAAGAAAGGAATCAAAGTGGTTTGGACGCCGGAGTGTGAGGCGAGTTTCCAACTGTTGAAAGAGAAGTTGACTACAACACCTGTTCTAGTTGTACCGGCAGCCGACAAGGACTTCGCCGTCTATACTGATGAATCGAAAGTAGGACTTGGATGCGTGTTAATGCAAGATGGGAAAGTGATAGCATACGCTTCCCGATAGTTGAGACCGAATGAATTGAATTTTCCGACTCACGACTTGAAACTAGCAGCAGTAGTGCATGCACTGAAAATTTGGAGACATCATCTCTATGGAGTGAGATGCGAAATATATACGGATCACAAGAGTCTCAAGTATTTCTTCGAGCAAAAGGAGCTAAACATGCGGCAGCGACGTTGGTTAGAGATCGTGAAAGATTACGACTGTGGTATTCACTATCATCCGGGCAAGGCGAACGTAGTAGATGATGCTTTGAGTAAGAAGAACCAACCGCAATTGGCTTATTTCCTAACGCAAGAGGAAGCGTTGATTCGCGAATTCGACAGAATGAGTTTGGAGATATTGAAAGCGCCCGAGACAGTAGGAGGAAGAATAGCGACGCTAGTGATTGAGCCATATTTGAGAACCAAGCTCATAGAAACCCAACGACGCAATGAGAAGTTGGAAGAACGTGTGAAGGTGAGAGCCGAGAAGCTTGATCACTACCGTGAGGAGGCGGATAATGCTTTGACGTACGATGAACGATTGAGTGTGCCGAGCGATGAGGCGCTAAAAGATAAGATTTTGAGTGAAGCGCACGACACGCCTTACACAGCTCACCCCGAAAGCATGAAGATGTATCGAGTTTTGAAGCAACATTTTTGGTGGAATGGAATGAAAGGGGACGTAGCGTCGTATGTGGAGCGATGTCTAGCATGTCAACAAGTGAAGGCCTTACACCAACGGCCATATGGGAAATTGCAACCACTTGAAATTCCCGAATGGAAGTTGGAGCATCTAGCTATGGATTTCGTAACGGGTATGCAGAAGTCACAAAAGGGCAACACTGCGATATGGGTAATTATCGATCGACTTACTAAAAGAGCACACTTCTTACCGATTAAGATTACTTATGGAGCGGACAAGTTAGCTAAACTCTACGTGAGTGAGATTGTACGTTTGCATGGAGTGCCAAAGACCATTGTATCCGACCGCGATACGAAGTTCACATTGAAATTTTGGATGAGTTTGCAACGGGAATTGGGCACACAATTGAACTCCAGCACTGCTTATCACCCGCAATCGGACGGGCAGTCAGAGAGGACGATTTAAACACTTGAGGATATGCTGCGAGCCATTTTCTTAGATCGAAGGGAAAGTTGGGAAACTGTTCTACCGTTGGTTGAATTCGCCTACAACAATAGCTATCAAGCGACGATCGATATGGCTCCGTATGAAGCTTTGTATGGCAGGAAGTGTCAATCCCCACTCTATTGGGATGAAGTTGGCGAGAGGAAGATGTTAGGACCCGACGCTATAAGGGAAATGACCGAAATTGTACATCAAATCCGCGTAAGGATCAAAGAAGCTCAAGCTAGGCAGAAGTCGTATGCTGACGTTCGTCGAACGAAAATCAAATTCGATGTGGTGACAAAGTATTCTTGAAAGTATCCCTGACGAAAGGAGTTGTGAGGTTTGGAGTGAAAGGCAAGTTGAAACCGCATTTTGTAGGACCGTACGAGATTATTGATGAAGTAGGCCCTGTAGCATACGGCTTGCCGTTACCTCCCAGTTTTGGGAACGTGCACAACGTGTTCCATGTGTCGCAGTTGCGCAAGTACGTGTTCGACCCCAAACACGTGATTCATCAAGAAGAAGTGATCTCAACTCCCGACATGAGCTACGAGGAAAGACCCGAGGCAATCCTAGATCGGAAGGTGCAAGAGTTGCGAAACAAGTCGATAGTGTCCGTGAAGGTGTTGTGGAAGCACCATGGTCCCGAGGAGGCCACGTGGGAGTTAGAAGATAAAATGAAAGAAAATTTTCCTGAGTTGTTTATGTGAGACGATCAAATTTCGGGATGAAATTTCTATTTAGAGGGGAAGGATGTAACATCCCAAATTTTATGACATTTATTTAAGATATGTCGATTGGAAATTTCATTTATAAAATTTAAATTGTTGCTACGTGATTGAGTTTGATTATGTGGAATAAATCGTCATGGGGAAATTGGAATGAAGTGCTATTTATATTTAATTCGAGGAATCAATTTAAATAAAGATCATGCATCTTGTTCTAGCCAAATAATGTGGCTATTGTCGGCCCCTCCAATTATTGGAAATTTTCTTGGATTTAATTAATTGTTTTGGGATATTCATCCAAATTAAATCCAAATCAAATTATCCATAAATTGTGCTACATGAAACTCGAACTCTAACCTATTATTTTTGTGAGTTTCGGATATCCTCTACTTGAATTAAGAGGATGAATTAGTTTCTTTGATAAAATTGGTACCTTGTTGATTCCTTCATTTATTTTAAATCCAATTAAATCTTGCCACATTTTATTCCCTCACCCCAATTAAATTAAGAGTTGCATTATTTCCTTGTGGCTAATTAAGCCAATTTTCGGCCCCCCTATTTGTAGAGGAGAATATATTTGTTTCCTATTTTGTGGAATTCCCTTTATTCAATACCAAATTAATACCTAAGCCAAATTAACTGGGGATGTGAATATTTTCCTTCTATTGTGTCTCCATCCCACACTTTTTTTAGCTTAATTTTCTTGGGGGAAATCTATTTTATTGCTGCCTATTTTATGGGAGTCTTTTCCTATAAAGAAATTACCAAATTTAAATCTTTTTTTATTAATTGAGGATTTAAATAATTTCCTTGTGCACACCATCAAGATTTTCTCCCCTTCCCTCATTATTTCCTACTTGGAGATTTAATTTATTTTGTTCCCTTGTTTATGGAATATTCATTGACTTATTTCCTAAATTGTGAATCTATTGCTCTCCAAGTAAATACCAAATAAATTCCTTATTGAATTTATTAACCTAATTTTCAAAATTTTGCCTTCTTTTTAATTGTGGGATTATATTTATTGGCCTCTATTTTATTCCTCTACAATTAATTAATTAATTAATTTATGGGATTAAACCTAGGACTATATAATCACCTAAACTAAACCCTAGCCCCCATTCACCCTCATAATTTTCGTGCCTCACCTCTCCTCCCTCTCTTCAACCTCTCCAAAATTTCTTCCATCCTTGTTCTTGCATCCATTGAAGTTTTATTTTCAAGAGTTCCCGACGAATCGCATCAATCTTTGCTTCTACCGTTTGGTTTTCGATTCAAGAAGGTATAACTAAATCTTTTCCTCATCTTCTCCATTGAAACCTTGTTCTTGATTCATTCATGCATATAGTGAGTGTAGGAATCACAGATCGCAAAATTAATCGATGAGAATTTGTGTTTGTATGAGAAAAAACTGTGAATATGTGATTGTGAATGAATATGTGTAAAGTTTGAATGATTCATTGGTGAATGATGTGTGGTTATATGAGAACATGATTGTGAGAACCTTTTGAAGCATGTTTGTGTGTGGGAAGCATGAAAAATTGTGTTTGGTTGAATGAGGAAGAAACCCTAATTTCAAAATTTTGAGACCTGAAAACTGTTGTGTTCGGACAGTGGATTCCGACGTATGTTTGACTGACCAAAGGATCTTATTTTGGTTCGACTTTTAAACTGAGTACACTTCAAGGTGTTTTCTGTGTGGTGTGTAAATTTCAGCCCCTTTTGACAAAAGATGAATTTTTAATAAATTTTTGAAGTCGACTGCGCAATTCTACCAGAAACTTGTATTCTCGCCCAAAAGAATTCGTTTTCTATTTGACCGAACAAATGGCCTCATTTTGATGTGAATTTTTAACTGGATGAAATTCGAAGTGTCTTCCGTGTCTTGTGAAAATTTCAGCCTCATTGGGCATCGGATGAATGTTTGGTGAATTTTTCAAATGAACTGATCAGTGCTGTCAGAATTTTTATGTTCCGACCAGAGAGTTGCATTAATGTTTTGACTGACCAAATGACATGATTTGAGTGAGACATTTTAACTGGATGAACGTGAATGTGTCTAATGTGTTGTGACCAAAATTTAGCTTCATATGAGGTCGGATGGATTTTTGGTGATTTTTACAAACAAACCGCGCAGTTCTGCCAGATTTGTTGTTATGTGTAAATATCACTTGTTGCCAATTTTTAATGAATTATATGATGCATGTATGATTTGGGAAGGTATCCTGTGAAGTGATTATGTGTGACACGTTGAGAAATATTATGGCATGTTGTTCCTTAGGTTGATGAACCTTGGGATGGGTAAATTAAGGGAATGATAAAAGGAACGATAGGACATGCATGGTAATGTGAATTTATGGAAGGCTGATTTGTGTTGTGATGAATGGCAAGGGTTATTGTGTGTACGTGAGCACAAGGAACGAGGGTTGACTTAAGTGGATATTGAATTGATTAAACCAACGAGGTGGGCTTTCTTTACAAATCTTTTTATTTTCTGAAAATATGATGTGATGTTATAAGAGTGGTTTAACTTGTTATGTCATGCCATGGATTGTTTTGATTGAAATTGCGTGTCTGATGCATAGTTCGTTTGAGTTTACTCCGTTAGGCTATATGGCTGTGTTGTGAAACGAATTCGGGTCTGAGTAGGGCCGCAAACCCTATCAGGCTGTGTACACTGGTGAGATCGGGAGCCATCCTTGCTAGTCGGCCGGTCTCGTGGGCGAATAGTATGGCCACACTTTCGTCGCACTGTGGATTGATGATTGTGATTGATGGATTGTTGAGAAAATGGGGAGATTATTTGACTGGCCAGTCTATGAAACGTTTTTGTGTTCTCGATGATATTTCTTTACTACGTATAAAACTCGAGATCACTGGTATGGATGACATAACTGTATAAATGTTTTCAGCATGAGCCAATTGAGTACAACAAGTACTCAGCCCTGCATATATTTTTCCCTATGTGCAGGTTGAGCGGGATGTTGCGGTGGATGTTGAGTTGGCCTAGGAACTTAGGATGCGTTGTGTCTTCATACATAGACGTCATCCTTGACTCTCTTTAAACCTTATTTCCGCTGCTATATTTTTGAACCATGCCTCAAGACTTTATTCTGTTTCGTACTGTGTTTGAGCATGTTTGATTGTGTTAGGCGTTAATCTGATGTTTACCCTGTTACTCTGAAATGGTTTTTCGTGAACTAAACCAAATGTTTTCTTTTGGAAGTTAATTGGATTTTAATATTTATTTTCTCCGCTGCTTCTTTTGAAAAATCCTTTGCCATAAGTCGTTGCTAATTAATAATAAATTTATAACATTAAGTTTCTTTAAACTAAAAATTTGTTGTCTAAACTTTTAATGAACTAAAATATTATTCCTTTAAGCTAATTAAGTTTTCATATAAAATGTTATCCTTAAATGTTGTCTTTAATGTTATCCCGTGGTCACGATCGTCTCGTTTGTAGTACCCCTAGTTTGGGCGGTCATGACAAATTTCTTTTTTTATATACATTTTTATATCCCCTGGACTTCGTCCAGCTTATACCTTCGAATTTAATTTTATTTCTCCCCTGGACTTCGTCCAACTTATACCTCATTTACCTAGACTTCGTCCAACTTATACCTCATTTTCCTTTTCTTTTTTTTTCTTTTTTTTTCTCCTTCAGACTCTTCTCCCTAAGCACTCAGTGGCGGCCCCCTCTTTTTTTGTTAGCTCAAAGTATTTAGGCTTATAGCCCACTCTTATAGTGGGGCTTCACAACTAGGTTATCTAAGGCATCCTCTATCGTTATTACTTCATTCAAACCGATGTCAGTTTATTAAGAAAAAAGGCCTCAAAGTTGACATGCATCCTATCTTCAATTGCTCTTACTAAGGGAATCATGCCTTATTGTATTCACTAGCTCATGCAACACACAAAAACCTAGACCTAAAGACTCCACCAACTCCCTCCCCCTCCCACTGCACTCAAGCTTGTCCCCAAGCTAGCCTAGTGAAGGGGGGAAACAGGGAAGTGTGAACAGACCGAAACAAACACAAAAAGCACAACACACAAAACAATAAACATATACAAGCAAGACAAACTTCTCACACTTAGACCGAGCAACGGGCTAAGTGGGAGAAATTACAACAGAACAAAAGCCAAAACATGCCTAAAAGAAACACAAACTTCTCACACTTAGACCAAAGGTTGGGCTAAGTGGGAGAGGACACATATAAATGCAGGCACATATAGATATCACGAAGCATGCTAGAAAAACAAACGCAAAAACACTAATTCAAAACAGCAAACATATAAACATATAAAAACGGAAAGAAAATGAAAATAAAAACTTAAAAGTAAAAGTTACTTGGCCATTGGGGGGTCTCAATTCGGGGTCTGGCCCCCGCGGGAGCCAAACTGGGGTGGAACATAAGGGCGAGTCACTTTCACTTTTTTCCTAGCCGGCGACGCCGGCTTCTCCTCTTCCTCCTCACTCTGTTTCGACACATTCTTCTTCACAGACAAGGGCTTTGATGCAGACGGGGCTAACAGGGGCTTGGATACGGGTAGGGGCTGCTGGAGGGATGAGTTTCCCTGCCATAGTTGCTTGGACACGCTGCTGGGTCAAGAGGGCAATTTCTTTTGTGGCTCGGGAAACTTCTTCTCCATCCACTGGGTCATCATCATCATCAACTTAACGGCTTCCGCCATACGATCATTCTGCGCGGATGACCTCACCACCAGATCAGTAATACTGCCCCTGAGGGCCTTTAACTCCTCCCGGACTCCGCCGAGTTCTTTCCTTATCTCGCCCATCTCATTTTTCATTTCTGCATAATCCACACTGACTACCGTTTCAACACCATCCTGCTCCGTTTTCGCCTGGGGTTCCATTCTTCCCACCTCATAGAAACACACATCCTTCCCGTGCATGTAGAATAAGCCCTTGTTGAAGAAATAATCAACGCTGAATATCTCTGGGGGCTCGCACATGACTACCTCGGGTGCGGATTTGGCTATCTTCATGATTGTGTTGCGTTGGAGATATGCACCTAGAAGATGACATGTGTACATGTGGCTTGAAGGATTGGCGGCCATCTGATGACAAGCCTGAGCCAGCCAATAGCGCAGGTGTACCTTCACATCTTTCGCCATACACCATGTAAAGTAGAGGTCACCAGTGGTCAAGGCAGAATTGGAAGTCCCATCAGGTTGTAGCTTATAAATGTCTGGGCAAATCGTAAGATGTGGTTCTCAATATGAAAACTCTTTGAATAGCTGGTCTTGAATTGCCCCACCTAGGATGGGTAACAAACTCCCATGCGGACTGTGGCTTAAACCCGGGTGTGAACTTCGGAGCTCCTACCATGCATTCGTTCCAAATGCCCTCATCATCCTCGGCGCGAGTGAACAACCCCATTGCTTCAAGCAATCCTTTTGTCAACCAGACCTCTGTCGGCTCGAAATTTAGCTCTTCCTCTTGTTCATCCGTCGCTTCATCCTCAAACTCACTAGGCGGATTAGGAAGTGGAGCATCACCAGATTTGTCCGTTGCGGTCTTCCTGGATTTCTTGGGCTGGGAGGGAGCCGCGTGCTTTCCTTTCCTTTTGCGTTCCGCAGCTAGGAGGCATTCTTCTGCTTCATCCTCCTCCCTACTAGGCCCAGGGACCTGCTCCTCTAGTCCGCCCTCCGTACCCGGGGCTAGGCATTCTTCCTCTGCTGTAGGTCGGGCGAGATCATCAATCTCATCCCTCAAACTCCTTTTGGCCATACGCCTGGCCTCCCTTGGATCCACCGACGAGTCTGTGGCCTCTGGATTCTCTACCAGATCTACCACAAATTTTAGCCCACTTTTCTCGGGCACCGAAATTTCATCAAGAACGGGGGCCTCCCCCCCCCCTCAGACAAACTAAGGGTTCCCCCCTCAACATAAACAGGGGTTTCCCCTCAGCAACCAACTGATTAAAACAAAGGGCATCACCGCCCTCAAACTTCTCCGGGGTTTCCCCCTCGATTTCTACTTCTTCAGTAACAGGGGTTTCCCCCTCAACAGCCACGTCATCAAAAACCAGGGTTTCCCTCTCAACGACCTGTGTTGTACTTTCTTCACCAACCACCATACACTCGAGTTCTCCGGCCAAACCACTCTCGTCCTCCATGTTATCGCCCACCGCTGCGTCTTTCTCCGGTGCCTTGGGTGTCGGTTCGACTTCTGCATGCGAAATCGCGGGTTAGGTTGTCGAATCTTCTGGAATCGTCGGCGGTGGTGGTGCTGCGGTTGTTGCTGCGGAATGTTTGGCCTGCTCCATCATCGCCAAGAAGAGAGCGAAGGCCTTCATCCCCTGCTCCGCACTACCAAATTTACTTGTTAAATCCGCCATGAACGCCGCCGCATCGGAAACTGCGGTGGTGGTGGGGTTCCCTGTGTTCGGTGTGTTCTCCTCCATGATCAGAATCTGCAAACTTCACAAGAACTTGGGGGAAATTTTTGATTAGGGTTAGACAGAATGTGGGTATTGTGAAAGAAAAGATTTGGGGGAGATTTTAGAGTTAGAGAGAGAGAGTTCGGTTTTTAGAGATTGGAAAATAAAAAGAAGAAGTAGGTAAAATTAGTATTTTAGGTAAGGATAGGGGACAGTTGCGGTCATGATGTAAGCAACCGTACGCCTTCCCATTAAATTTGAATTTCGAAACTTTTACAACTTCCCTCCCAAATTCTGGTCTGAAAATCTCTCCACCCCCATGTAAATGCTATTCTCCGCAATATCACACTTAGAAAAAAAACAAAAATGAAACGCCAGACTCCTAGGTCAAGGATTCAACATGTGACAAAATTTGGTGTTTGGTGTTTGGTGTTTCGAAAATATTTTTGGAAGATTAGATTTTTTTTTCTTTGTTTGGCATTTTTTTTACTTTTTGTAAAGCAATTAAACTATTTACACTTTCAATTGAGTACTCTCGAGATCCCCCGGTTCAGTGTATAGATTTAAAAATGCATTCCCATTTACGTGACCCAGGAATTCGTCGAGAGCATTACTCTCTAAACCGATTAGGCGATAATAGAGAGTGCGCTCATTGGCACTTCTTCCACCACACACAATTCAAAATTATCCCTAAAAACCTTCACTCGATGACCATTAATAAGGAAATGAGTAGAGTTTGAGGCACTTCCCTGGATTTCCACAGCTCCATTCGCTCGAAGGCCAACAATAGTGAATGGCCCAATCCACTTGGATTTCAGCTTCCCAGGCACCAGCTTGAGCCTGGATTGGAAAAGGTGAACCTTCTGACCCACTTGTAGTTCCTTGACCCGGAGGTTTTTGTCATGCCAAAGTTTCATCTTCTCCTTATACCACATCGCAGACTCATACGACTCAAGCCTTAACTCCTCCAGCTCCTGAAGCTGTAGTTTCCTCTCTTCCTCACAAGCCTGGGGTCTCATATTAATCTCCTTCACCGCCCAATATGCTTTGTGCTCCACTCCCACGGGCAGATGGCACATCTTGCCAAAAACCAACCTATAGGGCGACATTCCAATAGTTGTTTTGTATGCTGTCCTGTAAGCCCACAATGCATCACCGAGCCTCTTGCTCCAATCCTTCCTTGACGGATTCACCGTTTTCTCCAATATTGTCTTTATCTCCCTGTTTGAGATCTCTGCCTGTCCATTAGATTGAGGATGATACGGGGTATAAAGCTTGTGGTGTACTCCGTATTTCCTCATCAGAGCTTCTATGGTTCGGTTACAGAAATGCGTCCCTTGGTCAGATATAATAGCTCGGGGCACACCGTACCTGTTGAAAATCTTAGCTCTAAGAAACTTAGCCACTTCTTTGGCCTCACAAGACGTGGTAGCCTTGGCTTCTATCCACTTTGAAACGTAATCTACGGTCACAAGGATGTATGCATTCCCATCCCATCCCCCAGACGTGAAAGATTTCACAGACGATTACTGGGACTTGCGGCATCTCATCTCTCTTTGAAATTCCTCCAGTTTGCTGGCATCTCTCACAGTTTTGACAGAATTCAAAAGAGTCCTTGTGTAATGTAGGCCAATAAAATCCATTGTCTAGGACTTTCCTCACAGTCTTCCTTGGCCCAAAATGACCTCCACACGCCAATGCATGACAATGATTAAGCACATCCCTCTGCTCCCATTCGGGCATGCATCTCCGGATTACCTGGTCGGCTCCCATCTTCCATAAATAAGGGTCGTCCCATAAATAATACTTAGCCTCGCTTTTAAGCTTCATCTTCTGGGCCCGGGAAATTTCTTGCGAACTGGGTACCTCTCCTGTGACCAAGTAATTTTCCAGGTCTGCGAATCATGGTTCAACGTTTAGCTGACACTTCCCTTTCTCAGCATCTCCTGGACCTGTCATCGCCATTATTTCCTCCCAACTGATAGGTCTAGGAGATTTTCCTATGTAGTACAGATGATCCTCCGGGAATGCGTCAGGTATAGCTTCCTCCGTTTCTCCCTGGAAAATCTGACTCAAATGGTCGGCCACTTTATTCTCTGTCCCCTTTTTGTCTCTCACTTCCCAATCAAATTCTTGCAAGAGTAACACCCAACGGATTAACCTTGGTTTTGATTCTTTCTTTGCCAGCAAGTACTTGATAGCCGCGTGGTCAGTAAAAACTATCACTCTCGACCCCAGTAAGTATGGTCGGAATTTCTCGAATGAATACACGACTGCTAACATTTCCTTTTCCGTGGTGTCATAGTTTTTCTGGGCCTGGTTGAGTGTTTTGAGGCATCGAAAATCACGTAACATTTTCCATCGATCCTTTGACCTAGTACCGCTCCCACGGCGAAGTCGCTTGCATCACACATTATTTCAAACGGCAGACTCTAGTCGGGTGCCCTGATGATAGGGGCAGACACTAGCTTATCTTTCAATAATTGAAAAACCTTCTAACACTCTTCGTCGAAGACGAAATTAACATCATTGTGCAACAAGTGGGTGAGTGGCTGAGCAATCTTCGCGAAGTCCTTTATGAATCTTCTATAAAAACCTGCATGCCCTAGGAATCCCCTGACTTCTTTCTGATTCGTAGGGTAAGACAATTTCGAAATCACATTGACCTTTGCTTGGTCTACCTGTATGCCCTTTTCCGAGACTACATGCCCCAAGATGATTCCCTCGGGTACCATGAAGTGACATTTTTCAAAGTTAAGAACCAAATTCTTTTCCTAGCACCTCCTTAATACTATGTCCAGGCTAGCTAAGCATGGCTCGAAAGAGTTCCCATATATGGTGAAATCATCCATGAAAATCTCGATACAATCCTCTAGTAGATCCGAGAAGATACTCATCATGCAGCGTTGAAAAGTGTCTGGCGCATTGCACAGCCAAAACGGCATCCTTCTATAAGCATATGTGCCAAAGGGGCACGTAAACGTAGTCTTCTCTTGGTCTTCGGGATCTACATAGATCTGGAAGTACCCACTGTATCCGTCAAGGAAACAAAAATATTGCTTTCCAGCCAGCCTCACTAGCATCTGATCAATGAAGGGTAATGGGAAATGGTCTTTCCTGGTTGCTTCATTCAGTTTCCTGTAATCGAGGCACATCCTCCACCCAGTGACAAGTCGAGTGGGCACCAATTCATTCTTGTCATTCTTAACTACCTGAATTCCGGACTTTTTAGGCACCATGTGAACCGGACTGACCCATTTGCTATCTGGAATGGAGTAGATGATGCCCAGGGAAAGAAGCTTCAACACTTCCTTCAGAACTTCCTCCCTCATGTTTGGGTTCAGCTTACGTTGCGGGTCCCTACAGGCCTTCGCACCTTCCTCTAACCTGATGTGGTGCATACAAAGATCAGGACTAAATTCCTACTAGGTCTGAGAGAGTCCATCCTATTGCCTTCTTATTTCTTCGGATTACCTCCAGTAACTCCCTTTCCTGTTCCTCGGTCAAGTTGCTATTGATGATTACTAGAAACGTCTCATTTTCTTCCAGATAGGCATACTTGAGCCCTAGTGGAAGCGTTTTCAATTCCTTCTTGGGGGTACTTGTTTCCTGGGGTAAGGGATTATTTTTCTTTCACATCATTTATCATTCCCTTTCCAGACCCTGAAGAATTTCTCATACTAGCCACATGGGCTAATCCCCTTGACCTGGCTGACTCTGGATTCATACAGAATTCCGAAATAGCTTTGGCTAGCTCTTCATCCGATAATTCCCTTGTGTGCATTGCCTCACACCAACCAGCTACCTCTCTATCAATAGAGTGACTTGACTCTGAATTTCCAATCTGTTCCTGCATCAACCCGGTCTCAAGATATTCCTAGACCTGGGGGTTAATAACATCGATAGCATGCAAATTCTCTACATCTAATGGTTTCTTCATTGCTTCATCTATGCTAAATGTATATTTCTCCCCATTATAGTCCAGGCATATTGTTCCATCAAAGACATCGATAATGGTCTTAGCGGTACGCAAAAAAGGTCGTCCTAAAAGCACCCCGCTAGACTCAGCAGATTCATGATCACTCATTTTAATAACATGGAAATCGGCTGGATACAGAAAATCATGCACTTTGACTATAACATTTTCCTAGACTCCCTCTGGACAAATGCACGACCTATCCGCCAATTGGATTACCACTTTTGTATCCACCATTCCTACTCCTACCAACTTTTTGAATATGGAAAGCTGTAAAACATTTATCGACGCCCCTAAGTCACACATAGCATGCTCAATTCTGACATCACCAATGGAAATGGGTAGGGTGAACATACCTGGGTCATTGCATTTCGAAGGCATCCTTCATTTCTGAATCACTGCTGACACGTTTTTGCCAATCAGGATCTTCCCACTCGGTCTGGTCTTTCCAGCTATGAATTCCTTGATGAATTTGCTAAAGACCGGCAATTTCAAAGCCTGCAAGAACGGTAAGTTGATCTCTAATTTTCCAAAGATGTCCATAAAATCCACCGGTTCATCCTTCTTCTTCTTAACCTCTCCTCGGTGCGGAAATGGTTTCAATTGTTTCCCCGCTCTTGTAGAACCTCTAGCTGAAAACTCACCCGTTTCCTTCCTCACTATTTCATCCTCCACTTCTGGCTCTGTGTCTAGGAAAAATGGTTCATCCACACCTCTTACGGTGCTCCCTACTTTCGAATTCTCAGATTCAGGAACTGAGTTCTTCCCTTCCTTGCTTTCTGTGGGAGGTGTCTCTTCATTTATCCTCATCACTGGACCGTCATAACCTTGCCCAGATCTTAAAGTGATTTGACTGATGTTAGCTCTATCTGGTGGCCTTACTGAGGCAGGAATCTTTCCTTCGTTCCCTCGCATCTCGCTCAAGGAAGTCGCAATCTGGGACAATTGCTTGGCCAACATGTCCATTGCTGCCTTCTGCTCCAACTGAGCATCTTGAAACTTATGCACCACGTCATTATTAGTTTGCAAGTTGTTCTGCATATGTTATTGCGAACTGACTAGATCGTGCAGCTTATCATCAAGATTCTTTGGTGGTTTAGAATTGGGTTGGCCGAGATTCGGTCCCGAACCTAGGTTTGGTCCACTCCCTTGGTGCTGGCGAAAATTTCCTTGACCTCTTGAACTGTTGTTGTACTGATTTCCTGGCCCTTGGTTCCCCTGATAAGTGGTTTGAGAATTCTGAAAATTTCCAGGGTGGTTCCTTTGGTGTGGCGGTACATAAGAGTTCTCCTGGTGGTTTTGATTCCTGTTTCCCCAATTCGAATGATCTCTCTGGTTCATTCTATGATAAATTTCTGCCTTGATCATTCTATGATTCTGGCAAGCATCTAACAATCCCTTAAATCGTGACCAATATTGACTCAGAGATTCATCATACTCCTGTTTACACTCTACGATTTCCTTCTTACGAGCGTTTGTCTTGTTCGAAGGGAAAAAGTAATCCAGAAACTCCAACTTGAAATCTCTCCATGTCCGGATGGAATCCTGAGGCAGCCTCAGCAGCCATGTGTTAGCCTCTCCCTTGAGAGCAAATGGAATTGCACGTAGGCGATAATCTTCCTCTGTTGTGTCGTTGGGCCTTTTCTGAATACTGCACAGCTTGCTAAACTCATTTAGAAACTCATATGGACACTCGTTCCTACGCCCGAAGAACGTCGGTAGAATGCCTAGCATATTTGTTTTAATATCGATGGCCCTTTGACGCGGATTCATAACTATAGCCTAGGCTGGCTCACCATCTAAAATGGGCAGTGAGCGAACCGATCTCCGGATCTGGATCGACTACGTGTGCCATATCTCTAATCCTCGCCTCCTCCGTTTCTGTTTCTGAAGACGGCGTAGGATCTTCCCTTCCTGACGAACTCCAATCCTCGTCACTTTCTGAACCAAATGGAAATGGATCTCCCGTAGATAATCCCGATCTGGTGGTGACCGTAGATGCTCTCTCTCTGACCTGCCAAGTAAACCGATCGTTCCTCCACCCAGATGAGTTACCCCAGTGTCCAAACCGTGAGCCTCTGCTCATAAACTGAAAATAAAGAGAAAGAAAAACAAATCAAAACTATATACGCCAAAATCTCTAAACACAATCACAAACTACGCCATTCATCCCCGGCAACGGCGCCATTTGAAAGTCCTAACATGGAAACTGTGTGTGCTTTTGTGCTAGGTCAAGCTTCGCAAATCCAAAGAATCCACTAGATCACGAGGTCTAGGAACTCAGAGGATCTCAGAAGTCTCGGTCGTCGGACACACAAATTCCGCCTTCAAAACCCTCAACCCGCTATACTATGAATTAGTACATAGAAGTAGGGATCGATCCCACGAAGATGGATGCGTATGAATGCATTTAGGTGATTCTGGAAAGGTGAATTGGCTGTTGCCACACAGTTTTGGGTTGAGGAAATCTATGACTAGACTTAGGAATAAAATCTAACACTAGACCTAGGAAACAGAGAACATCATGCAAATATCGGACATCCTCGTAACTTCAATATCTCAAACAAATTTCCTTGACCTAGTAAACAGCTACCTAATTAGGCTAAACAGAAAGTAAACATGCCGTAGGGACCATTTCCAGAAATGGTAAAGTACGGATCAAAAGCTGCAGATAACAAACTCTGAATTTAACTAACAACGACCTGCATCTCGTTACCTGATTTAAACGCGAACATGGAGAAAACAAAGTAAAAATCCGGATTCAAACAGAACATACAGATTCGGACGTCGGAAACTGACTATCAGACGGAAATCAACAGATCTACTTCTACAAGACGAAGTAAACAGAACACAGAAATGAAACATCAAATTCAAGCACAATCAACCAACTCTGCTTCAATTCCAAACGTCGGACGCTTAATCCACTCCGGATCCAAGCAATCCGAACCCAATTATGACTAAAATCAACTCCATAAACTGCGATCCAACAAATCTGCTCCGATCAACTACATTCCATCCACGATTCTATCTCAACTCCACAGATCAAGTGCGAAAAGCATCCATTTAAGCAAATAACTATAAACTCAGTAACAAACATCATCCATACTCGAAATCAACATCGCCTTAACGGAATATAGAAATTGCATAGAAAGGTTCAACAGTAATTCGACAGTCAAACAAGTCGAACTTCGAATAGCGAAGCTCGGTGAAATTCAAAGCAACAAACGGAAATGAAAGCAGTAATTGTTTCTTCGCCCTACGTGAGGACGGTGTTACACAACAACTAACTGAAAGTAAAACCCGAACCCTCCCGAATTCTGAAAACCAAATGTGTAGAAGTGTGCGAGTGAGCTGAGAGCCGAAAAAAAGAGGTTTTTTGAGTTGCATGCTCTCTCCCTTATATAGATGCGGAGTTGATCTTCTAGAAGCCTTCGCAGGAAATCTCTGTTCTGCCCTTCAGCTTTAGGAATCTCCTCCGTCTGGTCATTTTTTCTTCATAATGTTCACTTTATCGCCGTATTTCATTTGCCTTGTAATTATCTTCATTTCTTCCTAGGCCTGGCGATACCTTCTACACACCTGGCTCAAAAAAGATGTGTTAGACCCCGTAAATGTACGAAATTAATCCCCTAACCAATACATGAAATCAGCCTTATCACCGGGTTTCCGTTTTAACTTTCATTTCCCGCGCTTAAGATATAAATGTCCATTAATTAATTAATGTCTGATATGGACTTAGTTAATTAACTTCTTATTAATTCCAAGAGTGGACTTAGCTTGGACACTTATTTATTATTCATAGAGTAATAAAACCTTGTTTCGCGCTCCTCTTGAGGATATTATCAATCGAGACTCACCTCGCACACGATTCAACATAATAGCTATCCTAGCGGGTTGCGAAAAACTCGCACCATTTGACAAGTCAAAGCAGTGCATAATCAATACCGTATGCTCAATGCTAACATACATTGATTAAGAAATAAACATTTATCAAGACCTCGTCTTTCAGTAGATAGCATAAAGACTTGTCTTGCTGTTAGATCCGTTCAATGCTTTACCACACCAATGTCATCTTATTTCAGTAAGGCTTAGAAATATGCAGACTGACATTGCAACCTTTAACGATGGGTAGTCTAATTCCATCTAGGTTGTGAAATTCTCCTTTTTCTTTGTTTAGAACTGACTGAGTTACCTTTAAGTGGGCGTCGCCCACAACCGGTCTACTAAACAAAGACTTAGACTTTGTTAAGTTACTTATACATTTAAACATGCAATAAACCTCCATTAAATGTAAAACATAACAACATTATGATAAAAATAATCAGTTTTATTCCTTGGAAAATAAAATAAGAGTTTTACGGTATTCAATCACTCGAAAGGTGATTTCTAGTATACAAACTCTAACAATACCTTGTTCTTGTTGAAAGAAGAGTGAATTGAAAGAGCCGATCAAACAACTTTACGTGGAGAAGATAAAGGAGGAGTTTGAATCCGAGAGCTATACGTTTGATGTGTATGCGACAAAAGACGGGAGGGTTAAGGTTTTGGATTTCAACCCATGGGGTGCGTCTATGCTTCCCTTGCTTAAGGAAGAGTTTCCGTGCGAGGAAGTGGAGCTGGGGATTGTTGAAAGCCGTTGTGGTATTCGTCCGGGTTTGAAAACGACAGTTCCGTATGATTATTTGGATACTAGTGAACGACGCAAGATTTGGGAGCGCCGGATTGCTGCGACATTGGGTTGAGATTTGACAATGACAGGTATGAAGATGAAGATGGTGGCGATGGAGAAAAAAAAAGAAACAAAGTGGAAGAGGGCATAGAGAAAAAGAAGATAGTTTTGAAATAATATCATATTAATACTAAAAAATAATATCGCACGCAGTGTAAATAGTTTGAAATAATATCGGATTGAAAAAGTGAAATTGTGAAGGGACAAAAATGCCCATTTCACTTTTGGTGGCATTTTCCCGAGAAATTGTCCCTAAAAAGTGCAAAAGGACCGCCCATGAAATAAATCCTTAATTCAAGAACAACTGAGAATATTTTTAAAGTTCAAGACTATTGGACTAAAGTTTTAAATATCATAATACATCTTCTAATACACCAATATTTTGTTGCCATGTGGATATTCTTTAAAAATAGAATATAAATGACGAAAAAATAAATTTTAAACCCTAAATTGAGAACCGGAACCATGAGTTTCTTTAACATTATTAATTCTGGTAAGAGATGCATAAAGCTTGTATAACAGTAATGGCATCATGTTTTACTTCTTCCACAGACATTAAACAAAAGAAATCGGCAAACTGAGTTGTAAGTAGATTTAGTGCAAGAGCATCAAGCATGGTATTCCATGACATCAAATCCTTTTGACAGATAAGTGAAAATGTTCCGAATACTACATCTATCCGGCCACATTAACATTTTGTAAAAGCATTTCCAATAGAAGCATACACTAAGAGCATCCACTATATGCGGACACTTCCAATAGCCTCGTCCCCTTTTTTTGTCCACAGCCCCACTTTTTTGTCCATAGCCCCTATTTTTTCCTCCACTGCCCCACTATAGGCGGACATTTCCAATAGCCCGAAATTTTAATAATCAATTTTAATTTTAATTTTAATTCAATTATAATAAGTAATTAAATTTATCGGACTATACGTAATTATAAAAAAACGGGTATAAGTGAAGAAATTAAAATTAAACACCATATTTTCGTTGTATTAAAGTGGGGGTAAAAGTATACAACGAAATATTAATCTACTAAACATCATAATAGTGTTCACGCCCGGTATGGTCTCGTGGGATGGTCCGCCGGCGACTAATCGCACGAGGGATCGCGCCCTCCGCCACTTCCGCATTGCGTTCCGCCGCTCGCGCCGCTTCCTCCTCCGCGGCTCGTACTCCACCTCTTGGATCAGATAATTCCACGCGTCCTTCCATAAATCGTCCATTTCAAACTACAAATTCTAGTGAGAGAAAATATGTGTGTGAAGAGGTGGAATGTTTGGTGTGAAAATAATGAGAAGTGGAGGAGTGGTATTTATAGATGTAATTTTCGAAAAAATTTTAAAAAAAATAAAAAAATCAAAGGGGGCGGACGTCCATAGCCCGTCGCCCCACTATAGACCGCCCCACCCATCGCCCCGGATCGCCCCGCCGCCAGCACCATCGCCCCGCGATCGCCCCGTAGGAGGCGATGCCTCTACCACCCCACCCTCGCCCCATTTTTCTTGTCCGCCCCGGGGCGGACGTCCGATGCACTATAGACCGCCCCGCCCTCACCCCAAATTTTCGTCCGCCCCATTCTCTCCTATAGTGGATGCTCTAACATTTTATTAAATAAAAAAATAAACACTAGAGAAATAGGTGCGTCAGAGTGGGACGCTTAATACAGCAGATGGAATTTAGAAATTTCTTTCAACCATGGCAGGTACTACTATTTATTCAATCTTAAAAAAGTTTATGTTCAATTGCCAACACATAGGTATAATTGAGCTTTCAGCATTTCTCACTTGCCAATGCAATTACCCACGCAGATAGGTATACAATTTATTTATGCTCCATTTTGATCGATTTCACTGCATTTTGCATTTTCACCGATTTTATGCTCTGTTCCTCGAACTTCCTCTGTTTCTTCTCGAACAGCAGCGAATTAATATTATTAGAGAATCACAAGGGAGAAAAAAATATATAATAACTAGTATGGGAAAAAATATCGAAATACCGGACTTATCGTACTGAAAAACTACAGAAAATTTTGATTTTTCGGTACGGTATGATACCTTACTGAAAGATTTTGGTAAGGTAATGGTATGAATTTTCATATATCGCGGTATACAGCGGCATACCGAAATTCGATATATACAGTAAATTAAGATATATACAGTAAAATATAAATATAATTAAGTGAGAAACGTCACGGATTTTAATGCACAATTAGTAAAGTAAGTGAGAAAAATTGGTAAAGTAAGAGAGAGGAAAAGAAAAATGAGTAAGGCCATCCACAACGCTGTTCCTATACCGTTCCTATACCGTTTCTTAAACCACTATTTGAGGGCCCCACTGTACTTTTTTACTCCATTCCTTAACTAAGGAACGGAACCTGCAACCCTCCGTTCCTTAACCGTTCCTTAACCGTTCCTTAAATTACTATTCATTCAATTTCATTTTTTTTTATTTCCAACCCAATTCAATTTAAATAAACACACTTTAAAAAACAAACACACTTTATTAAAAAACACACAACATTAAAAAATTACAACTTAAACGTAAAAAAATAAAAAGCACACAATTAAAATCCTAAAAAAATAAAAGTACACAATTTTAATAATTTCATCCGCCAAAATTTGCCCAAATGTGCTCAATTAGATCATGTTGGAGTTGGGTGTGGGCACTAGAGTCGCGTGTCCTTGCACGAATAGATAACCGTTCCACTTCGAGGCGGACTACTTGCGGTTGAGCTTCCGGGGGATTCGTCGTCGAACCAATTTCCCGCCTCGGGTCCTTCGTCTTGGACAATCATGTTGTGCAAGATTATGCACGTATACATGATGTCGACCATGTTTTCCATGAACCACGTACGAGCCGGGGCTTTGATGATGTTGAAGCGTGCTTGGAGAACCCCGAACGCCCTCTCCACATCCTTGCGAGCAGCCTCCTGCTTCTGCGCAAAAAGAGTCTGCTTTGGGTTCGCAGACCCACTGCACGTCTTCACGAAGGTAGGCCACTTCGGGTAGATGCCATCGGCGAGATAGTACCCCCATTTTATAAAGCCGGTTGTTGGCGACGAAGTTGATGGCCGGCGCTTTACCATCCAAAACTTCGGTCAAGAGGTCAGACTGGTGGAGCACGTTTACGTCGTTGTTCGACCCGGGGACCCCGAAGTACGCGTGCCAGATCCAAAGGCGGTAGTCGGCAACGGCCTCAAGTATAACGGTTGGGTGGGTGCCTTTGTGGCCGCTCGTGTAGGACCCCTTCCACGCCACCGGGCAATTCTTCCATTGCCAGTGCATGCAATCGACGCTGCCGAGCATCCCGGGGAATCCGTGCACTGTTTCGTGAAGGTTGAGCAGGAACTGACAATCGGTCGTGCTTGGCCTTCGGAGAAATTCGTCGGTGAAGGCTGCCCGGACGCCTTGGCAGTATTTGAGCAAGCACATTCGCCCAGTGCTGTCTCCGATGTGGAGGTATTCGTCGAACATGTCGGCCGTTTGTCCAGTCGCAAGCTGGCGGATTGCTGCAGTACATTTCTGCAGCGTCGTGTGGCTGGGACGGCCGACCGCGTCGAACCCTTCCTGGAAGAACTCTTCCCGGGCTGCCAAAGTATTCGCGATGTGGAGAAATAACGGTTTCCCCATGCGGAAACGGCGACGGAAGTACGTATCTCCCCAAACCGGGTTATCGCAGAAGTAGTCGCGTACTAACCTTGCGGCGGCTTCCTCCCGGTTACGATGGATGTACGTACGGGAGCGTCGTTGGGGCGGCGCGGCTTCTTCCGCCTCCCGTCGTCGATCTTCTTCAAGTGATTGTTCCAATATTTGACGCATTTGTTCATAAGGATCCATTAGTTTGATTAAATTTGGGAGAAGGAAAATATAGTTGATTTGAGATGAAAATTGGGGTGGAAATAGAGAGGAATAGATGTGTATTTGTGATTGAAATGAGTATGAAATAGGAGTATTTATAGAGTAAATAAATAAAATAAAAATAAAAGAAAAAATAAAAAACGGATATAAAAAAAACGGTCTCATTACCGTTGCAAAAAAAAAATATTTATTAAATTCGAATTTAAAAAAAAAATGAATTATTGCGTCACCGGACGAAGCCCACTCGCGGGGCAGCGAGTGGGCTTCACGCGTCGAATGGGAGGCCGCCACGTCGCCTCGGTTCGTGGCGGAACGTTCCGTTCAGCGTTCCTCCGGAACGGAACGCGGCACGGCATAGGAATGGCGACGGAACGCACCCCGCAACACGTGCCGCCGCGGAACCGTTCCGCCGGAACGGCATAGGAACCGCAACGGCACAGCGTTGCGGGTGCCCTAAAGTAAGAGAGAGAAAGAGAAAAAGTAGTGAAAGTAGAGTTAGTGGATTGTGGGGTCCATATCCTAAAATAGAAATATTCTAAAGTTTCTATTTTTAAGGAACATCCAAAATGGAAATAGTTGTTATTTTTAAGAAATGTTAGTGAAATATGAGTCCCACTTTTTAATATTGATTTTATAATAAAATGTGAGTGAATTGAGTTAGTGGAATGTGAGGTCTACTTATCATTTATGGTAAAAATGAAGTGTGACTCTTATTGTGGGATATACCACAATGACAAAGTGTGACTCATATTGTGGGATGAATATATTTTAAAATTATAAAATCTATTGTGAAATATAAATTTAATTATGAATAATATATTTTATATAACTTTTAAATTATAAAATATAAATAATATTCTAAAAACTCAAATATTTTATTTTCATTGATGTTGAAAGTCAGGTATACCGCAAAAGTAAGGTATACCGAAATTCGGTAAGGTATATCGAAAATGAGGTACAGTATCAGTATGGAAATTTGTCATACTAAAAATAAGGTATACCGAAAATTTTGATAAGGTAAATGTATGATTTTTTCGCATACCGAATTTACGGTAGGGTATACGGTGTGGTGGTTTCGGTATTATATATCATACCTACCCATCCCTCATAATAACAATAGGTTTTAAATGACTTTTAAATGAGTCAGCAAATCAAATAAAAATATTCCATATAATAGTGAACATAAATTCACTGGAGCTAACCTTATCCGGACAAAAGAAGTTCAAGAAAAATGAATGGGAATTGGAAAAGTTTAAACTTGGAGATCCTTTTTGTTTGAACTTGGAGAATTAGGGTTCAGGCGTGAAGCTCTTCACGTTTTGAACGGGACTTGGGAATTTAATAAACTGAATGGCTTTATGTTTTACTCTTTTATTTTCTATTTTTAAAGAATATTTACATGCCAACAAAATATTGGTGTATGAGGAGATTATTATGATATTTAAAACTTTTGTTTTTTATTTTATTATTATTTAAAGAGTATCCATATAGCTAGGCATGCACAAGGGTCGTAAACCGCCGGTTCCGGGCCCGAACCGGCGGTTCAAGGGTCGAGAAATTGCCGAACCTGAACCGGCCCGCCTAGCTCCCGGCAGTTCCGGTTCCGGTTCAAAAAACCGGCGGGTTACGCGGCGGTTCAAAACCGCCGGTTCCGGGCTGGTTCGGCGGTTCGACGAATTTTTATTTTTTATTTTTTGCATTTTTCAACTTTTCAATTTTAATCAAATTAAATTACACTTTTCAAGTTTGTTTTTGTATGCAATGTGAGTAAATAAAATTGAAAAAAATACGGCTAAATTGCAATTTTATTGAAATTGCATGTTTACAAATTACACGTTACAAGTTACAACAATTACAAATTGAAAACATATGGCGGTCTTGAAGTCTTAAACAAAATTTAAATACAAATGAGACTACTAGTGAAGAACTAATTACAAATGACAAGAAATGACGTTGAAGTTCTTAAACGTATAAGTGTATTATATATATATACTCTTAACCGGCGAAGAAGATCTTTCTACATAACTAAATTAAGGACACCTTTAGCAATTCAACTTTAAATGTTGAGTTTCGTCTAACAATCAACAATTATAGTAGAATTGTCAAAAGTTTCCCTCATTTAGCCGTATAGAGAAATATACTTCATCGACTAGAGTATATACAAATACAATTATGTAATTGTATTTGCATATTTTTAAAGTAGGAATTAATGGGAAAAAAAAGAAATAAAAGAAAAAGGACTTGAGCTCAACTTAAATTAAAAAATTTAAGTTGAAGTGCCTACGTATCCCAATTGCTCATTTGCATTAGGGAATCAAAGTCCACGTAGTTCTCTTACCTTACTTACCTATTTGGCTTGGCCGGCGGCGGTTGACGGTTGGCCTAATCTTCATCCCCGGTGAATTCATCTTGTGATCCCTCTTGACGATCATTCCAATCATTTTCTTGTTCTCGGACGTCAGCTTTGGCCCAATCATCAAGTAACATCACGGGTTCCATATTTTTCGCCGAGAGCTTACTTCTTGATTCATCCAAAACGCGCGAGCCAACACTAAAAGCGGACTCGACGGCGACGGTGGAAGCCGGAACAGAAAAAATCTCCTTGGCCATTGAAGCAAGGATGGAAAATCTTTGTCGTGGGTTCCCCACCAATCGAGGACGTCGATTTGGGCGGGAGGAGTAGGACCTTCATCACCAAAGGAAAGGAGTGATTCAAAATATAAATCTAATTCACTGACCATACCTGAGGACCTTCCGCCGGTGCTGTAGTTGTATAGGTCGGCTAGTTGGGATTGCGCGTCGGGGTCATCATAATCGGCTTGAAATGCAAAGCCATAGTTATGTTGTGGAGGAGGTGGTCTTCTGACTTGGTGAGTGGTGTTATACTTGGTTTCATATTCGGTGTAGAGAGAGCGCAAGTTATACTCGAGGTTTTGTTGCACAACTGACCGGTCCGGGAGGTTTATTTGAAAGGTTTCTGAGAGGTCGACTCCAAATTCGTCACTGGTATCCGATTGGATTGCTTGAAGGGGACCAAGATCAATTGAACTCAAATTGTTATAATAAAAATCTAAAATTCTAGAGGTACCTGCTAATTTCCATTTTGGATCCAATACCTTTGCAATAAAAAACACGTTAGGAATCTCACTGAAATACTTGAGCAATTTTTCAATCATATAATACAAAACGCACATTAACTCGGGAGAAGAGGAAGCATTTTTCATTGCAGTTTTAAAACCAAGGGATATGTACATGCAATGCTCCAAAACACAGACAACAGTGCAATAATAAACACCCGACAATTCAACAGTAGCATTTTTGAAATATTTGAACAATTTAAATAAAGCCAAATTGTTATCCCAACAACTATGCGAAAGATATAAATCACGGTAGGGGTTAGTTCTATAAAAATCACATAAAGCATCTTTATGTGTCAAGGTAGAATTCAGACAATCATATGTCGAATTCCATCTATGAGACACATCCATTGTAAAATTCGTGTACCTGACATTCTTTTGATGGCAATATTTCTTCCATGCTTTGCCAATAGCTGGCTTTTGATGGATTAATCTAACTGCATTTCTAATAGGAGAGACATGCTTTTGCCATAATTCAAGCGCATCCTGTACACATAAATTTAAAATATGGCAAATGCATCTTTGATGAAAATACTTACCTCCAATTACCGGTGTACAAGCCGCAATCAAATCGGCAATACTTGCGGTGTTGGCAGTTGCATTATCAAAACCAATAGAAAATATCTTGTTGCATAACTGAAACTCATTCAACACTTGTATAATCAAAGAAGCAATTTCGGGTGCAGTGTGTGGACTTTCAAATTCTCTAAAACCAATTAAACGCTTGTTCAAAGTCCAACTGTTGTCCACAAAGTGAACCGTAATACCCATGTATGAATGACGGTTAAAACAATCCGTCCAAACATCTGAGCAAATGTTCACCCTGTGGCCCATGTTAACTAAATAACGTGATAATTCTACCTTTTTCTCCAAGCACTGCCTAACGGTAGATCGTTGCACGGTCATTCGACCTATTCTTTTGATTGCTACATTCAACCCACTTTGCATAGTAACCTCAAAACTTTTGTCATCAAAAACATTAAAGGGCATATGCTTCATAGCCGCCCATCTAGTCATTGTATCATCAAAATTCTTTTTATCATATTTAAATAGAGGCGCACCTGACGAACCCGAGCCGGCGGGTTGGAAGTTTAGTTGGCTTTGGGTAGAGGCAGTGCCGCATTCTACCGGATGCTTTGCCACTAAATGGCGACGGAGGGTGCCATATCCACCACCGGCGGACCAATTGTACACTTTATCGCAATAGTTGCAGTAAACATGAAAGTCCGAAGTCTCTTCTTGAGAGTTCGGATCGTGAGAACTTGGAATCACCACCGCCACCTTCTTGTAGTGTTTGATAAAAATGTCCGATTTCAAAGCTTTTGCCGTGTTAGTGGGTGCAGGGGGAGGCATCTCCTCATTTCCGCCGGTGCTAGAAGGAATACGAGAATGCGATCTATCCTCGTTGTTGTCCGAGTCCGACGATATAGTAACGTCGAACTCCTCATCTTGTTGGGAACGACCTCCCCTACCCCCACCCTGTTGCATTTCAGCAAGTAGCATGGCGGTCCTATGATCTTCTTCCATCTACAAATATTATGTACGTAGAAGTTAAAAGTATGAACGCAAAAAAAAAAATTAATGAAATTTTGTGCATGTGAATTGGAAAACAAATTTTTCATTACTTACTTGCATGCGTTCGGCTGCCAATCGGGAAACCTCTTCCATAACATCTCGACGACTAGGTCGTCGAGATTTTGAGGGACGCGTAGTGCTTTGATCTTGGGCTATTCCCTTGCCCCGATCACCACGTCCCGATCCACCACGAGAAGAAGATATATTGAATATATTGATAAATGAAAAGTAATATTGACTTGGAATGAAATATGTATAAAGTATAAAAGAAGTGGTAAATTATGAGCACAACAAATATAGTAGTGAGCAGAAAGTGTAGAATTAAACTTGCGCAATTAGAGAGAATGAGGAGAGAATAGAGAAATGGAGATTGAGAATGAAATCCTTGTTAACACAAGAATGGGGTAAGGAAATATGAAGGAGAAGTGGGGTATTTATAGGAGTAAAATTGGAAGAAATAAAAAAAAAATTCAAATTTCAAATTTTCAAATTTTCGGCCGAACCGCCGGTTTACTGCCTGAACCGGCGGTTCAACCACAAAACCGGCGGGTTGGTCCACGGTTTTCCGACACAAACCGCCGGTTTCTGACCTCACCTAGCCCCTACGCCTGAAAAGCTTCCGGAACCGGCGGAAACCGGTCGGAACCGCCGGTTCAAACCGGCGGTTTTCGTCCAAAACCGGCGGTTTTCGCCCAAAACCGGCGAACCGCCGGTTCATACCAATCCCTACTTTGAACCCCTACGAACCCTATGCCGTTCGACCCTTTGAACCGGCAGTTCGAACCGCCGAACCGCCGGTTTTGAACCGCCTGTTCAGGTTCAATATATTGCCGAACCTGAACCGGCCCTTCCGACCCTGCGACCCTTCTGCCGGTTCGACCCGCCGGTTCCGGGCCCGGTTCCGGTTCATGAACCGGCGGTTCCGAACCACCGGTTAACCGCCGGGCCGGGTCGGTTTGTGCATGCCTACATATAGCATTATTTCATTGGTGTAGTAGGTACTAGAGTAGGAGATGGTTGAGGTATCCCCTCACGCGTACTATTCAAAAGTCTCAACATTAATTTCATCATCTTTACTAGCAACATTTCAATTATACTCTCTGTTCACTAATATGGGTCTCATTTCTTTCCGGCACGAGTTTAAAAATATATTAAGAAAAGTGGGTGGAAAAAAGTTAATGGAATATAATTCTCACTTGTATATAGTATTAGTTTTAAATGATATGTGGGTAGAATGAATTAGTGGTATGTGGAGCCTCTTTAGCATTTATTGTAATTATGAACCAAGACTCCTATTTATGGACGGATCAAAATAGAAAAATGAGACTCTTATTCATGGGGAGTATATCAGTTCTATATATTTTCTCTATTTGTTTTAGATTCTGATATCCTACCTTTTTAGCAACATTCCAATTTGAACTCTTCTCATCTTTCGATAATTTGATTTTCTATTAGAAGACTTCAATGCATATCTTTCTATTAACAACACGTGTTTCTTAGTTTATAATTGAAATCGATAGTCTTCATTGAAATAGAAAACTATAAACTAAAATGACATGCAAGATCTATTTCTTAGATATAATTGAAATCGTTTATAGTTTTATAATTCACATTAATGCATATAAATATAAATTTAATGTGATGTAAGGTATCTATTATTTTCTTTAATTGCATTTCTCAAAATATATTAGTGGGATAAATACATTTTTAACTAGTTACCACCACTTAAAATTACCGTAAGAAATGTAATAGTTCTTCTTATTGATTTATAGCATCTCTTTAATCATATAAAAAATGAAGTATTCCAATACTCTTAAATTAAAAATCAAACTTGATTTAGGCTTAAAAAATGCAATTTGTGCTAAAGCTTAAATATCTTCGAATAAATAATTAATGTGGTAAGTATAAATCTTAGTTGTGATGGATCTTTCGCATAATTCTCAATTGTTTTAAGCCTAAGATACATAGACAGAATTATTAGCAACTATTCTTTTTCATTCATCACATTAAATTATACTCCCTTCATTCCACTCTAAGTGAATCATTTTTCTTTTTGAGAATTTTTTTTGAAAGCTAAAATGCTCAAGTCAAAACAGTGGCGAGCCAAAGAGTACAACAGAAAAGTCCTGCAACAAACCAAACTAACAAAGACAAGCAAAACAAGGGCTAAACCCTACAAAAGGAAAAACTCTACCAAAACAAAGAGGTCCCTGTAAACGCACACCCAAGCAACACACAAGGACAAGAGGAAAGAGCAGCACATAAAAACAGAGAGAAGGCAAGAAAAACGAACCGGAAAACACCACAAAAAAGCAAGCGAGCACCTCTTTGCAGCTTTTGTGGCCACAATGTATTTGAAGTTTTATCGAAGCCATCAATCAAGAGACCCTTTTTTAGGGGAGTTCCAGCTTCAGCTCTTTGCTCGAGTATCTTGGAGTATTTTTCTTTTTGAGATGTCTCACGCCAAATGATATATTTCTAAAAATAGAAATGACACTCTTTTTATTTTTTTTTCTAATTCACTTTATTCTCTCCACTTAATTCACAAAACAACTATATAAAATTTTGCGTTGAAAAGTAATGCACTGCTTAGAACGGGATGGAGGAGTATGTCATAGTCGACTACTTTTCTATTGGAAAGTATCTTCATCAACATTATCTTCATATTAGATCTCATCACAATTCAGTCAATTACCTGACATATTTTTAATTCCATTTCAGCCCTGAGTGGATTAAATTAATTTCCTATTGATTGAAACAGAGTTGGTGATTTTTGATTTGTCTTGCAAGCCTCACTTTATGTACAATTTATCTTCATCAAAATCATGAGGCCGAAGCTTCAATTTTGGCACTTACTGAGGACATAATTTTCATGTTGAATTAATTATTAATTTATTTGAGTGACACTGGGAACGTCACCATTTTAAGCGTATGATGATCTCTCAGTTTGACGTGTATAACAGCTTATGATCTAGGTATTAATTGATATAATTTGGATACTATTGGTTGCCTTCGTATGAATAATCTTTTAGTAAATTATTACTTGAGCTATTAAATAAGTATTGTTGGTTCCTGGATTAGAAGAGATAAAAGCCGGGCGTAATACAACCCAAAATGAGGAATACATAATGAAAAAACTGAAACGAAATTACAACGGAAAAGAAACAGTAAACCGTGAACAATATTAGCCGAGTCGAGGAGTCCTCTTTCCGCAAGACGAGATACGCCCCGGTAGTCCCCAAAGATAAAATGACTACGTCTCTAATGAAGCAGCACCGCTTTCAGCAGAGCTCCGACGAATTGGATGGAGGAGGGGCAGAGCTTTCGACAGAAAAATAATGCAGGAGAGGGAGAGAACTTATGATGCAAAATGCTTGTGAATTGGTGTGTTCAAATGCATGGAATGGCTAGCCTATCATCAGCCACGTTGGCTTTACCGTTCATCGTGGAAACGGTGGTGGTCTAAAAAGAACTAGACCAGCCTCGGGTTGAACCCAATCACCGAGCCCCACGACCACTCAAAGACCAATTGCCATGATCCAAGTCCAAGTCCAAGTCCAAGGACACAGGCTCGAGGCTCGCGGCATGCGGGCGGCGCGCGCGTGTGAGATCTATAGCCCATCTTAGTCCACTATGTAATAATCCTTCTTATTAAATACTTGTTTAATAAGGTTGTTACTTTCAATGTGAGATAATTAACTCTCTTAGTTAATCCAATATTTCTCACTCACCGGGAATCGGATTTGAGAAACTGAATATACCACGGTCATATACTCCGAACGTAGATCGACGTTATATCATTTAATTTCACAAAATTAAATGTCTCGTTGAAATTATTCTTGGTCAAAATCCTTTGACCGGGCATAAGATTCCAACAATCCCCCACATGAGTGGAAATAGCCAAATGCATATGTATGCAGACACAAGCTCAACCCTTGAGAGGTATTTAAGCATAAGGATAGGTAGTTGTTGGCCTTCAACTCTGCATAGTCAACACCATCTGATACAGAGGCTGCCTAGTAGCTCGATGCTTTGAACTATTCCTCCACGACGTGCACCGAGACAATGGTCTTAACACTTAAACACCTCAACCTCATCCGTTCTAACGTTTTGTGACCTTTGCGGCCTTGGACACCACTTTTGATTCATAAGTGTGTTATACAAAGCGGCCACACTTCACACTTACATAGGTGATTCCTAGTCGAGTATCTTGTCCTACTCGGTCTCCTTGAGAACTCAATCTCATCGAGATCCTTAGGAATCATTAAGTCATAGACTTAGCCTCACCACTAGGCAAGTTTTTCAATACTCTGTTGCTCTATAGGGAATAGATATAGATGAGTGTTTCACACAAACTCTCATAGCTTAGTTTTCCCGTTGAACCGAGTTCTTGGGATCTCCAGTCATCATGGTTGGGTTACCACTATGAAAATTCTTTAGTTTGTGGATTTCAAACACATTCCCTCTAGCAATTAGTTTATTTGATCACGGTTTAATCTTTGGTTAGCAGATCCGCTAAATTATCTAATGACTTCACATAGTCAATTGTAATCACCCATGTTGTGATCAAATGTCTCACGGTATTATGTCGTCGACGAATATGTCGAGACTTACCGTTGTAGAAGCCATTATTTGCCCTTCCAATAGCAGCTAGGCTATCACAGTGAATCAACATTGGAGGCACTGGCTTAGACCAACATGGAATATTTAGTGTATGTTTTAAGTATCTCAAAACCCTTACTAGTGCTCTCCAATGCTCTTTGCTTGGATTACTCGTGCAACGACTCAACTTGTTCATGACACAAGCAATGTCAGGTCGAGTGCAATTAGTCAAATACATAATGCACCCAATGACCCGTGCATATTCTTCTTGTGCAACAGGTTCGCCTTTGTTTTTGCTCAAGTGAACGTCGAGTTCAATTGGAGTCTTAACCGGCGCGCCATCATAGGCACTGAATTTTTTTAATATTTTCTCAACATAATTAGATTGTGTTAAGACGATTCCATCAGATGTTCTTAGAATTTTCATTCCAAGAATTACATCGGCTAGACCCATGTCTTTCATGTTAAAGTTTCTCTTTAACATGACTTTCGTCTCGTTAATCACTTGAGTGTTAATACCCATGATTAACATGTCATCAACGTAAAGACACACTATAACATATCTGTTGTCAGTGCTCTTAATATAGACACATTTATCGCATTCGTTGATTTTAAACCCATTTGATAACATTACATTATCAATTCAAGTGCCATTGCAATAGCGCTTGTTTCAATCCATATAGGGACTTTACCAGTTTGCATACCTTTTTCTCTTGTCCAGGTACTACAAACCCTTCGGGTTGTTCCATATAGGTTTTATCTTCTAATTTACCATTTAGAAACGTAGTCTTTACATCCATTTGATGAATCTCAAGATTGTGCAGTGCAGCAATCGCGAGAAGCACTCGGATAGATGTAATCCTCGTTTCAGGTGAATAGGTATCGAAGAAGTCATGTCATTCCTTTTGTTTAAAACCATTTACCACCAGTCGGGCTTTATATTTATCCACTGTTCCATTGGCCTTAAATTTCCTTTTAAGTACCCATTTGCACCCTAAAGGTTTAGCACCTTCAGGTAGATCAACTAACACCCAAGTGTGGTTTAGCAAAATTGAGTTAATTTCGCTTTGAACAGCTTCTCTTCAATGTAACTCGTCTGGGCTAGCAAAGGCTACTTTTATTGATGTTGGTTCTTCATCCAACATAAAAGCAATGTAGTCAGGACCAAATCTTTTTGGCGTTCTGACCCTACTACCACATCTTAGTACTGCATCACTTGGATCAGGCCTTGCTCGCTTTCTCGATTGAGGTTCTTCATCCACTAATTTAGAACTAATGACTTCGTCTTCAATTCTCGTTTCAGAATTGGTTGTGACCTATTCTTTGTCTTTGCAAGGAAATGTATTTTCTAGAAATATGATATTCCTTGATTCGATTGATGTTCCTACTGTTATAGTCGATATTTCAGACTTGTGAACAACAAATCTATATGCACTACTGTTTTTTTTTAAATCAAGAACGCCCTTTGTGGGCGGGAGGTTTAGGCAGACCTCCAACCCGTAAATAATATCAAGATAAAATGTTCTAACAATATGATCTTAGCCCAAAAGTGACTAGGATCTAAACAAGAACATGAAGAAGCCAAGTAAAGGTCCCACAAGTCGAGATCCTCCGTACTATCAAGTGGAAAAAACTGACTATATATATATGAGGGAGAAACGAAAAATTATCAAAACCAGCCACCAAAGAAGCTGGATCAACCCACATCTCTACGTCGGAAACGGAAGTTAGGATATCCCAGCTGGTCCATCCTAACCAGCTGTAATAGCCGAGACTTAGATTTCTCGGGAGTTATGAAATAAAATACTAGAACTTTTATTGACAAATGAAAGAGTATTTTTATTTCTTGAAAAAGGGTACAATTACAATTTTCAGAATCTCAAACTAAATTACAATCTTTGACAATGAAAATAAAAGTCGAGCTACACTACTACATTTAGAAATCTCTAAGGGCTACTTTGGCCTTCGTCATCGGGCCGTCTCGGCCCCAGATTTTTCAAACGAGCCGGGAGGGCGAGACCACGAGGGAAGACAACCTCGTTGGCCAGTCGCAACTCCTGCCAAAGCGCACGAAAGAGAACTAGTTGCATGAATAGAGACTGTTGGTGGATTGTGATAGCTCGGCACCAAGCTCAGCAGTTCGCCACCAAGCTCGGCAGTTCGGCAGGGAGCTCAGCAGTTCGGTACCAAGCTCGGCAGTTCGGCACCAAGCTCGGCAACTCCGTGATCTGGAGAGAAAGATCAAAACATGAAGAAGAGCTCGGCTGTTATGACAACTCGTTTCAACAGCCGTTAGATCTCCTCAATTGTTTACAGAGACAACAAGAGAAGTGTATTAAGAAAGGGAAGGGGAAACAATACCTTTCAGAAATGTGAGTGAGTGTTGGATCGAAAGAGGCAAACTCCAGCCAGCAGGCTCCCCTCCAGCTAATACTCTGCAAAAGAAGACAAAATTCATGAATGAATCAGAGTACAAGACAGCACAAAACACCAAAATCAGTTAAAGGATGCTGCAAGGTCAGCCAACACTCAGCCTCTGCAGCTTTCAGTTACAAGATATGTGTTTATATACACATTCTAAGCCCCTCGGTTACTATACCACACCACAACACCTTCCACTTAGTAGCAAAGTAACAAGCTAAAGAGAGGGAGGGAGAACCGAGAGAAAGCGGAAGGAATCGAGCAAGAGTAAGAGCAGCCTCACTCAGCAATCACAAGAGGTAAATCCTCCAAACCATACTAGCATCATGTAGTACACAGTAGATAGCCAAGAATGAGAACTTAGGAACACATGAGCTCAAGAACATAGGAGTATGCCTTAGAACCCCACATCAGAACATAATCAGTAACATAGAAACGGCTACCACTGGCTCAACCCCTCCATGAAATCAAATCAATCATAGCAGAATGTAAGAAAATCCCCTAATGCTCAAGTCACAGTATCTTTTTCGCCAGCTTCACTTAACAACACTAGAAAGATTTAAACAAGAAACTTAGCTTTGGAGGGAGAATGGCTCTGGCCGAGGTGCCGTGCTGCCAGAGGCGGAAACGCTAGACGAGAGGCAGCGACCCGACGGCGGGGTGTCAAGAGCGGTGGCGAGCCGAGACAGCAGGCGATCCCGGCATACAGTAACGGCAACGGACCCTACCGTGTTCAGCCTAACCCCTGCGAACAGCGACGGCGTAAGCCTCGCGAAGCTGGATGCCTCCCCACTGGCCCTCGACGGTGGCGGCTCGACGAGCTCGCGGGAAGGGGGGACAGCACCGACGAGGGACTGCTGCCTCGACGCGACGGAGGGTGAATCGATGGTGATCCCGCCGAGGAACGGAGGAGCGCGGAGGGTCGCCACTTCCCTTCACTGGCGAGAACGAGACGGAGCCGATGGATGGGAGCACGGCAAGACTCGCCGTGGTTGGAAGGGACCGACGCGGCGAGGATATTCCCAAATCAGGGAGAGAGTTCGCCCTTGCAGGGATGAGCGAGGGTGAGACAACGCGTCGCGCGTCATCGGACCTCCGCCGGAGCTGGAGCTTCGCGGAGGGAGCGGACGTCGAAGAAACTAGGGCTTTCTCAATTTGGGGTTTTAATTTTGGAGAAAGGAGGAAATGAAGAATGGGGAAAAGCCGATGGAATCAGCTGATTGAGGAAGGGAGTATGTTTTTTTTTTTTTGGGCCAGAAATTATTTAAGTTGGGCTAGATTTAATGTGAAGGGAGTCTTTGGGCCTTTCCACTATTCATCTTTTGGGCCTCTTTTAGAAAAGAATAAAAGAAAAGAGAAGTGGGCCGAAGGATACTTTCTGGGCCAGATTAATAATTTCTAACTGGGCCTGAGAAATTATTTAGTAGGACCATTATTTTGGGTTGGAGCCATTTTCTTAAGATTATTTCCAAGAGTTAATGGAATTAATTTCCTAAGCTACGGAAGAAAATGAAAAGAATGTTCGCCGTGATAAAATAAAAGCCAATAAATAATTAAGCGAACTCTTAGCCCGGAAAGTATTTTAAGATATTTAAATTAATGCGGGAAATAGTTTTCGGCCAGTTTCCGAATAAATTAAATCGCAGATTTAATTAAGAATTAAGATTTCCTAATTTTAGAAGAAAGGAAATAAAATAATAAAGGAGCACGCTTAGGCATGCATTCATGCAAATCAGTAATTTTTTTAAGCCTAATTCAAATATACGAATTTTTGTAAAGGAACGTCGTCGCTCGACGCATAATCTCAGAACCGGGAAGCACCTATTTTGCAAGAGTTAAGCAATTGAGGTGTGAGCTTCTTTCCTTTTTATTTACAGAACTCTATGAGAATAAGTGTGAATATTTGAATGAGTTGTCATGCCATATTTTATTTTGTGATTGCCATTCATGGTTAAATCGAATTCGGGTCCCAGTAGGTCAGTAAATCCTACTCGGACTAGTGTACACGTAGGGACCGTGAGCTAGCGCTAGGTTGGCCGGTCCGTGGGTCGTGAGCTAGCGCCAGGTTGGCCGGCCCAGTGATCGTGGAATGTGGCCACATTCCCGATTCACACAGCTTGATATGGTATATCATCAGAAAGTTAAAAGACTGCAGTCTATTTCAGAAAGAAATAACAGATTTTAGTGACCGGGACTTATTTTCAGAAAAACCCCGTGTTCACTCAGCTTGGCTGACAACTAAAAGAAAACAGTTTTCGGCATAAGCCACTGGGTATATAAAATACTCAGCCCTGCATATTGTTTTCCTTAATGTGCAGATTGATCGATCGAGGCAGAGGAGGTGTTGGGACAGAAGACCAAATAAGTAGGAAGGTAGCGGGTGTAGTGTGTCTTCATACATACTACATCTGTCTTGGTACTCTTCCGTTGCGCAAATTCAGAACATTCATTTAACAAAGACAATTTCTCATAACTACTCTGTTTCAGCATGATTTGTACCCTCAACACACTTCAGACAATGTTTCTTTTGATTTAAGCATCTTATGATGAGTTGAGACAGTTTCAGTATGTTTTAGTCGCGGTAAAGCTACACTTTCTTTGACTAGGGAGATGTGGTCGTGACAGAGTGGTATCAGAGCACTTTTCTTTCGCTCTGACCCAAGAACCTTCCTTCTAAGCCTCAGTCCAGAAAAGATAGTACTAGGCTAGAAAGTGAACAGAATGTTAAGTACAAGATCCCAACACCTCAGCTCGACACGATCAACTGCAGCAGAAACAGGGGTCGACGCCCGCTCGTCCAGAAAAGAAAATTTTAAAGAAAGAAAATGAAAATTTTGAGATTTTCAGAAAAAGGAAAGAATTTTCACAGCCCTTTATGGGAACGAAAATGTTTAATTGAGATTTTTGCAAGATGCAACGTGATAGCTGATACTTTGCATGAGATATGCTTAATGTATCTGTGATTTATGTTTAAAGAGCTTGACATGAATGTATAGATGTCATGGGGACTATGTATGTGAACCTAGAGTGCTTTAGAAAAGTACCTTAGGTGAGACTTTCAGGATCAAGTACTAGCAGAATAAGAATTTGTTACCGCCTTCCAGGGCGACGAGACCAACTAAAACCCATCAGTTTGGGCAAGCTTCAAATTCCAAAGGAATTATGAGAAAGAAAAGACGAGCCAAAAAGTACTATTGTACTACTTATGGACAGCAATTAAAGGAAGTCCATTCTTTTAAGCACACAGATAGTATACATATATATATGTATACTAGACGATGAACCAAGAAGTTCCCAATGTCTTTACAAAGACCAAGTTATAACGAAAATAGTTTACCTTCCAGCTTGTTCGGGAGATGCATCCCTACACGGAAAGAGATCGTACCCGCGATCTAGTAAAGTGATCTAATGTGGCGTAACAAGCCCAAGTGGCTACGTGATCCAGAAGCGATACTTATAGCGTGCTACGAAGCACGATGGAGAATGTGATGTTTTACCAGAATCGGCGTTCTAAGTTATCAAGAACGATATGAAAGTATGACCTCCAGCTGCAGTTATCAGTTTAATAGCACGAGAAACCCCATCTTGAAATGTATGGTTTCCTAGAACGCGTTTATCATGTCAGAACTCCACAAGAACAAACAAAGAAGTGTCACATAACTAGAACCGATGAATATAATCAATAGTACTTACTTGGATCCCAGTGAAATTCTTTCTAAGAGTCCTCCCAGAGCACGGTACCCCCGTCTATTCAGACTTTAGTTTGACTCACAAGTAACATGCCAGTATTCATTTCTCTATGCGAGGTTTGACTCACTTCCAGCTTATGGACTGCAGTCCTTTTTGACTCATCGTACATAAAGAGTAAAGTTTTGACTGTTTAAGCTCCAGTCGTAAACCCTAAATTCTACAGTTGTTCATATCCATGATCTTCGGAATGAGCGTATTCCTCAGACATTCTTTGAACCTCCGGGACAACGATGTCCTGTCGGCTATTAAGACCTTTGATTGACTCACGTTCTGCAAGTAGTACGCCACTTTCATTCTCTTCAGGAAAGCGGCGACTCAGTTTCAGTTCCCAAATTTTGGATACCTTTATGTTTCAAGCATCGTTATTTGTTGTTGTCTCCTTTGAGCCCCAATATTGGAGATTTATATCTCGATTTCTTGGACCTATGCAATGAAATTTCATTCTTACGATGCTTACGTTGTGATCCCCAGAGTGATCAAGACAGTTAAACATTTTCCTCAGGGAATTTCATGTGGTGCTGGAACTTTTTACCTCCCTATTTTGAGATCCTACAAAGGTGAAAATTTTTCGACCTCGATTCCAGCACATGTATTATTCCTAGTCTCGGAATTTTTCTGCAGCTCGAAGTTAAGGCAAGCATATTGCACCTTTCCCTAATGAGCTTGCCCTAGCTGATTTTTTCTGGATAGTTCATTTCAGTGCGTTGCCTTAATGAACCTATGAAATCATTGATGTGATTTTGTTATTCCATATCAAGATGCCTTTGAAACATGATCAATGTTCCTTCATTGCAATCGCCTACGTTTATAAATTTTCGTGGTTGATCATCTTAGGCGATGACATGTTTGAACCACTGTCCTTGATGCCCAGATCCTTTCAGTTTCATTGGACAATTGTATTGTCCTAGTTTGCAGCTTACTATGGGAATTTACAGTTAATTCATTTCCATCCAGTTTTCATGACCTATCTCATGATTATTTCTAGCTCCCACCAGGGGTGAGCCTCAGCTTCTATGAGTTTGCCTGGAACCAGTTGAACTACGTAGTTCTTTGAATGAACTCAATACTTACCTTCAAGGTCGATTATCGACAAAAAAAAATTCATATAAGTTGAACAAGAGATGTTATTCTAGTCCAGTTGGGTATTCAGTAGCCCTTCAAACTTTCAGTCATACTCTCTTGTGTGAATAATAATCCAAGTTAAGACTATTAGATTAATCATCGAGTTATTGATACGAGGCTAGCAGAAAAAGGCATGGTCTCAATTTCTTTCAGATACGCATAATAAATACGTCCCCATGGAAACACGTGCAGGAAATGATGCACCAACCAGAAGCGTCGCATAAACCGACAGCAAAGCGTTAAATACTTCGAATCTACGTACCGCTTGTGACCAGCAGGTGGAAGATCGAATATTTTGTTGTATAGAGAAGCAACTAGCCTTGAGTAGAGAAATATCAAGGAATATTTGTGGATTAAATGATGTCTGAAGACGTAAAAGACCTATATGGTAGTTTGAACGATCAAAATGCTTACTCCGAGTAAGATAAGTAAGCCACAAGAACAAAGACTCAATCATGGGCATGTAATGAAAGCCATGGAGAAAGTACGAGTGTATTCGTAGTTTATGTTTGACGGAACAAATCCCATCAGCAAAAGGGATTCGTCTGTGAGGTGGCCAGGAAAAGCTAAAGCTGGAGAGACATTCGGGAAAGAGGAACGCGTGATAGCATCGCTACCCTCACCATCCCTACGATGAAAGGATAAATCGAAATTCTTCTGTAAAGAGTTATCGCAGGAGAACCGAAGTAGAGCTCTATAATATAAAAGCAAGGGAAGACGCTAGCAATAAAACGCGAAGAAGTACTCTATGAAATGCCACCCCCAAATTAAACGGCTCAGAAAGGAGCTGTCGATAGAGTTTTATAGACACGAGATCTAGACCATGTTGGAAAGTCATGCTAGATTATCTCACCAAGAATCGCTTAGTCGAACCAAAAGGGCATGGAGACAATAGCGTTGGGAGAAAGAAGCCAACACATCCACATGCACCGGCCCAGTGTTCAAGAATTAACGCGAGTAGAACAGAGTGTGCGCTAGATCATGACGAAAGAGTCGCGGTAGGCACAAAAGTATCTTGGAAGAAGTGAGAGTAGACTACCTCAGCTAAGCAAGAGGTTACGAGGTTAATATGCAGCTCAACTGACGATGAAATCTAAAACGAGGAATGGTTTCAACAGCCAGACGAGATGAAACGTCTAATGGATGACTCGAATCAGTCATAAGATCTCAGTCACCATATAGAACGGCGCTTAAGAAATAAGATAAACTTAAGATCCAGTTACAAGAATAAGTAGACCTAGGTTTCATCCGACCCAGTGTATCGCTGTTGGGCGCACCAGTACTCTTCGTGAAGATGAAGGATGAAACTTTGCGAATGTGTATCGACTATCGAGAGCTGAACAAGTTAACCCTCAAGAACAAGTACCTTTACCGAGGATCGACGACCTCTTCGACCAGCTGCGAGGAGGTGGTGTGTTCTCGAAGATGGACTTGAGATTGATTTATCACCAGCTGGGAGTTCGACAGAACGGTATACCTAAGACTGCATTTCGCACCAGGTATGACCAGTACGAGTTTACAGTAGTGCCTTTTGGGCTTACAAATGCCCCAGCCGTGTTCATGAACCTAATGAACTGTGTGTCCCACCCACAGATGGACAAGTTGTCCTAGTTTTGTAGATGACGTGTCCATTTACTCGAGGAACGAGAAGGAGCCCGAGGATGCATTTGAGGGCCACTTTAGAAACGTTAAGAGGCGAGAAACTCCATGCTAAGTTCAGCAAGTGTGAGTTCTGGCTTAATGAAGTGAATTTCCTTGGACACATAGTGACAGCAGAAGGGATCCGAGTAGACCCCGCTAAAGTTGAAGCCGTGCAACGTTGGCAGTCACCAGCGACGCCCAACGAAATTCGAAGTTTCCTAGGTCTAGCAGGGTACTACCGGAGATTTATCAAAGGATTTTCTAGGATAGCGAGGCCAATGACTCAACAGCTCAAGAAATGAATTAAAGTCAACTGGACCCCAGAATGCGAAGCAAGTTCCAGTTGCTTAAGAAAAAAAATTGACCACAGTGCCAGTTATAGCCGTGCCAGAAGCGGGGGGTTGATTATGTGGTGTATACAGATGCATCTAAGGTCAGACTCGGGTGCGTGCTGATGCAGAAGGGTAAGGTGATAGCATTTGCGTCACGCCAGTTGAGGCCGCACGAGTTGAACTACCCGACGCACGACTTGGAATTAGCAGCAGTGGTACACGCCTTGAAGATTTGGAGGCATCACCTATATGGAGTTCGATGTGAGATCTTCACAGATCATAAGAGTCTCAAATACTTTTTCGAGCAGGAGGATCTGAATATGAGACAGCGCAGATGGCTGGGACTAGTCAAAGACTACGACTGTGGTATAAACTACCACCCAGGCAAAGCCAATGTGGTAGCAGATGCCTTGAGCAGAAAGACTGCGCCTCAAGTGGCTGCTTTCCTCACACAAGAGGAAGAGCTTATCCGGGAATTCGCCAAGATGCGACTGGAAATAGTAAGAGCCCCGGAGACAGTGGACAGCAGAATTTCCACCTTGGTCATAGAACCAGATTTAAGAGCCAGAATCGTTGAAGCCCAGAAAGACGATGACGCTCTAGAAAAGATCCGTCTCAGAGTAAGGACGGGAAAAGGGGAATACTACCGCGAAGAGGCGGATAATGCTCTCACTTTCAAAGGGAGATTATGCGTACCCGACGAGGAGGCACTCAGAAATGAGATCATGAGTGAAGCTCATGAAACACCATATACTGCCCATCCTGGAGGTACGAAGATGTATCAGGATTTGAAGAAGCAATTTTGGTGGGACGGCATGAAAAGAGGCATAGCGTCGTTTGTAGAAAGATGCCTGGCTTGCCAGCAAGTGAAGGCTTTGCATCAACGACCCTATGGAAAGCTACAACCTCTCGAGATTCCAGAATGGAAATGGGAGCACATAGCAATGGATTTTGTGACAGGATTGCCAAAATCACAGCGAGGAAACACAGCCATCTGAGTAGTTATCGATCGCCTCACCAAAAGTGCTCACTTCATACCAATTCGTATCACACACGGTTCGGACAAGTTAGCACAGATTTACGTGCGAGAGATCGTACGCTTACATGGTGTCCCAGTAACGATCACCTCAGATCGAGATTCAAAATTTACTTCTAGATTTTGGATAAGCCTACAGCGAGAGTTAGGCACTCAGCTAAATTTCAGCACAGCGTTCCATCCACAGACGGACGGACAGTCCGAAAGGACGATCCAGACATTGGAAGATATGTTAAGAGCTGTAGTGCTCGACCGTGGAGTAAGCTGGGAGCCAGTACTTCCACTTATAGAGTTCGCCTACAACGACAGTTACCAGGAAATTTTTGATATGGCCCCATATGAGGCACGCTATGGGAAAAAGTGTAGATCACCACTTTACTGGGATGAAGTTGGTGAGAGAAGGATACTCGGACCAGACTCGGTGGAGGAAATGATAGGAATTGTCCGACAGATCCGAGAGAGAATCAAAGAAGCTCAAAGCGTCGGGTCGTTCTTGGTTTGTGCAAAACCTCACCATCATATATGCGTGCATTATCATGCACAATGCTCCCTTCGTCCACCATTAATTGAGTTTGTTTGACTCAGCTCGAATTTTAAAAAATGTAGTGGAAAGTGAATTGAAGAAGTTAATAGAATGTGGTCCTAATTTTATATGCTCCATCCGTCCCATAAAAATAAAAATAAAAATAAAATAGATTGTAGATATCATTTTAGTTTAAAGGAACACGTGTTGTTAATAGAAAGAGATGCATTGAGGTCTCCTAATAGAAAAACCAAATCATCAAAAGACTAAGAAGAGTTCAAATTGGAATGTTGCTAAGAAGGTAGGATATCAAAATCTAAAAGACAAACAAATAGAGAAAATATATAAAACTAATATATAATTGAAATGTTGCTAGTAAAACACGATGATGAAATTAATGTTGAGACTTTAGAATAGTATGAGTAAAGGATGACGTATATGTGAATTGTGAAATATTATACCTCTTCCATCACGTAGAAATATGCCGAATTTTTCTTTTTTGTCCGTATCATACAAATAGTCCATATCCATTTGTGATAATTTTCTCCCCTTGTTTTTACTTTAGCTTTATGGGTTTCACCATCCACTACATTATTTCAACTACCTCGTCTGTCCCTGGAAGTTTGTCACATTTTTCCATTCCGTACGTCTCACAAAATTTGTCACATTTCACTTTTTACTATTTTTGGTAGTGGACCTCATATTCCACTAATTCTTCCCCACTCATATTTTATTATAAAACTAGTATATAAAAGTAGGATTCACATTCCACTAATTTTTCAATTCACTTTTTATTACATTTCTTAAAACTCGTGTTCAGTAGTGTGACAAACTTTATGGGACGGAGAGAATATTTTTTCTCCTTCTCAATTACTACCAATTATGCATTAAACCGTGTCATCTCTAATTATTCTATTTCTATGGTAGGGAGCGGACAACGGAAACCCACGAATTATTACGTATACATATTGAAAAATGACCGTTGCTTTCTGAGGAGTGTAATTTATTATACTTCAATTTATTTAGTTCATGGCCTCATGTTAAGCTTGTCTTTTTCACCGAAAACCGGAATGGAAAAAGATAACAATATACTATTGGATATATATGTCAAAATAATTTCAGATCTCATATACTAAGTACTCTATTATGTTTGATAATTTGGTCATATACCCAAAATTTAACACGCAAATTACTCAAATCAGTCATGATTCCTGGATTAGTACTCCAACAATAACTATATATGGGTAATTTCATCCATTCAAACAAAACTTTTATCTGTCGATCCATCAATGTTCCCTAATTCATTTCATTTCGTCTATAAGTTGGCTAATAATTTTGAACTCGTTTTAGATACACCTAATATTGGTTGTTAAAGATTAATAATCATCACAAAAATTGACCAACTGAATCTCTACATAGACCACCTAATCTAGAACTGAGAGCAAAACACGCTACTTGACTAATCCTTTATCATTTACATTAATAAGGTTTAACAATAATTATTTTAATTAATTTCCTCTCTTTAGTATTTAACATTCTTTTCCAACAAAACTAAAAACAAAGTTAAATAAGCAACCGATGATCTTAGTGCCCAAATTGGCATATAAAAAAGTGATGTAATGAATGTTGAGATCACTCTTAATTAATCCATATCATAAGAATATAGTACCAAAAAGTAGAGATTAATAAAATAAACTACCCGACAAACTAGATGCAAAAAGCTATAAAAATTAAGGCATGTGCACTTTATGTAACAATTAAAAAACCTCAGATTAGGCTAAGAAGGCTTATGTTTGAAGAATTAATTGTTTCACCTAACGTTTGAAAAATGACGTTAGGGCAGCAAGCAGCTTTGGCACTAATCAGCTATAAAATGTTGCGTTGGGAAGTCATCTCTGAATGCAACAGACATATCAACTGCATAGCAAAACATCATTCTTCTTTTACATTCTAATCTCTCTCTCTTATCAACGAAAAAGAAAAGATGGATCTCTGGGTTCGTGTTTTGATCGTGGTAGCATGCATGTATCCTTTTATGGTTGAGGGCGCTGTTCGCCGCTACCAGTTCAATGTGAGTTTTCATGTTTTCTTACATCATGATTAATGTCTTTCTTTTTAAAAAATCTGAATCTGAATTGTCTTACTTCATTTCATCCAATAGATATTTTCAACAATTTCCATGCATTACTTAAGATCTTTATTCAATCCCATTACTTTTTTATCCTTACTAGTAATTAAGAAGTACTCCTACAATACCAACCAAAATGGATGGTGGGACAACATTTCCAACGCAGCGCTTGAGAAGCAAACAACTAACTCCCACAATTTGCAAAATTTAATTCTGCAGGTGATGATGAAGAACACATCTCGCCTATGTTCTTCCAAATCCATCGTCACTGTTAATGGAAACTTTCCCGGCCCGACACTCTACGCTAGGGAAGACGACACCGTGCTCGTCCGAGTCATCAACCGAGTCCAGTACAACGTTTCCATCCATTGGTACAAAACACCTATTCAACAACATTTTGTTTTTTGGCAAGAAATGAAAACTAATTGGTGGTTGTGTTGCAGGCACGGAATTAGACAACTCCGAACGGGCTGGGCTGATGGGCCTGCATACATCACACAATGCCCGATCCAGCCCGGTCACAGCTATGTGTACAACTTCACTGTGACTGGGCAGCGAGGCACACTTTTGTGGCACGCCCACATTCTATGGTTGAGGTCCACCGTTCATGGCGCCATCGTCATCTTGCCTAAACGAGGGGTCCCTTACCCATTCCCTAAGCCCGACCACGAACATGTCGTCGTCTTAGGTAACATAATTACACACAAGCCTTTTTGTAATTACTAGTATAAGTTCATAACTAACTAAGATGACGGTTTTTTCAGCGGAATGGTGGAAATCCGACACTGAAGCCGTCATCAATGAGGCCATGAAATCAGGCCTGGCCCCTAACGTCTCGGACGCTCACACTATCAACGGTCATCCTGGCCCGGTCTCAAACTGCCCCGCAACAGGTTATATCACTTTAATTAACAATATTAACAATTACTATATCGCTTTAATTAATGTTACTACTATCTATTGTTTTAAAAAAAAAATTTAGGTGGTTTCTCACTAAATGTATCACCCGGAAAAACCTACATGCTTCGCCTAATCAACGCTGCACTCAACGAAGAACTCTTCTTCAAAATCGCCGGCCACAAACTAACGGTGGTCGAAGTCGACGCCACCTACGTAAAACCCTTCAAAACAGAGACCGTCCTTATCGCCCCCGGGCAGACAACCAACGTGATCGTCTCAGCCGATCAAGGGGCCGGAAAGTACATGGTAGCGGCGTCCCCCTTCATGGACACCCTCATCGTGGCAGTGGACAACATGACGGCCACCGCCACGCTCCATTACTCCGGCACCCTAGCCTCTTCCCCCACTACCTTCACCACCCTGCCAGCACGGAACGCAACCCCTGTTGCCAACAGCTTCTTCAACTCCCTCCGGAGCCTGAATTCAAAGCAATTCCCGGCCAATGTTCCACAAAAGGTGGACCACTCCCTGCTCTTCGCGGTGGGGCTTGGGCTCAACCCGTGCCCGACCTGCAAAGCAGGGAACGGCAGCAGAGTCGTGGCGAGCGTGAACAATGTGACGTTCGTGATGCCCACGACCGCTCTGCTGCAGGCGCATGTCTTCAACATCAAGGGGATCTTCACCGCCGACTTCCCGGGAAACCCGCCAACACCTTACAACTACACTGGCAGTCCGCCGGCGAATATGGCCACAACCAGTGGCACAAAGGTGTATCGGCTGGCGTACAACTCCACCGTTGAAGTTGTTTTGCAGGACACGGGCATCATTGCCCCTGAAAACCACCCCATTCATCTGCATGGATTCAATTTCTTCGTGGTAGGGAAGGGATTGGGCAATTTCAATGCCAAAACAGATCCACACAAATTCAATCTGGTTGATCCTGTTGAGAGGAACACAATTGGAGTTCCATCTGGTGGATGGGTAGCTATTAGATTTCGAGCAGATAATCCCGGTAAGTCATCGCATTTATTTGACTAGCAATAATCAAAGCCCTGACTTAAATATTTATATATTTGCAGGGGTATGGTTTATGCATTGCCATTTGGAGGTACACACCACATGGGGCCTAAAAATGGCATTTTTAGTGGACAATGGAAAGGCTCCAAATCACTCTATTTTGCCGCCACCTAAAGATTTACCCAAATGTTAAATACTATTAAAACTCAAGGACTGAGTGAGTAACAGAGTGTGTTGTTGAGAGTCAAGCTCGTCTATTTGTTACTTGAGTCAATTTCTTTTGCTCAAGTTGAAATCAATAAGAATAGTGGTTGTCATTATCTATATTTTCTGTAACCAACTTACGAAATGATTAATGTCAAATCTTTATTTTGAATCTCAAAACTAGAAAATTTTTAATTAGAGTTCTTAATTTTTGTTCATTCTTAACGATAATAATATCCCCAGGTTTGTAGCCATAACTTGATATATCCACTACACCACCATTCACTAAAATATGTTTTATGGTTAATAATTAGCGGCCCAAGGGAATAGTTGAATCCATACCAAATCGGAAAATGATGTTACCATAACACATGTCAAGTTTGAAGTAAATCTTGACCTATTTACTCATTGACTATGAACATATATGCAAGTAACCGTCGTTCAGTAAGCCCATAATAAAAACATACTCCCTCAGTCGGTCATTTGCTCCCATTTCTTGGCTGCATAAGTTTTAAGAAATCTTAAGAAAAGTGGTAGAAACAAAATATGAGTTCGACTTATACATTATTACTTTTAAATAAAATGTGAGTAAAATGAGTTACTGAGATGTGAAACCTTATTACTATTAATAGTAAAAAGAGTAAAAGCTAAAATTGGTCCTGAACATATGCCCATTTTACGATTTTGGTCGTAGACTTTATCTTTTGAAATTTTGCATCCTGAACATTTCAACTTGGATCACAGTCAGTCCTACACTAACTGTTTAACGGTCAACGTCGGCGCCGTTCAATAAGTGAGCCATCTGCAACGTCGTCGACTTCAATCTCCGGATCAGAAGCTAAGAAGAAGGGATGGAACCCTAATCTTATATTCATTTCATATATTTAGAATAAATAATTTAAAATATAATATTTCAATTTCAAAATAATAAAGAATCATATTTAATAATTTAATTTGGTCACAATCGGGTTTAACACTGTTGACCGTTAAATATAGACGAAACAATTAGTGTAGGACTGATTGTGATCCGAGTTGAAATGTTCAGAATGAAAAATTCAAAAGATAAATGTCACGACCGCCCTTTAGGGTTAATAAAAGTGGGCGATCGTGATTAAAAGGACTTAATGAACAGACATAGAAGACTAGGGTTTCAATAAAAGTCTGACCAAGAATTTAAGTTAATAAATAAAAAGACTAAAGGTTTAGCATTTATTCAAAAGATAATAAGTTTTCAAACATCCCAACAAACAGTTTCATAGCTAAATAAGAATAAGTAAAGAAAATATCACAGCGGAAGCATCCAAGAGAAGAGTGAAGTCATGTGTGAAGACACAACGACACTCGGAGTTTCAAAACAACCATAGTATATTATTAATTCTGCTCAACACCATCAACCTGCACATAGGGAAAACACATGCAGGGCTGAGTACTATAAAAATACTCAGTGGCTCATGCCAAAAACATTTTAAATAAGAGTATATGTTATCATGCCATACGTAAGTAACCATCGAGGTTTGAGCTTTAGAAAGGCCCGAGGCACCCAAAATATTTTCCATTGTTCAAAATAGTGACTACCCAGTCATTTTCCCATAGACGTCAACCATATCTGCCAATACATGACTTGGAATGTAGCCACAAACCAAGCCACTAGACCGGCCAGCCCGTACGCTAGCACACAGTCTACCATAGGTGTACACTAATCCACGTAGGGTTTGCGGCCCTACGAGGACCCGAATTCGATTTATATTACAGTGACAAAAGCCACATCAGATAGGCACGTTAAAACAAATCACGGCATGATAATCATAGAAATTTTCATCAATAAAGCATTTAGGACATCGTCCTTATTTAAAAGAGAGCCCACCTTCACCGTTTAGATTTCAAGTATGCTTTCCCTTTGTTATCACGCTTCGCGCACGAGTTATCACCTTTAGATAATATATATTATCAATCAGTCACAAACATCGACTTAATATTATGCATGTCCCTAACGTTCCCCTTTTTCCCCATCTTTGAATAACACATCACGTCATCACACATATATATATATATATATAATGTATATCACTTATAACAACATAGTTGTTTTTGTAAAGATAGAAATCTGGCAGCACTGCGCAACCATTTTATAAAAATTATTAAAAACTCACCCGACTTCCGTTGGGGCTAAAATTTTACCACAACGCAGTAGACTCATCAAATAACTTCCAGTTAAAAATTAATGTCAAAATAACCTTTTTAGGCCGGTCAAATCGAAAACGTAACCTACTGGTCGAGAAAACATTTTCCAGCAGAATTGCGCAGTCAACTTCAAAAATTCACCAAAAATTCATCGTTTGTCCAAATGAGTTGAAATTCACACACAACACAGACGCCATCATGAAGTTTACTCAGAAAAAATAATTGAATAAAAAGGAGTTCATATGTTCAGTCAAAAACGTGTCGGAATCTACTGTCTGAATCCACAGTTTTCAATGCTTAAAAATTCGAATTAGGGTTTCATCCCCATTCATTCAAACACAACCTTTTCATGGTTTTAACACACAAACATGCTTAAAAGAGTCCTCACACTCATGTTTTCATATAATCGTACATCATTCACCAATGATTCATTAAATCTTCATACAATTTCATTCAAAACGCATACACACTTACAAATACAAATTCCCACCGATTAAATCCTTAGATTTAAAATCCATACACTCACTATATGCATGAGGGAGTCAAAAGAATGTTCAGATGGAGAGGAATGAAGAATAGAAGTTTGATTGTACCTTTCTTGAACGAAACAATCGGTAGAAACGAATATAACTCTTGATTCTTCAACAAACTCTTGGCGAATCGAAAGGATCTTGAGTAGAGTAGAAGAACAAGTGTGGAAGGAGTGGGGCATGTGAGAGAGGGAGTAGGCGTGTGAAATTGTGGGGGCTAGGGTTAGGGTTTGGTTTAATCTCTTATTTATAGATTAGGAATAAAATATCCCACAATTAAATAAAGATTTGGGGAAGATTTGAGGGAGTGGGAATTGGCGTGAATTTGGTGGAGAGATTTTGAAATCATGGCTATTTAATTAGCCAATGTTTTTATTTGGTATTTCACGGAGTAGAATAAAATATTACGGAGCATAATAAAATAATAATTCTCTCAATAAAAAAAATAGGGAAGTGGCATGAATTATGCTTTTTTCCACAAGGAATAAATTTCAAATCTTTAATTGAACAAGATAAGACAAGATTTGCTAGGATATTTGAATTTATTCATGGGAGGGAATAAATAGGGGATCAATTAGTATAATGAATAATTCATCCTCTCCACAATTAGGAGATTTTCGAAATCTCCATGGGGCAAGCATGGGAGGTCGACTTTCCTCATAAAGAAAATAAAGAATAATTGGCTTTGGATTTAATTTGGATAATTATCCCAAACAAATAATTAAATCCAAGGAAAATAGAATCCCTCTCCAATAAATAGGAGTGGTCGAAAATTTCAAATAAAATGAGCAAGGTAATTATTGATGATCCTATTTAATCTCACTCACCCTTAGAAAAAATAATTCACCACAATATATTTCACCCCGCATCAATTATTCAAACAGCCGCGTCACAATTCAACACGATTGACTATTCCACCCACATCTCAACTCCAAAACAAAATTAGGTCACATAGAAATCAAGCAATTAATTCACTCATCATTTAATTTGCATACTTCATGGCGTTAAAAGCATTAAATGCAAAAATTTCATGGTTCGAAAATTAGGGTTCAGAAAGTGGGGCGTTTCATCCTACCACTCTTAAAAGAAATTTCGTCCCGAAATATGGTATCTTCATGGGAAGAGTTCTGGGTACAAATCCATCATCTTGTCCTCAAGCTCCCACGTGCTTCTTCGTGCCCGTGGTTTCTCCACAGTTCTTTTACGCAAGCAATAGACTTATTTCTCAAATTATGAACCTTTCGGTCCAGGATCATTTGGGGTCTCTCCTCGTAGCTCAAGTCCGAGTTCAAAGCAACTTCTTCTGAGTGAATCACGTGCTTCAGATAGAACACATATTTCCGCAATTGCGACACGTGAAAGACGTTGTGCATGTTTCCAAGGCTTGGCGGTAGCGCCAATCGGTACGCAACGGGTCCTACTCCTTCTAGAATTTCATAAGGCCCGATAAATCGTGGTCTCAACTTTCCCTTGACACCAAAACGCGTTATCCTTTTCGACGGGGATACTTTGAGGGAAACTTTGTCGTCGGCTTGAAATTGCAGTCGGTTCATCGGAGATCCGCGGATGATTTTTTTTTCTGTCCTGAGCTTCCTTGGTTTTTTTGCGAATTTGTCTAACAATTTTACTCATTTCTGTAACTGCATCAGGTCCAAGTACTCTTCGTTCGCCAACTTCGTCCCAATAGAGCGGCGATCTACGCTTTTTTCCATACAAGGCTTCGTACGGCGCCATGGTTATCGTTGCTTGGAAACTGTTGTTGTAAGCGAATTTGATCAGCGGTAGCACTGATTCCCAACTTCCTCCACGGTCGAGCACCACGGTTCTCAACATGTCCTCTAGAGTTTGGATCGCCCTCTCGGATTGTCCATCGGTTTGCGCGTGAAGCGTCGTGCTAAAATTCAATCGAGTTCCAAGCTCGCGTTGCAGAGTCATCCAAAATCTTGAAGTGAATTTCGAGTCACGGTCGGACGTGATTGTCACTGGGACTCCATGCAGTCGCACTATTTCCTTTATGTATTTTTTTTTTTAATTAACTTCATATATTACTATTTCCTTTATGTATATCTGAGCTAGCTTGCTCGATCCATGCATTACGGGAATCGGTATGAAATGCGTACACTTAGTGAGTCGGTCTATAGTTACCCATATGGCAGTAATCCCATTTTGCGTCTTTGGCAATGCCGTCACAAAATCCATGGCGATGTGCTCCCGTTTCCACTTGGGAATTTCTAGTGGTTGCAACTTTCCGTACGGTCATTGATGTAGAGCCTTCACTTGCTGGCAGGCTAAGCAGCACTCCACAATGCCGCTATGTCTCTCTTCATGCCTTTCCACCAAAAGGAATTTTTTTTCAAGTCTTGATACATCTTCGTGCTTCCTGGGTGAGCGGTGTATGGAGTCTCATGAGCTTCACTCATGATCTCATTCTTGAGTTCCACATCGTTTGGTACGCACAGTATCCCTTCCAAAGTGAGGGCGTTGTCGGACTCCTCACTAAAACTTCCAGATTTGCCAGTTCTCGCTTCAGTTCGAATTTCTTCAAGTTTCGTATCCATCCGTTATGCTGCAACGATTCTCGTTCTTAGATTAGGTTCGACCACTAAGGTGGCAATTCGGCCTTCCACTGTTTTAGGTGCCCTTACCACTTCCAAATGCATTTTACTAAACTCTCGTATTAGACTTTCTTCTTCCGTCAGAAAAATAGCTAGTTGCGAATGGTTCCTTCGGCTCAAAGCATCTGTCACTACATTGGCTTTGCTAGGGTGGTAGTTGATACCATAACTTAGTCATTTACTAATTCGAGCCATCTTCGTTGCCGCAGGTTCAAATCTCTCTGCTCGAAGAAATATTCCAGTCTCTTGTGGTCCGTAAAGATTTTACATCGAACTGCGTAGAGATGGTGCCTCCAAATCTTTAGGGCATGTACTGCTGCTACTAGGTCCAAGTCGTGGGTTGGGTAGTTCAACTCGTGCGGTCTAAATTGTCGTGATGCGTGGGCGATCACTTTGTTGTTCTGCATCAACACGTATCCCAGTCCCACCTTCGAAGCGTCAGTGTAGACCACGTAACTCATTCCCGGCTCTGGCACAGTTAAGATAGGTGCAGTGGTCAGTTTCTTCTTCAAAAGTTGAAAACTTGTCTCACACTCTGGGGTCCAATTGACTTTCACCCCCTTCTTGAGTTGTTGGGTCATTGGCCTCGCTATCTTGGAGAATCCTTCTATAAACCTTCGTAATATCCTACCAAACCCAGGAAACTCCGAATCTCGTTTGGTGTCGAATGTGCCTTCCATTGTTGTACCGCCTCAACCTTGGCGGGATCCACTCGGATTCCTTCTGCCGACATGATGTGACCGAGAAAATTGACTTCGTTCAGCCAAAACTCTCACTTGCTGAATTTAGCGTATAGCTTCTCGGTCCTCAACGTCTCCAAGGTGATTCGTAGATGTTCCTCGTGCTCTTTCTCATTCTTCGAGTAGACGAGTACGTCATCTATGAAGATCAAGACAAATTTATCCAAGTATGGGTGGAATACTCAGTTCATCAGATCCATGAATACTGTGGGTGCATTTGCCAATCCGAATGGCATTACCACAAACTCATAGTGACCATATCTTGTGCGGAACGCTGTCTTCGGTATGTCTTCCTATCGGACCCTCAATTAGTGGTATCCGGACCTTAAGTCCACCTTTGAAAACACGCAGGCTCCTTGGAGTTGGTCGAATATGTCCTCTATCCTTGGTTTTGAGGGTCATTTTGTTCAACTCTCTATAGTCGATACACATCCTCATCGACCCATCTTTCTTCTTGACAAATAGCACAGGAGCGCCCCACGGTGAGACACTGGGCCTAATGAAACCCAGGTGCATAAGCTCCTGAAGTTGTATCTTGAGTTCTTCTAACCCTTTAGGTGTCATTCAGTATGGTGCCTTGGACACAGGCGCCGACTCTGGCTCTAGGTTGATTGTGAACTCCAGTTGTCAATCTGGCGGTGGTCCAGGCAAAGTTTCGGGGAAAACGTCTGGAAATTATCGTACAACGGCAACATCTTCCACTTTCCTTTCTCCTACCTCAACTCCTTGTAGATAGACAAGATAGGCGGGACGCCCCTTTCTCACCATTGTACTAGCTTGAAGCGCGGAGATGATAGATGTTCGCTGGTTCATCGAGATTCCATAGTATATGGTGGGTACCTCCCCCGGGGCTTGCAGAGATAATTGTCTATCCTTGCAACGAATAGTAGCAAAGTTCGCAGCTAACCAATCCATCCTCAGGATTATGTCGAAATCCCCCATTGCCATGACTTGTAAGTTGTGAGCGACTAACTTAAGTTCTTCCATAACAAATTCTACGTTCGGGCATGTTCGAGGGATTTCTATTGTCCCTCCCACTGGTGAGGACACCATCATCGTATGTTCAGATTTGTAAGCAGGCAAACTTAAGGTGTCCACACATAATTCAGATATGAAAGAATGCGATGCGTCCGTATCAAACAATACAACAATGGGTGTGTCGAGGATTTTGCCCATACCTGTCAGGTTTCCCTTCTCGTGACTCCCTGGTTCAGTCTTGGGTTGTTTCTGTCTTAAGGGATATGCTCTAGCCTGAGGAAGGAGTCTTGGGCAGTAAGAATGTTGTTGTCGCGGAGGTTGATCGTGATTTCCCCTTGATTCACTCTGCGGTGCCCTTGATTGCTGACGGGATCCTTGATCGTTCTGCCTCGATCCCAATCCTCCCTTCTTGCTCGGACACTCCCTAGAGAAGTGACCATTCCCTCCGCATTTGTAACAATTGGTAATGTTTTGATGCCGACATTCTCCGAAGTGATACTTAGAGCACACGTTGCACTGTGGTGCCCTGGATCGGTAGTCTCCTCTCTGACTAGAAGTATGTTGTCCTCCTCCGTGTTGAGATCGATGCTGACTCGACTGGTACCATTTTCCGTTGTATGGAGTCCGAGAATCATCCCACTTCCTATTCTCCCGGGAGTGGTGTGTCATTTTTGAGCATGTCTGACTATAGAAACTTATTTCTTGCGTATATCCGAGTCGACTACTGCATTTGCCTACCGTCTAGTATCAAGGATTCGAAATTTGACCCAACAATCTTAGTTGGATATGAACATATTTCAAATTGTTGCAACATTGCTAAGGATGTCTTTAGTAGGGAAGGCTCCAAAATTAATCAAGGAAACAAGAACAACAATGCAATGATTGAGTTCCATGGGACTCAACTCGTCCACTCTGAGAATTAAATGGTTTAGAGGTATCAACTAAAACCCATAGATATTTGAGAATTTACTTCTGATGAGAGCTTGGAAGAACATGAGATAAGTCATGGAAACAGGATGAAACTGCAAAAATTCTCAAATTCCATAGCCGACTGCTAGATCACAATTTGCAAAAATTTCGGACAGCAATGAATGATATCGTTCAAACATGTCAAGGCCTAAAACAATCAGTAACGACAGGATTTAGAAACATGGGCAAATATCATGAAGTAGTACAAATGATGGTTCAACAACACCATGTTATTGGTAAAGATGAAATCACATCCATGGGTTCGCGGGTTTGTTAAAGACAACTCAAAGTGAATGGAATTTTTCAGAAATTTAACACAATCAACCCGTTAAGGAAGAAGAGAACAGGATAGCCTTAACTTGGTGTTGCAGAAAGAAAAATCATTGAGTATGAAACAATATATGTAGTGAAACCGAGCTAAAAAGAATTTCACTTCTGCAAGAAAGAACTTGCCACATACATGGCCACAAAATAACGAGGTGAACCAATTGTTCCAAGAAGAATATTCCATCCTTTGAAGAAAACATGTCTGGAGGTGTGATTATACTGAAGGTCAAAACTGCAAACAACTTTAGGAATGGAGTTCAATGACTGAATCTCATAAGGTCAAAATATTGTCCTTATGAATAATGAATCAAAGGAGACTACTCAATCAAGCTATCCAACGTTACAAAGGCAAACACAAACTTTCGAGACAAGTGAGTCATGACTCGATATAAGGAAAATAATGGACATTACTTGCAAATTGAGAGTCAACCAAGGTGTTTAAATAGACAAGGTTTCACGTTTATTTCAAACGTCCCGAAAAGAACTTAGAATCCAAGTAAGTACTGTTGATTTAAAAATCGTTCATTTTAGCTACGAGGGTCGCACTCCCTCGCACATTTTTCGCGAGCCTGAACATGGTAACAGCGTTCTATGAACTCGTGGATTCCAAGTTGCGATTCATCGTATCGTCGAAAATAATAACTATTTTTGATGGTCGCATCTTCAAAGTGTTCTTGCCATGCCACGTAGGTTTTCGAAATGCATTGCCATTGTACACGTGGTCTTAAAGTGTCGTAAACGTCGTCGTATTTGTGTCGCATCGCCACTTTGGCATGGTATGCAAGACTGCATAGTTTTATTAGATCTTAGGTGTGATCTCGCCATTGTGAGGATTCTCCAAAGTTCGAAAAAAAAACTTTCGTTGGTTTTATCACTCAGGAAAGTGATATTGCAGTTGTCAACTTACAACTAAGTTCTAGCACGTTCAGTCTGGCCTACCTCTTAGGCACTCTATAATTTCAAGCATAGCTTGAAGTCTCGTACTTCAACGTATATTTGATCATTACCTAACTCAAGCTTCATATGGCTCCTACGTTCGCAACAAAGTTCAAAAGTTCCACATTTCACTTTAATAGTGGTTCTATACAATACCTTGTAATTCATCGGTCATAAATCTTCACCACATAAATGTCATCCATATATTGCACAATCAACCCATTTATTCGTATAAATCATTTGGTGTTCCATAACATAACAAACATCGTACATTAATATACATGAATAGCAACACTCAGTCAATCAATCATCCATGGAATCGCATTTTCTAATTCATACAGTTCATGCTCATCTGTATCACAATCGCAACTCGCAACTATACACGTATCATGCTTTGCATTTCACAGTTTCATAGTCATGAAATTTTAACTGCCTAGGCATAAATTTTTTTTGTCGTTCATGGAAGCAACATGTATTTTCTTCGAGTAAATTTTGCAGTTTCGTGGACGTAATAGCAAATCTCAACATCAACCAATACAAGTTCATTTTCATAACGACATTCATTATTTTTGGCATAAACGCAATTAACAATTTCATACCCATGCATATTCATCATTTCATCCCCAAGAAAAATTTTCAAAATGTTATATCAACCTCGATTCTCATAGAAGTACTTCCATTCTCACAAGAGAAATATTCCCATCGAAATTTCCAACATTTCACAGTTCATATCAAAAACTATCAAAATACTTGTTACCTCATTCTTCGTGGTTGGGCAGGGACAAGTTGTGGTGTTGAGCTTTCGATGTTTATCATTTAGCCAATTACACATGAATGGATTTTGACTCAAACAAGACTCTTGGGTCCAGAGCGGAAAGAACCGAGGCTCTGATACCAAACTGTCACGACCGCCCTTTAGGGTAAATAAAAGCGGGCGATCGTGATTAAAAGGACTTAATGAACATACATAGAAGACTAGGGTTTCAATAAAAGTCTGACCAAAAATTTAAGTTTAATAAATAAAAAGACTAAAGGTTTAGCATTTATTCAAAAGATAATAAGTTTTCAAACATCCCAACAAACAGTTTCATAGCTAAATAAGAATAAGTAAAGAAAATATCACAGCGGAAGCATCCAAGAGAAGAGTGAAGTCATGTGTGAAGACACAATGACACTCAGAGTTTCAAAACAACCATATTATATTATTAATTCTGCTCAACACCACCAACCGCTCGTCGCCGCTCAACCTGCACATAGGGAAAACACATGCATGGCTGAGTACTATAAAAATACTCAGTGGCTCATGCCATACGTAAGTAACCATCGGGGTTTGAGCTTTAGAAAGGCCCGAGGCACCCAAAATATTTTCCATTATTCAAAATAGCGATTGCGCAGTCATTTTCCCATAGACGTCAACCATATCTGCCAATACATGACTTGGAATGTGGCCACAAACCAAGCCACTGGACCGGCTAGCCCGTACGCTAGCACACAGTCTACCATAGGTGTCACGACCGCTCCCATACTAGGGGTACTACGGACGCGGCGATCGTGACCAACATGCATGGACAACGTTTTAAATGAAAACTTAATTAATTCCAAAGAATGAAAAACATTTTGGTTTAAAGAAAGAGGTCTAAGGTTATAATTTACTATTAATTAGGAACGACTTATGATAAATATTTTTATTTTAAAAGAAGCAGCGGAGAAAATAAATATTAAAACCCAATTAACTTCTAAAGAAACATTTAGATTAAAATACGTAAATACCATTTTAAAGTAACATTGTAAATACCCGGTTAAAAACCTAACACAACCAAACATGCTCAAACACAGTACGAAAAAGATTAAAGTCTTGAAACATAGTTCAAAATATAGCAGCGGAAATAAGGTTTAAAGAGAGTCAAGGATAACGCCTATGTATGAAGACACAACGCATCCTAAGTTCTTAGGCCAACTCAACATCATCCGCAACATCCCGCCCAATCTGCACATAAAGAAAAAGAAAATGCAGGGCAGAGTACTTGTTGTACTCAATGGGTTTTATATGTAGTAAGAAATATCACGAGAACACAAAAATATTTTAAGTCTGGCCAGACAATTTATCTCCCCACTTTTCACATCAATCCATCAATCACAATCATCATATCACAGTGCGACGAAAGTGTGGCCACACTATCCGCTCACGAGATCGGCCGACTAGCAAGAACGGCTCACGGTCCCACCAGTGTACACAGCATGATAGGGTTTGCGGCCCTACTCAGACCCGAATTCGTTTCACAACACAGCCCTATAGCCTAACGGAGCAAGCTCAGACGAACTAGGCATCAGGCTACAATCTCACAAACAAAAATATGGCATGACATAACAGTTAAACCACCCTTATAATACCACGTAATATTTTCGGAAAATAAAGAGGTTTGAAAAGAAAGCCCACCTCGTTCGCTTAACAAATCAAATTCCAACTTATGGCAATTCTCGTTCCTCGAGCTCGCGTATACACAATCACCCTTGTCAACGACAACACAATCAGCCTTCCATAAGTTTATATTATCATGCATGTCCTATTGTTCCTTTTTATCGTTCTCTTACCCATCCCATCATTCACCAACACAAAGAGGACATGTCATAAATTTTCTCAAGACGTCACCCATAATCACATCATAGGATACCTTCTCAAATCATACATGCACCAAGTAATTCATCAAAACTTAGCAATAAGTGATATTTTCACATATCAGCAAAACTGGCAGAACTGTGCGGTTGGTTTGTAAAAATCACCAAAAATTCATCCGACCTCATATGAAGCTAAAATTTTGTCACAACACAGTAGACACATTCAAGTTCATTCAGGTAAATTTTAACACTCAAATCATGTCATTTGATCAGTCAAAACATTAATACAACTCCCTGGTCGGAATATAAAAATTCTGGCAGTATTGCACAGTTCATTTGAAAATTTCATCATAAATTCATACGATGTCCAATAAGGCTGAAATTTTTACCAAACTCAGAAGACACTTCAAAATTTTACATAGTTCAAGAATCACATCAATCAAAGGTCATTTAGTCGGTCAAACAGATTTCGAAACTTTCTGGTCGAGAACACACGTTACTGACAGAATTGCGCAGTCGACTTCAAACATTTTTCAAAAATCCATTTTTCAATAAACGGGGCTGAAATTGACACGAGACACAGAAGACACCTTGAAGTTTACTCAGTAAAAATTTCATATCAAAATTCGATCGTTTGTTAGTTCAATTACACATCAGAAATACTGTTCAAACGTCACAGATTTCAGACTCACAATTTCGAAATTAGGGTTTCTCTCCCAATCATCCAAACACAAATTCTCATGCTTATAACACACCATCATGCTTGATAAGATTCTCTTAAACATGTTTGCACATAAACTTAGATCATTCACCAAAGATTCAAATCAAACTTCACACAATTCAATCAAAAATCGCATAACTATCAAAGTTCTCAAGCAAACTCAATTTCCCACCGATTAACTCTGCGATCTATGATTCCTACACCCATTACATGCATGTAGGATTCAAGAACATGGTTCAAACGAAAAGAATGAGGTAAAGTGAAGCAAATATACCTTCTTTGACAAAAATGAATCGGTAGAAACAAGAAACGGTGCGATTCGTCGGAGACTCTTGAAAATAAACTTCAATGGATGCAAGAACAAGAATTGGATGGAGGATTTTTGGAGAGATTGTAGAGAGGGAGGGGGAAAACGTGTGGAGTGAGGGAGAGAGGGAGGTGGACGATTTTTTTGTGAGGGAGAATGGGGGCTAGGGTTTGTTTAGGTGGTATTTATAGTCTAGGGTTAAGTCCATAGGTGAAATAATTAATTCATTGTGGAGGAATAAAATATAGGCTAATAAATCAATATCCCACAATTAAAGAAGCCAAATTTTCAAAAATTATGGCTGTAAATTCAACAAGGAATTATTTGATATTTACTTGGAGAGAAATAAATCCACAATTTAGGAAATAAAACAATGGATTTCCATAAACAAGGAAACAAAATAAATTGAATCTCCAAGTAGGAAAGAATGGTGCAAGGGACGAAAATTTGAGAGATAATGCACAAGGAAATTATTTAAATCCTCAATTAAGTAGAATAGGATTTAAATTTGGTAATTTCTTTATAGGAAAAAGACTCTCATAAAATAGGTAACGATTAAATAAATTCCCACAAGGAAAAATAAGGTATAGGGGCGTGTGACATAGATGAGGAACAAAAGGAAATATTCACATCCCCAGTTAATTAGACATAGGTATTAGGATGATATTTAATTGAATAAAAGGGATTCCACAAAATAGGAAACAAATAAATTATCCTCCAAAATTTAGTGAAGGGGCCGAAAATTATTAGGCTTAAATAGCCAAGGAAGTATTTCAACTCTCAATTTATTTTGGGTGACGAAATAAAATGTGGCATGACTTAATTGGATTTAATTCAAAAGAAAGGAGTCAACAAGGAACCAATTAAATCAAGGAAAATAATTCATCCTCCTATTTCAAATAGGGGATTTTCAAAACTCCCAAGGATAATAGGCTAGAGTTCGAATTTCACGTAGTACAAATTTAGGGATGATTTGGTTTGGATTTAATGTGGATAAATATCCCAAAATAATTAATTAAATCCAAGTAATGGAATTATATTTCAATAATTAGAAAGGGGCGAAAATTCCAATAGCTTGGCTCGAAAAAAAAAATATAGATGCATGATCCTATTAATTATTTCCCCACATTGGAAAATATCAAATATCAAACACTTCATTCCACATTACCCACGATAATTATTTCATAAAATACACTTAGTCACATAGAAACAAAAGTTTCATAATCGAAATTTCAAATAAATATATATATGGAAAGGGTCACAAAAGTTTGGGATGGTACATCCTTCCCCACTAAACAGAAATTTCGTCCCGAAATTTGATTGTCTCACATAAACAACTCGGGAAGCTTTTCTTTCATTTTATCTTCTAACTCCCACGTGGCTTCCTTGGGACCATGGTGCTTCCACAACACCTTCACGGACGCTATCGATTTGTTTCGTAACTCTTGTACCTTCCAATCTAGGATTGCTTCGGGCCTTTCCTCATAGCTCATGTTGGGGGTTAGGATCACTTCCTCTTGATGGATCACATGCTTGGGGTCGAACACGTACTTGCGCAACTGCGACACATGGAACACGTTGTGCACGTTCCCAAAGCTGGGAGGTAACGCCAATCGGTACGCTACAGGACCTACTTCATCAATAATCTCATACGGTCCTACAAAACGCGGTTTCAGCTTGCCTTTCACTCCAAACCTCACAACTCCTCTCGTCGAGGATACCTTCAAGAACACTTTGTCACCAACGTCGAATTTGATTTCCGTTCGACGCACATCAGCATACGACTTCTGCCTATCTTGAGCTTCCTTGATCCTTGCGCGGATTTGATGCACAATTTCAGTCATCTCCTTTATCGCGTCGGGGCCTAGCATCTTCCTCTCGCCGACTTCATCCCAATAAAGTGGGGATTGACACTTCCTGCCATACAGGGCTTCATACGGAGCCATATCGATCGTCGCTTGGTAGCTATTGTTATAGGCGAACTCCACCAACGGTAGAACAGTTTCCCAACTTTTCCCTCGATCTAAGACAACGGCTCGCAGCATATCCTCAAGCGTTTGAATAGTCTTCTCTGACTGCCCGTCGGATTGCGGGTGATAAGCAATGCTGAAGTTTAGTTGCGTGCCCAATTCACGTTGTAAGCTCATCCAAAACTTCGATGTGAACTTCGTATCACGCTCGGACACGATCGTCTTTGGCACCCCATGCAAACACACAATCTCATTCACGTACAGTTTTGCTAACTTGTCCGCGCCATAAGTAATTTGAATTGGTAAAAAGTGCGCGCTTTTCGTTAGTCGATCGATGATCAACTAAATTGCAGTGTTGCCCTTCTGTGACTTTGGCAAACTCGTCACGAAATCCATAGCTAGATGCTCCCACTTCCATTCGGGAATTTCAAGTGGTTGCAATTTTCCATATGGTCGTTGGTGTAGGGCCTTCACTTGTTGGCATGCTAGACATCGCTCTACATACGACGCCACGTCTCCTTTCATTCCATTCCACCAAAAGCGTTGCTTCAAATCTCGATACATCTTCGTGCTTCCGGGGTGTGCAGTGTAAGGCGTGTCGTGCGCTTCACTCAAAATCTCATCTTTTAGCGTCTCATCGCTCGGCACACACAATCATCCATCGTACGTCAAAGCATTATTCGCCTCCTCACGGTAATGATCAAGCTTCTCGGCTCTCACCTTCACACGTAACTCTTCCAACTTCTCATCACGTCGTTGGGCTTCTATGAGCCTGGTTCTCAAAACTGGCTCAATCACTAGTGTCGCCAATCTTGCTTTTACTGTCTCGGGCGCTTTTACTATTTCCAATCTCATCTTGTTGAACTCGTGAATCAATGCTTCCTCTTGCGTTAGGACATAAGCCAATTGCGGTTGGTTCTTCCTACTCAAAGCATCGGCTACTACGTTCGCCTTGCCCGGGTGATAGTGAATACCACAGTCATAATCCTTCACAATCTCTAACCAATGTCGCTGTCGCATGTTTAGCTCCTTCTGCTCGAAGAAGTATTTGAGACTCTTGTGATCCGTAAATATCTCACATCTCACTCCAACGTCGGTTGCCGGCATGGCTAGAACCGGTGCTGTCGTCAACTTCTCCTTCAACAGTTGGAAACTCGAGTCGCACTCCGGCGTCTAATTCTGCACGGCCTCGACCTTTGCTAGGTCTACTTGAATTCCATTTGCCGTCACAATATGACCAAGAAAGTTCACTCGAGTCAACAAAAACTCAAACTTACTAAACTTGGCATAAAGCTTCTCCTTTCGCAACGTTTCCAACACTGTTTGTAGATGCCATCCATGTTCCTCCTCATTCTTCGAGTATACAAAAACATCATCGATGAAGACCAACACGAACTTGTTGAGATACTCGTGGAAGACTCGGTTCATCAAGTCCATAAAAACAGCCGGGGCGTTGGTCAGCCCAAATGGCATCACGACGAATTCATAATGGCCATAACGAGTGCGAAAAGCAGTCTTAGGCACATCCTCTCGTCGGAGCTTTAGTTGATGATACCCTGATCTCAAATCTATTTTTGAGAATACGTCCTCTCCTCGAAGTTGGTTAAACAAATCGTCGATCCTCGGCAGTGGGTACTTATTCTTCAAGGTCATCTTGTTGAGCTCACGATAGTCGATGCACTTCCTCATCGTGCCATCCTTTTTCTTAACGAACAACACTGGCGCTCCCCACGATGATACACTGGGTCGAATAAAACCCAAGTCTAACAGTTCTTGCAACTATATCTTCAACTCTGCCAACTCCTTAGGGGCCATTCGATATGGCGCCTTCGATACTGGCGCAGACCCTGGTTCCAAATCAATAGTGAACTCTACTTGTCTGTCGGGTGGCGGTCCAGGCAAAGCTTCGGGAAACACATCGGAAAAATCTCGTACTACTGCCACGTCTTCCACTTTCAAATCCTTCTTTTCCTCTCCGTTCAAGTACACAAGATACGTCGGTCGCCCTTTTCTTATCATTGTGGTTGCTTGCAAAGCGGAGATTATGGAAGTTCGTCGGTTCATGGAGATCCCATATAAGATAGTCGCCTCTTTGCCCGGGGCTTGAAAAGAAATCTGTCTCTCTTTACAGTGAATCGTCGCGTGGTTCTCAGTAAGCCAATCCATTCCCAAAATTATATCTACGTTCTCCAAAGGCATGACGTGTAAAAGTTGGGCCACTACTCCTAACACAAACTCTATGTTCGAGCAAGTTCTCACAATATCAATCAAACCTCCAACCGATGAAGACACATTCAATTTCAGTTCAAGCTTAGCAGTAGGGAGTTCTAAGGCATTCAAACATGACATCAAAATAAAAGAATGCGAAGCACCCGTATCAAACAACACGATAATAGGTAGTTGTTGAAGCTTTCCCATACCTGCCAAATTCTCCTTGCCCTTGTTAGCTTGTTGCTCCTGCGCTTGATTTCCTTTCAGGGCATACGCCCTTGCTTGTTGTGGGGCCACTTATCGGATCGGTTGTGGCTGTTGCGGTGGCCTCTGTCCTTGCCCATTCTTCGCTCCACCTTTGTTGTTATTTGGGCACTCTCGAGACATGTGCCCATTTCCACCGCAGGCATAGCACCGAATGCCTCCAACTATGCATTCCCCAACATGATACTTGGAACACCGATTACAGTAGGGTGTTCTTTGTGGGTTTCCCCTCTGATGTGGCACAACTTGGCGGCCATGGTTCTGCGGATGCCGAAAAGTGGAAAAACGCCACTTGTTGTCAAAAGGAGCTCGGTTTCCCTCCCACTTCCTCTTGTCTCTATAGTTCGATGCGGGTGTAGGTGGTGTAGGATTTATAACCCCCTCATTCTTGGGCAGTGCTTCCTCCACATCTAAGGCACAACCCAACACCTCGGAATAAGGAATTCCCCTGCGGCTGGCCACAGCTGCCCTTATCTCGGGTCTAAGGCCGGAATGAAACTTCGCAGCCATCTTCTCGTCTGTGTCCACCAGTTCTGGTGCATAACGAGTCATCTCACACAGGGCGCAGTCGTACTCCGTGACCGTCATGTTCCCTTGCTTTAGAGTGTGAAACTCCACTACTTTCGATCACCGATAACTCATAGGAACATATTTGTTGTAAACCTCTTCCTTAAACTCTTCCCAAGTAAGCGCCTCACGGCGAGCGAGGTCCATGGTTCTCCTCTTAGTTTCCCACCAAAAGTCAGCGGGCCCTGTCAGTTGATAGGTCACGCAGGCAGGCGTTCCCTATCAGTGCATCCCATGAAGTCAAAGATACGCTCAAGGTCGCGTACCTATGCCTCCGCCTTCGGGGGCTCTCCCAACCCATCAAACTTGGGTGGGTTCTCTTTTCGAAAGGCCTTGATGTATTCCCTATCGTTTGGTTGGGGTAGAGGTGGTGGTGGAGGTGGGGGTGGATTCCCGACACTTCCCTCCGTTGGCTATCCAACATTGTTTTCCACTCTTGGACCACGTCTACGTCTTGGTGGCATATTGATCTAAAACACAAGTTAACATCGTTGTGAGAAATCGTTGTTATCAAAACACCACTTCTTTGAATTCATGCACGCATGCAAAACGATACAACACAAGTACGTAAAGTTATGCGAAAAGTGAACTTCTGAAAGATAACATGGAAAAGAAAGTCAAAACATTCGTTCGGAAACAAAAGGGTACTACTTCCATCGTCTTAACAACTTAAACAAAACAAAGAACAACATTCATCTATCTATCGATATTTTCTTCCTCTTCTGGGTCCTCTTCCTCTTTTGAATTCTCCCTTCCGTGATACTCGTCAATCATACGAAGGGCTTCGACATCGCCCATCATATCGTCTATATAATCACCCTCGAAGCCCGGAATCATCCCCACTGGTGCCATGGCTTCACCTTCTGTCGCGGGTTTAACCTCAATCATGGGCTTTTCTTCCCAAACTACCTCGTCCTTCTCATCTTCTGCCGACGGTGGTTGTTCAGAACGAGAGTCGATCAAAGCACACGTTAAGGCCTTTAGAAAACCTTTCATGTCGCCAGCTATCATCTGGTTTCTTGGCTCGTACCACGTGAATCGACTTAAAATGTGGCATGACTTAATTGGATTTAATTCAAAAGAAAGGAGTCAACAAGGCACCAATTAAATCAAGGAAAATAATTCATCCTCCTATTTCAAATAGGGGATTTCGAAACTCCCAAGGATAATAGGCTAGAGTTCAAATTTCAGGAAGTACAAATTTAGGGATTATTTGGTTTGGATTTAATGTGGATAAATATCCCAAAACAATTAATTAAATCCAAGTAATGGAATTATATTTCAATAATTAGAAAGGGGCGAAAATTCCAATAGCTTGGCTCGAAAAAAAAAATATAGATGCATGATCCTATTAGTTATTTCCCCACATTGGAAAATATCAAATATCAAACACTTCATTCCACATTACCCACGATAATTATTTCACAAAATACACTTAGTCACATAGAAACAAAAGTTTCATAATCGAAATTTCAAATAAATATATATATATATATGGAAAGGGTCACAAAAGTTTGGGATGTTACAATAGGTGTACATTAGTCCATGTAGCCCTACGAGGACCCGAATTCGATTTATATAACAGTGGCAAAAGCCACATCAGATAGGCACGTTAAAACAAATCACGACATGATAATCATAGAAATTTTCATCAATAAATCATTTAGGACATCGTCCTTATTTAAAAGAGAGTCCACCTCGACCGTTTAGATTTCAAGTACTGCTTTCCCTTTGTTATCACGCTTCGCGCACGAGTTATCACCTTTAGATAATATATATTATCAATCAGTCACAAACATCGACTTAATATTATGCATGTCCCTAACGTTCCCCTTTTTCCCCATCTTTGAATAACACATCACGTCATCACATATATATCCTGTATATCACTTATAACAACATAGTTGTTTTTGTAAAGATATAAATCTGGCAGCATTGATCAACCATTTTATAAAAATTATTCAAAACTCACCCGACTTCCGTTGGGGCTAAAATTTTACCACAACGCAGTAGACTCATCAAATAACTTCCAGTTAAAACTTCATGTCAAAATAACCTTTTTAGGTCAGTCAAATCGAAAATGTAACCTACTGGTCGAGAAAATATTTTCCGGCAGAATTGCGCAGTCAACTTCAAAAATTCACCAAACATTCATCGTTTGTCCAAATGAGTTGAAATTCACACACAACACAGAAGCCATCATGAAGTTTACTCAGAAAAAATAATTGAATAAAAAGGAGTTCATTTGTCTGGTCAAAAACGTGTCGGAATCTACTGTTCGAATCCACAGTTTTCAATGCTTAAAAATTCGAATTAGGGTTTCATCCCCATTCATTCAAACACAACCTTTTCATGGTTTTAACACACAAACATGATTAAAAGAGTCCTCACAATTATGTTTTCATATAATCGTACATCATTCACCAATGATTCATTAAATATTCATACAATTTCATTCAAAACGCATACACACATACAAATACAAATTCCCACCGATGAAATCCTTAGATTTAAAATCCCTACACTCACTATATGCATGAGGGAGTCAAAAGAATGTTTAGATGGAGAGGAATGAAGAATAGAGGTTTGATTGTACCTTTCTTGAACGAAACAATCGGTAGAAACGAATATAACTCTTGATTCTTCAACAAACTCTTGGTGAATCGAAAGGATCTTGAGTAGAGTAGAAGAACAAGTGTGGAGGAGTGGGGAAGAGAGAATGGGCGTGTGAGAGAGGGAGTAGGCGTGTGAAATTGTGGGGGCTAGGGTTAGGGTTTGGTTTAATCTCTTATTTATAGACTTAGGAATAAAATATCCCACAATTAAATAAAGATTTGGGGAAGATATGAGGGAGTGGGAATTGGCGTGAATTTGGTGGAGAGATTTTGAAATCTTGGCTATTTAATTATCCAATGATTTTATTTGGTATTTCACGGAGTAGAATAAAATATTACGGAGCATAATAAAATAATAATTCTCTCAATAAAAAAAATAGGGAAGTGGCGTGAATTTGGTGGAGAGATTTTGAAATCTTGGCTATTTAATTAGCCAATGATTTTATTTGGTATTTCACGGAGTAGAATAAAATATTACGGAGCATAATAAAATAATAATTCTCTCAATAAAAAAAATAGGGAAGTGGCGTGAATTATGCTTTTTCCACAAGGAATAAATTTCAAATCTTTAATTGAACAAGATAAGACAAGATTTGCTTGGATATTTGAATTTATTCATGGGAGGGAATAAATATGGGATCAATTAGTATAATGAATAATTCATTCTCTCCACAATTAGGAGATTTTCGAAATCTCCATGGGGCAAGCATGGGGGGTCGACTTTCCTCATGAAGAAAATAAAGAATAATTGGCTTTGGATTTAATTTGGATAATTATCCCAAACAAATAATTAAATCCAAGGAAAATAGAATCCCTCTCCAATAAATAGGAGTGGTCGAATTTTCAAATAAAATGGGCAAGGTAATTATTGATGATCCTATTTAATCTCACTCACCCTTAGAAAAAATAATTCACCACAATATATTTCACCCCACATCAATTATTCAAACAGCCACGTCACAATTCAACACGATTAAATATTCCACCCACATCTCAACTCCAAAACAAAATTAGGTCACATAGAAATCAAGCGATTAATTCACTCATCATTTACAATAAAAGTCTAGGACCAAAATCGTAAAATGGACATATGTTCAAGACCAGTTTTGGCCTTTACTCTAGTAAAAATAAACCAAGACTCCTACTCACGGACGGACTAAAATGAAAAAAATGAGACTCTTATTTAAGGACCAGAAGGATTAATTTTTGTTTTTCTTCATGGAGAGTAGGATATTGAGTTTATTTCTCCGAACGTGGTCAGAAATTGTCGGAATAGCTCAGCTAGTAGAGTAGATGACTGAAAATCCTTGTGTCATCATTCAAATATGGTTCACATGGTTTAATTTTTTAGTGTTTATTTTATAAATATATATTAATTGATACGGAGTGAGATACTTAATTGATTTTCGAATCTAGATCATAATAGATACTTTCCCGCCTATTAAAATATGTGTATTTGAAATGGCTAAAAAATTAAAGTAGTGTCGGTAGATAGTGGGACCCACAATATAATTAGTGTTTAATAAGTTGTAATGGTGGGCTATAACGGTTTTAGGTGTAAATAAGTTGATGTATATGGATAATGAGTTGGGGAAAATATCCAGTGACGGAATCAGAAAATAATGAGTTGGGGAAAATAATGAGTTGGCTGATATTTTTTTAAAAAAAATTGTATTAAAATATTTAATTTTACATATAATGTCTGTACAACTTTTACGACACACTAGATGATACTCCCTTTGTCCACGAATAAGCGTCTTGTTTTTTATTTAGTCCGTCCGTGAATAAGAGTCCCGATTCCTTTTTACTGTAAATGATAATAGGGTCTCACATTCAACTGATTCATTCCACTCACATTTCATTTAAACGAATATATACAAGTGGAAATCATATTCCATTAACTTTTCCCCCCACTTTTCTTAACATTTCTTAAAACTTGTGCCTTCAAGAAATGGGACTCGTGGACGGAGGGAGTAATTGTTTTCAGCGAGTAGTCATATCTTTAAAGCGTTGAAGAATTGTCTCATTTCTAATTTTCTTTTCAAAAAATTCTTTCTCAATCTTAGACAACTACAATATCATTCATCCATTCGTCTCTCATTCTACTTTGCAAATCTATCTTAATAAGTTGTATCCAAATTAGATTAAGTCCATAACCAAGTACCAATTAAAATTAAAGGCATTGAGGCATACAAAATTTATAAAGATGAAAAGCACAATCAAGTACTGCACTAGCAAGCTAGATTATTTTATTCTATTTTATTATATTTTGTAATTTTATCAAATAATTAACATTTACATACCTTAATATTCATCAAAAGGTTGCTAAGGTTGAGAAGGAGAAAGAAACACTAACCGAGACTGCTACGCCTACTACGCATGCCGAGCCAGTGGAGCCAGTGGAACAAGTGGACGAATGGAGAGTAAGGATGGAGGAATTGGTACAAAGACTAGCCAAAAATGCCGAAGTCCAGACAAAGTTACTGACAGCTCAAACAGAGCTGCAAATGAACCAGACAAGGGAAATGAGGACGGCTGTCAATGCAATCCAACAAATGGCAGCACTGGTGACCAGGCACCTAATACCTCAGAGACAAGGTGCACCCCATCCACGGCGCAAGGCGTTGGCAGCAGAAGGTAGCCAGGAATCTGTGAAGCAAGCCTTAGGAACATTGACTCCAGAAAGAGTCAGCAGAAGAAGTGACCACCACCCTTGACCAAGTATTTAAATTTCCGTTTTTAATTTCTGTCAATACGTGAGTCTGTATAATCTGATAGCCATTGTCTTTTCATCTTCCTCACACTTAGCCTGTTGCACAGTCTAAGTGTGAGAAGTTTATCCTTTGTTTATATGTTTTCTTGAGTATGTTTTAGTGTCTTCTCCCACTTAGCCTGATGCTCGGTCTAAGTGTGAGAAGTTTCCGATTGTTAATGTAATTTTGAATCTTTTGAAAGGGCAACACTTACTACTCTTTTCCACTTCATATGCTAGCTCGAGGGCAAGCTGAAATGAAGTGAGAGGGGGGAGTAGTGTGGAGTATGTGGATAGAGATAGGGAAAACTTGACTTTATTGTGCATGTTGCTTGCTGAACCTGTTAATTATCTGAATCAAATTGAACGAAGCATGTCGAATCATAAATTGATCAGTTGATAGGTCAGTTGGCAGGATAGTGAAGTCAGTCAAGTGTGTCTGTTAAGTGTGCGTGTTTAAGTTGTGTTAGGAAAGCATGAATGAACTGGAAAATATGAAAGGCATAAAACCCTTAGCAAGAGTGAATGAAGAGGAAATTGCATGTTGATTTGTGAGACCCCTCTTTCTAAATAGGTTGAAGTTAGTCTGAATGAAATGAGAACGATGGAAGAGCCCAGATTTTAAACCAACTGTGAAGCCCTCTAAATGTGAGTTAAAAGCCAGAATATAATACTTTCTACTATATAGAGAAATAGAGTGGTTGCCACATGATGCTAAGAGGGAAATGACATAGGCTAGTAAGGACTAAAGGCAATAGGAATAACCAGTTGAGCCAAATTCTTTCAAACTATCTGAACAAGCCTCATTGTAAGGGCATCCCTTAGTAACCCTGTTTGAGCCTACACTAAATTACCCTTCTTTCGAAACCATGAGCCTTCATAACATGTGAATAAAAGGATAGAATGGAACAACTAACCAACTGGGGTAGAGGGGATAGTTCAGATAGTATATAGCCAAGCAGGCAAGAAAAAGAAAAAAATATGTACATGTATAGTTTTAGTAAAAAAAAAGAAAAGTATAGGGCACGAGAAAAATGTAACCTGTTTGATAAGGCTAATTTCATGCATTGATTAAAGGGTTGAATTCGTGCACTTACGGGGTCTAATACATCTTTTTAAGCTAGGGTTGTAAAAAGTTCGCCAGGTCCAGGAAGAAGAGAGGGCAATTGCATGACCCAAGGAATCTGGTGAATAAGTGAGCATTGTGGAGAAAAATGACTAGACCGAGGAGATCACAAAGCTGAAGGGCAGAATGGAGATTTCTACGAAGGCTTCTAGAAGATCAAACCCGCACCTATATAAGGAAGAGAGCATACAATCTAGAGGAGGAGGACCTTTCTTTTTGGGAACTTTGCTCTTGGCTCTCTTAGCTTACTCACTTCCACACACTTGGGGGGACTGCTCGGGAATTTGTAGGGGTTCGGTTCATTTCATTTGCTATTTGATATTGGGTAACATCGTCCTTGTGTAGGGCAAAGATACAATTTTTGCTTTCGTTTTATTTGTCATTGTGAATTTCACCGAGCTTCGCTGTTCGAAGCTCGGCCCTGTTTTCTGTTGAATTCTCGTTATCTATGCATTTTCTGTTTCCGTATTTACATTACTGCTGTTGATTTCGATTATGGATGCAAATTGTTTTGAGTTTGACGTAGTTGCTGAACTGGATGTTTGTTTCTCGCGTTGGTTTATTGAGTTTGAGTAGAATTGTTGGAAGCTTGTGTAGATCGGGGCAGATCTGTTGAATCGGAAGTTATGGAGTTGATTTTGTTGGTTTTTTGGTTCAGAATGCTTGGATCCGGAGTGGACTGAGCCTCCGACGTGTGGATCGGAAACATACTTGGTCGTGGTCGATGCCTGGTTTTCGTGTTTTCATTTCATTCCGTCTAGTATATGTAGATCAGTTCTATTTCCGGCTAATTGCAAGTTTCCAACGTCCGAACTTTTACATTTTGTTTGAATCTGGATATGTGCTCTGTTTTCTTCATGTTGGTGTTTGATTCAGGTAATGAGATGAACGTCGTTGTTAGTTAAATTCTTAGTTTGTTATTTGCAGTTTTTCTTCCGTACTTTCTGTTTCTGGAAAATGGTCCCCACTGTTTACTCGCTTTCTGTCTAGCTATATTAGGAAGTCGTTTGCTCGGTCTAGGAAGTTAGTTTGATATCTCATAATTACAAGGATGTTCGATGTCTGCATGATGTTTTCAGTTTCCTAGGTCCAGTGTCTGATTTCCGTTCTTAGGTCTAGTAGTAGTTAAACCTCAACCCAAAATTGCGTGGCAGCAGCTAACAACTTGCCCAGAGTCTCCTAAATGCTTTCTTACGCGTCCATTTTCGTGGGATCGACCCCTGCTTCCCTATACTAATCCATAGTATAGCTGGTTGAGGGTTTTTGAATTCCCACAAGGAAAAATAATAGCATGGGGCGTGTGATATGGAGGGTGCAACACAAGGAAATATTCACATCCCTAATTAATTTGGCTTAGGTAGTAAATTGAATAAAAGGGTCCCACAAAAAGGAAAAAAATAAATTCTCCTCTACAAAATAATGAGGGGACCGAAAATAATTAGGCCTAACTGGCCAAGGAATTATTTCAAATCTTTATTTAATTTGGGTGAAGAAATAAAGCATGACATGATTTAATTGGATCTTATTCAAAAGAAGGGAGTCAACAAAGCACCAATTAAATCAAAGAAAATAATTCATCCTCCTATTTTAAATAGGGGATTTTCGAAACTCCTAAGGATAATAGGCTAGAGTTCGAGTTTCATGTAGTACAATTTATGGATCATTTGGTTTGGATTTAATTTGGATAAATCTCCCAAAACAATTAATTAAATCCAAGAAATGAAATATTATTTCAATAATTAGGAAGGCCGAATATTCCAATGAATTAGCTCGAAAAATATAAATGCATGATCCTATTAATTATTTACCCACATTGGAAAATATAAAATATCAAGCTCTTCATTCCACATCACTCACGACAATTGTTTCACGCGATTCACTTAATCACATAGAAACAAAAGTTTCGTAATCCAAATTTCAAATAAACATATAAAAAGAGTCACAAAAATTTGGGATATTGCAACAACTTCGGAAACACAGATCTAACAATTTAAACTTCAAATCGAAAGATTAAACTAACGAAGCTGACATTACGCTTACTGGGTGACATGCAAGGTGGCAGAAATCACGTAAGCTAGGCTTCCACACTTAACCATTTCAGATCTAGAATCTAACAGCCATCTAAACTCATGAACTCAGATCTATCAATTCGGAAATGAAAACATGCTTGCAAGACTTGGAAATTACCGAAACAGTTAGATCTAAGCTATCTAGATAGAAAGAAACTGAATCAAACAAGAACCGATGCACAAAACAACTTCATAACATAAAAACGTTCGGATCTCAACCAAAATACTTCGAAGTCAGAAAGTATAAAAAAACGCAACAGATCCAACGTAAGAAAAATAAGTAAGATTAACTACGAAAGCAAGTAAGATTGTTTTGCCACTCCGGGCGATGAAACTGCTGACACTACGATCACACTAGCTGGAACGAGAGAATGCGGAACTCCGATGAACTGAAGGAACTCTCAGGTGATCATGGCTGTGGCGAGGAATGAGAATATGAAGGACAATGCTGAAGGAACTGATCTGCCGAGAGAGAGAACTACTCTAACTAAGAGTGTTTCCCTAAGGTTGATTCCCCATCCTCTCTCTCCAAGTGGCTCCCTTTTATATGGAGGCCTACCCTTGATTTTTAGGGTAGACTCTCTTCGCGAAATGACCCTTTTGCCCTTACTTGTGGCTGTTCTTCCTAGCAATCCTTCTTCTCCATCTGGAGCCCTCTCTTTGGCATGCATACTGGTCAGTATGGCAACATTCTGACGCCCTTTTCTCCTGAGTTGTCCGAGCCTTTCCATATTGACAAGAACCCTTTCCCTGCACACTTTAGCAACTGTTTTGCGGATATATTCCAATTATGCACGTTATACTGACCAGTAACCAAGGCCTAGAATACGACTTATCAAACTGCTCACACTTACCACATGCTTGTCCTCAAGCGTTAAGAACAAACAAAAAGAAAATAAATCGAATTCTAGCCTGGTTACTCCCCTGACCGCCCTATCCTAAACTAGACTCTAAACTATGAAGCAAGGAAAAACACATAAACAACGACAACACACATAAAAGACAAAAGAAACACTTAAACATGTTAATCGGGCTATATTTTCAACCATCCCTCCCCTTCGGATCAGGTGCAATCCGGCCTTAGACAGCCTTGATCTTCCTCCGCCCCCCTTTTCCTTCCCAGTCAGTACATCTGCTCGTCAAGATCACCCATACAAATGGCCACACACTGAATTCGCTCAGTCACTCATTCCTCACCAGGGATGTTAGGACTGTTTTCTCTCAATATGCTAACCACAGATGCTTTGGACTCGGATTTCACGTGCAGCTCCTGAAGGTCTTTAAGGCTTGTAACGAGGCTATCGGTTTGTAGCGTTTGGGGTGGATGTTCCTAAAGCTCTAAGGCTCAAAACTACTACTTATTTTGATGTGGGAGAACTGTGTGCATTTGAGTCTTCGGTTGTTACTCCTCTTGGCTGGACATTTTCTGATATTGGTCTCCAACTGGTCAGTAGCGCCATGTGGCTTCGCCACCCTTATTCCTTCTCTTCTTTTGTGGTCAAATATTTTCGACCATTTTCTCATTTTCTTCTGTGTCTTCGCCACCCTTAATCCTTCTTATCTTTTTGGGGCCAGGAATCTCTTCCTAGTCATTTTCTCCTTGCCTCTCTATTTCTTCCAGTTGGTTTTCTTCTTGTATGTCCTGCTGGCCAGTTGCTTTCTTGCCTTATGCCTCGCTCACACACAGTCCCAGTGACTAAGTGGGGTTCTAAAGGCAGGGTTTTTTTTTTAAGAGGGGTTTCCTACTGCCTTCAGGTCTTGCTACACGCGGTCACCTTACCCTAGACATCATGTGACAGCCACTCTTTTCTTTTCTGAATTAGTGGAAAGTGGTTCCACTTTAGGCTTTTAACTCGCATTTTAAGAGGGATTTTGTGTTTGGCTCCAAGGATGGGCTTTTCTCTTACACTTGCATCATCTGTACTGACTAGGGGGTAGGGGTGGTTTCCATCTTCCAGCATGTCCTATCTCCTTCAATTCCTCTCACCGCCAGTTCGAGACAGTTGAGTTTTAAGCCCAATCAACACGCATAAGAAAAAAAACTAGAACTAGAAAGACACTAACACAAACACTAAACACAGACTACACATATATACATGTCATACTGGCCGTTGCATCCCCCTCCCACTTCACAAGTGTCTACCTTCAGATAAGGCTGTGAAGTGGAAAAGGTAATGGCCAGTATGGCTGACACACAGACAAACCAAACAAGAAAACACATGCTGTTTCTAAAAACTTCTCACACTTAGACTATATAATAGGCTAAGTGGGAGAATTAAAACCTAACAGAACCCAACAGACACAATTATGTATACAAAACTCCTCACACTTAGGCTACGCAGTAGGCTAAGTGTGAATTAACATGCACTAAAAAAAATAAAAACACATAAACATAAACACATGCGCCAAAATAGTAAACCCCTTACTTCTCACACTTAGACTATATAATAGTCTAAGTGTTATGAATAGGGTTTACACACATTATGCTACCTAAAAAAAATCAAGAAAAACTAAAACTGAAAAAGAAAAAGAAAAACTAACTTGTCAGGGGGGTGTGGTGGTCACTTGTTCCTCCTGCTCCTTCGCGGTGCAGTAGTTAGTGCAGGTGGTTCTTCAGACTCTTCCCTCTCGGACTCAGACTCACTTCCCTCGGATACTGCCTGCCCCTCGGCAGCTTCCTCCCCTGTGTCTCGGTCACTTCCTTCTCTGGTACTCTTGGTTCATCAATTTGGCCTCCGTGGCCACTCGTTCCAGCTTCTCGTACTAGCTTCCCTGTTCCCAACTCCTTCAAAATTCCTTCCATTACCTTCGTCAGGCGGTTCAACTCCGCCCTAGCTCGCCTGTTTTCTTCCGCTAGTTCTGCCACTGCCCTCTCCAATCTCTCTTGCCTCTGCGTTTGAGCCTGTGTTCCCTGGCTCGCTGCAACTCTCCTGGCCAGAATAGCTTTTTCCCCCATCGCGTAGAAACGCGGTACTCTCTGCCTCATGTAAACAGTATTCGTTCAGACAAAGAATGGTGTATCAAACAGACCAGGGGGGTCCACCATGGTAAGGGGGGATAAGTCTTCAGCCTCCGAGATGATGATGTTGTTTATGACGAAAACGCCCAAGATATGGCAGAGAGAGAGGTTTCTCGCGGGATGGGTGGCAATGAGATGGCATTGGTAAACGGTCCAGAATCCCAGATGTATTTTCCTCCCGCGCTTGGTGCACCAAAGGAGGTATAGCTCTGTCATGGATTTTCGGACGGCCGAATTCGATTGTCCCAGCAAGTTGAAATCCAGGTGGAGTTGTACCAGACGTAAGATTGGATTGTTGAAATGGATGGAGTGAGAGATAGTGGAGGCAAACTGGCCGCCACCGGGTGAGTTAACTCCTCCCATGCCTCTTGGGGCCCAAAGTCTACGTGCCTACGGGGAATCCCCTGTTCCCTGCTACTCCATTCTGGCCCTATGGCCTCCTCCAGACTACACATTCCCAATCTCACTGTCCACTCTATCAAACTCATGCTTATCTCCCACCGAACAACCTGAAACTTATAGAATCCTCGTCCAAGTCTATGGTTACTCTAAATCTGAATGTAGTAAATAACTCTTTCACTAGCTTAAAAGGGATACTCTAAATCTAAACCCAATGCACGAACATAAGACATAAAAGATTCACGAGCATCCAACTCATCGAGAGAAGGAAAATAAAGTACCTTACCACACTTAACTGGCTTACTCCCGTCACCCTTATCCTTGAAAGCATCTTGTAGCTTTTTTGAGTCGAACAACTTTATCTCCTCCAGCAGCTCATCAGTGAGCTCCACTGTCCAGCGCTTGTACCTCAATCTCTCTACTGGGGGATGTAATAGCTCCTGGTGATTGTGCGGGAGCTGTTGTTCTCTGCACTCCTCATCCTCCAAGGAAATGTTACTGTCGGAGTCAGACTCGTCACTAACGGCATAGTCACTGTCGCTTGCTTCCTGGTGGTGCGGTGTGGTTCTCTGAGCTGGATCTGTGATAACGATGCCTATGTTGCTTGTGCGCTGTCTCTTGGTGTTTGGCTTTCTCTTGACAGGGGCTTTCCCCTTTCGATTCCTCTCCTCTTGGTACCTGTCCTCGTCACTATCAGGCTTGTCTTCCGGTTTCTTTCCAGCTTGTGTTGAAGGCTGGTCCTCAGCAGTAGGGTGGGTCTCTACGCGGATACGTGTACGGTCGTCTCTTTGCTAGACATGACCTACTGACTCAGGTGCTAGGTCCAGACCCTCAGCCACCTGCTCAGTCTCATCTCCCTGGTCACTCGGCATTGGGGAAACCGCTTCGGTTTCCATCGCAGTATGCTCCAAGTCAGTAGCGGATAAGGACTCATCCCCAGGTTTTGTGGGAGTGGTCCGTTCCTCTTCGCTTAAAATCTCCACGGGATCTTTTGCTGTGTTTGCCCTCGCCTTGCTAGATGCCCATTTTCCTAGGCATCTCTGCGATACTCTCTTTGGTTTTGGTCGTACTGCCTTGGGGTCGTTCTTCAACACTAACTTCAGCTTGACGACCTTCGGTTTTAACACTGGCGGTGCCGCTGGTACCGGTACCTCTGTTCTTGTTGCTGTTTCCTCTTCCTCAATCTGCGCATCACTTCCCCCCGCCTCTGTCTGGGGAGTTGTTGACTTTGTTTCTTCAGCTCTAGTCTGCCCTTCTTCCACCCGGTCCACTGGCTGGTTAGATAGGCGTTCTGAGGTGTTCCCTACTCTGATTTCCTCACTCTTTCCTACTGCCCCCGATGCGAGGTCAAGACCCTCAGCCATCGTGGCAGTGTCATCATCCATCCTAGTCACTTCGCTTAAAAGCGCTTCAAATTCCACATCAGTCATGAGGCCTTGCTTCCTAGCCGTTTCATTCAGATCTATTTCTTCCCTCGCGATCTCCTGGGGATTGGTCTCCACTAACGGCGTTCTTTCTGGTTCATCTCCTCCCTCCCGGCTCTTCTGTTCCATTCTTCTTCTCTCTTCGCGTTCCTCTGAGTCAGAGTCGTAATAGGTGGAGATGGGGTCAACTTCCATCGAGTTGCTTTGTTCTTGAGTCGGGGAGGGTTCCGAGGGCTCTGATGGTGTGGCCGTCGAGGGAGATTCCCGTTCTGGATGGGTTATCGGGGAGGTCGGAATGGAAGTGGGTGGTTGTACTGTGGGTTGCACATTCGGTACTGTTGCAGGAATTGCTGGGGTTTCTCCGGTCATGGCCTCTTGTCTACCGATTCGGCTAAAATTTTCCAACTCAGTCGCCCAGTCTCTATGCGGGTCTTGTTGTCGAAGGAACTCCGCCATTATGTCCAAAGAAAACATCGCTGAAGCCTGAGGGTTCGGCTCCTGCGGTTGCGGGTTCGGCGAACGTTCTTCCGGTGGCGGATGCGATTCTGGGGTTTCTTCCCTGCGGGTTGAATGGGTTTTCGCACCGGTTTGTTTCTTTGCCCATTTCTTTTTTCCCATTGCTAAAATCGGTGGTTTCTGGTGGTAATGCGGTGTTGGTTTCTGCGGATGACGGTGGAAAATTGTTAATTTTTTTTTTATTTTGGAAGACAGAATTCGCAAGTGAGGGTTTTTGTGAGATGAAGGGGGAATGGTTGGAATATGAGAGTAGAATGGGTAGTTGAGGGTTTGTAACCGGATATGAGCGGTTTCCAGGTTGGCGTCGATTCGCGTGGGAGGCGGTTGAGAGTGCTGCTCCCTGATTGGACGTCGCCTGTCCTTTCTTTGCACACGCGCCCTCCCAGTCGTCGTTCGCCTGCAAAGCTGCAACAAACCCCAATTCAAATTTCGTCCCTTAATGATTTTCCCCCTATAATTTCCCAGATTAGTAACAAAGTAAAAAAAAACACTTAAATAAAATTGAGAGTTTCAACAAAATGGCAGTCTGGCGGTCAGTACATACTCCCAATTAAATATTTGTGGTCCGAAAAAAATATTTTTGGGTGTTTTTTTTTTGAAGATTAACTTGCATGAAAAGAAATTAAATTGACTACCACGTATTTACAATATTTACATCTTCCCTTAGGAAATTTGGAATTCTACTTGGCCAACGTATGCAAATCATGCTAAAGGAAGCTTGCCAGTGTAACTCCAAATTCCTATCCTGCCGGTCAGTATGCAACCTTAACATGTGGTTGCAGTGGGATCTCATCCACTACACCCACATCAATATTCTCCCTAAACACTTTCAGCCTATGTCCATTTACGATAAAAGGTTCAGAGTTAGGAATACTCCCTGAAATCTCCACTGCTCCATTAGAACGGAGTGCGGTTATGACATAAGGTCCTGCCCACTTCGACTTGAGCTTTCTAGGCATTAGCTTCAATCTCGACTGGAAGAGTAGTACTTTCTGGCCAACATGGAGGTCCTTGGTCCTTAGATTTCTGTCGTGCCACAATTTGGTTCTCTCCTTACACCACATGGCTGAATCGAACGACTCTAATCTAAGTTCCTCCAACTGCTGTAGCTGCAGCTTCCTTTTCTCTTCACAGGCCCTAGCATCCATATTAACTTTTTGTACTACCCAGTATGCTCGGTGCTCGATCCCCACTGGTAAATGACACATATTTCCAAAAACGATCCGATACGGGGACATTCCTATGTGAGTTTTGTAGGCAGTCCGATACGCCCACAGAGCATCCTCTAACCTTACACTCCAGTCCTTCCTAGTAGGGTTGACTGTTTTCTCCAGAATCTTCTTTATCTCTCGGTTAGAGATCTCCGCTTGACCATTTGCTTGAGGGTGGTAGGGGCGCTAGGTAACCTGTGGTGCACACCGTACTTCTTCATCAAGGTTTCCATAGCGCGGTTACAGAAATGGGTTCCCTGATAGGATATGATGGCCCTTGGGACTCCGAACCGACTGAAAATGTTACTCTTGAGAAACTTGGCTACCTCCTTCGCCTCACACGTACTTGTGGCCTTAGCTTCTACCCACTTGGAGACGTAGTCAACTGCGACTAAGATATACAAGTTCCCATAAGACGAGGGAAAAGAACCCATGAAGTCCATCCCCCATATGTCGAACAACTCACAAACAATGACCGGGACTTGTGGCATTTCATCTCGTGCAGAGATCCCACCGGTCAGTTGACAACGCTCACAACTTCTACAGAATTCGTAGGCATCTCTGTTAAGGGTTGGCCAATAAAAACCGCTGTCCAGAATCTTCCTTGCCGTCTTCTTGGGACCGAAATATCCTCCACATGCCAAGGAGTGGAAATGTATTAGCCCGTCCCTCTGCTCCCAGTTAGGAACGCATCTTCTTATCACTTGATCGGCTCCTACCCTCCAAAGGTATGGGTCGTCCCAAAAGTAGTATTTTGCTTAACTTTTGATCTTCATTCTTTTGAGCTTTGGTGAAGTTCGACACTTCTGGAAGCTCTCTTGAAACTAAGTAGTTGGCGATGTCTGCATACCATGGCTCTTGCTCTACTTTTTCTTTTCCTTTTTCTGTTACATCCCGGCCAGTAAGCTTCATCACTTCTTCCCAGTCAATTTTTCTGGAGGCAAAAATCACTTCACACAAGTGTTCCTCAGGGAATCGATCTCGTACTTCCTCGCTGCTCCCATCTTGCACTATCCTGCTCAAATGATCCGCAACTTTGTTTTCGACCCATTTATTGTCTTCTACCTCCCAATCGAACTCTTGTAACAGGAGTACCCATCGGATCAAGAGGGGTTTGGATTCTTTCTTGGTAACTAGATACTTAATGGCTGCATGGTCAGTATGAACGATGACCTTGGATTCCAACAAGTACAGCCGAAACTTCTCGAATGAATACACCACGACCAGCATCTCCTTCTCAGTGGTATCATAATTCCTTTGAGCTTGATTCAAAGTTTTAGACGCATTGAAAATTACATACCTTTTCCCGTCGATCTTCTGACCCAGAACAGCTCCCACCGCATAATCGCTGGCATCACACATCACTTCGAACGGATGATCCCAGTCAGGAGCCCGAATAATTGGTGCAGATACCAGCTTTTCTTAGAGGATGTTGAAATCAGTCTTGCACTGTTCATCAAAATTGAATTCCACTTCGTTTTGAGGAAGTCTGGTAAGGGGCTGGGCGGTTTTGGAGAAGTCTTTTATAAATCGTCAATAAAATCTTGCATGCCCCAGAAAACCCCTTATTTCCTTCTGGTCAGTAGGGAAAGGTAGTTTGGAAATGACCTCTACTTTGGCTTGATCCACCTGGATTCCTATCTCTGACACCACGTGCCTTAGGACGATGCCCTCTGTGACCATGAAATGACACTTCTCAAAATTCAAGAGTAGGCTCTTTGCTTGACACCTCTCCAGAACTACGTCCAAGTGATGAAGGCATGAATCGAAGGAGTCTCCGTAGACTGTAAAGTCATCCATGAATATTTCTATGCACTCCTCGATCAGATCGGAAAATATGCTCATCATGCATCGTTGGAATGTTCCCGGAGCGTTGTAAAGACCGAACGGCATGCGTCTGTACACATAGGTTCCAAATGGGCAGGTGAATGTGGTCTTATCCTAATCTTCAGGGTCCACGTAGATTTGAAAATACCCGCTGTACCCATCCAAAAAACAAAAGTACTTCTTCCCCGCCAGTCGCTCCAACATCTGATCGATGAACGGTAGGGGAAAGTGGTCTTTCCTGGTTGCGGTGTTCAACTTGCGGTAGTCTATGCACATCCGCCAACCAGTGACTAGCCGTGTTGGTATCAGCTCATTACTTTCATTTTGAACTACTTGAATCCCGGACTTCTTGGGAACCATGTGGATAGGACTGACCCACTCGCTATCGGGTACCAAGTAGATAATTCCTAATGACAGCAACTTTAAGATTTCCTTCAATATTTCCTCCCGCATATTGGGGTATACCTTCCTCTGCGAGTCTCGATGTGCTTTCGCTCCTTCTTCTAGCCTGATGTGATGCATACAGACATCGGGGCTTATCCCTACCAGATCTGTAAGGCTCCATCCAATTGCTTTTTTGTTCTTTCCTAGAACGGTCAGTAGCTTTGCTTCTTGTTCTTTCGCCCGGCTGCTGCTAATGATCACCGGGTACGAGTTTTCGTCTCCTAGGAAGGCATACTTCAGATTCGCCGGCAGCTTCTTCAATTCAACTTGTGGGGGAAGTGTATCAGCTGGTAGAATGCTCCTTGTAGCATCCCCTTCCTTTTCCAACTCTTCATCTGAAACTTCATCTGTACTGACTGGTAGCTGAGCCCCTGCGGCTCCAATAAATTCCGATTTCTGGCAGAAATCCTTAATTGCTCCTTCTATCTCTTCGTCAGTTAACCATTGGCTACTGATCAGATCGCACCATGCAGCCACTTCCACATCAGCCTGCTCATACATATCCAATGCTTGGAGTTTTTCCTTCAATAATTCTGTCTCAAGAAAATCTTGGAGTAGGGGGTCAATCACATCAACATAGCACAGATTTTCAGAATCGATAGGCTTTTTCATGGCCTCATTGATATCAAATGTGAATTTCTCTCCATGAAAATCGATGCAAATTGTTCCCTCAGCCATGTCTACGATTGTCTTGGTCGTCCTAAGAAACGGTCTCCCTAACAATATACCGCTAGACTCCCTAGCTTCAGACTCTCATCTTGATCACATAGAAGTCAGCAGGATAAGTAAAATCATGCACTCTCACCAACACATTTTCTAACGCACCCTCCGGATTTATGCATGACCTATAAGCCAGTTGGATTAATACCCTAGTGCTTGATAATGTTACTCCATTCAGCCGATTGTAAACTGATAATGGCATAACATTTATCGAAGCTTCCAGATCACACATTGCATGCTCGATTTTTACATCCCCTATAGTTATAGGCAAGGTGAACATACCTGGGTCAGTTCTCTTGGGCGACAGCTTCTCCTGCACGATTGCTGACGCTATCCCTTCCACCATGATCTTTCCATCCTTCTGGGCTTTCCCGGCTATGAATTCTTTGATAAATTTTCCAAGCGGATGTAGCTTCACGGCTTGGAGAAATGGTATGGTGACATCCAGCTTCCCAAAAATTGACATGTAATTCACTAGGTTTTCCTTCTTCCTCTTGGTTACGAAATGGTAAGGGAATGGTTTCTTTCCTTTCTCCTCTTCAATCGGTCCTTCAACAGCCTTTCCGGAGTTTTCCTTGGGTACATTCTGGGCTGGAGCCTCCTTCGTGGGTTCCGTTTCCTTAGAAGGGTCTCTCCTGGGCAGTACCCCTCTTGTTTCACCTTTTTCCAATGGCGCTTCATCCAAAAAGAATGGATCATGCATCTGAGGTAGAGGTATGTTGAGCTCTCTTTCCGTGATGACATCCGTCAGTATATTCGTCCCACTAGGCTCTCCATTGGGCTTCCTTGGTTGGGGTCCCTCATAGGTAGTACCGGACCGCAACGTGACCTTGCTTACGTTTGCCTTTTCAGGCACATGGACTGTAGACGGGAGTTTTCCTGAATTCCCCTTCATTTCACCCATTGAACTCGACAGTTGAGCCAATTGCCTATTCATCATGTCTATGTTCGCCTTATGCTCTTTCTAGGCATTCTGCATCCCCTGCACTACTTCATTATTGGACTGCAACTCACCCCTGATGCTTTGCTGCGAAGCGAGCAATTCTCCCATCATGTCCTCCATAGATCTCCTTGACCTGTTAGGATATTGGGACTGATTTGGCCCTTGGTGCTGGTTATACTGGGGGTTTTGGTTGGGTGGGTAATTTTGGAAGTTCTGGTGGTTCTAGTTAGGTGGGTAGTGGTTATACTGGCCAGGAGGGTTGTACTGGTCTTGGTGATATTGATTCTGGTTCTGGCCTTGGAATTGGTTTTGGGTTTGGGATTGGTTTTGGTTCTGCTGATGTTGGAAACCTTGAGTATGCTGACTCTGGTAATTTTGAAAATTTCTCTGGTGGGGTGGTACATAGACAGAGTTTGAGTTTTGATTCTGTGGGCTCTGGTTTTGGGGTTGTTGGTTCCTTCCTGACCAGTTGGATTGGTGGTCGAGATTCGCTTGGCCTCGGTTGGAATTCTGGTTCGGGTGGGGGTTGTATTGGTTCTGACCTTCACCTTGGTTCTGATTTTGGTTTGCATCTCCCCATCGAAAATTTGGATGGTCCCTCCATGGTGCGTCCCTCTGTCTCCCCTGGATCTAATTCCCACTAGAGTTATAATACCCAGCAACATTGACTTGCTCCTTGTTGACGAAGTCATTCGGCTGATCGGAGGCTGGCCCTTGACTCCCCTGCTCTGCATCCTTATAGCTCCTAGTTGGAGAAGGTGGTGGTGCGTTCTTCTCGATTGCGCTCAGGAGTGTCTTTTTCAGCTCTTCCATTTTCAAATCCATCTTCTGCTCTATCTTCTGTTCCTGGTCAGTAGACGAAGCACTCGTAATTCTTTCTCTGCTGTAGCTGTCCCTTGAATTGTCGTATTCCTTCTTCGCACTCAATAGCTTCCCTAGGACCTTTTTCGCTTCACTGGCCCTCAGTTGTGTGAAACTTCCTCCTGACGACGAGTTTGCCAAGTCTTTTGTTGCCTTGTTCATCCCTTCATAAAAGGTATGATGTATCTCTATATCGGCCATACGATGGTTCGGACATGCATCCAAAAGACTCATACTTCGCCCAATAATCACTCAAGGGTTCATCGTAACCTTGCTTCACATTGGTTATCTCTCTCTTCAGCGCACTTGTCTTAGATGACGGAAAAAATTCGCCTAAAAAGGCTGACTTGAAATCGGCCCAACTCTTAATGAAGTCGGGTGGCAGGCGCATGAACCATGTGTTGGCCTCCCCTTTTAGGACGAACGGCAGAGCCTTCAATCTATAGTCATCCTCGGTTGCCCCCGACGGCCTTCTCTGTGCCCTACAAATCTTACAGAACTCATGAAGGAATTCGTAGGGGCCTTCATAGCTCTTCCCACAGTACGTGGGCAGAATTGCAATAACATGGGGCTTCACATCACAAGCCGTCTGTCCTGGGGTGACGACTATAGCCTGCGGCGGTTCCCCTTCGGTATGCGCATTCAGCGTCCCTATCTCCGGGTCGTAATCTACATGTGCAGCCATTCTCCTCTGGTTACCCTCCAATTGTAGCACCTGTTCTGGTGTTTCTCCTTCTATGGTGGCTTGCTCTTCGTCACTACTCGTGCCTAGGTCAGACAGGGCTATCCACAGGCCAGAACGAGTGGTTATGAGTATAGTCCCTCGCGGAAGTATTTTCGGTCTCCACTGGTCAGGAGTCGAGCTGCTTCTCATAAACTGAAAGAAAAAGAAAGGAAAATTATGAACAATATATACGCCAAAGTATCACACACAATAACAGTTAATAACGCCATTCATCCCCGGCAACGGAGCCAATTTGAAAGAGCCAAGGTGTTGCAGGTGTCGCGTTAAGCAAAGGATGTATCCTACTGATCAGGATAGAAAATCCTAGCTAATCCTGAACCTGGCTATCAATAATTCCTCAACCTACTTCTACTGACTAGTATAGTGGTTGTAAGGGTCGAATCCCACAGAGATGAATGCGCTTTGGTAATTGTGGTGATATTTTGGAAAGGTTGGTTAGCTACCACGCTTTGGGTTTAGATTCTAACTAGGCAAGAATTTAATATGGTACTCTACTGACTAGGAGGGGTGAATGATGATTGATAAGCGGCTGTGTACGTGAGAGTGGGGGAACATTATGTCTCTGAAAGTATGTGGAAGGTACGGGGTTACTATAAAAGACTAAACGGAATATCAAAGAAAAAGTGGTAGTTAAGTGACTAGGCCTACAGATCTGAAAAGTACCAGCTGAAAAGTAAAGGACAAAGCAAAAAGTAGTTAAAAAGCAAAAGTGGTCCCAAACTTGGATGGAGATGTTATCTTCTTTGACATGAATTGGATCAGATCAACAAACCCAGATTATTGGACAAGAACTGCAGATTAACAACTTCGGAAACACAGATCTAACAATTTAAACTTCAAATCGAAAGATTAAACTAACGAAGCTGACATTACGCTTACTGGGTGACATGCAAGGTGGCAGAAATCACGTAAGCTAGGCTTTCACACTTAACCATTTCAAATCTAGAATCTAACAGCTATCTAAACTCATGAACTCAGATCTATCAATTCGGAAATGAAAACATGCTTGCAAGACTTGGAAATTACCGAAACAGTTAGATCTAAGCTATCTAGGTAGAAAGAAACTAAATCAAATAACAACCGATGCACAAAACAACTTCGTAACATAAAAACGTTCGGATCTCAACCAAAATACTTCGATGTCAGAAAGTATAAAAAAACACAACAAATCCAATGTAAGAAAAACAAGTAAGATTAACTACGAAAGCAAGTAAGATTGTTTTGCCACTCCGGGCGATGAAACTGCTGACACTACGATCACACTAGCTGGAACGAGAGAATGCGGAACTCCGATGAACTGAAGGAACTCTCAGGTGATCATGGTTGTGGCGAGGAACGAGAATATGAAGGACAATACTAAAGGGACTGATCTGCCGAGAGAGAGAGCTACTCTAACTAAGAGTGTTTTTCTAAGGTTGATTCCCCATCCTCTCTCTCCAAGTGGCTCCCTTTTATATGGAGGCCTACCCTTGATTTTTAGGGTAGACTCTCTTCGCAAAATGACCCTTTTGCCCTTACTTGTGGCTGTTCTTCCCAGCAATACTTCTTCTCCATCTCGAGCCCTTTCTTTGGCATGCATACTGGTCAGTACGGCAACATTCTGACGCCCTTTTCTCCTGAGTTGTCCGAGCCTTTCCATATTGACTAGAACCCTTTCTCTGCACACTTTAGCAACTATTTTGCAGATATATTTCAATTATGCACGTTATACTGACCAGTAACCAAGGCCTAGAATACGACTTATCAGTCAGCCCGGTTCACATGGTACCTAAAAAGTCAGGAATTCAGGTAGTTAAGAATGATAAGAATGAATTGGTGCCTACCCGACTTGTCACTGGATGGAGGATGTGCATCGATTACAGGAAACTGAATGAAGCAACCAAGAAAGATCATTCTCCTTTACCCTTCATTGTTCAGATGCTAGAGAGGTTGGCTGGGAAGCAATATTTTTGTTTCCTTGACGGGTATAGTGGATACTTCCATATCTATGTAGACCCCGAGGATCAAGAGAAGACTACGTTTACTTGCCCTTTTGGCACGTATGCTTATAGAAGAATGCCGTTTGGACTGTGCAATGCACCAGGCACTTTTCAACGTTGCTTGATGAGTATCTTCTCAGATCTACTAGAGGATTGTATCGAGATTTTCATGGATGATTTCACCGTATATGGGGACTCGTTCGATTTCTGTTTAGCTAGCCTAGACGTAGTATTGAGGAGGTGTCAGGAGAAGAATTTGGTCCTTAACTTCGAAAAATGTGACTTCATGGTACCCGAGGGAATTGTTCTGGGGCATGTAGTCTCAGAGAAGGGCATACAGGTGGACCAAGCAAAAGTCGATGTGATTTCAAAATTACCTTACCCTACGAATAAGAAAGAAGTAAGGGGATTCCTAGGGCATGCAAGGTTTTATAGGAGATTCATAAAGGACTTCACAAAGATTGCTCAGTCATATACCCATCTATTGCATAATGATGTTGATTTCATCTTCGACGAAGAGTGTAAGAAAGCTTTTCAGCTATTGAAGGATAAGCTAGTACCTGCCCCTATAATTAGGGCACCCGACTGGAGTCAGCCGTCTGAGATAATGTGTGATGTGAGCGACTTCGCAGTGGGTGCGGTACTAGGTCAAAGAATCGATAGAAAAAGTTACGTGATCTTCTATGCCTCGAAGACACTCAACCAGGCCCAGAAAAACTATGACACCACGAAAAATGAAATGTTAGCCGTTGTGTATTCATTTGAGAAATTTCGACCATACTTACTGGGGTCGAGAGTGATTGTTTTTACCGACCACACAGCTATCAAGTACTTGCTGGCGAAGAAAGAATCCAAGCCGAGGTTAATACGTTGGATGTTACTTTTGCAGGAATTTGATTGGGAAGTCGGAGAAAAAAAGGGACAGAAAACAAAGTGGATGACCATTTGAGTCGGATTTTCCAGGGAGAGACGGAAGAAGCTATACCAAACGCGTTTCCAGAAGAAAATTTATACTACATGGAAGAATCTCCTAGACCTATCAGCTGGGAGGAAATAATGGCAATAACAGGTCCAGGAGATGCTGAGAAAGGGAAGTGTCTGCTGAACGCTGAACGATAGTTCACAGACTTGGCAAATTATTTGGTCACAAGAGAGGTGCCCAATTCACAAGAAATTTCCCGGGCCTAGAAGATGAAGCTTAAAAGCGAGGCGAAGTATTAATTCTGGGACGATCTTTATTTATGGAGAATGTGAGCTGACCAGGTGATCAGGAGATGTATCCCCGAATGAGAGCTGAAGGATGTGCTTAATCATTGCCATGCGCTAACGTGTGGAGGTCACTTTGGACCGAGGAAGACATCGAGAAAAGTCTTAGACAGTGGATTTTATTGGCCTACACTACACAAGGGCGCTTTTGAATTCAGACAGAACTGTGAGAGATGCCAGCAAACAGGGGGAATTTCTAAAAGAGATGAAATGCCGCAATTCCCAGTGATTGTCTGTGAGATCTTCGATGTCTGGGGGATGGATTTCATGGGTCCATTTGCATCTTCATACGGGAATACATACATACTTGTGGCAGTTGACTATGTTTCAAAGTGGATAGAAGCCAAGGCTACCACGTCTTGTGAAGCCAAGGAAGTGGCTAAGTTTCTTAGGGCTAACATTTTTAACAGATACGGCGTGCCCCGAGTGATTATATCTGACCAAGGGACGCATTTTCATAACCGAACCATAGAAGATTTGATGAGGAAGTACGGAGTCCACCACATGTTTTCAACTCCGTATCATCCTCAGTCTAATGGACAAGCAGAGATCTCGAACAGGGAGATCAAGGCAATATTGGAAAAGACGGTGAATCCGTCAAGGAAGGATTGGAGTAAGAGGCTTGGTGATGCATACAAAACGCCTATTGGGATGTCGCCCTACAGGTTAGTGTTTGACAAGATGTGCCACTTGCCCGTGGGAATAGAACTCCGGGCATATTGGGCGGTCAAGGAGATCAACATGAGACCCCAATCCTGCGAGGAAGAGCGGAAATTGCAACTTCAAGAGCTGGAGGAGCTAAGACTGAAGTCATATGAGTCTGCAATGTGGTACAAGGAGAAGACAAGACTTTGGCATGACAAGAACCTCAGGGTCAAGGAACTACAAGTGGGTCAGAAGGTCCTCCTTTTCCAATCCCGGCTCAAGCTGATGCCTGGGAAGCTGAAGTCCAAGTGGATAGTGCCGTACACTGTTGTCGGTCTTCGAGCAAACGGAGCTGTGGAAATCCAGGGAAGTGCCTTGAACTCTACTCCTTTCCTTGTTAATGGTCATCGGGTGAAGGTTTTTAGGGATAATTCTGAGTCGTGTATGGTGGAGGAAGTGTCACTATGCGCATTCTCTATTATCACTTGATTGGTCTAGTGAGGGGTGCTCTCGACGAATTCCTGGGTCAGGTAAATAGGAATGCATTTTTAATCTATATACTGAACCAGAGGATCTCGGGTGTACTAAATTGAAAGTATAAATATTTAGTTGTTTTATAAAAGTAAAGAAAAACCCAAACAAAGAAAAAAATTTAATCTTCCAAATATATTTTCGGAATGCCAGATTTCTTTAGGGAAATTGTTTTGTCACCTTTGAATCCTTGACCTAGGAGTTTGGCGTTTCATTTTTGTTGTTTTTGCCTAAGTGTGGTATTGCGGGAAGGTAGCGTTTACATGGGGCAGAGAGATTTTAGTTTGGGAGGGAAGTGGTAAAGTTTCGAAATTCAAATTTCCACTTTACGGGAAGGCGTACGGTTGCGTACATCATGCCTGCAACTGCCTGCAAACCGTTCCCATCCCTACCTAAATTACTTCTTTTCCTTCTTTATTCTTTATTTCCCAAACTAAACTCTCTCCCACTCTAAAAAATCCCCAAATTCTCTCTCACAATACCCACCTTTCTTTAATTCTAATCAGAATTTTTCTCCCAAGAATTTGTGTAATTTTCAGATTCAGATCATGGAGAACGCACCAAATGCAGGGAACCCCACCACATCTGCCGATTCAAGTGCGGCAACGTTCATGGCAGAATTAATGCAGAAATTCGGCGGTGTAGAAGAGGCGATGAAAGCTATCGCCCTCTTCACGACGATGATGGAGAAAGCAACACCTACCGCACCACCACCACCGCTAATTCCGGAAGTTTCGAAGGCCCAACGCACCGAAGAAAGACGCCGCGTTAGGCGAAGAACAGGGATAGGAGGCGGATCTGGCTGCGGGGTTGGAGCAAATGGCGGTTGGTGATCAAAGGTTAGCACATGTCGTTGAGGGGGAAACCACTGTTATTTCTGCGAGTATGGGTGAGGGGAAAACCCCTGTTTCTATTGACGGTGTGATTGAGAAGGAAACCCCAATTGTTTCTATTGAAGTTGCTCAGGGGGAGAACTCTGTCGGTGTTTTGGAGGAGGAAACCCCTCTTATTTCTAAGAAAGTTGTTCAGGGGGAAACCCCAAAAGGCTCGTGGGCAGTGAAGCCCTAATTTCTGATAAGACAGTTGCTAGGGGGGAACCCCTGTCTACATTGAGGGGTGACCCCTATTTTGTCTGAAGGGGGGAGGCCCCCATTACTGATGATGTTTCGGAGCCCAATGAGAGTGGGCTGAAATTAGTGATAGATCTGGACAAGAATCCGGCGAACGTAAATTAACCTGTGGACAAGAGAGCGGGCAGGCGTAGGGCCCGGCAAAACTTGAGTGACGAGATTGAAGATCTGACTCTACCTACGGAGGGGGAATGTCTAGCCCCGGGAATGGAGGGCGAACGAGCGGAGATAGTCCCTGGGACTAGCAGGGATGAGGACGAAATAGAAGAGCACCGCTTGGCGGCAGAGCGGAAAAGAAAGGGCAAACATGCTGCTACTTCCCGGGTCAAGAAGTCCAAGCAGACTACAGAGGGTAAATCTTTTGAAGTAACACTCCCATCCCCTACTCAAGTTCCATTCGCCAAGGAGCAAGTTGGCCCTACCCCAGGAAGCGAGTCTGAAGAGGAAGCGTTGGATGAACCAGAGGAGGTGCTGAATTTTGAGCCAGCTGAAGTCTGGATAACGAATGGATTACTGGAAGCAATGGGGAAGTTCGAGGATCCCAAGAGAACGGCAACGTACAAAGAGAGATGTGGTTCTGGAAAGTTAGCAACGTCTGGGAAACGATATGTTCGGGAGGAGTTGGAGGAGATAGACTCCGACGAGGAGTTTCGTCAGTTCATCGGCGCAATAGGGTTTGATTGGCTGTTAAAGCACAGTGACACGGAGGTATCAGCAGCATTGGCCCGGGAATTTTTCTCCACCTTCCGACTGAAGACCACCACTGATTTGGATGCGGACTCAATTAATTTCTGACTCTTTACAGAGGAACATGGAACAAGCATCAGGGACTGGTCCCTCCGACTGGGTTTGTTTACCCACGCAGAAGGCGACGAAGGTATTTGGAATGAGCGCGTGGTGGGACCACCGAAGTACACTCCGGGATTCAAACCGCTGTCTGGTTGGGAGTTTATCACACATCTGAAAGTGGGACAGTTTAAGACCAGCTACTCGATTCCATATCGACAACCGGATCCTGCGTTTTGCTCAAACTTTCATAAGCTATAATTTGATGGGAACTGCCAATTTTGCCTTGACCACGGCAGACCTTTATTTCTCATGGTGCATGGCCAAGGGCGTGAAAGTGCACTTGGGTTATTGGTTGGCCCAGGCGTGTCACCAGATGGCTGCAAATCCTTCTCGCCACATGTACACATGCCACCTTCTCGGTTCTTACCTTCAGCGAAACTCAATCATGAAAATAGCAAAATCTGCGCCGGAGGTACTGATGTGCGAGCCACCCGAGATTTTCAGTGTGGACTACTTCTTCAATAAGGGCTTGCTCTACATGCATGGGAAGGATGTTCGCTTTTATGAGGTCGGCAGAATGGAACCCCAAGTGAAGCCAGAACAGGATGTTGTCAAAACGGTGGCCAGTGTAGAGTATGACTAGATGAGAAAGTAAGTGGGATTGATGCGAAAGGAGCTTGGAGATGTCAGGGACGAGATTAAGGCCCTTAGGGGCAGTTTTACTGAGCTGGCGGGGAGGACATCCGCGCAGAATGATTGAATGGCGATGGCCGTAACCTTGATGATGATGATGATGACGAAGTGGCTGAAGGAGAAATTTCCCGAGTCCCCGAAGAAATTGGCCGCTGGACCCAGCAATGTGTCCAAGCCGCCAGGGCAGGGAAGTTCTTCTCTCCACCAGCCCCCATCAGTTTCCAAGCCCCTGATAGCCCCGTCTGCATCGAAGCCCGTGACAGTTAAGAAGCCAGTGTCTAGACCGAGTAAGAAAGAGGAGGATAAGCCGGAGTCTCCAGCCAGAAAGAAAGCAAAAGTGACCCGACCCTACGTACCACCCCAGTTTAGCTCCCGAGGGGTCCAAACCCCGAATTGAAACCCCCCTTGACCAAGTAACTTTACTTTCAGTTTTCTTTTATCTTCTTTCAGTTTTATTATTATGTTTGTTTGCTTGTTGTTTGTGTTATGTGTTTGTTTTTTCCAGCATGCCGCGTGTTGTATATATTTGTCTGCGCCTATATGTGTCTTCTCCCACTTAGCCCAATTTTTGGTCTAAGTGTGAGAAGTTTGAGTTTCTTTTCGGCATGTTTTGGTTTATGTCTGTTGTGCTTTCTTCCACTTAGCCCGTTGCTCGGTCTAAGTGTGAGAAGTTTGTTTTGTTTGTGAGTGTCTGTTGTTATGTGTTTCGTGGTAGTCTGTTTTGTACTTCCCTGTTTTCCCCCTTCACTAGGATAGCTTGGGGACAAGCTTGAGTGAAGTGGGAGGGGGAGGGAGTCGTACAATTGTGTTTTAATGTGATTAGGTGTCTTTATAGATTTAGTTTCTTTATGTGTGTCGCATGAGCTAGTGAACATAATAAGGCAAGATTCCCTTAGTTAGAGCTATTGAAGATAAGATGCATGTCAACTTTGAGGCTTGTTTCCTTAATAAACTGACATTTGTTTGAATGAAGTAAGGACGATAGAAGATGCCTTAGATAACCTAGTTGTGAAGCCCCACTATAAATGTGAGTTATAAGCCTATACACTTAGAGCTAACTTGTAAGAAAGGGGCCGCCACTTGATGCTTAGGGAGTAGAGTCTGGTTCTGGAGGTATAAACTGGACGAAGTCCAGGAAATGGAGGTATAAGCTGGACGAAGTCCAGCGGAGGAGTAAAATATAAAAAAAGGAGGTATAAGCTGGACGAAGTCCAGGGGAGAAGTAAAATATATAAAATAAGGAGGCATAAGCTGGACGAGTTCGTCCAGGGGAGGAGTAAAATAAAAAAAAAGGGAGGTATAAGCTGGACGAAGTCCAGGGGAAATATAAAAATTAAAACGAAGAGAGGGAATAGAAGAAAATTCCTAAGGGCAGGAAGCAATAGTACCCTGACCCAAAAAGAAAAAAAGGGAAATCTAGGAAGGAGAAATTCTCATAACCTGACGCATCAGTGGTATAACATTGACTTAAGAGTGATTCGATCCTAACATCCCTGGTGAGGAATGAGTGATTGAGTGAATCCAACAAGTGGGATGTCAATAGGCTATCTTGACGAACTGACAGACCGATTAGGTAGAAGAAGGAAAAAGGAGGATTTGGAGACTGTAGACGAATCAGATAGACCTTAAGCTTGAGGGGACGGCTGCCTAAAAATGGAAACTAGTACATGCCTTTGTGTGTTGTTTTCTTTAAGTGTTATTTTCTCTTTGTTAATCTGTTAGTGTGTCTAGGTCTAGGAGTTTTTGGTTTTGTTGTGTCTGTAGAGTTGGTCATAGGATAATCATGCATTGAAATTCGCCTATTTCCTTTTCTTGTCTTTATACTTGAGGACAAGTATGGTTTAAGTGTGAGCAGTTTGATAAGGCTAATTTCATGCATTGATTAAAGGGTTGAATTCGTGCATTTACGGGGTCTAACACATCTTTTTAAGCTAGGTGTGTAGAAAGTTCGTCAGGTCCAGGAAGAAGAGAGGACAATTGCATGACCTAAGTAATCTGGCGAATAAGTGAGCATTGTGGAGAAAAATGACTAGACGGTGGAGATCACGAAGCTGAAGGGCAGAATGGAGATTTCTGTGAAGGCTTCTAGAAGATCAAACCCGCACCTATATAAGGAAGAGAGCATACAATCTAGAGGAGGAAGACCTTTCTTTTTGGGCACTTTGCTCTTGGCTCTCTTAGCTCACTCACTTCCATACACTTGGGGGGACTGTTCGGGAATTTGTAGGGGTTAGGGTCATTTCATTTGCTATTTGATGTTGGGTAAGACCATCCTTGTGTAGGGCGAAGATACAATTTTTGCTTTCATTTTATTTGTCGTTGTGAATTTCACCGAGCTTCGCTGTTCGAAGCTCGGCCCTTTTTTCTGTTGAATTCTCGTTATGTATGCATTTTCTGTTTCCGTATTTACTTTATTGCTGTTGATTTTGATTATGGATGCAAATTGTTTTGAGTTTGACGTAGTTGCTAAACTGGATGTTTATTTCTCGCGTTGGTTTATTGAGTTTGAGTAGAATTGTTGGAAGCTTGTGTAGATCGGGGCAGACCTGTTGAATCGGAAGTTGTGGAGTTGATTTTGTTGGTTGTTTGGTTCGGAATGCTTGGATCCGGAGTGGATTAAGCTTCCGGCGTCTGGATCAGAAATAGAATTGGTCGTGGTCGATGCCTGGTTTTCGTGTTTTCGTTTCATTCCGTCTAGTATATGTAGATCTGTTCTATTTCCATCTAATTGCAAGTTTCCGACGTCCGAACTTTTACATTTTCTTTGAATCTGGATATGTGCTTTGTTTTCTTCATGTTCGCGTTTGATTCAGGTAATGAGATGAACGTCGTTGTTAGTTAAATTCTTAGTTTGTTATTTACAGCTTTTCTTCCGTACTTTCTGTTTCTGGAATATGGTCCCACTGTTTACTAGCTTTCTGTCTAGCTATATTAGGAAGTCGTTTGCTCGGTCTAGGAAGTTAGTTTGATATCTCGTTATTACAAGGATGTTCGATGTCTGCATGATGTTTTCAGTTTCCTAGGTCCAGTGTCTGATTTTCGTTCTTAGGTCTAGTAGTAGTTAAACCTCAACCCAAAATTGCGTGGCAGCAGCCAACAATTTGCCCAGAGTCTCCTAAATGCTTTCTTACGCATCCATCTTCGTGGGATCGACCCCTGCTTCCCTATACTAATCCATAGTATAGCTGGTTGTGGGTTTTTGAAAGTGCGGGGGGTTTGTGTGTCCGACGACCGAGACTTCCAGGATCCTCTGAGTTCCTAGACCTTGTGATCTAGCGGATTCTCTGGACCTGAGGGCTCGACCTAGCATAAAAGTACACACAAATCTTCAGTTAAATATGCTGCTTCACTGACCCGAAAAAGAGAGAGAGAGAGAAAAGAGTATAAAAAGAAAAAAAAAAGACAGTATGAAAGGGCAGGGCAGGGCAGGAAAAGTATAACCTGACCCTGGGGAATAAGGCCAAAATGGCCAAGGCATACCTCCAGGTTTTGGGAATTTTTGAGTTGTACATAGGGAGGTTGTTCCAGTTTTATCCCCAAGTTCACATGTCCTTCATAATTTTACTGAAATTTCTGAACTTAGAACCCATAGGTCCCTCACCTATATACACTACAACCCTAGCCCCATTACAACCCAAGAAAAGACCTTAAGGAACTAGTCTGTGCCAATAGAACTCAAAGCATCAGTGGTATGGTAAAATGAATGAGAGAATGGTCCTAACATTTCTAGTGAGGAATGAGTGACCGAGTGAATCCAACAGTTGGCTAGAGTAAGGGCTATCTTGATAAACTAACAGAGTGATTAGACTAAACAAAGAGGAGGGAGGAATCTGAGACTGCAAAATAATTGGAATGACCTTAGGCTTGTGGGGAATGTTGCTAGAAATTGAGTCAGTTTCAAACATGAGGATGTGAATATTTGTTTAATTGTGTTTGTGTTTGAGTGTCTTATGTGTTGAGTCTTGTAGAGTTAGTATAGGTTGTTTTTCCCTTATTGTCGGTCGAGGGAACCATGCATGAACTTGTCCTTTTCTTTTTGTTCTTTCATCCTTGAGGACAAGTATGGTTTAAGTGTGAGCAGTTTGATAGGGCTCGTTTCAAGCATGGTTTAATAGTGGTTATTATACTAATCGGGGTATTTGTGTAGAAAAAAATGTAGATTTAAGCATGCAGGAGCTGAGAAGTAACAATGTGGCTGAGTGTTGATATGGCTCGTCTCAGAACTGAAGCAAACTAATCAGGTGAAGGCAGACGGAGCAACTGGACATAGCAGCTGTGCGAGTTGATCAAGAGAAGTTGAAATCAGGAAGCAGCGAAGGATGAGTCATAGGAGAGAGAAAGAAGAATGCCTTCCTACACAAGGTCATTAATGCCATATCATGAGGAGCTTACCCTAGGGATTGGTGCCCCAAGCCTTCCTATAAATAGAAGAAGAAATGTGGAAGAGATGATCACTTATCACTCACCACCCATCATCACTCACCATAGACTATCATGTAGCAAGTAGGTTAGCAGCAGTTAGAGTTAGAGATCTACAGCAGCAACACTCTCTTTTTCCTCGTCCAGGAAGACGAGAGCTTAGTTTAAGGAGAAACTCGTTCGTTCATGTTTTGTTTAAGTTCCGAGGGGTTAATACATTTGTTTACTTTTTTTCGTTTGTTTATTTTGAGATGTTTTGTTGAATTTGCAGTTACTTTTGAGTTCTCTCTCAATTTAATGGCATATTTCAAGATTATTCATGTTTTATTTTTGCTTCTGAAGTTGATTGTTGTTTGAGTTGGATTGTTGGAGTTTGTAATGGAAGTTGGTTTGGATATGGAGTTTTCGGAGATGGATTTTGTTCTGATCATGTTTGGTTATGTTTGATTGTTGTCAATTTCTTAGATCTAGTGTCGTAATTTTTTATCGTTGTTTGTTCTTTCTAGATTTGGTAGTTCTTAGTTAGATTTACGTTGATTTGAGTTTTGCGTACGCCAGTTGCATTAAATACGACTAGATACTGTTGATCTGCTTTAATTCCGTTCAATTTGCAAGGATCTAGCTCAAATTTATTTAGTGTCTTGATAACGTTAGATGCTCTATTCAGATCTGTTGCGGTTTCTTAACTAATTTATTTTTTTTGTTTGGAGAAGAAGATGGTCACAATTAGGTGGAGTAGCAGTCCCGGATAACTTTTTCATACTTTTCAGCTTTATTCAGTGCGTCACTCTGAGTCAGTGGTCCCAATTTACTTTATGCAGAGTACTGCTAAGATGTCAAGTTTAGTTGATCAGTTTGAGTCTAGTTTAGTTTAAGTTGATTAGTTTAGCAGAATTTAAGTTGAGTCATCCAGTTTAGATTGAGTAAACTTAACCCACTGTGAAGCGTGGCAGCAGCCAACCCCCAAAATGTCTTAAATATAGTCAAAACACCTTCATCTCTGTGGGATCTACCTTACTTCCCTTTACTAGTTCATCGTATTGTGGGTTAAGGTCTTGAAAAGGTGAGTTTCGTTCTGTTTGTGCACCAACGACAGTTAGATTGGCTAAGGTTGTCCTGAATAGTTCATCAACGTCTCTTGATCAGTCTGTGCTATTATCTTTGTGCAAAAATTGTGTAAACAAATACGAACATGAACTAACACTCCTTTTTTTCAAATGGCGCCGTTGCCGGGGATGAATGACATTGTATGTGCATGTGTTTGAGATCTTTGGTGTATATAGTTTTAATTTCTTTTTATTTTGTTTTCTCTACAGTTTATGAACATAGACTTGAAGTTTGGACGGTGGAATAACCCTGCTCACTAAAGAGACACTGAGTCTAATTGGAGGATCAGGGAGGGAGCAAACCATGTTACCACCAGATCAGGGTTTAACGCAGACGGACCATCTAGTTCGAGTTCAGAAGGTGAGGAGGATCGTCTCCCGTTTGCTAAACCCAAACATGAACTTGTTGCAAAGGAAAAGCCAGTTAGAATGGGTACTAACTGGCTACTATAGTGGATGATGATCCTGAAATTGGAACCCTGATGCTCACTTGAGTGGAGAGCCAGCCCAGGCTATTGTAGTGACTCAAGGGCAAGGGCAGTCTAATATTGAGGTGAAAAACAACGTGTTAGCCGTTACGCCTCATTACTATTGTAGGAAAATTGAAAGCCCATATGAATTCTTGCATGAGTTCTGTAAGCTCTACGGGATTCAGAAACGACCAAATGGGTCAACTGAGGAAAATTACCACTTGCGGGCCATACCTTTGCACTAAAAGGAGAAGCAGATACCTGGTTCATGAGGCTGCCTCCCAATTCTTTCAGAACGTGGGCCGATTTCAGATCCCAATTCCTGGATTACTTTTCCCCCTCCACGAAGACAAATTCTCTGAAGAAGGAGATACAAGGAGCCTATCAGGAGGGCAATGAGATTTTGAGTCAGTACTGGAGTAGGTTTAAGGGGATGTTGGATGCTTGCGCAAACAATCATATGATAGAAGCAGAAATTTACAACAACTTCTATGAAGGGATGATAGTTGAATGCAAAGATTTGATGAATTCCTCAAGTGGTGGGGATTTTTCTTAGCTGAGGGTGAGCGAGGCCAAAAACGTTTTGGATAGATTGATCAATGCCAAGAAGGCCTATAATACTCCCCGCACGACACTCCTTAGGCGGATACCAACGAATGCAGCCAATGAGCAACAAGGTGAGGATAAGATGGAAGCCAGGATTGACACACTGGAAAAGGGTTCTTTTGCAGGCTGTGGAGAAAAATACCCAGTCCACACCTGTTAAAAAAGCTAAAATGGCATCACAGTCAGAAGAGGTATACTCATATTGTAGCTCAACTATAGAGGCTGAATATCCGGTACAAGTGAATGCAGTTGGAAGCTGGAATCAGAATGGTAGCTGGAATCCTGGAAAGCAGAGGGATGCTCTATGGAGAGATCATCCGAATTTTAGGTGGTCTGATGCAAATCCAAACCCAAATCCAGTACCTCAACAGCTACCAGCATATCAGCAACAACCGGAGGCACCACCACAATGGCAAAATAGGAACTAAGAGGGATAGAATAACTGGAATAACAACCGGAACCAAGGGAATCAAGGGAACTAGCAAAATTGGCAGAACAAGAATCAGAACAATCAAATGGTTTCATATGTTCCCCCACACCAAAGAGGATATCAAGGGAATAATTCCGGACCACAAAATCAACACCATAGAAATCTCCAGGGCAACATACAATCTAGTAACGATGTGGTGCATCGCTTGCAAGATGCTCAGCAAGAGCAAATGCTGAGCAAAAGGCTGCCATGGACATGGTGACCAAACAACTATCTTAGATAGCCACCACACTGAACGAGATGCGTTGGAATGTTGGGAAACTCCCAGCTACCGTCAGAATGCCATACAAAGCATACATTAGTCAGATTACTCTAAGATCTGGGAAAGAGTGTGAAGAACTGTCCCAAAAAGTGAACGGGAGGAAAAGTGAACTGATACAGGGGAATAGTGGAGCCATTGAGAAGGATAAAATTTCTATGGATGATCTGAGAAGACCACTGCCCCAAAGGGCCGAGCCATACTTCTAGAGTTAGACGATGAGAAGGTAGTTGTGGAGAGCAATGAAGAAAAAATGAAGCTTCCAACAAGGCCCCAATTGATCCAGTGAAACCAGTTAAACCTTTTCCCTATCGTGGGGAAGCAATGAAAAGGAAGGAGGAGTCGGTAGACTTTATGCAAATTTTTGGTAGATTGGAAATTAATTTTCCTTTTCTGCAAGTGCTCAAGCATCCACCATTCAGCCGTTTCATAAAACATTTTATAGCTGGGAAGGTTAAAGCTGACGGGAAAATAGTGATTGCCTAAAATGTCTCTGCCATGACACAGATTAGGAAACTCCCTTTAAAAAAGACTGACCCAGGGATGTTCACCCTACCTATTGTAATTGGGGATGTGAGAATTGAGCACGCGATGTGCGACTTGGGGGCCTCAATCAACGTGCTACCCTTTTCGGTGTACAAAAGGCTAACTGGAGCAGTTTCAGATGGATTAATTGGCACTATCCAACTGGCCAGTTTAGAAAAGCTACCAGAACAGAGGGGTGTGATTGCAAAATATATGGAAAAGAATCCATTACCTCTGGATGTGTCACAACCACCCATACTAGGGATAATAAAACGAGGAGGTCGTGACCACGAGAAAGCAATAAAGGAAAACAATTAAATGACGACAGTTCATATGAAAGACCCAATTAACTTAAGAAGGAGAATATTTTAGTTCATTGAAAAGTTAAGCAACGGATTTTAGTTCAAAATACTTATTGTCATAATTACAACATCAAATAGTGCGGAGATTTGTAGCAAACAATTTTTCAAAGAAAACAACGGAAAAATAAATATAAAAATCCAATTAACTCCCAAAAGAACATTTGTTTTAGTTTACAAAAACCATTTTAGAGTAACGAAGTAAGCAGCGGGTTAAAGTCTCAAAGTATTTGACAAGACAAAAATCGTACGAAATAAAATAAATTCTTGCAACACAGTTGCAATAATAGCAGCGAAAATAGGTTATCAAGAGAGTCATAGGATGACGCCTATGAATGAGGACACAACGCATCCACAATTCCTAGGCCGACTCAACATCCATCGCAACATCGTACTCAACCTGCACATAGGGAAAACATATGCAGGGCTGAGTACTTGTTGGACTCAATAGGCTCATGCCGGAAACATTTTATAACAGTTATGTCATCCATACCACTGATCTCGAGTTTTACATTTAGTTAAGAAATATCATCGAGAACACAAAAACGTTTTATAGACTGGCCAGTCAAACAATCTCCACATTTTCTCAACAATCCATCAATCACAATCATCATTCCACAGTGCGACGAAAGTGTGGTACACTATTCGCCCACGAGACCGGCCGACTAGCAAGGACGGCTCACGATCCCACCAGTGTACACAGCCTGATAGGGTTTGCGGCCCTACTCAGACCCGAATTCGTTTCACAACACAGCCATATAGCCTAACGCAGCAAGCTCATACGAACTAGGCATCAGTCAACAATCTCATAATAAAAAACAACATGACATGACATAACAAGTTAAACCACCCTTATAACACCACATCATATTTTCGAAAGGTAAAGAGATTTGTAAAAGAAGCCCACCTCGTTTGCTTAAACAACACAATACCCAACTCAAAGCAACCCTCGTTCCTTGTGCTCACATACACACAATCCCCTTGCCAACACCACAACACAATCAGCCTTCCATCAATACAAATTATCATACATGTCCTATCGTTCCTTTCATCGTTCTCTTAAATTACCCACCCCAACATTCATCAACATAAGGAAAATCATGCCATAATATTTCTCAACTTATCACACATAATCACGTCATAAGATACATTCCTAGATCATACATGCATCATATAATTCACCCAAACGTGGCAACAAGTATTATTTTGACATAACAGAAATCTGGCAGAACTGCGCAGTCGTTTTGTAAAAATCACCAAATTTCATCCGACCTCATATGAAGCTAAATTTTGGTCACTACACATTAGACACATTCAATCACGTCCAGTTAAAATTTCACACCGAAATCATATCATTTGGTCAGTCAAAATATTAATGCAACCCTCTGGTCGGAACATACAAATTATGGCAGTACTGCGCGGTTCGATTGAAAAATTTACCAAAATTTCATCCGATGTTCAATGAGGCTGAAATTTTCACAAAACACAGAATACTCTTCAAATTTCATCCATTTAAAAATTCACATCAATATAAGGCCATTTGGTCGGTCAAATCAAAAAATGAAACACTCTGGGCGAGAATACAAGTTTCTGGCAGAATTGCACAGTCAACTTCAAAAATTTATTAAAAGTTCATCTTTCGTCAAAAGCGGCTGAAATTCACACACAACACGGAAAACACCTCAAAATGTACTCAGTTAAAAATTCGTGTCAAAATTCGATTGTTTGGTTTGTCAAACACACGTCGGAATTTACTGTCCGAACACCACAGTTTTCAGGCTTCATAATTTCAAAATTAGGGGTTCTTCCTCATTCATCCAAACACGATTTTTTATGCTTCCCACACACAATCATGCTTCAAAAAGTTCTCCCAATTATGTTCTCATATAATCACACATCATTCACCAATGATTCATTCAAACTTCACACATATTCATTCAAAACCGCATATTCACAATTCTTCCCATACAAAACACAAATTCCCACTGATTAATTATGCGATCTATGATTCCTACAATCACTATATGCATGAGGGAATCAAGAACAATGTTTCAATTGAGAAGATGAGGAAAAGATTTTACTTATACCTTCTTGAATCAAAAATCAAACAGTAGAAGCAAGTATTGACACGATTCGTCGTGGACTCTTGAAAATCCAACTCCAATGGATGCAAGAACAAGGATGGAAGGAAATTTTGGAGAGGATGAAGAGAGGGAGGAGAGGGAGAGGTACGAAAAAAAAATGAGGAGGAATGGGGGCTAGGGTTTAGTTTATGTGATTATATAGTCCTAGGTTTAATCCCGCAAAATTAATTAATTGTGGAGGAATAAAATAGAGGCCAATAATAAAATCCCACAATTAAAAGAAAGGCAAATTTTCAAAAAATTTGGCTGGGAAATTAATAAGGAATTTATTTGGCATTTACTTGGAGAGAAATAGATTCACAATTTAGGAAATAAAACAATGACTATTCCATAAACAAGGGAACAAAATAAATTAAATCTCCAAGAAAGAGAATATAATTTCCAATAATTGGAGGGGCCGAAGAATAGCCACTATATTTGGCTACCACAAAATGCATGATCTTATTTAAATTAATTCCCCACATTGAAAAATATAAATAATACTTCCTTCCAAATCACCCATGACAATTTATTCCACGTAGTCAACTCAATCATGTAGCAACAATTAAATTTCAAAAATGAAATTTCCAATCGACATATTAAAATAAAAGTCGTAAATATTTTGGGATGTTACAGGATGCAAGCCCACCCAAGAAAGAGTTGAAGACGTTACCCTTGGGTTGAAGTACGCTTATTTAGGGGGTGTAGAAACTTTCCCTGTGATTATTAACAGCAAACTGACCGAGGAATAGGAAGGAAAGTTACTGGAGGTATTAGGAAGAAACAAAAAAGCCATAGTGATAGGGACTCGGCGGTGCAGGTGGAGCTCGAGACAAACCAAGATGAGGACGTGACTGAAGTCGGGGATAAACCAAGGTCAAGGGGTCGATCATTGAGCAGACAAACAGCGACGAAGAGGTCCAGACCGAAGAGATCCGTGAAGAGGCCGGCCCGGTTCGCGGATGAGTGACAAGTTTCCTTTTATTGTTTTTATATTTTAGTTATTACTTCCTTATGCAATTTTGTAAGAATAATTATTTTCGATATCTTGCTCCATAAGCAAGATATCAACGTTTCCTTAATTCTGTTTTTGCCTCGGGTTTTCTTGTCGGTTCTTTCCCGAGAAGAATAGGATAGGTCGAACCGTCTAGGGTTGAGGGTCTATATATTGTAGATCCCATTAGAGAGTCAATTATTGAGAATATGAAATAAAACTTTCTTTCTCATTCTCCCGTCCAGAACCTAGTACTCCAACTAGGTTAAATCTTTTCCAAATCTTTCCCTTATTCACGTGTGCTCTCTCTCTCTCTCTCGATTAAGAATAGGGGTCAAACCCTATCATCTGGTGCTCTCATTGAATCCTCTTCCTCCATTCCGCCATGACGACGATTGGCTCTGACTCAGACACCGACCACGCGGAGAAGCCGCACGAATACACGACTCAAGAAATTGGTCAGATGTTATTCGAGATGCAACTACGCGCAGCGAAATACGAGAAAAAGATGATGACGCACAAGCACGAACAAGAGGCTTTCGCGCGTCAGCAGGCCACGACGAACAGAAATATAGACGAATCGCTGGCCAAATTGGCGGCCACGATCGGTAACCACCAGCCTCGACCGCCTAACTCGTCTGCTCCACCGACGCGAGGCTGGGCGATTCCGCCCTCCATCACGACCAAACCGGTTGATTTCAATCCGGATAACCAGCCCAAATTGACGACAAGTGCACCCCGATTTAACGACGAGAACGTGGTGAGTTGGATTCGCAAAATCCAGAAGCATTACAATCATAGTTTCACGCCGCTGGTTGACCGTTTGTATTTGACATCGTTCCTCTTTGATGACGCCGCCGAGGAGTGGCTTACATATTGGGAGGACAACGTCGAGTCAAAGGATTGGGATGGCTTTCTCCTAGCGGTCAAGAAACGGTTTGATCCGGACTTATATGAAGACTATGTGGGGCGACTCGCCTCGCTTAAACAGACCGCTTCGGTCGAAGCTTATCAAACATCTTTTGAGGCCATGCTACAAAAAGTCAAGCACGTAGGGGACGAGACTCTGACTTCCCTCTTCATTGCCGGCTTGAAACCATCCATCAGACACGAGCTCTTGACACGGAGGACGGCTTCCCTACAGGATGCATTCGCCTTGGCTCAGCGCATCGCCGCCTGCCAACTGACGGTGAACCAGGCTGCTTCTCCGAGACCAGCCTGGTCGTCGAAGACCTCCACGGCAGCGACTCAAACCCGTGACAACCAGCTGCAACACCGTACGCCTCGCGAGGGGCAGCCGCCATCCGATTACCCTATTGTCCGGGTGTCGTCAGCTGAACGGGCCGAACGGACCAAGAAGGGCCAGTGTTGGTACTGCCCGGAGCCCTATTCACGCACCCATGTTTGCAGCAAGAAGTTCTATGCTTTCATCGGGGCGGACGACGAGGATGACGAGGCCGATCAGATTTCTATACATTCTGACGATGAAGGTGAGAATATGGCGATTACTGGCGCTGTCTCCAGTATCCACGTCCTTTGCCCTAAGATCAAGCCTCGCTCCATTCGTATGAAGGCTCGTATTAATGGAGCGACAGTGTCTGTACTGATCGACGGCGGCAGTACCCACAATTTCATCAAGCCCGCCGTCGCGGAAAAGCTAAGTCTCCCACTTCACGACATTAGTCCTTTCCGTGTTATTGTCGGTAATGGTGCATCTTTAAAGTGTTCTTTTGCTTGTTTGGGAACGCCTATTATGTTGCAGGGTCATCAGTTTCACATCGACCTATTCTTGCTTCAAGTTGAGGGACCGGATGTTATCCTCGGCGTCCAATGGTTGATGGATCTTGGTGACGTGACAAAGAACTACCGCAATCTAACGATGCGATTTGACTGGAACGGACAACCAGTTTTTCTCCGTGGAGAGGACGCCCCGCCTCGTCCTATCTCTTGCAATAACCTATTCTCACTAATTGGCGATGAGCCAGACTCTGATTTATTCGAGATTGTCCCCATCTCGGACGACGGTTCACCGGCAACAGCTCCACTATCGATCAGCCCGGCGATCGAGACTATATTGTGCAAATTTGGAACGGTTTTTGATGTCCCCACCACGCTGCCACCCCCCCGGAAGTGGGATCACCGCATCCATCTGCCAGACAATGCTAAACCTGTGAACGTGCGCCCATATCGGTATCCGTACTTTCAGAAAACGGAAATCGAGAACCAGGTTATGGAGATGCTTAAACAGGGAGTCATTCAACATAGCACGAGCCCTTTCTCCTCTCCGGTCCTGCTCGTGCATAAGAAGGATGGTACTTTCCGTTTCTGTGTTGATTACAGGGCCCTAAATGCCGCCACTACGCCCGACCACTTCCCAATTCCGACAGCAGACGAATTGTTTGACGAATTGCATGCTGCCCGCATTTTCACGAAGTTGGATCTTCGTTCCGGATACCATCAGATTCGCATGCACGTCCGCGACGTCCATGAGACAGCCTTCCGGACCCACGACGGGCACTTTGAGTTCTTGGTGATGCCCTTCGGCCTAACCAACGCTCCATCGACATTTCAGGCCGCCATGAACAGTATCTTCCAACCTTATTTGCGTCAATTTGTTATTGTGTTTTTTGACGATATTTTGGTGTATAGTACTTCTGTGGAAGAACATGCAGGTCATCTTCGCCTTGTTCTTGGAATCTTGGGCGACAATCAGTTCTTTATCAAGTGGTCGAAGTGCTCATTCGGTGTCGACACTATTGATTACTTGGGCCATATTATTTCGGCAGGAGAGCTTAGAGCAGACCCTTCTAAGATTGAAGCTATGTCGGCTTGGCCTACACCCTCCACGGTCAAACAATTGCGGGGTTTCCTGGGGCTAACAGGGTACTACCGCCGGTTCGTTAAGCATTACTCGCTCATTGCAGCCCCCCTCACTGATTTATTAAAGAAAGACTCATTTACGTGGAATGAAGCAGCGGCAGACAGCTTTCACGCACTTAAGCACGCCATGTGTTCGGCTCCCGTGTTACACTTGCCAGATTTTAGCGCTCCTTTTGTCGTTGAGACCGATGCTTCAGATTTGGGGATTGGTGCAGTTCTGTTGCAGGCAGGCCACCCATTGGCTTATTTTAGCAAAAAATTGGGCCCTAAGCGTCGCGTGGCGTCCACATATCATAAAGAACTCTACGCCATCGTCGAGGCAGTATAGAAATGGAGGCAATACCTTTTGGGCAGAGAATTCATCATCCGCAGTGACCAACGGAGCCTCAAAGATCTTCTCTCCCAAGTGGTTCAAACGCCGGATCAGCAGTTCTACCTGCGGAAATTAATGGGATATAAATTTACCATTGAGTATAAGTCTGGAGTGTCGAACAAGGTTGCAGATGCTCTCTCCAGACAGCCGGACTGCCCGCCGAATGACACAGCATCGGCGCTGACCCTCTACGCCAGACCAGCACCGTCCATTTTGGACCTCATCCGTTCGGAAAACAAGACCGCCCCGGACCTGGTCGCCCTACACCAGCAGGTCTCGGCCGGAGCTGCTGCTACACCCCTCTCGGTCGGCGACGGCCTGCTCCGTTTTAAGAGGCGTCTCTATATCAGCCGTGGGTCAGGGGCTATTCCGGCAATCTTGGCTGAATGCCATGATGCCCCAACTTCCGGCCATCCGGGCGACAAACGGACCTTCACCAGGGTTGCTACTTCTTTTTATTGGCCTGGTATGCGTGAGGATATCCGGAAATATGTGGCAGGATGCTCCACCTGTCAGACAACAAAGTATGTTCGGGATAAGCCGAACGGTCTCATCCAACCGCTCCCGATTCCTAATTGCGTGTGGGAGGCAGCTTCTATGGATTTCATTGTAGGATTGCCACAATCCCAAGGCTACACGACCATCATGGTGGTGGTGGACCGTTTGTCGAAGTACGCCCATTTTGGCGCATTAAAATCTGGGTTTGACGCACCTCGGGTAGCACGACTCTTTATTGAGACTGTGGTCAAGTTACACGGTTTTCCTAAAAAGCTCTTATCGGATCGAGATGCGATTTTCATGAGCGATTTCTGGAAAGAATTGACGAACTCTTAGCGGCACCAAGCTGCAATTCAGCACGGCTTATCATCCCCAAACGGACGGTCAATCGGAAGTAACGCATAGGGCCCTGGAACAATACTTGCGGGCATACACGTTCGATTGCCCTAGCCGGTGGTCACAGCTGCTTCCTTGGGCGGAGCTAGCCATGAACTGCACGGTCAATGCGAGCATAGGCATGTCTCCGTATCAGGCCCTATATGGCCGTGACCCACCCAACTTGTTTGATACATATGCTCGACCGTCGCATAACGCGACAGTGGCCGAATTGTTGGCTGAGCGCGAGGAGCTGCTGCGGTCTTTGAAAAAACGTCTCCAGCACGCGCAGATGGTTATGGCGACCAATGCAAACCGTCATAGGAAAGACGTGGAGTTTTCGGTGGGTGACAAAGTGTGGCTTCGCCTCCATCCTTACCGACAACACTCCGTGGGCAAACCATTATCGGCAAAGCTTGGACGACGATTTTATGGTCCGTATGTGATAACCGAACGGATAGGGAAGGTGGCTTACCGTCTACAGCTGCCCACGGACAGCAGAATTCATGACGTCTTCCATGTCTCTCTTTTACGGCCGTTTGTCGAGCAACCGAAATTCACCTACCCGGCGCTGCCAATGCCGACCATTTCTGGTGACCGGCTGTTAGATACACCAGTTCGCGCGACGGAGAGTCGTGTTGTTCTTTCAAGGGGAGTTCCGTAGGTGCAGTGGCTGGTCTCCTGGGCGTCAGACACTCCACCTTCGTGGGAGCCGGTTGAGGAGTTGGCAAGGTTTCACCCCAATTTACACCTTGAGGACAAGGTGGTTTCTTTGGGGGGAGGAGTTGATAGGGACTCGGCGGTGCAGGTGGAGCTCGAGACAAACCAAGATGAGGACGTGACTGAAGTCGGGGATAAACCAAGGTCAAGGGGTCGATCATTGAGCAGACAAACAGCGACGAAGAGGTCCAGACCGAAGAGATCCGTGAAGAGGCCGGCCCGGTTCGCGGATGAGTGACAAGTTTCCTTTTATTGTTTTTATATTTTAGTTATTACTTCCTTATGCAATTTTGTAAGAATAATTATTTTCGATATCTTGCTCCATAAGCAAGATATCAACGTTTCCTTAATTCTGTTTTTGCCTCGGGTTTTCTTGTCGGTTCTTTCACGAGAAGAATAGGATAGGTCGAACCGTCTAGGGTTGAGGGTCTATATATTGTAGATCCCATTAGAGAGTCAATTATTGAGAATATGAAATAAAACTTTCTTTCTCATTCTCCCGTCCAGAACCTAGTACTCCAACTAGGTTAAATCTTTTCCAAATCTTTCCCTTATTCACGTGTGCTCTCTCTCTCTCTCTCGATTAAGAATAGGGGTCAAACCCTATCACATAGGGTGGACAAATCTGGTAGGGATTAGTCCGGATTTATGCATGCACCACATACGGTTGGAAGAGGGTGCCAAGGCACGCAGAGGCCCTCAACGCAAGCTAAACCCGAATATGAGAGAAGAAGTGCTGAATGAAGTATTGAAGCTGTTAGCCTTGAGAATCTTCTATTCCATTCTTGACAGTGAGTGGGTCAGTCCAGTGCACATGGTTATTGTTTTGAGAAGTTTTGAGAAGCTGAGAAGGAAATGCTAGCCATTGTGTATTCTTTTGAGAAGTTTCGCCCTTACCTACTTGGATCAAAGGTTATTGTTTTCACTTATCACGCGGTAATTAAGTACTTGCTAGCGAAGAAAGAGACCAAGCCAAGACTGATCAGATGAGTATTATTCTTGCAAGAATTTGATTGGAAAGCTAAGGATAAGGCGGGGACAGAAAACCGAGTGGCGGATTATTTAAGCCGGATAGCACAAAAAGGAGATGATGAGGATATCCTGGATGCCTTCCCGGAAGAACACTTGTACTACATTGTGGCGCAGGCTAGTTTGATCAATTCGACAAATGCTCATACTCTTGCTGATCAAGTGGAACTTGTGAATGAAGTAAGAAGGGGTGTTGAGCCATGGTTTGCTGGCTTGGCAAACCACCTAGTAACTGGAGAGCTACCATCATCTCCAGACATCACCCGAGCTCAGAAGCTGAAGATAAAGAGCGAGTCTAAATACTACTTTTGGGACGATCCCTATCTATGGAAGATGGGAACAAATCAGGTCATACGAAGGTACATTCCAGAGTGGGACAAGGAGGATGTGTTAAGTCATTGCCATTCCCTCGCTTGTGGAGGTAATTTTGGCCCAAAGAAAACAACAAGGAAGATCCTGGATAGTGGGTTCTATTGGCCGAGTTTACATAAAGATTCATATAGTTCTGTAAGAGGTGTAGCCGATGCCAACTAACAGGAGGAATCTCTGATTGTGATGAAATGCCGCAAGTTCCCATAGTGGTTTGCGAAATCTTTGATGTGTGGGGGATGGATTTTATGGGCCCGTTCCCTCCATCGTATGGCAACTCTTACATTTTAGTGGCTGTTGATTATGTTTCAAAATGGATCGAAGCCAAAGCTACCAGCACTCATGAATCGAAGAAGGTATATAGGTTTTTGAATGAGAACATCTTTAGCCGATTAGGGGTGCCTAGGGCAGTGATCTCGGATCAGGGAACACATTTTTTCAACCGTACGATCGAGGCACTAATGAAGAAGTATGGAGTCCACCACAGGTTATCTACCCCATATCACCCACAAAGCAATGGTCAAGCAGAGATATCTAACAGAGAGATCAAGAACATACTAGAGAAAACTGTTAATCCTTCAAGGAAGGACTAGAGCAAGCGATTGAATGATTCTCTGTGGGCCTATCGTTCTACTTACCAGACGCCTATTGGGATGTCTCCGTATAGGTTGGTGTTTGGAAAGATGTGCCACTTACCTATGGGGAATGAGCACAAGGCGTACTGGGCAGTGAAAGAGGTGAACATGAAAGCTGAAGATTGTGAAGAATAGAGGAACCTCCAACTACAAGAGATGGAGGAACCGAGGTTGGAGTCGTATGATTCCACTATGTGGTATAAGGAGAAGACCTTTGGCACGAAAGGAATCTGCGAACAAAGGAGTTGCAGGTGGGAAAGAAAGTTCTCCTATTTCAGTCAAGGTTGAAGCTAACAACAGGAAAGTTGAAGTCCAAATGGGTAGGCCCGTATACCATCGTCGCCCTCAGAGCGAATAGGGCAGTGGAACTTCAAGGGAATGATCCAAACTCAAATTCCTTTCTGGTTAATGGTCATAGGGTAAAACATTTTAGGGACACAATGGAAGAAATTCCATTGGGCACGACCTGTTTTCTCGCCTGAATGGGTCAGTTGGTAAACATCCTGGAAGGTTTACTTGATCAGTTGAACGAAGCATGTCGAATCATGAATGGATCAAGTGAATCTCTAGGATGTTTACGGACTTGTAAATATTTGTGAATGGATCAGTTGGTAAATAGTGTTTAATTCCACAAGGAAATTAAACAAAAGGGGCGTGTGATACAAGGAAAATATTCACATCCCCAATTAATTAGACATAGATATTAATTTGGTATTTATTTGAACCAAAAGGGATTCCACAAAATAGGATACAATCATATTCTCCTCTACAATAGAGGGGGCCGAAAATTTGGCTTAATTAGCCACAAGGGATTAATTCAAACTTTAATTTAATTATGGTGAGGAATTAAAGTGTGACAAGATTTAATTGAATTTACAACAATGAAGGGAATCAATAAGGTACCAATTAACTCAAAGAAATAATCTATCCTCCCTCAAGAATAGGCTAGGGTTCGAAATTAATTGAATCCAAGAAAGAGAATATAGTTTCCAATAATTGGAAAGGCCGAAGAATAGCCACTATATTAGGCTAGCACAAAATGCATGATCTTATTTAAATTAATTCCCCACATTGAAAAATATAAATAACACTTCCTTCCAAATCACCCAAGACAATTTATTCCACGTAGTCAACTCAATCACGTAGCAACAATTAAATTTCAAAAATGAAATTTCCAATTGACATATTAAAATAAAAGTCGCAAAAATTTTGGGATGTTACATCCTTCCCTTCTTAATAGAAATTTCGTCCCGAAATTTGACCGTCTCACATAAACAACTCGGGGTACTTTTCTTTCATTCTATCTTCTAACTCCCACGTGGCTTCCTCGGGACCATGGTGTTTCCACAACACCTTCACGTTTGCTATCGACTTGTTTCACGACTCTTGCACCTTCCGATCTAGGATTGCCTCGAGCCTTTCCTCGTAGCTCATGTCGGGGGTTAAGATCACTTCCTCTCGATGAATCACATGTTTGGGGTCGAACACGTACTTGCGCAACTGCGACACATGGAACATGTTGTGCACATTCCCAAAGCTGGGAGGTAACGCCAAGCGGTACGCTACAGGACCTACTTCATCGATAATCTCGTACGGCCATACAAAACGCGGTTTCAGCTTGCCTTTCACTCCAAATCTCACAACTCCTTTTGTCGGGGATACTTTCAGGAATACTTTGTCACCAACATTGAATTTGATCTCCGTTCGGCGCACATCAGCATACGACTTCTGCCTAACTTGAGCTTCTTTGATCCTTGCGCGGATTTGATGCACAATTTCGGTCATTTCCCTTATAGCGTCGGGTCCTAACATCTTCCTCTCGCCAACTTCATCCCAATAGAGTGGGGATTGACACTTCCTGCCATACAATGCTTCATACGGAGCCATATCGATCGTCGCTTGATAGCTATTGTTGTAGGCAAATTCAACCAACGGTAGGACAGTTTCCCAACTTTCCCTTCGATCTAAGACAACGGCTCGCAGCATATCCTCAAGCATTTGAATCGTCTTCTCTGACTGCCCGTCTGATTGCGGGTGATAAGCAGTGCTGAAGTTCAATTTTGTGCCCAATTCTCGTTGCAAACTCATCCAAAACTTTGATGTGAACTTCGTATCACGGTCGGATACAATGGTCTTTGGCACTCCATGCAAACGTACAATCTCGCTCACGTAGAGTTTAGCTAACTTTTCCGCTCCATAAGTAATTCTAATTGGTAAAAAGTGTGCGCTTTTAGTCAGTCGATCGATGATCACCCAAATCGCAGTGTTGCCCTTTTGTGACTTTGACAAACCCGTCACGAAATCCATGGCTAGATGCTCCCACTTCCATTCGGGAATTTCAAGCGGTTGCAAATTCCTATATGGCCGTTGGTGTAAGGCCTTCACTTGTTGACATGCTAGACATCGCTCCAAATACGATGCTACGTCCCCTTTCATTCCATTCCACCAAAAACGCTGTTTCAAGTCTCGATACATCTTCGTGCTTCCGGGGTGAGCAGTGTAAGGGGTGTCATGTGCTGCACTCAAAATCTCATCTTTTAGCGCCTCATCGCTCGGCACATACAATCGTCCATCGAATGTAAAAGCACTGTCTGCCGCCTGACGATAATGATCAAGTTTCTCGGCTTTCGCCTTCACACGTAATTCTTCCAACTTCTCATCACGTCGTTGGGCGTCTATGAGCTTGGTTCTCAAGTCTGGCTCAGTTACTAGTGTTGCTATTCTTCCTCCTACTGTCTCGGGCGCTTTCACTATCTCCAATTGCATTCTGTCGAAATCACGAATCAACGCTTCCTCTTGCGTTAGGAAAGAAGCCAATTGAGGTTGGTTCTTCCTACTCAAAGCATCGGCTACTACGTTCGCCTTGCCCGGATGATAGTGAATAGCACAGTCATAATCTTTCACAATCTCTAACCAACGTCGCTGTCGCATGTTTAGCTCCTTCTGCTCGAAGAAGTATTTGAGACTCTTGTGATCCGTATATATCTCGCATATCACTCCATAGAGATTGTGTCTCTAAATTTTCAGTGCATGCACCACTACTGCTAACTCCAAATCATGGGTCGGAAAATTAAGCTCATTGGGTCTCAACTGTCGGGAAGCATATGCTATCACCTTCCCATCTTGCATTAACACGCATCCAAGTCCTACTTTTGATGCATCAGTGTAGACGGTGAAGTCCTTGTCGGCTGCCGGCACTGCTAGAACAGGTGTTGTGGTCAACTTTTCTTTCAACAGTTGGAAACTCGCCTCGTATTCCGGCATCCAAACCACTTTGATCCCTTTCTTCAACAATTGTATCATTGGTCTCGCGATTTTAGAGAAACCCTCGATGAAGCATCGGTAGTATCCCGCCAATCCCAAGAAACTGCGGATTTCACTCGGTGTTTTCGGCGATTTCCAATTTTGCACAGCCTCGACCTTTGCAGGGTCTACTTGAATCCCATTTGCCATCACGATATGACCAAGAAAGTTCACTCGAGTCAACCAAAATTCACACTTACTAAACTTGGCATAAAGCTTCTCCCTTTGTAACTTTTCCAACACAGTTTGCAGATGCCCTCCATGTTCATCCTCGTTCTTCGAGTATACTAAAACATCGTCGATGAAGACTAACACGAACTTGTCGAGATACTCATGGAAAACTCAGTTCATCAAGTCCATGAAGAAAGCCGGGGTGTTGGTTAGCACAAATGGCATCATGACGAATTCATAATGGCCATAACGAGTGCGAAAGGCAGTCTTAGGCACATCCTCTCGTCGGACCTTTAGTTGATGATATCCCGACCTCAAGTCCATTTTTGAAAATACGCCCGCCCCTCGAAGTTGGTCAAACAAGTCGTCGATTCTTGGCAGTGGGTACTTATTCTTCAAGGTCAACTTGTTGAGCTCACGATAGTCGATGCACATCCTCATCGTTCCATCCTTTTTCTTTACGAACAACACAGGCGCTCCCCATGGTGATACACTAGGTCGGATAAATCTCAAATCTAGCAGTTCTTGCAACTGAATCTTCAATTCAGCCAACTCTTTAGGGGCCATTCGGTATGGTGCTTTCGATACTGGCGCAGATCCAGGTTCTAAGTCAAAGGTAAACTCCACTTGTCTGTCGGGCGGCGGTCCAGGCAAAGTTTCAGGGAACACGTCGGGAAAGTCTCGTACTACTGCCACGTCTTCCACCTTCAAGTCTTTCTTCTCCTTTCCATTCAAGTACACAAGATACGCCGGACGCCCTTTCTTGATCATCGTGGTTGCTTGTAAAGCAGAGATTATGGAGGTTCGTCGGTTCATGGAAATCCCATACAAGCTAGTTGAATCTTTGCTAGAGGATCGAAAAGAAATTTGCCTCTCCTTGCAATGTTGCATCAAAACTCAGAATATGTATCAAGAATACAAACTTTAATCAAACAGTCTTGACTTGGATATGAACCGATTTCGAATTGTAACAATTGGTTATGATCATCCCCACGGAGCTTTAAAGAACATGAGATAGGTCATGAATATGGGATGGAATCGAATTAATGTTAATTCTCATAGTAGGCTACTCAACAAGACAATTCCGTTGTTCGGCCGAATTTGAAAGATCAACACATCAATGGGATAATGACTTAAAGGGTTGCGGAAAGAAAAAAAAATGATCAGTTGTATGAGGATTGAGAAATGTAGGCAGTTGTCACAAAGCGGTACTGATCATGGTTCAACGAAAATCATAATATGGAATGATAGAATCACATCAATGGGTTCATAAGTTTGTGAAAGGCAACCAAAGTCAAAGGGGCTTTTGAAAAAAATCAAGTGGATTAAGCTTGTTAAGGCAAGGTACAAAATGTAGGCCTTAACTTCGTTTTGTAAAAAGCAAGGTTCTATTATGGAACTGAACCAAAAAAGACTTTCACTTAATGAGAAAGAACTTGACACAGACATGTTACAAAATGAAAAGCTGAACAAAAGTTCAAAGAAGAATATCCCATAGAAAACATGTCTGCGAAACGTGCCTATATTGAAGGACATGACTGCAAGCAGCCTTAGGTATGAAATTCAATAGCAAAGGCTCACAAAGTCAAAATATTGTTCGTATAAATAATAAGTCAAAGAAGACTACAATCAATCCAAGTGTCCAAAGTAATGAAGGCAACACCACTCCCCAAGAATTGAAAGTGAGTTATGACTCAATGGAGGAAAAGAAATAATAAGCATCACTTGCAAGGGGTGAATGAAACAAGCTGTTTAATAGACAAGGGCTCAAGGTTATTTGAAAGGTCCTGAAAAATAACTTCTTAGAATCCAAGTAAGAACTGTTGATTAAAATAGTTTGTTATAGCTATTAAAGTCGCACCACCTCGTTCATCTTTCGCAAGCCGAGAGTGGTAACATCGCTCTAAGAACTGTTGATTCCACGCTGAGATTCTTCGTGCCAATGCCACTAATAATGATAGTCGGAGTCCATATCTTCATAAAGTTCTCTGCATGTCATAACGATTATCCTCGCGGGATATTGTTGTCATTCTCGTGCTCCGTAGCAGGGTATGAAGATAATCTCCATCGTTTTGCCGCTTACGCACGATTACACTATACTAATTTAAATCGCGAGTATGACCGCTCGTCGTTGCATGAAAAATATCACTTAGCTTCAGCTCTTCTTGTCTCGCACCTTGACTTAAGGGTTTGCCTCAACTTTCATATTCTCGTACGTTTCATTGCTCAGAGAAGCAATAGTTAAGTTTTCAACTTAGAACTACGATTCGCGCGGTCAACTAGGCTTATATTTTAGGTACTCTAAGTTCACAACACAATTCGTCATCTCATAGATCATCATCTACCACAATTTACTTCATTCAGACCTCAAGATAAACACACAACATTTTCACATCCCATAGCAAAACACTTTCGAACTTCACAATTATATTCACAACTTTTGAAACAAAATTTCTTTACACTTTCACACTTTCCCAAAAAAAAGTTTTTTTTTTCACATCTCACTTTTAAAGTAAAAGTTTTGACTCAAATTAAAACGTACTTTCGCATCAACTTCCATCATTCGTATAAAACACTCCATAGAATAACGCATCATACTTCGCACCTCATAACATACATAACATCACACTTCCATAGCTTAATTTTCCAAACGAAAAAGTTAATCTGATTTAATTTTTTTTATATATATATATATTTTTTTTGAACAATTCATAAACACAACATTTTCGATTGATCAATTAATTTTCCCCTAAAGAAAGAACTAACATGTTTTCATTTGAAGTTCAAGGATATTGCAAAACATAAACATTTTTCCTCAATCAAACAATTTTTTAAAATTACCAACAACTTTCCACAATATAAACATTTGTATTCCAAACAAAACACTCATGCGCTTCACATATATGTTTGAAACAACATTCTTAGATTACACATTTTTTTTCAAAAAAAATTTAACATTCTCAAAACAACTCATCCACTTTCGTACTTCATGTAAAACACTCCATCATCCTATGTTCACATGCTCACGTCGTAGTACTTTCACACATATAACACATACTTAGGTCATCATACCAATCATGCTCATGTTCCACATAATCATATCATCACAGTATCATTTTCACACATAACGTTTATTCACATGCGTACACTTGCCAAAACATCCTCATCATATCCTCACTTTCTTTGGTTGAGCGTGATGCTTTAGATGTTGAGCCTTCGTGACACGTCTAGTCTAAGGTTCACTAATCTAGACTTAAGGTAAAAGAAGACTCTCGAACCAGAGCGAAAGAACCTGGATCTGATACCACTCTGTTACGACCGCCCATACTAGGGATAATAAAACGAGGAGGTCGTGACCACATGAAAGCAATAAAGGAGAACAATTAAAGGACGACAGTTCATATGAAAGACCCAATTAACTTAGGAAGGAGAATATTTTAGTTCATTGAAAAGTTAAGCATCGGATTTTAGTTCAAAATACTTAATGTCATAATTACAATATCAAATAGTGCGGAGATTTCTAGCAAACAATTTCTCAAAAAAAACAACGGAAAAATAAGTATCAAAAATCCAATTAACTCCTAAAAGAACATTTGTTTTAGTTTACAAAAACCATTTTAGAGTAACGAAGTAAGCAGCGGGTTAAAGTCTCAAAGTATTTGACAAGAAAAAAATCGTACGAAATAAAATAAATTCTTGCGACACAGTTTCAATAATAGCAGCGGAAATAGGTTGTCAAGAGAGTCATAGGATGACGCCTATGCATGAGGACACAATGCATCCACAATTCCTAGGCCGACACAACTCCATCGCAACATCCCGCTCAACCTGCACATAGGGAAAACATATGCAGGGCTGAGTACTTGTTGGACTCAATAGGCTCATGCCGGAAACATTTTATAACAATTATGTCATCCATACCAGTGATCTCTAGTTTTACATGTAGTTAAAAAATATCATCGAGAACAAAAAAACGTTTCATAGACAGGCCAGTCAAACAATCTCCCCATTTTCTCAACAATCCATCTGAAGGGGCTGGCAGCGGAAGCGTGCGTAACAAAACGGATCACATGAATTTGATCTATTTAGCAGATTATTTAGACAAAATCTATTCGCGTAATTATCACATGTATCATGCTCATAACTTGAATTAAAACATGCTTTAGCACATTAAATTCCTAAAACATGTTTACTACGGAATTAGCCAATTTACCTCGTTGATTCAATCAAGAATCGATGATGGCTTGCTCCGTCTCCACTTGAAGATCTTCAATACAAGACCTCGGATCTTCTGACTGGTGTCCCGGACTATACGCTGATATTTGTGTGGGCAAATCTCACCAACGTACTAGGACTCGAATAATGGAAGACAGAACTTAGCTCACGGAGGAGAGCACAATTTTCAAAAATTCTCTTAAAGGAAGGGGACGAAAATTTTATGAATAAATTGTTGTGTTTTCTGTCTCCTTTATTCTCCTATTTATATAAGTCACATATTGGGCCCAGTCAGGGATCTAAGGAAGAATCTGGAACAGGCCTCACCCAATTAGCTTTTTACTAATTAAATTGAACCCACAATTTAATATAAGCTTATATTGAAATATTACGAGCAGCCACTACAGAAGTAATATTGCACTGCCTTCCAAATCCGAAATTACAAGTATTCCGGGTTTCCTTTAATTGTATTTGATTTATTTCTCGCGCATAAGATGGAAACATCCATTAATTAATTAATGTCTACTATAGACTTAATTAATTAACATATTTCGAATTCCACGAGTGGACTTAGCAAGAAACTCTTATTTATTATTCATAGAGTAATCCAACTCCAACTAGCTAGGTTCCGAATAATAAAACCTCGTTTCGAGCTCCTCTTGTGGATGTTATCAAACGAGACTCTCCTCGCGCACGTTTCAACATAATAGCAATCCTAGCACCTCTAGATAATGATCACCACTACCCAATATACCTGGATCGTTGGGTTACGAAAAACCCGCACCTTTGGTAAGTCAAAGTAGTGGATACTCAATATCGTATGCTCAATGCTAACGTACATTGATTAAGAAATTAATTCTCAAGACCTCGTCTTTCAGTAGATAGCATAAAGACTCGTCTTGTTGTTAGATCCATTCAGTGCTATACCACACCAACGTCATCTTATTTCAATAAGGTTTAGAAATAATCGGACTGACATTGCAACCTTTCACGATAGGTAGCCAGGCCTATCTAGGTTGTGAAATTCTTATTTTTCTTTGTTTAGAATTGACCGTGTTACCTTAAATTGGACGACGCCCACAACCGGTCTACTAAAACAAAGACTTAGACTTTGTTACGTTTGCTCATACATTTAAATATGCAATAAACAACCATTAAATGTAAAACATAACAACATTATGACAAAAATAATATGTTGCATTTATTGGAAAATAACCATTAGAGTTTTACAGTATCCAATCACTCGAAAGGTGATTTCTAGTATACAAAACCCTAACAATCTCCCACTTATACTCAAAACAGCTTTCGAGTAGACAAAATGGTAGTGCACACGTCTTAAATATCTCCCACTTATACTGAAAGCGAGTTGAGGTCTTGAGTGAGTCGAACTCCCATCCCTTCTACGTGGCAATCGAACGGTTTTACCGCCAAAGCCTTTGTAAAAGGATCTGCCAGGTTGTTCTCTGACGCAATCTTGACCACTTTTATGTCTCCTCTCTGCACTATATCTCTAATGATATGATACTTCCGCTCTATGTGTTTGCTCGCTTTGTGAGCTCTTGGTTCTTTCGAGTTTGCCACAGCACTAGAATTGTCACAATAAATGGTGATGCTCTTGGGCAGATTCGAAACCACACCTAAATCCATAAGGAAGTTCTTGAGCCATACAACCTCTTTTGCAGCCTCCGAAGCGGCCACATACTCGGCTTCCATGGTCGAGCTTCACACTCTTCCAAATTACGGCTCCACCTCCTAAGGTGAACACATATCCTGAAGTAGATTTTCTCGAGTCCTGATCAGATTGAAAGTCTGAGTCAGTATATCCCAAAGGACAGAGCTCGGCTGCATTGTAAACTAGAGCATAGTCCTTAGTCCGTTTAAGGTACTTGAGTATGTTCTTTACGGCAGTCCAATGTCCTTGGCCCGGATTCGACTGATATTTTGCCACCATGCCAACAGCAAAGCAAATATCTAGTCTAGTACAAAGCATAGCATACATGAGACTTCCAACTGCCGAAGCATATGGAATCCTTCTCATTGTTTGTATCTCAGACGGCGTTTTAGGGCACATCTCTTGAGATAAATGGATGCCATGTCTAAAAGGTAAGAAACCTTTCTTGGCATCCTACATGCTAAAACGACTAAGTACTGTTTCGATGTAAGATTCTTGAGATAAGCACAATATCTTCTTATCTCGATTCCGAAGAACCTTGATCCCGAGGATGTGTCCCGCGTCTCCCATATCCTTCATCTCGAACTGGTTTGATAACCATGTTCGAACTGATGACAACATCTTTTTATTGTTTCCAATTAGAAGAATGTCATCTACATATAAAACTAAGAACACCACATTCCCCTTATCAACTTTCTTATACACGCAGCTTTCACTTGGGCACTTTTTGAATCCAAACTTGCAAACAGTTTGATCGAAACATTGGTTCCACGATCTGGATGCTTGCTTGAGGCCATAAATGGCCTTCTTAAGCTTCCAAACCATGTGTTCTTTGCCCTTTATGGCATATCCTTTGGGTTGTTCCATGTAGATGGTCTCCTCAAGACTGCCGTTTAGAAATGCAGTCTTAACGTCCATCTGCCATACATCCCAATCCATATAAGCTGCAATAGACAACAGTATCCGGATCGATTTGAGCATGGCCACTGGGGAGAAGGTCTCATCATAATCGATGCCTTCCTTTTGGGTATACCCCTTAGCCACTAGTCTTGCTTTGAAGACTTTAACTCGTCAATCGGGTCCACATTTACGTTTATATATCCACTTGCTCCCAATGGCAGTACAACCTTCGGGTAGGACGGACAAATCGTAGACGTCTTTGTCTATCATAGATTATAGTTCCGAATCCATTGCTTTTACCCATTCGCAATGATCGATATCTGCCTGCGCCTCCGCAAAGTTCCAGGGATCTAATACATTGCTGTCCGAGGAGTGATCCATAGATTCTCCTAAACCAATGTATCTGTCGGGCTCATGTGAGACCCTCCCACTGCGGCGCGGCACTACAATATTTTGAGTAGAAGTTGAAGTTTCGGGAATTGTTTGTACACTTGGTACTTGTTCTTGGTTAATGGAACTTGTGATTGAAGTTAGCTCATCAAGAGCCACTTCACTGCTGGGTTTATGATTCATTACATAGTCTTCCTCTAAGAATGTCGCGTGAGTGCTCACAATGACTTTCTTATCTCGGAGACTAAAGAATTCATAACCTTTCGTTCCTTTGGGGTATCCTATAAACAAACATACCTCCGTCCTAGATCCTAGCTTAGTTGGATCCTTTTCCAATACATGAGCCGGGCAACCCCAAACCTTGAGATGTGCTAGATTGGGCTTACGCCCAGTCCACAACTCATATGGAGTTTTAGGTACGGATTTTGATGGTAAATTGTCTAAAATGTGACTTGCGGAAAGCAAGGCATGTCCCCAAAACGAAATAGGCAGACGTGCATAACTCATCATCGATCGAACCATGTTTAATAAGGTCATGTTCCTTCTTTCAGCCACGCCGTTCTGCTGGGGCGTGCCCGGCGCAGTCAGTTGGGATTGAATTCCCACTTCCGATAAGTAGTCCAAGAATTCGGCACTGAGGTATTCGCCTCCACGATCAGATCGTAGGCATTTGATATTCTTCCCATGATACTTCTCCACAAGAGTCTTAAAGTCTTTAAACTTGTCAAAAGACTCTGACTTGTGACGCATCAAGTAGACATATCCAATTTTCGAGAAGTCATCAATAAATGTGATGAAGTATCGAAAACCACCTCTTGCCTCAGTTGACATTGGTCCACATACATCGGAATGAACGAGTTCAAGTACTTCCTTGGACCTATTGCCCTTAGCCTTAAAAGGCCTCTTGGTCATCTTGCCTTCTAAGCATGACTCACACTTATGAAAAGGTTCCTCCTCTAGACCTTTGATAAGATCTTGTTGAACAAGAGAATGGATCCTCCTTTCATTGGCATGACCAAGTCTAAGGTGCCACAAGTACGTTTCGTTCATTGAACTTGAAGGTTCTTTTCGCTTCTTTGAAATTTTCGATGTTGTATTGAGTTCTGATTTGCGATTATTAAACTGTGTAGAAGTGATTGTGTACAGATTGTTTTCCATGATACCACGACAGATATAAGAACCATCTTTCTTAATAACACAGTTGTCATTAAAAGAAATCGAATATCCATCATAAACCAATTTAGAAACCGAAATTAAATTTCTTCTAAAAGAATGTATCAACAAAACATTCTTCAAAATAAAAAATCTATCACTACTAAAACGCAAATAAATGTCTTCCACTGCAACGGCCGCCACTTTGGTAGCGTCGCCCAGCTGGACTTCGATCTCACGATCATGTAGCCGTCTTGTCACCTGCAATAAGTCAGGATCAAAACAAATATGATCAGTGGCTCCTGTGTCAATAACCCAAGTGCAAATTGATGTCAAAGTCAAACAAGACTCGACAACTAGAGCCTAGTGCATACCTGTAGCCTTGCCCCGTTTAGGACAGTCTGGCTTCCAATGCCCCTTTTCTCCACACTTGAAACACTTCCCCGTGAGCTTCTTGTTAGCCCTCTTTTTCTTCTTTCCCTTAGCTATCTTGGCCGGTCCTGAGTTCGGTGCCTGCCTTTTTCCTTTGCTAGGCTTTAAGCCAGAGGAACGAAGTGCCGAAATCATCATGGCCGCCTTAGCCTGGACCATAAGGTCCTCTGCCGACAGGAGTTCAGTCAACAGCTCTGCCAAGGTATAATTCCTTTTGTTCATCTCGAAGTTGAGCTTGAACTGTTGGAAGCTAGGGGGAAGACTTTGAAGGATGATAGTCACCTGGGACTCGGGATCGATCGTCCCTCCCAATACCTCAATTTGGTTGAGGTGGCCCATCATCTCGAGGACGTGGTCCCTCACAGACGAGCCTTCCTTCATTGTCTTCGACATGATACTCCGAAAGGCTTGAGACTTCGCAGTTCGATTCTGAGTACCAAAAAGATTTTTGAGATTCTGCATAATCTCGGCGGCTGTTTCCATGGCTGAATGCTGATGCTTGAGTACTGAAGACATAGAAGCCAACATGTAGCACTTAGCCATCGCATTCGCCTTATGCCACCGTTTGTGTGCATCTCTGACTCCTGCCGCAGCGGTAGCCGCCGGCACTGGAGGTCGCGGGGTGGTGAGCACAAAGATGTATTCATCTGCTGTGAGAACAATGTCCAAATTTTGTTTCCATTCTATGTAATTTTGGCCCTCGAGTTTATTTTCTTTGAGAAATGCGGAAAGAGGATTGAATGACATATTGACGATTTGATTTGCACTGCAAAACAGAGTACTTTATTATTGTCATAAACTTATGTAAGAAGTTTGATTAGATTAACCATAAAACTTTTCAAAATCTTACAACTGTAAAATTAAAATTTTGTACCCTCCAGAGGAAGTCAATACGCATTAAAATCTTACAATTTTACTGGTCACAACACCGACGAATAGTCCAGAGACCACAGAGTGGCATGGCCGCCTAATGTTGCCTAAGCAAGACCATCTCTTTAGCATTACAGAGTCTCATTTCTACAACACACTCTCATAACAATGCTTATGTGCTGCTAACAAGATCAAGCTATCTCATAAATTCTGTGTGAACTTCTGAATCTCGCAGTTTCTTAGGATTATTGTCCCCACAGAGCAGGTGGCGATAATATTCGAAACTATATTCTAGTTCATACTATTTATATTTGAGAAGTCCGCCCTCATGAACTGTCACGACCGCCCATACTAGGGGTAGGGGTACCACAAACGCGGCGATCGTGACCGGCATGTATGGATAACATTTTAAATGAAAACTTAATTAACTTAAAGAAAAAAAACATTTTAGTTTAAAGAAGTTTAAGGTTATAATTTAACTATTGATTAGAAATGACTTATGAAAACTATTTTTAAAAGAAGCAGCGGAGAAAATAAACTTAAAGAAAACCAATTAACTTCTAAAGTAAAACATTTAATTTAATTCACGGAAAACACCATTTTCAAATGACAACGTAATTACTTGGTTAACACCTAATACAACCGTACATGTTCAAACACAATACGAAAGGATTAAAGTCTTGAGACATAGTTCAAAATATAGCAGCGGAAAATAAGGTTTAAAGAGAGTCAAGGATAACGCCTATGTATGAAGACACAACGCATCCTAGGTTCTTAGGCCAGCTCAACATCCACCGCAACATCCCGCTCAACCTGCACATAAGAAAAAAATATGCAGGGCTGAGTACTTGTTGTACTCAATGGGCTCATGCCGAAAACATTTTAATAAGTTATGTCATCCATACCAGTGATCTCGAGTTTTAAGTAGTAGGAAAAATATCACGAGAAACACAAAAACGTTCAAGTCTGGCCAGACAATTTATCTCCCCACTTTTCACATCAATCCATCAATCACATCACAGTGCGACGAAAGTGTGGCCACACTATTCGCCCACGAGACCGGCCGACTTGCAAGGACGGCTCACGATCCCACCAGTGTACACAGCCCGATAGGGTTTGCGGCTCTACTCGGACCCGAATTCGTTTCACAATACAGCCATATAGCCTAACGGAGTAAACTCATACGAACTAGGCATCAGGCACACAATCTCATAACAAAAACAACATGGCATGACATAACAGTTAAACCACCCTTATATCTACACATAATATTTTTCGGAAAAGTAAAGAGGTTTGAAAAGAAAGCCCACCTCGTTCTCTTAGCAATTCACAACCCAACTTAGCAATTCTCGATCCTCGAGTTCACGAGCACACAACACCTTTGTCAATGACAACACAAGTCAGCCTCACACAACATCATATTACTATGCATGTCCTATCGTTTCTCTCATCGCCTTTCTCAATTTCCCCAACCCGACATACGTCACATAGGTGGAAAGACACACGTATCACATTTCAACTCATCACACGTGATCACGTCATTTAAACACGTTCCTTGGACATACATGCATCATATAACACTTTTTAAACTTGAAACTAGGTGTCATTTTAGCAAGGCAGAAAACTGGCAGAACTGCGCGACCGTTTTGTAAAAATCACAATAAATTCACCCGACTTCAAAAGGAGCTAAATTTTGGTCACAATACAGAGGACACATTCAAGTTCATCCATGAAAATCTTCACACCGAAATCAGGTCATTTAGTCAGTCATATCACATATAAAGCTCTCTGGTCGGAACATACAATTTCTGACAGTATTGCGCAGTTTATTTGAAAAATTCACCATAAATTCATCCAATGCCCAAAAAGGCTGAAAATTTTACACGACTCAGAGGACACTTCACATTTTCATATAGTTCAAGAATCACATCAATCAGAGGTCATTTGATCGGTCAAACAGAAAACGAAACATTATTGGCGAGAACACAAGTTTCTGGCAGATTTGCGCAGTCAACTTCAAAAATTTATTAAAAATTCATTTTTCGACAAAAAGGGCTGAAATTCACACGAGACACAGAAAACACCTTGAAGTTTACTCAGTAAAAATTTCATATCAAAATTAGATCGTTTGTTGGGTCAATTACAGATCAGAAGCTACTGGTCGTACTCCTCAGATTTCAGGTTCATAGTTTCGAAAATAGGGTTTTCTTCTTCCATCGAACAAACACAAATTTTTCATGCTTGAAACACACAAAGTCTTGCTTAAAAGTTTCTCATAAACATGTTTGCACATAGACTCACATCATTCACCAAATATTCCAATCCAACTTCACATGAATTCAATCAAAAACACATAACCATCAAAGTTCTTATGCAATCACACTTTCCCACCGATAAATTTTGCGATCTATCAATCCTACACCCTCTATATGCATGTAGGATTCAAGAATAAAGTTTCAATGAAAGAGATGAGGAGAAAACTTAGTTATACCTTCTCGAATCACGAAAACAAACGGTAGAAACACGAATGTAGGCGATTCGTCGGAGACTCTTGAAAATAAACTTCAATGGATGCAAGAACAAGGATGAATAGAGGATTTTTGGAGAGAATATGGAGAGGGAGAGGAGAGGCACGAAATTTATGAGGGAGATGGGGGCTAGGGTTTAGTTTAGGTGATTATATAGTCCTAGGTATAATCCCATAAATTAATTAATTAATAAATTATGGAGGAATAAAATAAAGGACAATAAATAAAATCCCACAATTAAAAGGAAGGCAAGTATTTCGAAAATTATGGCTAGAAATTTAATAAGGAATTTATTTGGTATTTACTTGGAGAGAAATAGATTCACAATTTAGGAAATAAAACAATGAATATTCCATAAACAAGGGAACAAAATAAATTAAATCTCCAAGTAGGAAATAATGAGGGAGGGGAGAAAATCTTGATGGTGTGCACAAGGAAATTATTTAAATCCTCAATTAAATAGAATAGGATTTAAATTTGGTAATTTCTTTATAGTAAAAGACTCTCATAAAATAGGCAACAATTAAATAAGTTTTCCACAAGGAAATTAAGCCAAAACGTGTGGGATGGAGACACAATAGAAGGAAAATATTCACATCCCCAATTAATTTGGCTTAGGTATTAATTTGATATTGAATAAAAGGAATTTCACAAAATAGGAAGCAAATATATTCTCCTCTACAAATAGGGGGCCGAAAATTGGCTTAATTAGCCACAAGGAAATAATTCAACTCTTAATTCAATTGGGGTGAGGGAATAAAATGTGGCAAGATTTAATTGGATTTAATTTGGACTCCCAAAATAATTAATTAAATCCAAGAAAGAATAAAATTCCCAATAATTAGAGGGGCCGACAATTGCCACTTTTTTTTTGCTAGAACAAGATGCCTGATTTTATTTAAATTGATTCCCCACATTAAAATATAACTAGCACTTCATTCCAATTTCCCCATGATGATTTATTCCACATAATCAAACTCAATCACGTAGCAACAAATTAAATTTCATAAATGAAATTTCCAAACGACGAATATTAAATAAAGGTCACAAAAATTTGGGATGTTACATGAACTTGCTATTTTCTTAGGATTATTGTCCCCACAGAGCAGGTGGCGATAATATTAGAAAAAGGCTTCATGAATTGCAGACCAATTGATGGAGACCATATACAAACGTTGAGTTCATAATTATAGCTTAGATATTTGGGTTATGGTTTTTCTTTAATTATCCTTAGCCTTGAGGCAGTTGAAGGCTTAATTAAATTCTGTTGATATTTAATCTACCGGATAATTAAATCTTTTATTAATTGGTATCTTCCATTAGGAATTATTGTTCTAGAATTTAATTCTTATTCATGTCTACTATAAGATATATCTAAAATAATTAAATTACTTAATTCTTAATAAGACATGAAAAATTAAATTCAAATTATTTCCATGTTCAAGATTAGGAAGAGATATTATATTATTTAACGTATTGATACATATCTATCCTTATTAGGATCTTAGATATATAAACATTAGGAAACTATTATATTATTCTTATCTATATCACCTAGGAATCAAAATAATATTATTTATTTCCATAGATATAAAAAATAATAAGATATTCCTTAAATGTAGATAAAATATTAGGAAACTATTAAATTATTATCATCCATATCTTCTAGGAATAAAATAATATTATTTAATTTCATAGATATAGATAATAATCAAAATATTCCTAAAATCTAGATAAATCTTCCAAAGAGATTTTATTTCCATTAAATAATAATATTTTAATGATATCTTTTAATAAAATAATTAAATAATCATTAAAATAATTCTTCATCGTTATCTCATCGTACGAGGTTCGCACGAACGATGAACGACGAAAATCCGACGAGTTCGTCGTTGGATCACGACGCACATGGCGTCTCGGCCACAGGCGCGCCATCGTCTCGGCCAGCAGGTCGTCGCGGTTCGCCAGCGTCTGGGCCAGGACGTGCGCGGAGGCGCAGCTCCTCTCGGCCAGCGGCGAGCATCTGTCACGGCTTCTCGGCCCGTTGGGTGCCGACATCTCTCGGCCAGCGGCGCGCATCCGTCGCGGCTTCTCGGCTCGTCGGGTGCCGACATCTCTCGGCCAGCGGCGCGCACGGTGGCGCGCCCGCTCTCGGCCAGTGTCTCGGCGCCCGTCTCGGACAACCAAGCCATCCGGCGGCGCGAGCTTCTTGGCCAGCGGCACACACGGAGGTGCGCCCGCTCTCGGCCTTCCGCCTAGGGTTGCGGCTCCCGACGCCCAGTGTCTCGGTGGTTCAGTTACGAGCCACCACACCACGCCAGCCACCATGTCGCTCTCGACGCAGGTGCGTCTGGGGCTAGCGGTCTCGGCCGGCGGCGCTCGCGAGCCCTTGCTCGCCTGCGCGTCGCCCCGTGATCCCGGCTCCCCGGCTCCCACTGTCTCAACATCCCTATCTCGATCGCACGTCTCGTACAATCGAGTAATTCAAGTTCTTGATTCGATAGTTCTTGAGTTCACCATGCATAATAAATTAAACAAAACACCAAGAACATGATTCGCAATCAAATAATACATGCATACATGAATTTCGCGAAATTTAAATCCAAATAATCAGAGCCAAAGACTGGCTCTGATACCAACTGAAGGGGCTGGCAGCGGAAGCGTGCGTAACAAAACGGATCACATGAATTTGATCTATTTAGCAGATTATTTAGACAAAATCTATTCGCGTAATTATCACATGTATCATGCTCATAACTTGAATTAAAACATGCTTTAGCACATTAAATTCCTAAAACTTGCTTACTACGGAATTAGCCAATTTACCTCGTTGATTCAATCAAGAATCGATGATGGCTTGCACCGTCTCCACGTGAAGATCTTCAATACAAGACCTCGGATCTTCTGACTGGTGTCCCGGACTATACGCTGATATTTGTGTGGGCAAATCTCACCAACGTACTAGGACTCGAATAATGGAAGACAGAACTCAGCTCACGGAGGAGAGCACAATTTTCGAAAATTCTCTTAAAGGAGGGGGATGAAAATTTTATGAATAAATTGTTGTGTTTTCTGTCTCCTTTATTCTCCTATTTATATAAGTCACATATTGGGCCCAGTCAGGGATCTAAGGAAGAATCTGGAACAGGCCTCACCCAATTAGCTTTTTACTAATTAAATTGAACACACAATTTAACATAAGCTTATATTGGAATATTACGAGCAGCCACTACAGAAGTAATATTGCACTGCCTTCCAAATCCGAAATTACAAGTATTCCGGGTTTCCTTTAATTGTATTTGATTTATTTCCCGCGCTTAAGATGGAAACATCCATTAATTAATTAATGTCTGCTATAGACTTAATTAATTAACATATTTCGAATTCCAAGAGTGGACTTAGCAAGAAACTCTTATTTATTATTCATAGAGTAATCAAACTCCAACTAGCTAGGTTCCGAATAATAAAACCTCGTTTCGAGCTCCTCTTGTGGATTTTATCAAACGAGACTCTCCTCGCGCACGTTTCAACATAATAGCAATCCTAGCACCTCTAGATAATGATCACCACTACCCAATATACCTGGATCGTTGGGTTACGAAAAACCCGCACCTTTGGTAAGTCAAAGTAGTGGATACTCAATATCGTATGCTCAATGCTAACGTACATTGATTAAGAAATTAATTCTCAAGACCTCGTCTTTCAGTAGATAGCATAAAGACTCGTCTTGCTGTTAGATCCATTCAGTGCTATACCACCCCAACGTCATCTTATTTCAATAAGGTTTAGAAATAATCGGACTGACATTGCAACCTTTCGCGATAGGTAGTCTAGGCATATCTAGGTTGTGAAATTCTTATTTTTCTTTGTTTAGAACTGACCGTGTTACCTTAAATTGGACGACGCCCACAACCGGTCAACTAAAACAAAGACTTAGACTTTGTTACGTTTGCTCATACATTTAAATATGCAATAAACAACCATTAAATATAAAACATAACAACATTATGACAAAAATAATCTGTTGCATTTATTGGAAAATAACCATTAGAGTTTTACAGTATCCAATCACTCGAAAGGTGATTTCTAGTATACAAAACCCTAACACCATCAATCACAATTATCATTCCATAGTGCGACGAAAGTGTGGCCACACTATTCGCCCACGAGACCGGCCGACTAGCAAGGACAGCTCACGATCCCACTAGTGTACACAGCCTGATAGGGTTTGCGGCCCTACTCAGACCCGAATTCGTTTCACAACAAAGCCATATAGCCTAACGGAGCAATCTCAGACAAACTAGGCATCAGGAAACAATCTCATAAACTAAAACAACATGGCATGACATAACAAGTTAAACCACCCTTATAACACCACATCATATTTTCGAAAGGTAAAGAGATTTGTAAAAGAAAGCTCACCTCGTTTGCTTAAACAACACAATACCCAACTCAAAGCAACTATCGTTCCTTGTGCTCACGTACACACAATCCCCTTGCCAACACCACAACACAATCAGCCTTCCATCAATACAAATTATCATGCATGTCCTATCGTTCCTTTCATCGTTCTCTTAAATTACCAACCCCAACATTCATCAACATAAGGAAAAACACGCCATAATATTTCTCAACTTATCACACATAATCACGTCATAAGATACATTCCTTGATCATACATGCATCATATAATTCACCCAAACTTGGCAACAAGTATTATTTTGACATAACAGAAATCTGGCAGAACTGCACAGTCGTTTTGTAAAAATCACCAAACTTCCATCCGACCTCATATGAAGCTAAATTTTGGTCACTACACATTAGACACATTCAATCACGTCCAGTTAAAATTTCACACCGAAATCATATCATTTGGTCAGTCAAAATATTAATGCAACCCTCTGGTCGTAACATAATAATTCTGGCAGTACTGCGCGGTTCGATTGAAAAATTTATCAAAACTTCATCCGATGTTCAATGAGGCTGCAATTTTCACTAAACACAGAAGACTCTTCAAATTTCATCCATTCAAAAATTCACATCAAGATAAGGCCATTTGGTAGATCAAATCAAGAACGAAACTCTCTGGGCGAGAATATAAGTTTCTTGCAGAATTGCGCAGTCAACTTCAAAAATTTATTAATAGTTCATCTTTCGTCAAAAGCAGCTGAAATTCACACACAACATAGAAAACACCTCAAAATTTACTCAGTTAAAAATTCGTGTCAAAATTCGATCGTTTGGTTGGTCAAACACACGTCGGAATTTACTGTCCGAACACTACAGTTTTCAGGCTTCACAATTTCAAAATTAGGGGTTCTTCCTCATTTATCCAAACACGATTTTTCATGCTTCCCACACAGAATCATGCTTCAAAAAGTTCTCCCAATCATGTTCTCATATAATCACATATCATTCACCAATGATTCATTCAAACTTCACACATATTCATTCAAAATCGCATATTCACAATTCTTCTCATACAAAACACAAATTCCCACTTATTAATTATGCGATCTATGATTCCTACACTCACTATATGCATGAGGGAATCAAGAACAATGTTTCAATTGAGAAGATGAGGAAAAGATTTTAGTTATACCTTCTTGAATCAAAAATCAAACGGTAGAAGCAAGTATTGACACGATTCGTCGGGAACTCTTGAAAATCCAACTCCAATGGATGCAAGAACAAGGATGGAAGGAAATTTTGGAGAGGATGAAGAGAGGAAGGAGAGGGAGAGGGAGAGGGACGAAAAAAAATAAGGAGGAATGGGGGCTAGGGTTTAGTTTATGTGATTATATAGTCCTAGGTTTAATCCCGCAAAATTAATTAATTATGGAGGAATAAAATAGAGGCCAATAATAAAATCCCACAATTAAAAGAAAGGCAAATTTTCGAAAATTTGGCTGGGAAATTAATAAGGAATTTATTTGGCATTTACTTGGAGAGAAATAGATTCACAATTTAGGAAATAAAACAATGACTATTCCATAAACAAGAGAACAGAATAAATTAAATCTCCAAGTAGGAAATAGTGAGGGAGGGGCCGAAAATTTTAAAGGTGTGCACAAGGAATTTATTTAAATCCTCAATTAAATAGAATAGGATTTAAATTTGGTAATTTCTTTATAGGAAAAGACTCCCATAAAATAGGTAACAATTAAATAAATTCCCACAAGGAAATTAAACAAAAGGGGCGTGTGATACAAGGAAAATATTTACATCCCCAATTAATTAGACATAGATATTAATTTGGTATTTATTTGAACCAAAAGGGATTCCACAAAATAGGAAACAATCATATTCTCCTCTACAATAGAGGGGGCCGAAAATTTGGCTTAATTAGCCACAAGGGATAAATTCAAACTTTAATTTAATTAGGGTGAGGAATTAAAGTGTGACAAGATTTAATTGGATTTACAACAATGAATGGAATCAATAAGGTACCAATTAACTCAAAGAAATAATCCATCCTCCTAATTAAAAACAGGGAATATTCGAAATCCCTCAAGAATAGGCTAGGGTTCGAAATTCATGTAGTACAACTTTGGGATAGTTTATTTTGGATTTAATTTGGATAAATATTCCAAAACAATTAATTGAATCCAAGAAAGAGAATATAGTTTCCAATAATTGGAGGGGCCGAAGAATAGCCACTATATTTGGCTAGCACAAAATGCATGATCTTATTTAAATTAATTCCCCACATTGAAAAATATAAATAACACTTCCTTCCAAATCACCCATGACAATGTATTCCACGTAGTCAACTCAATCACGTAGCAACAATTAAATTTCAAAAATGAAATTTCCAATCGACATATTAAAATAAAAGTCGTAAAAATTTTGGGATGTTACAGGATGCAAGCCCACCCAAGAAAGAGTTGAAGACGTTACCCCTTGGGTTGAAGTACGCTTATTTAGGGGGGTAGAAACTTTCCCTGTGATTATTAACAGCAAACTGACCGAGGAATAAGAAGGAAAGTTACTGGAGGTATTAGGAAGAAACATAAAAGCCATAGGGTGGACAAATCTGGTAGGGATTAGTCCGGATTTATGCATGCACCACATACGGTTGGAAGAGGGTGCCAAGGCACACAGAGGCCCTCAACGCAAGCTAAACCCGAATATGAGAGAAGAAGTGCTGAAGGAAGTATTGAAGCTGTTAGCCTTGAGAATCTTCTATTTCATTCTAGACAGTGAGTGGGTAAGTCCAGTGCACATGGTTATTGTTTTGAGAAGTTTTGAGAAGCTGAGAAGAAATGCTGGCAATTGTGTATTCTTTTGAGAAGTTTCGGCCTTACCTACTTGGATCAAAGGTTATTGTTTTCACTGATCACGCGGTAATTAAGTACTTGCTAGCGAAGAAAGAGTCCAAGCCTAGACTGATCAGATGAGTATTATTGCAAGAATTTGATTGGAAAGATAAGGATAAGGCGGGGACAGAAAACCGAGTGGCAGATTATTTAAGCCGGATAGCACAAAAAGGAGATGATGAGGATATCCTGGATGCCTTCCCGGAAGAACACATGTACTACATTGTGGCGCAGGCTAGTTTGATCAATTCGACAAATGCTGGTACTCTTGCTGACAAGTGAACTTGTGAATGAAGTAAGAAGGGGTGTTGAGCCATGGTTTGCTGGCCTGGCAAACCACCTAGTAACTGGAGAGCTACCATCATCTCCAGACGTCACCCGAGCTCACAAGTTGAAGATAAAGAGCGAGTCTAAATACTACTTTTGGGACGAACCCTATCTATGGAAGATGGGGACAAATCAGGTCATACGAAGGTGCATTCCAGAGTGGGACAAGGAGGATGTGTTAAGTCATTGTCATTCCCTCGCTTGTGGAGGTCATTTTGGCCCAAAGAAAATAACAAGGAAGATCCTGGATAGTGGGTTCTATTGGCCGAGTTTACATAAAGATTCATATGAGTTTTGTAAGAGGTGTAGCCGATGCCAACTAACAGGAGGAATCTCTACTTGTGATGAAATGCCGCAAGTGCCCATAGTGGTTTGCGAAATCTTTGATGTGTGAGGGATGGATTTTATGGGCCCGTTCCCTCCATCGTATGGCAACTCTTACATTTTAGTGGCTGTTGATTATGTTTCAAAATGGATCGAAGCCAAAGCTACCAGCACTTATGAATCGAAGAAGGTATCAAGGTTTTTGAATGAGAACATCTTTAGCCGATTTGGGGTGCCTAGGGCAGTGATCTCGGATCAGGGAACACATTTTTTCAACCGTACAATCGAGGCACTAATGAAGAAGTCTGGAGTCCACCACAGGTTATCTACCCCATATCACCCACAAAGCAATGGTCAAGCAGAGATATCAAGAGCATACTAGAGAAAACTGTTAATCCTTCATGGAAGGACTAGAGCAAGCGATTGAATGATTCTCTGTGGGCCTATCGTTCTAATTACAAGACGCCTATTGGGATGTCTCCGTATAAGTTGGTGTTTGGAAAGATGTGCCACTTACCTGTGGGGAAAGAGCACAAGGCGTACTGGGCAGTGAAAGAGGTGAACATGAAAGCTGAAGATTGTGAAGAAGAGAGGAACCTCCAACTAAAGGAGCTGGAGGAACTGAGGTTGGAGTCGTATGATTCCGCTATGTGGTATAAGGAGAAGACCGGGCTTTGGCACGAAAGGAATCTGTGAACAAAGGAGTTGCAGGTGGGAAAGAAAGTTCTCCTATTTCAGTCAAGGTTGAAGCTAATAACAAGAAAGTTGAAGTCCAAATGGGTAGTCCCGTATACCATCGTCGCCCTTAGAGCGAATGGGGCAGTGGAACTTCAAGGGAGTGATCCAAACTCAAATTCCTTTCTGGTTAATGGTCATAGGGTAAAACCTTTTAGGGATAATTCGGAGTCATGCACAATGGAAGAAATTCCATTGGGCACGACCTGTTTTCTCGCCTGAATGGGTCAGTTGGTAAACATCCAGGAAGGTTTACTTGATCAGTTGAACGAAGCATGTCGAATCATGAATGGATCAAGTGAATCTCTAGGATGTTTAGGGACTTGTAAATATTTGTGAATAGTGTTTTCTAAAATTAAGAAAAGAAAAAGCCAAACAAAATAGAAATTTCCTAAAACCAAAAAAATATTTTCGGAACTCTAGACTGATTGGATCAAGCTGCGAAACGAATCAATTTTCTCGAATTCATAATTTTAGTTGATCCAGTTAGCCCGGAGTCCAAATTTAGATAAGTAGTTTTGTAAAAATTTATTAAGTATGAGAAAATGAGTGACCGGCACGTGCCGGGAAAAAAGGGCGGAAAATGGAGTTTTTGGGGGGAAACTGAAGAGTCATGAATAGAATAGTGTATATTTGAATCCCCCGTACTCCACTCCCACAACTACTCCCCAAATTTCCCTCTGCAATTTCAGGCGAAAGCTAACCCTAGAAATCGATCCCGATCACTAGCATAGAAATCAATCCAGTAGGATGGAAGGAAAATCACAAGCAGCTTCAGGAAATGTATCCGCACCAAAACCCACCGTGAGTTTGAGGCTTGTGCAACGAGAAGGCGAAAAGTCGGGAGAAATTTCGGCCACTACAGTACCCCCAGATTTTTTTTCAAAGGGTGAATAATTTTCCTAACCCCAAAAATTTTATTCGAGGGCAAATAACTGCGAGAGTTTAATCACGTACTTAATTAAATCTTTGGATATCTTTCCACATTGTCGAGGAAAATACAAGGAGTCAAAAAAGGCATTCGTGGGCGCAAGCGGCAGACCGGTGTCGCACACGACGCCTCAGGCGGCCGCCGAATAATAAAAAATATGTAAAAATCGAGAAACGAGATAAAAGACTTTAATTAGGCATGCATACTAATTAGAAGTTTTCTCGCGCTAATTGTTGTGTTATATATTTATTCTAGAGAAAAAGTAACGCGAGACTCTAAAGGCGGAGTATGGAAATTTGTGTTAAGCGAACGAGGTGGGCTTTCTTCTACTATACAAAAATACCTTTTAAATGTTATTTTGGGCTTTGTACCAACTACGCTAAAATGCTTTGAGCACATTATGATGTGGAAAATATTTGAATGATTTGTCTTGCCGTGTTTGGATTTTGTAGAAAACCTATCTCCCTGGCTTTTTATAGGTTGTCTGGCTTTGCTAGATGTTTAAATCGGATTCGGATCAGAGTATGGTCTGCAAACCCTTCTTAGGATAGTGTACACTATGTGGGAACCGCGTGATATTTGTCGTGTATTTGGTCGGTTCAGTGATCGTTTGGAATGTGACCACATTCTTGGTTCTCGAGTTATTCTTATATTGTATGAACAACGAAAAATGTCTGCACATATGACTTTGATGAAAAAGGAAATATTTTAGTGTCTCGGACTTTTGAAAAGTATGATAAACCAAGAGCACTCACGGTGGCTTGACAAATCGATTTTTAAGAAATATTTTGGCATGTGTCCACTGAGAATGTTTTCAAGTACTTAGCCCTGCATATGTTTTAAAAATATGCAAGTTAAGCAATGACGGACGCGGTGGATGTTGAGTGGAGCCTCTGAAGTCTATTCGTGGCTATTGTATCGAATGAGTCATGTCTTCATACATAATGTCATTCTTTTCTCTTGAATGCTTCCGCTAAGACAAATGATTCGTTTGAACTTATCATTCATTTTCGAGTGACACTATGATTATAATAAGTCATTTCCCTTATTTGAGAATGTCCAAAGTCGATATTGCTTTGTTTCCCCTTTCTTCCCCCTTCTTAAATCCTCCCCTAGTCGTGATTTATCGTGCTTTCTATCCTTAAAAAGTGCAGGCGTGACATTTTAGTTCGTTTATTTTTTGTTTAGTGGGTTTATAGTGCTATATATGTATTTTTTGTATATGTATATTTTGTGTTATAGTGTGTGATGTGTAGTGTGTGTAGAGCATGTATTTTGTGCGTGTAGTTTTCTGTATATTTTGTATAATGTGTGTAGTGTTTTTCTGTATGTATGTTTAGTGTGTGTAATATGCACATTTTGTGAATAGTAAGTGCAGTGTATATTTTCTATATGTGTGTGTGTAGTGATTGTATTTTGTGTATAGGTCGTGTATTTTAAATATAATATGTATCCAGCATGTGCATTTTGTGTATAGTGTATTTATAGTGTGTATCTTTTATACATGTATATTTTGTGTATACTGTGTCTTGTGTAGTGTCTGTAGTGCATGTATTTTGTGTGTATACTGTGTCTTGTGTAGTGTGTGTAGTGCATGTATTTTTTATAATGTGTGCATTGTTTTTGTATGTTTAATCTGTTTATTTGGTTTTTAGCATTTGTAATGTGCGTATTTTGTGAATAGTGTTTATAGTTGTGTACTACGTGCAGTGTGTGTATTTAATTTAAATTTTTGTGTATTTTGTCTATATCGTGTGTAGTGTGTTTGCAGTACACGGATTTTGTTTGTAGTGTGTTTCATGTGTAATTTGTATGTAGTGTGTGTTTGTAGTGCATGTACTTTGTGTATATATGTTTCCAGTGTGGGTGTAATTGGTGTATTTTGCATATAATATGTATAGTTTGTGTATATTGTGTAATACGTGGGTATTTTGTTTATAGTGTGTGTTTGTATAGTGTGAGTGGTGTGTGTATGTTGTAGTATATATTTTTTGGATAGTGTGTGTAGCGCAATATTTTATTTTGTGTAGTGTGTGTATTGTGTGCAATGTATGTAGTGTGTAGAGTATGAAGTATGCGTATTTTGTGTATAAAGTGTGCATTCTATGTATGTTGTATGTAGTGCGTGTATATGTGTGGGAAGTGTGTACTTTGTGTTCTGATTATACTGTGTGTATAGTATGTGTATTTTGTGTTTAGTGAGGTGTGTGGATGTATAGTGTGTGGTGTGTGTATAGTGTGTGTTTGTGTGTATAGTGTGTGCAGTACGTGTAGTGTGTATTCGTGAAGTGTGTGTATATGTGTTTGCAGAATATTTAGTTTTTGTGATGTGTGCAGTGTGTGTATATTGTGTAGTGTATGTAGATAGTGTGTTTATAAGGTGTGCAGTGAATGTATGTGTATTTTATTTTATGTATAGTGTGTGTTTGGTGTATTGTGGTGTGTATTGTGTGTATTTTGTGTATAGTGTGTTTATATTTTGTATAGCGTGTGTATAATATGCAATTTATGCACTGTGTATTTTTTGCGGTGTATATGTATGTGTGCAGTGATTGTATTTTGAGTATAATGTGTCCATGGCGTGTATTTTTTGTATAGTTTGTTCATAGTGTGCTATGTATGTATATTTTGTAAACATATATTTTGTGTGTAGTGTATTTGAAGTGCATGTGTTTTCTGTATATGTGTGTGTAATTGATGTATCTTGCATATAATATGTGCAGTTTGTGTATATTCCGTAATAGAGGTGTGATCAATTGCTAAAATTCTTAAGTTGCTAAACTTGGTAAGGCACCGACAGCCACAAATGGAAATATATGGTCTCATCTGGAGCCATTCCCTCTCACCGTCTATGTTAATTTTTGTATGGAGACTCCTGGTAAACAGAGTTCCGATGGACTCAAAATTTCAATGGAGGAGCATCCAACTGGCATCGAAATGCAGATGTTGCAGGAGCGCAAGCATTGAAACCCGGGAGCACCTTTTTATTCAAGGAGAAGCTGTGGTTAAAATTTGGAGATATTTCTCGAATTGGTTTCCCGATGCACCACCGTTACACGCGGGGAACACGGACTTGGAACACCACATCTGAAGTTGGGTGATGAACATGACAAGGGGAAAGAAAGATCACGTTAGCATTATCATTCCTTGCATGATACATTGGACAATCTGGACGGAGAGAAATAATGTCATTCATAGGGGTGTGGTTTTCAAGTGACCAACAGAATTTGTCAACAGCTACAATGGATAATCTAGGCCAATAAACTAGAGAAGCAACATTGGATTGGATGCACCCCGAGTGCACAATTCACCTTCCCATGCGCCCCAACAAGAAGGAATTTGTCCACGACTGTGGTTAGATGGATTCCCCCATACCCAAATTGGATCAAGATAATCGACAAGAGGTGGGGGCATCGTCAGAGATGAGCACGAATAGATCTCGTGTGGGTTTGCTGATCACCTGAATGCGGCGTCCGGATTGGAAGCAGAGCTCATGGCGTTACTTAAGGGCATCAAAATAGCACAGAACTGGGGACATTAAATTTGATTGGAACTGGACGCGCAGGAGGTTGTGATGTGGATCCATGTATTTCATGATCCATTTCCCATGGAATTACCCATTTGTGATGCTTGATCTAGATATTTTTTTGTGAGACTGATTTTCAATTTACCAATAAAAACAAGAGGAAAATTATAGACCCAACAAGAACTAAGGAATCTAAGATGAACAAGAAACGAAATAACATTGGATAGAGTGGAAATTGAAATACAAAGTCATTGATGAAGTAAGCTAAGGAACTTATAACATAACTAACATGCATTCATGGCTAGATCTTCAAGGCAACCACAATCCTCAAAGTATACCTTTACTTGATCCATACTTCACTAAGAATTAATGAACCAAGCAACCTAAATCTATGAATTAGATAGGAAACCCTCTTCAAGAGGAACAAATCTCTCAAGCATCTAATTTCATAAAAAACTGAGGAATAAAATGGGAAAGATGGGTATTTATAGTTTAAGCCGAAATGCCAAGAAAAAGGCCCACACAATCTATCATGCGTCACTCTACCCGGCCGGGTGAATATTAGGGTGCTAAATCACCCGGCCGGGTGAAAGCCCATGATCTCTTCATGCCTTCGACAACGCACCCGGGCGGGTGTCCATGAGGCTACCCGGCCGACTGGAACAACTTGAACGCGACTCTTCCAGTGAGTCGTACCCGGCCAGGTGGTTTGGTGGGTCAAATCCCACCCGGTCGGGTAGAAGCCTTCCTCCTTCAGTTTTCAGCACGCTCCTCATCGCGAGCTCCTCGATCTTCACGGACTCCTCCTGCATGGCTTTTTGCACAAAAGTAGCGAGCCCCTCCCATAGTCTCCTCGCCATTGACCTTGTCGTGGGGCGTCCACGTGTGGTCGTATCATCCTCCCCTTCTTGGAAAGGATTTGTCCTCAAATTTGGGCTCCCTACAAAATCAAACGGGCTTAAGTCTGCCACATTGAAAGTGCAACTCACGTTGTACTCACCGGGAAAATCGATCACAAAGGCATTATCGTCAACGCGCTCCAACACAAGGAAGGGACCATCTCCGCTCGGTGCAAGTTTCCCCGTGTTCATGTCGGGAAAACGTATCTTCCTAAAGTGCACCCACACCCAATCCCCGGGTTGGAAAACCACTTTCTTGCGTCCCTTATTCACTTGTCGGGCTACTTGCTCATCCTTCCTACGGATGATACGCTCGGATTTTGCATGGTTTTAAGGCCATTATTTGGTCTGTTTTGAGTGTCAAAGTTGCATTACATGTCCATTATTTGCATATTTTATATATTTTGGTATTTTGGCATGTTTTGTGAGAAATGTGCATATTTGAGCTTAAAAAGGGAGTCAAAACGCGAAGTAGGATATCTGGAGTTTCTGGTAGCGTCTAGCGACCGCTGCAACAATGTCGGCGACCGCCATATCTGTAGCGGTCCATTTCGAGAAATTTGTGCATGAAAATTATAGACCGCAAGGCGTGGCGACCGCCACCCAAGTGTCAGAAGCCTTGGATTAATGCATGGCGACCACTGGCTAAGGTGCAGCGGTCCGCCACAAAATAGTCGCGAGTAGATTTGCCCTAATTTTCTCTCCAAGATCTACCATATTTTGCAACCATTTTCCTTATTTTGAGGAGCTTGAATTTCTCCCTATATATAGCCCCTCAAGCTTTATCAAAATAATCATCTTTTTGCAACATACTTTCCAAAGATTAAAAGTTAGAGTGCTTCATTGTGCAAGGAGTTGGAGAAGGATTCAAGAACATCAAACCTACAAGGATTCAACCTTTGGGTTTTATTTGCTTTAGTTTTATGTTCCAATTGTTTTCCCTTCAATATATGTTTTTAGATTATTCTATCATGTGTAACTAAATTCATATAATTCTAGGGATGTGCTAGTAACGACTTTGGTTATACAATTCATTTTCTATTTAATATCTGTTTTGTTCTTACTTTGTTTCTTCCTTAAGTTGTTGTATAATGCTTCACATTTGTGTGACACATTCGGTGATGAATTATATAACTTGCTACATAATCGTGAGAGGAGGTTGGCGAGTTAGGTCCTCTTAATAGACACTACAATTAGCTTCCTTTAAAACGGCACTATTAATTGAGAGTGGGGACTTTTCAAGGGTCTTAGGAGCTTTTAGGAGTTACGTATTTAGGATTGACAACCCTAATGTTTGTAACCAACGTTTGCAGCGCATGAGCATAAACTAGGTGACTCGTTCTATCAAAGTAAGAACTGTGTTAGGGTATTGTAGTTGGAATTTGTATTACCATAATGGTGAACCCACATCCCTGGAATTCCCTTATCTCTATACTTTTATCTCCGTGATTTATTTGCAATTAGTTGTTTACTTGCTTTCAAATTGTATTGTTTTAAAAAATCTTCAAATCTTTCGGTTTTTCCAAATTGTAATTGAGTTTTAGTAGAGGGTAACCAATCTGTGATTGTTTTCCCCGTGATCAATATCTGGTACTGACCTTTAGCTATACTATTCCTACTCTGTATACTTGCAGGTATTTATAATGCTAATAAAAAGTGCATCAACAGATCCGCTCATGTACTTGAATGTGCAAATCTTTCACAAATTGAGCCTTCTCCTCGCCACCTACATCCAAAAAATATGGCAAAGGAAAATCTATCGTGGACAAGTCCAACGGGGTAAGAGGATTGAAACCATATACAACTTCAAAAGGAGATAAGGAAGTAGTAGAGTGCACGGTCCTATTATAGGCAAATTCGGCAATGGGTAAGCACTCTTCCCAAGACGTTTTATTCTCAAACACGAGAGCACGAAGGAGTGCACCTAAAGACCGGTTAACCACTTCCGTTTGCCCATCCGTTTGGGGGTGAGAGGTAGTGGAAAAGAGAAGTTTAGTTCCCAACATTCCCCAAAGAGTCTTCCAAAAGAAGCTCAAAAACTTAACATCCCGATCACTCACTATGGTCTTTGGAATCCCATGTAGCTTGACTACTGAAAGGGCTGGCAGCGGAAGCGTGCGTTCAAAACGAAGGTCCCAATATGATCGACCCGAAGGTCCCAATATGATCGACCCGAAGGTCCCAATATATCCTCTGTGATTTCAGATTCAGGGCAAAACCGTCACAGATCCTCTTTAATCCAATGATTCACATAATCGGTATCATAAACATATCCTTTGCACCAATAACATATCCATATCATATTCCATCAAATTATCCAATATATCTAAACAAACATGTCCATTTCTGAAGGGGCTGGCAGCGGAAGTGTGCGTTCAAAACGGATCACATGAATTTGATCTATTTAGCAGATTATTTAGACAAAATCTATTCGCGTAATTATCACATGTATCATGCTCATAACTTGAATTAAAACATGCTTTAGCACATAAAATCCCTAAAACATGCTTACTACGGAATTAGCCAATTTACCTTGTTGATTCAATCAAGAATCGATGATGGCTTGCTCCGTCTCCACGTGAAGATCTTCAATACAAGACCTCGGATCTTCTGACTGGTGTCCCGGACTATACGCTGATATTTGTATGGGCAAATCTCACCAACGTACTAGGACTCGAATAATGGAAGACAGAACTCAGCTCACGGAGTAGGCACAAATTTCGAGCTCTCTCTTTAGAGGGGGACGAAAATTTTGATAATAAATTGTTATGTTTTATGTCTCCTTTATTCTCCTATTTATATAAGTCACATATTGGGCCCAGTCAGGGATCTAAGGAAGAATTTGGAACAGGCCTCACCCAATTAGCTTTTTACTAATTAAATTGAACCCACAATTTAATATAAGCTTATATTGGAATATTACGAGCAGCCACTACAAAAGTAATATTGCACTGCCTTCCAAATCCGAAATTACAAGTATTTCGGGTTTCCTTTAATTGCATTTGATTCATTTCCCGCGCTTAAGATGGAAACATCCATTAATTAATTAATGTCTGCTATAGACTTAATTAATTAACATATTTCGAATTCCAAGAGTGGACTTAGCAAGAAACTCTTATTTATTATTCATAGAGTAATCAAACTCCAACTAGCTAGGTTCCGAATAATAAAACATCGTTTCGAGCTCCTCTTGTGGATGTTATCAAACGAGACTCTCCTCGCGCACGTTTCAACATAATAGCAATTCTAGCACCTCTAGATAATGATCACCACTACCCAATATACCTGGATCGTTGGGTTACGAAAAACCCGCACCTTTGGTAAGTCAAAGTAGTGGATCCTCAATATCGTATGCTCAATGCTAACGTACATTGATTAAGAAATTAATTTTCAAGACCTTGTCTTTCAGTAGATAGCATAAAGACTCGTCTTGCTGTTAGATCCATTCAGTGCTATACCACACCAACGTCATCTTATTTCAATAAGGTTTAGAAATAATCCGACTGACATTGCAACCTTTTGCGATAGGTAGTCTAGGCCTATCTAGGTTGTGAAATTCTTATTTTTCTTTGTTTAGAACTGACCGTGTTACCTTAAATTGGACGACGCCCACAACCGGTCTACTAAAACAAAGACTTAGACTTTGTTACGTTTGCTCATACATTTAAATATGTAATAAACAACCATTAAATGTAAAACGTAACAACATTATGACAAAAATAATCTGTTGCATTTATTGGAAAATAACCATTAGAGTTTAACAGTATCCAATCACTCGAAAGGTGATTTCTAGTATACAAAACCCTAACAATCTCCCACTTATACTCAAAACAGCTTTCGAGTATACAAAATAGTAGTGCACACGTCTAAATTCCTCCCACTTATACTGAAAGCGAGTTGAGGTCTTGAATGAGTCGAACTCCCATCCCTTCAACGTGGCACTCGAACGGTTTTACCGCCAAAGCCTTTATAAAAGGATCTGCCAGGTTGTTCTCTGACGCAATCTTGACCACTTTTATGTCTCCTCTGTGCACTATATCTCTAATGATATGATACTTCTGCTCTATGTGTTTGCTCGCTTTGTGACTTCCAACTGCCGAAGCATATGGAATCCTTCTCATTGCTTGTATCTCAGACAGCGTTTTAGGGCACATCTCTTGAGATAAATGGATGCCATGTCTAAAAGGTAAGAAACCTTTCTTGGCGTCCTGCATGCTAAAATGACTAAGTACTGCTTCGATGTAAGATTCTTGAGATAAGCACAACATCTTCTTCTCTTGATTCCGAAGAACCTTGATCCCGAGGATGTGTCCCGCGTCTCCCATATCCTTCATCTCGAACTGGTTTGATAACCAGGTTCGAACTGATGGTAACATCTTTTTATTGTTTCCAATTAGAAGAATGTCATCAACATATAAAACTAAGAACACCACATTCCCCTTATCAACTTTATTATACAAGCAGCTTTCACTTGGGCACTTTTCGAATCCTAACTTGCAAATAGTTTGATCGAAACATTGGTTCCACGATCTGGATGCTTGATTGAGGCCATAAATGGCCTTCTTAAGCTTCCAAACTGTAACATCCCAAATTTTTGTGACTCTTCTTATATGTTATTCGAATTTTGGATTCTTGGAATTATGAAACTTTCATTTCTATGTGATTAAGTGTTTTGCGTGAAATAAATTTTCGTGGTTAATGTGGGATGATGAGCTTGATGTTTTATATTTTCCAATGTGGGGAAATAATTAATAGGATCATGCATTTATATTCTTCGCCTACGACAACAGTTATCAAGCAACGATCGATATGTCTCCGTACGAAGCTTTATATGGTAGGAAGTGTCAATCTCCACTTTATTGGGATGAAGTCAGCGAGAGGAAGATGTTAGGACCCGACGCTATAAAGGAGATGACTGAAATTGTACATCAAATCCGCGCAAGGATCAAGGAAGCTCAAGACAGACAGAAGTCGTATGCTGACGTGCGTCGAACGGAAATCAAATTCGACGTTGGTGACAAAGTGTTCTTGAAAGTGTCCCCGACAAGAGGAGTTGTGAGATTTGGAGTGAAAGGCAAGATGAAACCGCGTTTTATGGGACCGTACGAGATTATCGACGAAGTAGGTCCTGTAGCGTATCGATTGGCGTTACCACCCAGCTTTGGGAACGTGCACAACGTGTTCCACGTATCGCAGTTGCGCAAGTACGTGTTCGACCCCAAACATGTGATTCACCAAGAGGAAGTGATCCTAACCCCCGACATGAGCTACGAGGAAAGGCCCGTAGCAATCCTAGATCGGAAGGTACAAGAGCTACGAAACAAGACGATAGCGTCCGTGAAGGTGTTGTGGAAGCACCATGGTCCCGAGGAAGCTACGTAGGAGTTAGAAGATAAGATGAAAGAAAAGTTTCCCGAATTGTTTGTGTAAGACGATTAAATTTCGGGACGAAATTTCTGTTTGGAGGGGAAGGATGTAACATCCCAAATTTTTGTGACTCTTCTTATATGTTATTCGAATTTTGGATTCTTGAAATTATGAAACTTTCGTTTCTATGTGATTAAGTGTTTTGCGTGAAATAAATTTTCGTGGTTAATGTGGGATGATGAGCTTGATGTTTTATATTTTCTAATGTGGGGAAATAATTAATAGGATCATGCATTTATATTCTTCGAGCCAATTCATTGGAATTTTCGGCCCTTCCTAATTATTGAAATAGTATTTCATTTCTTGGATTTAATTAATTGTCTTGGGATACTTATCCAAATTAAATCCAAACCAAATGACCCCTAAATGGTACTACATGGAATTCGAACTCCATTTTTATTTTCCTTGGGAGTTTTCGAAAATCTCCTATAGGAGAAAGAATTATTTTCATTTGATTTAATTGGTGCTTTATTGACTCTCTTCCTTTGAATTTAATCCAATGAAATCATGTTATAATTTATTTCTTCACCTAAAATAAATAGAGAGTTGGGACATTCCTTGGTTAGCAATTTTCGGCCCCTCCACTAAATTTTGGAGGATATTTTATTTGTTTCCTAATTTGTGGAATCCATTTTTATTCAAATAAATTCCTATGTCTAATTAATTGGGGATGTAAATATTTTTCTCCTACTTTTCTTCCATATCACACGCCCCCTATGCAATATTTTCCTTGTGGGAATTTAATAAATTGTTGCCTATTTTATGGGAGCCTTTTTCCTATAAATAAATTGCCTAATTTAAATCCTATTCTTTTAATTGGGGATTTAAATAATTTCCTTGTGCAATTCCTTATGGAAATTTTCGGCCCCCCACCATTATTTTCATACTTGGAGATTTAATTTATTTTGTTCTCTTGTTTATGAAATATTCACTTTTATTTTCTAAGTTGTGAATATATTCTCTCCAAATAAATACCAAATAAATTCCTTGTTATTCCTACATGGAATTTTCAAAAATTTTCTCCCCTTCCCACATGCTTATTTTATTCTTTTAATTGTGGGATTTATTTAATTGTATTTTTCCCCACAATTAATTAATTAATTGATTTTAAACCTAACCCTAATCCTATAAAAACACCTAAACTAAACCCTAGCCCCCATTCTCCCTCAATTGTCGTGCCTCCCTCCTCCCTCTCCGCATTCTCTCCAAAAAACTTCTTCCACCATTGTTTCTTGCATCCATTGAAGTTTATTTTCAAGAATCTCCGACGAATCACCTTGTTTCTTGGTTCTACCGATTCGTTTTGTCAAAGAAGGCATATTGGCTTCACTTTTCCTCGTTCTTTTCATTTGAACCATGTTCTTGAATCCTACATGCATGTAGTGGGTGTAGGAATCGTAGATCGCAAGTTTAATCAGGGGGAAAAGTGAGTTTGCTTGAAAACTTTGATAAATATGCGTTTTCAATTGATTTGTGTGAAGTTTGATTTGAATCTTTGGTGAATGATGTAAGTTTATGTGCAAACATGTTTAAGAGAGTGTTATCAAGCATGAGAATTGGTGTTTGGATGATTGAGAAGGAAACCCTAATTTAGAAATTGTGTATCTGTTATCTGTGATGTTCGACCAGTAGCTTCTGATGAGTAATTGACCTAACAAACGGCCGAATTTTGATATGAAAATTTTACTGAGTAAACTTCAAGGTGTTACCTGTGTCTCGTGTGAATTTCAGCCCTTTGTATCAAAAAATGAATTTTTAATAAATTTTTTAAGTTGACTGCGCAAATCTACCAGAAACTCGTGTTCTCGCCATGAATGTTTTGTCTTCTGTTTGACTGACCAAATGACCTCCGATTAATGTGATTCTTGAACTAGATGAACATTTGAAGTATCTTCTGAGTCGTGTTAAATTTTCAGCCTTTTTGGGCATTGGATGAATTTATGGTAAATTTTTCAAATGAACTGCGCAGTACTGTCAGAGATTGTATGTTCCGACCTGAGAATTTAATATGTAATATGACTGACTAAATGACGTGATTTCGGTGTAAAACTTTTCATGGATGAACTTGAATGTGTCATCTGTATTGTGATCCAAAATTTAGCTTCATATGAGGTCGGGTGAATTTATAGTGATTTTTACAAAACGGTCGCGCAGTTCTGCCAGTTTTCTGCCTTGTTAAAATGACACCTAGTTTCAAGTTTAAAAGTATTATATGATGCATGTATGTCCAAGGAACGTGTTTAAATGTTGAAATCACTTGTGATAATTTGGAATGTGTTACGTGTGTCTTTACACCTTTGTGACGTATGTTTTTTTTTTTTTTTTTTTTTTTTTTTAAAATTAACTTCATATATTTATATCATATATATGAAGGAGGAAATTACAAATCAACTCCTATAACAAGGAGGAAAGACAAATTACGCCACCCAGGGTTCGAACTCGAGACCTCCGGGATGGACGCGGTATCCAGCACCCTTTACCGCTAGGCCAAGGGGCTTGGATACCTTTGTGACGTATGTTGGGTTGGGGAATGTGAAAAAAACGATGAGAGAGAAAACGATAGGACATGCATAGTAAAATGTTGTTGTGGAAGGCTGACTTGTGTTGTCATTGACAAGGGTGTTGTGTACTCGTGAACTCGAGGATCGTGAGTTGCTATAAGTTGGGTTGTGATTTTGCTAAGCGATCGAGGTGGGCTTTCTTTTCAAACCTCTTTATTTTTCCGAAAATATGATGTGGTGTTATTAGGGTGGTTTAAAGTGTTATGTCATGCCGTGATTGTTTTGATGTTGAGATTTTTGCCTGATGCCTAGTTCGTTTGAGCTTTCTCCGTTAGGCTATAGGGCTATGTTGAGATTGTGCTTGATGTCTAGTTTGTGAGTTCGCTCCATTAGGCTATAGGGCTATGATAAACGAATTCGGGTCTAAGTAGAGCCGCAAACCCTATCAGGCTGTGTACACAGAGGGGATCGTGAGCCGTCCTTGCTAGTCGGCCGGTCTCGTGGGCGAATAGTGTGGCCACACCTCCGTCACACTATGGTAAGAGGATGTGATTGATTGATTGATGTGGAAAATGACGAGATAAACGAATTTTGCATTTTACTAACTTAACTTATCAATAATTTAATATTAATATATAGTACATCCTCCATTCTGGAGTAGTGGAATCATTCAACCATTTTAGTACGTTCAATAATAGTAGAGTAATTTTCTTTTGAGTGAATTGTATCAAATAACCCTAACTTTTGCATTTGTTACACCTGTTACTCCTAACAAAAAAAATAGCACCAGAGGAGTCTAACAAAATATACAATCACAAACGAAGTTTTTCCGAACGATAACACTCTTAGGCCCTCAAAGGACATTCTTGTCGAATTACCCATAATGATGATGTCACCCTGCATGCAACCTGCCGCATGCACTGTGTGACTGACAGGTGAGCTACAATGTATTTTTTCTCCATTTCAATTTCTCGTGTATTTTTTCTCCCTTTCAATTTCTCTTGTGTATTTTTCCCCTCCCTTAATTCTTCTAGCGACAATGTATTTTTTCTCCCTTTTAATTTCTCGTGTATTTTTTCTCCCTTTCAATTTTTCTCTTGTGTATTTTTCCCCTCCCTTAATTCTTCTTTATGCAATTCTCTATCCTCAATTCCTCTCTCTACCACATTCTCCCAGTTCCAAATTCACACAGCAAGGTGAAATTTTTTCAACGTGAGAGCTCATTCCATGTCAGATTTTTTTGATGGTATTCTAATAAAATTTCTTTCCAATCTTCTTCTCTACCGATCCTTTTCTATCTTCGACGAATAGCGGAAACCGTGCGGCCAGGACATCCAAAAATTCTGCAATTCCTCTTCTCAATTGAACTTTGATTTGGCAGCGTCTACTCCCTATTCAATTCTTTTGCGTCGCAAAATACACTTAATTTTGTAATCTCCTTAATTTTGATTATTTGCCATATTTGATGAGAAAGTAAGAATCGACTAAGAACAAGCTCCCCCTTCCCTTTTGATTTCTTTTTAAATTCAGGAACTCGTCTTCATAATCTTTCTCCGGCATTATTTCTGCTGAAACGACAATTCCTCATTCTTTCTACAAAATACAAAAACTGCTCTGAGTTTTTCTTTAACTACGCACAATTCAATTTACCCAAATCTGGAATTTCATTGCCCTCCACCGGACTTATACCCATATTTTTCTCTTCAAATTTTGAGTTTATGAGCTTTGATTTTGAATGTCACATCCCAATAATTTTTCTCAACTCAACCTTCTAGCAAATTCGTCCAGTATTGTTTGAAATAGGTTAATATTACAAAGAAATTAATTGTTAAAAGAATCGGGCAAGTAGAAATTGTGGAAGAGAGGCAGCGAGATTTTTTTATTTTATGCAGAGATGTTCAGCAGAATTTTAGGGGAGAAACTTTGAAGAAGAACGTGGGGTGAGAGAGAAAATATAAAAAGGAAACGATACATTGCCGGTTTTGGAAATTTTAAAAAAATATTGTACTAAGAGCATGCGTAACGCTTGGGGCCGGGCCGCAAATTGCGAGTCCCGGCCCGTCCCATGCATTACACGGAAGTGCGGCACGGCTCAGGACCGTCCCGGTGACGCGTGACCGGCCTGGGGAGCGTCCCGCGTCCCGGCCCGGGACGGGGTTGCACGGAGACGGGCCGCAAGTCCCGCGTCCCGGCCCAGCGTTGCACGGTGACGGGCCGGGCCGCAACCAAATATTTTTTTTTTTAATTTTAAATTCGAAATTTTTTTCTATAAATACTACACCATTTTCATACACATTCAACTTCACATTCAACTTCAAATCTCTTCCTAAAATTCGAAAAAATGCCTCATCGTCAAAGAATATTCGAAGATCAATTGACCCGAGTGTTAGGAGAGGCGGTACCGGCAATCCAAGAAGAAATGAACAACGAAGTTGAACGCTTCCAAGCTGCTATTCAAGCTCGGAACGAACAACGAACCCGGGTACCACGTACCCGGATGTATATTCACCGAGACCGTGAACAAGCTGCCTTGCGGCTTTTCACGGATTATTTCTCTAGAGATCCGCGATGGAGTGATCAGATGTTCCGTCGCCGGTTCCGGATGCGGAGGCCTTTGTTCATACGCATTGTCAACGCCGTTGTAGCTCGTGACCCGTATTTCTGCCAAACTACCGATGCTGTGGGCCGGGAAAGTATATCGACGTTGCAGAAATGCACGTCTGCCATTCGTCAACTCGCTTACGGAACTACATCAGATATGTTCGATGAGTATCTCCATGTAAGCGAGCCTACTGGACGGGAGTCCCTCGCTAGATTCTGTCGGGCAGTCGTCGAAGCATTCAAGGATACGTACTTGAGAAAGCCAACGACCGACGACGTTAGCAAGTTGGTCGACATGCACGAGCGGGCCCACGGCTTCCCGGGGATGCTTGGAAGCATCGACTGTATGCACTGGCAGTGGAAGAATTGTCCAACGGCTTGGAGAGGACAATACACTAGCGGGCACAAGGGCACACATCCCACGATTGTGTTGGAGGCCGTTGCCGATTGCAGATTGTGGATCTGGCATGCCTACTTTGGTGTCGCGGGGTCCAACAACGACCTCAATGTGTTGAACGAGTCTCCATTGTTCAACGACTTGTGTGCTGGGCGAGCACCGAACGTAGAGTTCACGGCCAACCACCGTCGGTATAGTATGGGGTACTATCTGGCAGACGGGATCTACCCTCGATGGCCCGTGTTCGTGAAGACTATCACAGCTCCGACAACCGATCGGAGGGCAATGTTTGCCCAAAGGCAAGAGGCGGCTCGGAAAGATGTCGAGCGTGCATTCGGAGTCCTCCAAGCGCGGTGGGCTATCGTGAAGGGAGCGGCCCGTGGTTGGCAGCGGTCAAACATCGCCGACACAATGTATGCATGTATCATAATGCATAACATGATCGTTGAGGACGAACAAGATAACGTCACTTTGTGGAGCGACGATCCGCTCGCCAGCACCGGGAGTAACTACGTTGTCACCGAGCCGCCCGTGCAGGGCCTTCCTCACGACATCCGCAATGTCATGGCTCGTTCAGCTGCGATGCGCCAAGAGGAACAACACACTCGCCTCCAAGCCGATCTAATCGAAGAAATTTGGACTCGCAACAACGTTTTCCAGCATTGACGTTATGTTTTCATGTATTTTATTTTCAGTTTGAAAATTTATATGTTGTAATTTTGCAGTATTCGATGAAATTAAATTTTCCGTGTTATAAATTTACAGCGTTTTTTATTTTAATTTCAAAATAGGTTGGAGTTGTGAATAGTGTCATTTATTAGTTGCGGCCCGGGCCGCAACCTGCAGGGTTACATCAGTTGTGGCCTGGGCCGCAACTGTAGAGGAATGATGACGTGGAGGGGACTTGGGGCCGGAAATGGGGACGGGGTTACTGATGCCCTAATAGCCTGCACATACCGACACTGCACAATTTTCCATACAAAAAACAGGCCTGCATTTTAAAAAATATAGACCTGCATTTTCAATAAACAGGATTTACAAAAAAATACATTAATTAATACCGGAAGATGCAGAGCAGGTATTTAGGTTTGGCGGTCATCGAACTAAATTGCCCTTCAAGCCATTTAGGTATTTTCATCTGATAAATGACTAAAAAATTCGTTTGTTATTATATATTTTTATAGGCCTCTTTGGTACTATTTTTTTTGTTAGGAGTCACTGATGTAACAAGTGTAAAAGTTATGGTCATTTGGTGCAATTCACTCTTTTCTTTTCTAGTAAAAGTCTATCTCTCTATCTTTTTTATTTGTTATTCTTTTTTATTTACTTATTTAAACATAATATTTCTTAAACGTAATATTTCTTAAATTGTGTGTGGAAAATAAGTATTTTCACTGCCACATGTGGAACCAAGGGAGTACTAATAATATGACTGGCATTTTTTCACTGCCACATATGGAACAGAGGCAGTACTAATAATGACTGACATTAATATTTTTTAATCCACCATTTGTTCATGAAATTTTATTACATTTCGTTCGGACCTGAAACAAAAGAAAAAGGGAAAAAATAAAATAAAATAAAATAAAATAAAATAAAATAAAAGATGAGGCATGAGAATGGGATTCTGACGTGGAGGCCTTGTCAATTGCCTCACTCTCTCTCTCTGATTTCAGACTCAGTTGTCAAGACACCAAAATCAGCCGAGCCCAGTTCATTTTTTAAAATATTTGCTTCGATCAATGGCGCGCAATGTAGGTGGTTCTATTGGAGAAGAAAAAGCTCTTGTGCAGTCACTATTACAGCAATAAGATTAGGGGAAATCTTATTTTGGGTAGATGGATCTCAATAAAATTGAACCTTTGGCATTTTTGAGTGAATGATGGTGTTCGCTTTGTTGTCTTGAAGATGAATTATGTGTTCTTATTTTCTTTCTGCTGTCTTTTGATTCGGAATTCGAGTTTTATAAGCGTTGCTTATGTAGAAATCGGTAATTGACCGATATGTTATTCATAATGGCTCTATGTTGGAATCGTGCTTTGTCAAACGGCTTTGACTAATAATAAATGTTACAAGACATTTAATTTTGTGAAATTAAATGTAATAGTGTCGATCTACGTTCCGATTAGATGACCGTAGCATATTCATTTTCTCAAATCCGATTCCCGGTAAATAAGAAATAATATATTAAAGTTAGTCACAATAAAGCTAGAAATGAACTATGAGAAAAACTACGAGATTAATTAACTGAGTGTTAATTATCCCACATCGGAGATGATAAACTTCTTTGATGAAGTATTTAACAAGATGAATTATTATGTGTAATAATTATCGCGGAATAAGATAGGTGAAAGAGCCCACACGTGTGCGCTGCCGCTGCCCGCCCGCGAGCCGCGCACCGCGACCCGTGCCTTGTGCCTTGGCAATTGGCATTTGGGTTGTTCTTTGGAGCTGGTCGTTGAGCGTGATTCAAGCCCCGCCTGTTCCTTTTAGACCACCTCAAACTCCACGCTATCACCGACGGACCCCGACTCATGGTGGTCCATGTCCACGTCAGGTCCCCGCTGGACCCCGACGCATAACGGGAGACAAAGGGTCCCCACTGGACCCCGACGCATAACGGGAGACAAAAGGTCCCCGATGGACCCCAACGGTCCATGGTGTATCCCGTCGTGTAGTGTGTCCAGATGCATCGTGTCTCTTCAGCTCCCAATGACTAGTGCTGCTACTTCAGAGACGAAGCCATTTTATCTATGGGGACGACATGCCAATCCGAGAGCACTACCGGGGCGTATCTCGCCTTGCGGAAAGAGGACTCATCGACTCGGCTTACATCTTTACGGTTTATTGTTTCTAATTCTTCTTTGTAATTTCAATTCAGTTTATTTTTGTTTAATTTCTCCATTCTTCATTGGGTTGTATTATGCCCGATTAGTGTATCTTTGTATCACAGTCAATCTATAACCAACATTGTGTACATCTTATATAGACTAGAAGAAATCTATACAAGGCAAGACATAATGTCGGTAATTATGTCAATCAAATCTCCCTAATATCTCGGTCTTGAGCTTGTGTAATCTTCTCCATGATATTGTGCAATCTCCCTTGATTTGTAGGATATTCCAGATTTCTTTCCAACACTCCCGTTCAAGTTAAGTGACGAAATTCCCGAAAGTTAACTTGCTCAAAACTTCTTGAAAATTTCTTGCAGATACAACTTTTGTAAGAATGTCTGCCAGTTGATCTACACTATATTTTTTTTCAAGGCTCTCCTTTATGTAATGTCGATCAATTTCGACGTTGTTATCACACAACAATTTGCATGTTTTTTGTGGTTCCAAGTTCAACTCTTTCATTAGTCTCCAGAGCCAAAGGAGTTTGGTCAATCCGCTCTTGATGCCTCGAAACTCTTCTTCGGCACTTGAGAGAGCCACCACCTTTTGTTTCTTACTTCTCCAAGTGACCAATTTCCAATGGATTTCCTGCCCAATCAAAATCAATATATCCATGAATATCCAGACGTCTATTCTTCCGAAATAATACCCCATGTCCAGCAGTGCATTTTTCAGTATCGAACCACTCTAAGTGCCGCCTCCCAATGCTCATCTTGAGGACAATTCATAAATTGACTGTGCACTCCAACTGCATAAGCGATATCAGTCTTGGTGTGGGAAAGATAAATGAGTTTCCCGACTAGTCTTTGATGCCTCCCTCGATCAGTAGATGTTGTTCCCCTCACGATCTGAAGTCTGTGATTTTGAACCATAGGGGTGTCTGCGGACTTGCAGTCTAACATTCCTATTTCTGTTAAAGATCACCTTTCCTGATCTGAGTACTTCAATTCCAAGGAAGTACTTGAGATCGATCCCCAAGATTCTTCATTTCAAACTCTGCAACTAGATGCTCCTTAAGTAGTTGTATTTCCTCAACGCCATTCCGGTAATGATCATATCACTACATAGATTATCAAACAAGTGATCTTCTCCCCTTTTCTTTTGATGAAAAGAGTGTGATCGGAGTTACTCTGTCGGTACCCATATCTCTTCATTTTTCAAAGCCCCTGGAGATTGCTTCAGCCCATAGAGTGTCTTCCGCTGCAATAGAGAGTAGGACTCGTACTGTATTCATATTTGCAACCGGAGAGAATGTTTCATAATAGTGCCCACTGTTCCCCGCTGAGTTCCCCGTCACAGCTTTCCCTGACTCCAACACCGACGTGCCCACTGTTCCCCGCTGGGTCCCCATCAGGTCCCCGCCATGACCACGACTCCCGTCGAGTCCACATCATTACCCTTGATTACCCAAGCGCCTTGAGCGCTTACTAACCCATTTAGGTCGACTGGTGAATCCACCTTGAGTGGCACTGATGGTTCCGAAAGATCCTTGATTGGATCGGGTGTTGGGCCCTTCGGGGTCAACACGGGTGTTGGGACCTTCGGACCAACACGCTAAATGACGTTTCCACTGTTAGTGGTTTCGTGAGATCTTCCAATGGATCAAGTGTTGAGGCCTTCGGGATCAACACGTGTGTTGGGGCCGTAGGGGCCAACATGAGAACTAGTGGTTCCACGTTAAGTGTCTCTGATAAGGCTAATTTCATGCATAGGTCTATGGCTTTAATTCGTGAAATTTCTGGGTCTAACACGCGTTTTAAGCCAGGTGTGTGAAGATTTTCGCCAGGTCCAGCAAAGAAGGGAGACAGTTGCGTGGACCTAGGAAGAAGGCGAAAGAGTGGACATTATGCGGAAAATTGCTCGACGGAGGAAGCCTCGGAGTTGAAGGGTAGAATAGAGATTTCTACGAAGACTCTAGAAGGTTATGTCCGCGTCTATAAAAGAGAGAAGCATGGACGCTGGAGGGATCTTCTCGGTTGGAGACCTCGCCAACAGCTTGTAGCTTAGTTCACTTTTCTTCACACACTTGGGTTCTTTCGTGGGAAATTCATGGCATACTTGGGGTTCACTTCTAGCTTACACACTTTTCGATCTGGTGGTAACACCGTCCTACTTGAGGGCGAAGAAACAATTTATTTTCTGTTTACGTTTCTGCTGAATTCGCCGAGCTTCGCTGTTCGAGGCTCGGACCTCTTTGTTTTCTGGATATTCTCTGTGTTTATGCAAGTTTCGTTTTAGTTTATGCCGACTGTGTTGATCTTTGTTTGTCGATTATGTTTACTTGAATTCTGAGTTGGATTGTTGGAGTTGGTTGTTTTCTAGATTATCACAGGTTTGTGGTTGGATCTGGGAGAATGGAGTTTGTTTGTGGATGAATCGGGTTCTTAACTTGTTGATGTCGTAGGGTTGTCTGTGATTGTTGGGATCTGGAGTTGATTTGAGTAGATCTGTGAGAATCGGAGCTATGGAGTTGATTGTGCTGGGTGTTGAGTTCGGATGTCTTGGATCCGGAGTGGCTTAAGCATTCAACGTGAATCTGAGTCGTGTTGGTTTAATTTTATGTCTAGCTTACGTGTTTTCGTTTCATTTCGTTCAGTTTATGTAGATCTGATGTACTTCCGATTCGTAGCGAGTTTTCGGCGTCCCGATTTCTATATTCTGTTCGAATCTAGGAGTATGCTCTGTTTTCTTCATTTACGTTTCTGAGTTGGATAGGAAATTGCATGAGTTTGTCAGTTGCAGCTTTTACCGTACTTACCTTATTTGAATGTCCTGGTCCCCACTTTTTAATTCTTCCTGCCTAGTCATATTTAGTTAATCATTTACACGGTCTAGCGAGTTATTGTTTCTTTCGGTGTTGATGTCTGATTTTACAAGTATTCTGTTTCTTAGGTCTAGCATTTAAATTCCATGCCTAAGTCTAGTGGTAGTTGTTATAAACCTCAACCCTTTGCGTGGCAGCAGCCGCTTGTTTCCAGAGTCTCTAAACACTACTCACGAATCCATCTTCGTGGGATCGACCCCACTTCCCTATACTAATTTAATAGTAATTTGGGTTGAGGGATTAATTTTTGAAGGAGAGGCGAGCGTGTCTAAAGACAACAACACTCTGTGTTCCTTGGGTTCCTGGACCTAGTGATCCAGTGGATTTAAGAAGCGCGGTGTCTTGACCGAGCACTTGTATTAGTGTTCCCTGTAAGCACACGAAACACACACGATCCGACTCAGCTACCTACTTCAGGCTCCATAGAATCCTCTAATGGATTGAGTGTTGGACCGCCGGGTCTAACACGAGAGTTGATGCCTTTAGGATCAACACGACTGACTCCAATGTGGGGGAGAGACCTCATGAATGGTCAATGACAGGGAAGTCCTATGGGACGTCTCCCGTCGTCCCCATGGATAGGGTCGTTGGGTGTGTCCCATTGGTCTCAAGGGACGTCTCCCGTTCGTCGGGAGACATAAGAGACAGTGATAGTGCCAGCTTGCTCTGTTGGTTCCACATTGAAGTTACATGGCACATACGACTGAAGGGAGTCACTTTCTCGGGTCTCCCCCTAGTCCCAAGGTGGTAAAAGAATTCGGTTACAAGAAAGTTGCAGTTCATGATTGTAATCACCCGTTTGGTCTTATGATCATAACATCGATAGCCATTTTGATTGATTCCATATCCCACAAACACACACTTAATTGTACACGGAGAAAATTTGGTGTGTTCGTGTTCTGGGACATGTACATAAACAGAACAACCAAAGGTTTTTGGTTGTAAGAACAAGGATGCGGGTATTTGTGTGAGGGTAGCAAGGTGATCCAAAGGTGTTTTCTGGTTTAGTGTTTTGGTTGGGAGGCGATTGATGAGATATAATGATGTGGCTATGACTTTAGGCCAAAAAAAAGGCTGGCACTTTAGAATCAACATGAGTGCTCGGATAATTTCAAGGATACTTCTATTTTTCCTCTCAGCTACTCCATTATGCTCATGTGTGTGAGAACATGAAGTTTGATGGATTAACCCATTTTTCCTAAAGAATTGAGACATAGAATTGTTCACAAATTTCCTCCCCCCCACACACTGTTATCCGATCGCAAAATATTACTCGATATTTGGAATTAGGTTCGGATCATTTAATGAAATAAGATAAATTTCTCAAAAACTTTTTACTTGTGCTTCTTGAAATATACTCATGTAGTTCTAGTGCAATCATCAACAATATCACAAAGTATTTGAAGCCAGGATTAGTATTAATGGGTGCAAGACCCCACACATTAGAATGCACTAATGAAAAAGCAGCGTCAACACGAGTATCATTAGTTTGAAAGAGTTTCGGTGGCTCTTGGCCAAAACACAGGTTTCACATGAAAAATTACTAGGAACAGAAATTTTGGGAAAAATGATTTCAAATAACTCGGAGAAGGATGACACATTCTTTGGTGCCAAAGACAAGTTACTTATTTGCGGATCCGTGAGCAAGCATCGTCGCACCATCTGTCGAGAAATCTCGTCCACGAAATAGAGTCCACGGCGTTCAGTGCACGTCTAATGATATTCCCCGTCTGTAAAAGGAAGAAGTTTGGATGCATAAGTAGGGTACAATTTAAGTCCTTAGTCATATGACTGATCGAAATCAATTTTTGAGATAATTTGGGAAAATATAGGAAGTTCGAAATTCGCAAACTTGGTGAAATCTATATAATCTCTGCCCCTTCAACTTGTGTTACTCCCCCATTTGCGCAGTTTATATATGTGATTTAGGGGTTTTATGAATTTAATTTACAAAATCACTTCTATCATAAGTCATGGTATCTGTGGCCCCACAGTAGAAAAATCCAACATGTATCATTAATTTCATCACAATCCCGAGCCTCAAAAGCATAAGATAAGTTTTCTAGGAAGCAAAGTAATTGTGGCAATCAATGGGGTCAACTTCAGAATTTCTCGTAAGCTGGGGTGGAATGGGACAAATAGTAGTGGAATGGGACAAATAATGATATTTCTCATAATGTTTGGACTTAGTAGCAAAGGGTGAATACTTAGGCTCCGTTTGGTACACGGAATTGGAATTGAAATTGAAATTCTATGGAATTGGAAGCAAACCATTTCCAATAATCAGCTTTCTCTCTCTAGAGAAGATTTCCTCTCACCTCTCTCACACACTCGCGCACACAGCCTCTACCTCTCGGCCGCACCACGCACCGCAATCCGCACCTCCTTCCTCCTCTTTTCCGCCCGCTGGCTCGTTCCCCTCTATCGCCATCCCATTCCGAGCCCCTATATCCGCCTCGGAACCCCAGTGAATCATGGAGGATCAAGGGTATAAACCTCCCTCGCCCCCTCAACCGCTTACGGAGTGCCCTCCTCCACCCCCCGAGCTCCTCCCCTGCCCCGAACTTTGACACTAGGAAAGGGCTCCTTCGAAAGCAAGCTGCAAGAATGAAAATGGGGAGGTCTCTATCTCCGCGTTTCCTAGCGAGTAACACCTCGAAGCTACCCTCCAAGGGGCGGAAAATGTTGACATCCATTCCGGAGACCAGAGCTATCCGGCAATGGCTAACCTATGGGACCCTTTCCGACACCCAAAGACCACTAGGAGAAAAGGGACCTGCAACAAAAAATCAAGATAGGAAGAAGATGGGCAAAGGAAAAAGTAAGATGGAAAATAGTAAGACACAAATCTGTGAAGGCACGACTGGAAAAAAGGATGTAGAAGAAGAAGCCTTCGAGGATTACCATGAGGAAGAAGTGGTGTCGGAGTTGGGCCTAGACGTCGGCAAGGCGGATGTGCTGATGCTGGAAGGAACGCACGCAATGAACAACTTGGAGGAGCAGGTGGTAGTCACCCCAACATCTCTGGTTGTTGATGGCCAGGTTCCGGCACCGGAGCTCAAGGGAGCAGATGAGACAAATGCTCCTTTGACCGTTGCTAGACTGAACAAGACGACAGAGACCATATCCCCAAAACCTGGATACAAACAGATTGCTGAGGGTGGATTTGCAGAGGGTACCTTTTTGGTGGAACAAAGCATACAAACAAATAAGCTTTTGGAAGGTCAACAACCCCTCTTACCTAATAAGGAAAGAGGAACAGAGAATCTCCACGACCTGTCGCACTACCGAGGAGACCTTGAATCCGACTCAGCTAGGGAGCTAGATGCTGGGCAGCCACTCCAACCTCCGAGGGTACTATATCGAAACCACATCGTCGGAGTTAGGTCGTAAAACAGGGGAGGACAAGCCGACTACGAGCTCAACTTTCCTCTGCTAAGGGAGAAGTGTCCTGTAACTTCTCGAACCAATCACTTTAAGGTGAAACAAGGAATCTATAGGAACGAGCAAGAGGAAAGCAACACCAACAAACATGGTTCTCGACAACATCCCGGCTGAGTCTTCGGTGGCAGCAAGTGACAAAAACAGAGATAATAATGGCAACGAAAAGGCAAGACCACCTAATGTATGGTCGAACAGGAACAAAAATAAACCAATTACTAGTTTCAATCCATCTGTCGCGAAGCCGCTAGTGGTGGAACACCTACTCTTTGAACTAGACAAGCTCAAGCCGCTAGGAGAGGCGGGAGAGACTGAAGGAATTCCTAGAATCTAATTCACGGGGCTGATACCGAATTCCTAACAGAGCAGCTGGGGTATGCAGTGGTTGGTAAGTTTTCACATACAATTCCTACTGTATTCCACATCCAAAAGGCGCTAGGCAACATCAAATTCACCGAGGGTTTCTCATGGAAATACTTAAACTCGAAGCATATCATCATTCAATTCACAAAGATGGCAGACTACGGTAGAATTCCTATACTCCTGCCAACGTGAGAACGAAGGCTTTGAGGTGGAATCTTTTGAGGAGGTCATGGACTGAAACTGACTAGAGTCAAAGGAGCGCTGAAACGATGGAACAAAGAGGTCTTTGGCAATCTTTTTGACAACCTCCGGCAGACAGAACTCAGAGCAACTGAGGAGCAAGCAGTGTTTGGTGTGGATCCTTCCCCTGAGAACCGCGCAAAAATGAATAAGAGTTCTGCAGAATATATCTTGCAAGTAAGGATAGAAGAAGATTTCTGGAAACAAAAAGCGGCTGTTAAATGGACAACTAAGGGCGAGCAAAACACCAAATTCTTCCATGGCTGGGTAAAGCAGAAAAGGACCAAAGCGCGTATCCATTCGATTTGGGAAGGGCGTAGAGAACTCAACGAGGATGGAGAAAAAAGAGCTTCGGCAACGTAGTTCTTTCAGAACCTCCTATCCTCTAAAGGAGAGTCCTCTGCCCAACCAGACCTTTCAATCCTCTAGAGGTCAAGAAGAATGTATGGAATATCAATTGAAGAGGTCAAGAAGAATGTATGGAATATCAATTCCCACAGCACGGTCGGGGCTCCGCTTCTCCCAAAGATCATTGCTCCTAACCAGAGGAATTAAAGGTAGACTCATTAGCGACAATGCCCTCTTGGCCCAGGAATTAATCCATGATCTCCATAGAAACCACCCATCTCCCAATGTCGCGGTCAAACTGGATATGGCAAAAACCTACGACCGTGTACAGTGGGCCTTCTTGCTGAAAGTTATGCATAACATGGGTTTTCCGGACAAATGGATCGATCTTATCAAGCGTTGCATTAGTTCTTGTTGGTTCTCTGTATTGATTAACGGGAGCCCAGGAGGTTTCTTCCAATCTTTGCGGGGACTCAGGCAAGGCGACCCCTTATCACCAGGTCTCTTCGTACTTGCAGCTGACTACTTTTCTCGGCTGCTCGACAAACTCATCATCGAAAACAAGAAAATGAGATACGGCACAGGGAGGAACTGCATCAGCATATCGCATCTCTCGTATGCGGATGATGTCTTAGTCTTTACACAGGCGAGCAATGAGGTACAAACCAAACTTGGCCAACTGCGCAAACTCAGTAGAACAGCGCAAAAATCAAAGTACCTCGACAAACTTAAAACCAATCGCATCCATGCTCGAAATTAACAGTAACTCAAATACGGAAACAGAAACATTATAAACCAACAGAAATTCAACGGAAAACAAAGCCGAGCTTCGAACAGCTAAGCTCGGTGAAATTCACGACAGAAATTAAAATGAAAGCGATTAAATTGTTTCTTTGCCCTCTGTGATGACGGTGTTTCCCAACTACGAAATAGCACAAAGTGACCCGAAAACTACCCTACGATCTCCCGAACATTCCCCCCCCCCAAGTGTGTAAACGTGAGTGAGCTACGAGCCACAATCTGGTCACAAGTCCTCCACCCTCCGAAGTTTCTTTTTGCATGCTCTCATCCTTATATAGGTGCGGAGTTGATCTTCTAGAAGCCCTCGTAGAAATATCCACTCTACCCTTCAGCTTCGTTATCTCCTCCGTCTAGTTGTTTTTCCTCCAAATTGCTCACTTATTCGCCAGTTCCTTGGACCATGTAATTGTCCCCTTCTTTCCTGGATCTGGCGAAAACCTTCTGCACACCTGGCTTAAAATATGCGTTAGACCCCGTAAACACATGAATCTTACCCTTTAACCAATGCATGAAATTAGCCTTATCAAACTGCCCACACTTTAACCATACTTGTCCTCAAGTATAAAGACAAGAAAAAGAAATAAGGCGAATTTATCTGATTCGTCTACAGTCTCCAAATCCTCCCATTTTCCTCTTCTACCTAATCGGTCTGTCAGTTCGTCAAGATAGCCCTTTGACTCCCCAATTGTTGGATTCACTCGATCACTCATTCCTCACCAGGGATGTTAGGATCGAATCACTCTTAAGTCCAAGTTATACCACTGATGCATCGGGTTATGTGAGTTTCTCCTTCCTATCGTCTCTTTTTATTTCCTGGGTCAGGGTACTATTGCTCCTTGCCCTTAGGATATATTATTTTTTTTTTAATTTTTCCCTGGACTGGACTTCGTCCAGCTTATACCTCCTTTTTCCTGAACTTCGTCCAGCTTATACCTCCAGAACCTATATTTTTTTATTTCCTCTTCTTCTTATTTTTTTATTTTCTCCTTCTGACTATACTCCCTAAGCATCAAGTGGCGATCCTCTTTTTATACAAGTTAGCTCAAAGTGTATAGACTTATAACTCACTTTTATAGAGGGGTTTCACAACTAGGTTATCTAGGGCATCCTCTATCGTCCTTACTTCATTCAAACCGACTTCGGCTTATTAAGGAAAAAAAAGCCTCAAAGTTGACATGCATCCTATCATCAATTGCTCTTACTAAGAGGATCTTGTCGTATTATATTCACTAGCTCATGCGACACACAGAAACACTTAAACCAAAAAAACTATCAAACTTAGGCACAAACTGTACTACTCCCTCCCCCTCCCACTTCACTCAAGCCTGTCCCCAAGCTATCCTAGTGAAGGAGGGAAACAGAGAAGTAATAACAGATTCCAACAAAAGACAGAAGCAGTTAACAAAAACAAACTTGTCACACTTAGACCGAGCAATGGGCTAAGTGGGAGAAATGACAACAGACAAAAAATAAAACATGCCAAGAACAACACAAACTTCTCACACTTAGTCCGTGCAACGGGTTAAGTGGAGAAGACATAAAAAAACGCAGACTACCAGATATATCACAAGGCATGCTTGGAATAAGAACTAACACAAAACATAAGAAAAACCGAAAGTAAAGTTACTTGGTCAAAGGGGGAACTCAATTCGGGGTTTGGCTCCCGCGGGAGCCAAGCTGCGCTGGAACGTAGGATCGGGTGACTTTTGCATTCTTCCTGTCCGGTGACTCCGGCTGATCCTCCTCTTTCACACTTCTCGTAGACACTGGTTTTCTTACTGACACGGGCTTTGATGCGGACGGGGCTGTCAAGGGCTTGGATGCTGGTGGGGGCAACTGGAGGGCAGAACTTCCTTGCCCTGGCTGCGTGGGCACACTGCTAGGTCCAGCAGGCAATGTCATTTGAGGCTCGGGAAATTTCTCCCTCAACCACTTTGTCATTATCATCATTAAGCTTACGGCTTCCGCTATACGATCGTTCTGTGTAGATGACTTTCCCACCAAGACAGTGACGCGCCCCTTGAGGGCCTGCATCTCCTCCCTGACTCCGCCAAACTCTTTCCGTATTTCAGTCATTTCCTTCTGAATAGCACTGAGCTCCGTATGCATTACACTCATTTCCTGTCGAACTGCACCCAGTTCCTTGTGCATTACTCCCACGTCCATTTTCATCTCCTCGTACCCAACACTGGGACTGCTTCAATTCTGCACTACTCGGGCTCCACCTGGGGCTCCAACCTGCCGACCTCGTAGAAGCACACATCCTTCCCCGACATGTATAACAAGCCTTTGTTGAAGAAATAATCCACACTGAAAAGCTCTGGAGGCTCGCACTTTACTATCTTCGGCGCAGATTTGGCAATCTTCATTATAGAGTTTCGCTGGAGGTAGGCACCTAAGAGATGACAGGTGTACATATGTCGGGAAGGGTTTACGGCCATCTGATGGCAGGCCTGGGCTAACCAATAGCCTAGATGCACTTTCACTCCTTTGGCCATGCACCATGTAAAGTATAAGTCGGCTGTGGTCAAGGCTGAGTTTGCGGTCCCCATCAAGTTGTAACTGATAAACATCTGAGCTAACCTCAGGATCCGGTTGTCGATATTGAACGCCTTTGAGTAACTGGTCTTAAACTGTCCAACCTTCGGGTGCGTGACGAACTCCCAAGCGGACTGTGGTGTGAATCTGGGTGTGTTCATTGGGGCTCCTACCATCCTCTCATTCCATATGCCATCGTCATCCTCAGCACGCGTGAATAAGCCCATCCGGAGGGACCATTCTCTAAGACTCATCTCGTGTTCTTCAGTAAAAAGGCGAAAAGTGATGGAATCCGCGTCTAGATCTGTGGTGGAATTCAAGTGAAACGTGGAAAAGAACTCCTGGGCCAACGCAGCTGGCACCTCCGCCTCACTATGCTTCAAGAGCCAGTCAAACCCGATCGCACTGATGTATTGACGAAACTCCTCTGCGGAGTCTATTTCTTCCAATTCTTCCCTCACATATCGCTTTCTTGATTTTGCAAGCTTACTCGTGCTACACCGTTCCTTGTAATTCGCCGCCCGCTTGGGATTATCGAACTTTGTCATTGCGTCTAGCAGACCTTTGGTGATCCAGACTTCTGCAGGCTCAAAATTTAAACACTTCTCTGGCTCTTCTATCTCGACCTCTTCAGAGTCACTGGACCCGGCAGGGTTAAGTGGCTCCTCCGCGTACGGTACTTTTCCGGGTGTAGAAAGTGAGGTTTTGACAGACTTGCCCTTAGTGGGCTTCTTCGATTTCTTGACCAAGGAAGTAGCTGCATGTTTACCTTTCCCTTTCCTCTCCGCTGCCTGGCGGCGCTCCTCTTTATGGCTAGATCCAGGAGAATCTGTCTTCCCTGTTTCCATAGCCGCTGGATCCAGTACTTCTCTTTCAGTAGGTTGGGCTGTATCATCAGTCTCCTCCAACAGGCTTCGTCGAGCCTGCCGCCTAGCTTCCCGTGTATCTACCGGCTAACCCGTCCCTTCCGGGACTTCTGTCAGATCTACCACCAGATTCACCCCACCATCAACGGGCTCCAGTGATTCTTCAGTAACAGGGGCCACCGCCTCCTCAGACAATCCAGGAGTTGCCCCCTCAATGTAAATAGGGGATTCCCCCTCCTCCAACCGTTTCTCCTCTTGGGCTTCACTGCCCACAATCTTCACAGGGGTCTCCCCCTCAACAACCCTTTCAGAAAGAACAAGGGTTCCCCCCTCTGAAATTCTGTTAACAAGAACAGGGGTTCCCCCCTCTGAAATTCTGTTAACAAGAACAGGAGTTTCCCCTCTGAAACACTCACAGGTAAAACAGGGGTTTCCCCCTCCGACACACCTTCAACGGCAACTAGGGCTTCCCCCTTAATACCCGTCCTCTGCTCCAACCCCGCACCCAGATCCGCCCATGTCCCTTCTCGTCGCCTACCGTGGCGTCTTTCTCGGGTGCGCTGGTAGACGGTTCGGTTGCAGCTTGTACGTCAAGGTTGGGCTGTCGAATCCTCCGAAATCGGCGGTGGTGGTGGTGCGGTGGTTGTCGACGCGACAGGTTTTGCTCCTTCCATCATCGTCGTGAACATAGCGAAGGCTTTTATCGCTTCTTCTGGATTGCCGAACTTTTGCATTAATTCTGCCATGAACGTCGCCGCGCCGACAGATGCGGAGGGGCTCCCTGCACTTGGTTTGTTCTCCATGATCTGATTCTGAAAATCATACAAAAACTCGGAAGAAAAATTTCCGTTTAGGGTTAATGCAAGAGATGATTTTGGGGATTTTTTAGAGTGAGAGAGTGTGTTTAGTTTGAGAAATAAAGAATAAGGAGGGAAAATAGGTATTAGATGGCAACGGTTGCAGCAGGCGGTTGCAGGCATGAGGTTAGCAACCTTACGCCTTCCCATAAAGTGTGATTTTGAAATTCGAAACCGTACCACTTCCCTCCTAAACTCAAATTCTCTGCCCCATGTAAACGCTTTTCTGTGCATCACCACACTTAGATAAAAACAACAAAAATGAAACGCCAGGTTCCCAGGTCAAGGAGCCTGGTGTTTCGAAAATATTTTTGGAAGATTAAATTTTTTTTCTTTGTTTGGTATTTTTTTATTTTATAAAAACAACCAAATATTTACACTTTTAATTTAGTACCCTCGAGATCCCCTGGTTCAGTGTATAGATTAAAAATGCATTCCCATTTACCTGACCCATGAGTTCTTCGAGAGCACTCCTTACTAGACCAATTAGGCGATAACAGAGAGTGGGCGTAGTGGCACTTCCTCCACTATGCACAACTCAGAATTATCCCTAAAAACCTTGACCCGATGACCATTCACAAGGAAAGGAGTAGAGTTTGAGGCACTGCCCTGAATTTCCACAGCTCCGTTTGCTCAAAGGCCAACAATACTGCATGGCCCAATCCATTTAGACTTTAGCTTCCCAGGCATCAGCTTGGGCCTGGATTGGAAAAGGAGCACTCTCTGCCCTACTTGGAGTTCCTTGACCCGGAGATTTTTATCATGCCAGAGCCTTGTCTTCTCTTTGTACCACATTGCGGACTCATATGACTCCAGTCTCAACTCTTCCAACTCCTGAAGTTGCAACTTCCGCTCTTCCTCCGAAGCCTAGGGTCTCATATTAATCTCCTTGACTGCCCAATATGCTATGTGTTCCACTCCCACGGGCAGGTGGCACATCTTGCCAAAAACCAACCTGTAGGGTGACATTCCGATGGGCGTTTTGTAGGCTGTCATGTAGGCCCACAACGCATCTCCAAGCCTCTTACTCCAGTCTTTTCTTGACGGATTCACTGTCTTTTCCAGTATTGCTTTGATTTCCCTGTTTGAGATCTCCGCCTGTCCATTAGACTGAGGATGATAGGGGGTAGAAAGTTTGTGGTGGACCCCGTATTTCCTCATTAAGGCTTCTATCATCCGGTTACGGAAGTGTGTCCCTTGGTCAGAAATAATCGCACGCGACACTCCGTATCTGTTGAAGATGTCAGCTCTAAGGAACTTGGCCACCTCTTTGGCTTCACATGAAGTGGTAGCCTTTGCTTCTATCCATTTCGAAACATAATCTACAGCCACAAGGATATAAGTATTCTCATTTGAAGATGGAAATGGACCCATGAAGTCCATCCCCCAGACGTTGAAAATCTCGCAGACAATCACTGGGACCTGCGGTATTTCATGTCGCTTAGAAATTCCTCCTGTTTGCTGGCACCTTTCCGAGTTCTGACAGAATTCAAAAGCGTCCTTGAGTAGCGTAGGCCAATAAAATCCACTGTCTAGGACTTTCCTCGCAGTCTTCCTTGGTCCAAAATGACCCACATGCCAACGCATGGCAATGATTCAGCACGTCCCTCTGTTCCCATTCGGGGATTGTAACATCCCAAATTTTTGTGACTCTTTTTATATATTTATTTGAAATTTTCAATTATGAAACTTTTGTTTCTATGAGATTAAGTGAATTGCGTGAAATAATTGCCGTGAGTGATGTGGAATGAAGTGCTTGATATTTTATATTTTCCAATGTGGGGAAAATAATTAGTAGGATCATGCATTTATATTTTTCGAGCCAATTCATGGGAATTTCTGCCCTTCCTAATTATTGAAATAGTATTTCATTTCTTGGATTTAATTAATTGTTTTGGGATATTTATCCAAATTAAATCCAAACCAAATGATCCCTAAATGGTACTACATGAAATTCGAACTCTAGCCTATTATCCTTGGGAGTTTCGAAAATCTCCTATTTAAAATAGGAGGATGAATTATTTTCTTTGATTTAATTGGTGCTTTGTTGACTCCTTTCTTTTGAATTAAATCCAATTAAATCATGCCACCTATTACTTCTTCACCCAAAATAAATAGAGAGTTGAAATATTTCCTTGGCTATATAAGCCTAATAATTTTCGGCCCCTTCACTAATTTTTGGAGGATAATTTATTTGTTTCCTATTTTGTGGGATCCCTTTTTATTCAATTAAATACCATACTAATACCTAAGCCAAATTAATTGGGGATGTGAACATTTCCTTATGTTGTATCCTTCATGTCACACGCCCTACACTAGTATTTTTCCTTGTGGGATATAATTATTTGTTACCTATTTTATGGGAGTCTTTTTCCCATAAAGAAATTACCAAATTTAAATCCTATTCTATTTAATTGAGGATTTAAATAATTCCCTTGTGCAATTCCCCTTAAATTTTCGGCCCTTAATTCATTTTCCTACTTGGAGATTTAATTTATTTTGTTCCCTTGTTTATGGAATACTCATTGTTTTATTTCCTAAATTGTGGATTTATTTCTCTCCAAGTAAAAATATAAAAAAAAAATTCCTTGTTTAATTGCAGCCCTAATTTTCGAAAATTAGGCTTCTTATAATTGTGAAATTTTTATTCATTAGCCTATATTTTAATTCTCCACAATTTATTTATTTATTTAATTTACTCATGGACTTAAAACTAGAATATAAATACCACTTAAACAAACCCTAGCCCCCACTCTCCCTCACTATAATCGTCCACCCCTCTCCCTCTCTTTCCCTCACACATTTGTCCCTCCTCTCCCACACTTTCTCTCCAAAAATCCTCCAATCAAGCCTTGTTCTTGCAACCATTGAAGTTATTTTCAAGAGTCTCCGACGAATCGCATCGTTCATTGTTTATACCGATTCATTTTTGTCAAAGAAGGTATATTTGCTCACTTTTCCTCATTCCTTTCATTTGAACCATGTTCTTGAATCCTACATGCATGTAGTGGGTGTAGGAATCATAGATCGCAAAGTTAATCGGTGGGAAAGTGAGTTTGCTTGAGAACTTTGATAGTTATGCGATTTTTGATTGAATTGTGTGAAGTTTGATTTGAATCTTTGGTGAATGATCTAAGTTTATGTGCAAACATGTTTAAGTTAGTCTTATCAAGCATTATGGTGTGTTATAAGCATGAGAATTTTTGTTTGGATGATTGGGAAACAAACCCTAATTTCGAAATTGTGAGTCTGAAATCTGTGACGTTCGAACAGTATTTCCTGATGTGTGATTGACCTAAAAAACGATTAAATTATGGTATGCAAATTTTGAGGTGTGCTCAGTGTCTCGTATAAATTTCAGCCCTTTTTGTCAAAAAATGAATTTTTGAAAAATGTTTGAAGTCGACTGAGCAATTCTGTCAGTAACGTGTGTTCTCGACCAGAAAGTTTCGAAATCTGTTTGACCGACTAAATGACCTCTGATTGATGTGATTCTTGAACTATGTGAAATTTTGAAGTGTCTTCTGAATCTTGTAAAAATTTCAGCCTTATTGGACATTGTATGAATTTATGATGAATTTTTTAAATGAACTGTGCAATGCTGCCAGAATTTTTATATTCCGGACCAGAGAGTTGTATTAATGTTTTGACTGATCAAATGACATGGTTTGAGTGTGAAAATTTACCTGAATGAACTTGAATGTGTATACTATTTTGTGACAAAAGTTTAGCTTCATATGAGGTCGGATGCATTTTTGGTGATTTTTACAAACCAACCGCACAGTTCTGCCAATTTTGCTGATATGTGAAAATATCACTTATTGCTAAGTTTTGATGAATTACTTGGTGCATGTATGATTTGAGAAGGTATTCTATGATGTGATTATGTGTGACGTGTTGAGAAAATTTATGACATGTCCTCTTTGTGTTGGTGAATGATGGGATGGGTAAGAGAACGATAAAAAGGAACAATAGGACATGCATGATAATATAAACTTATGGAAGGCTGATTGTGTTGTCGTTGACAAGGGTGATTGTGTATACGCGAGCTCGAGGAACGAGAATTGCCATAAGTTGTAATTTGATTTGTTAAGCGAACGAGGTGGGATTTCTTTTCAAACCTCTTTATTTTCCAAAAATATTATGTGGCGTCATAAGGGTGGTTTAACTATTATGTCATGCCATGTTTTTATTTGTGAGATTGTTGCCTGATGCCTAGTTCGTCTGAGCTTGCTCCGTTAGGCTATAGGGCTGTGTTGTGAAACGAATTCAGGTCTGAGTAGGACCGTAAACCCTATCAGGCTGTGTACACTGGTGGGATCGTGAGCCGTCCTTGCTAGTCAGCCGGTCTCGTGGGCGAATAGTGTGGCCCCACTTTCGTCGCACTGCGATATGATGATTGTGATTTATGGATTGATGTGAAAAGTGGAGAGATAAATTGTCTGGCCAGACTTGAAATATTTTGTGTTCTCGTGATATTTTCTTGCTATCTAAAACTCGAGATCACTGGTATGGATGACATAATTATATTAAAAATGTTTCCGGCATGAGCCCATTGAGTACAACAAGTACTCAGCCCTGCATATTATTTTTCTTATGTGCAGGTTGAGCAGGATGTTGCGGAGGATGTTGAGCTAGCCTTAGGATGCGTTGTGTCTTCATACATAGGCGTGATCCTTGACTCTCTCTTTAAACCTTATTTCCGCTGCTATGTTTTTGAACTATGTTTCACTACTTTAATTCTTTTTTTTTCCGTACTGTGTTTGAGCATGTGTAGTCGTGTTAGGTTTTTAAACGTTTATTTACATTAATGTCTGAAAATGGTGTTCTTTCCCGTGAAGTAAACTAAATGTTTTTCTTAGAAGTTAATGTGGTTTTTTATACTTAATTATCTTTTTTTTCCGCTGCTATCTTTTAAAGGTATTTATTGTGAGTCGTTTTCATCGAATAGAAAGCTTATATTTTTTAAACTCCTTTAAATTAAAGTGTTTTCATTCTTTTAAGTTAATTACGTTTTCATAAAAAGGCTACCCTTGCATGTTGTATCACGATCGCCGCGTTTGTAGTACCCCTAGTATGGGCGGTCGTGACAGAGTGGTATCAAAGCCAGGTTCTTTCGCTCTGGTCTGAAAGTCTTTTTTATTTACCTTAAGTTTAAACTAGTGAACCGTAAACTAGAAGTGTAACGAAGGCTCAACATCCAAAGCATCGCGCTCAACCAAAGAAAGTGAGGTATGTTTTAAGTTGTTGCAAGCATGTGAGATCGATGCATGAAATTGACGATGATATGATGATGATGTTTTGGCAAGTGTATGCATGCGAATGAATGTTATACGTGAAATTGTGATGATATGATTATGCGGAATATGAGCATGATTGAAAAGATGATCTAAGCACATGTTGTATGTTGATTATGTATTTGTTATGGTGTGATTATATGGAGCATGAGCAAGATTAGTATGATGACTAAGTATGTGTTATATGTGTGAAAGTACTACGACGTGAGCATGTAAACATAGGATGAAGGAGTGTTTTACATGAAGGATGAAGGTTGATGAGTTGTTTTGAGTATGTTAAAAAAAATTTGAGAAAAAAAAGTAATTTTAAAATGTTGTTTCAAACATATATGTGAAGTGCATGAGTGTTTTGTTTGGAATACAAATGTGTTATGAGTTTTGAAAGATTTGCATGGTTTGATATGTAGAAAAAAAAAAGAAAAAGGATTTTGTGGTTGATGTTTTGTAATATTAATGACTAGTTGTTCTAGTGGAGTTTGATTGATAAAAAAATGTTTATGTTGTGGACTTAAAGTACCTAAAATATAAGCCTAGTTGACATCGCGAATCATAGTTCTAAGTTGAAAACTTAACTATTACTTCTCTGAGCAGTGAATCGTACGAGAATATGAAAGTTGAGGCAGACCCTTAAGTCAAGGTGCGAGACGAGAAGAGCTGAAGCTAAGTGATATTTTCATGCAATGACGAGCGGTCATACTCGTGATTTAAATTAGTATAGTGTAATCTTGCGTAAGTGGCAACACGATGGAGATGATCTTCATACCCTGCTAAGGAGCATGAGGATGGCAACAATATCCTACGAGGATAATCATTATGACTTGCAGAGAACTTTATGAAGATATGGACTCCGACTGTCATTATTAGTGGCATTGACACGAAGAATCCCAGCGTGGAATCCACAGTTCTTAGAGCGATGTTACCAGTCTCGGCTTGCGAACGAGGTGGTGCGACTTTAATAGCTATAACAAACTAATTAAATCAACAGTTCTTACTTGAATTCTAAGAAGTTATTTTCAGGACCTTTCAAATAAACATGAGCCCTTGTCTATTTAACAGCTTGTTTCATTCACCCCTTGCAAGTGATGCATATTATTTCTTTTCCTCCATTGAGTCATAACTCACTTTCAATTCTTGGAAAGTGGTGTTGCCTTCATAACTTTGGACAATTGGATTAATTGTATCTTTCTTTGACTTATTATTTATACGAACAATATTTTGACTTTGTGAGCCTTTGCTATTGAACTTCATTCCTAAGGCTGCTTGCAGTAATGTCCTTCAATATAGGCACGTTTCAATGACATGTTTTCTATGGGATATTCTTCTTCGAACTTTTGTTCAGCTTTTCATTTTGTAACCATGTCTGTGTCAAGTTCTTTCTCAAAGAGTGAAAGTCTTTTTAGTTCAGTTTCACTATATGTATTCTTTCCATAATAAAACCTTTCTTTTTACAAAACGAAGTTAACATTTTGTACCTTGCCTTAACAAACTTAATCCACTTGATTTTTTTTTTTCAAAAGCCCCTTTGACTTTAGTTGCCTTTCAAAAATTTATGAACCCATTGATGTGATTCTGGCATTCCATATTATGATTTTCGTGAACCATGATCAGTACCTCTTTGTGACAACTGCCTACATTTCTCAATCCTCATGCAACTGATCATTTTTTCCCTCAACCCTTTAAGTCACTATCCATTGTTGTGTTGACCTTCCAAATTTGGTCGAACAACTGAATTATCTTGTTTGGTAGCCTACTATGAGAATTGACATTAATTCGATACCATCCCATATTCATGACCTATCTTATGTTCCTTCAAGCTCCGTGGGGATGATCATAACCAATTGTTACAATTCGAAATCGGTTCATATCCAAGTTAAGTCTGTTTGATTAAAGTTTGCGTTCTTGATACATATTCTGAGTTCTTGATGCAACATTTGCAAGGAGAGGCAAATTTCTTTTCGATCCCCTGGCGACGAGCCAACTATCTTGTATGGAATTTCCTTGAACCGATGAACCTCCATAATCTCTACTTTACAAGCAACCACGATGATAAGAAAAGGGCGTCTGGCATATCTTGTGTACTTGAACGGAGAGGAAAAAAAGGATTTGAGGGTGGAAGACGTGGCAGTAGTGCGAGATTTTCCTGATGTGTTTCCCGAAGCTTTGCCAGGACCGCCACCCGACAGACAGTTAGAGTTCACTATCGACTTAGAATCAGGGTCTGCGCCAGTGTCGAAGGTGCCATACCGAATGGCCACTAAGGAGTTGGCCGAGTTGAAGATACAGTTGCAAGAACTGTTAGACTTGGGTTTTATTCGACCCAGTGTGTCACCATGGGGAGCGCCAGTGTTGTTCTTAAGAAAAAGGATGGCACGATGAGGATGTGCATCGACTATCGGGAGCTCAACAAGATGACCTTGAAGAACAAGTACCCACTGCCGAGGATTGATGATTTGTTTGACCAACTTCGAGGAACAAGCGTATTCTCGAAAATGGATTTGAGATCAGGGTATCATCAACTAAAGGTCCGACGAGAGGATGTGCCTAAGACTGCTTTTCGCACTCGATATGGCCATTATGAATTCGTCGTGATGCCATTTGGGCTGACGAACGCCCCGGCTGTCTTCATGGATTTGATGAACCGAGTTTTTCACGAGTATCTCGACAAGTTCATGTTAGTCTTCATCGACGATGTGTTAGTGTACTCGAAGAATGAGGAGGAACATGAAGGGCATCTACAAACAGTGTTGGAAACGTTGCGAAAGGAGAAATTTTATGCCAAGTTTAGTAAGTGCGAGTTTTGGTTGACTCGAGTGAACTTTCTTGGTCATATTGTGACGGCAAATGGGATTCAAGTAGACCCAGCAAAGGTCGAGGCCGTGCAGAATTAGAAATCGCCCAAAACGCCGAGTTAAATCCACAGTTTCTTGGGATTGGCGGGATACTATCGACGTTTCATTGAAGGATTCTCTAAGATTGCGAGACCGATGACGCAACTGTTAAAGAAGTGAATCAAGGTGGTCTGGATGCCAGAGTGCGAGGCGAGTTTCCAACTGTTGAAAGAGAAGTTGACTACAGCACCAGTCCTAGCGGTACCAGAACCCGACAAGGACTTCGCCGTCTATACGGATGCGTCGAAAGTGGGACTAGGATGCGTGTTAATGCAAGATGGGAAAGTAATAGCATATGCTTCCCGACAGTTGAGACCGAATGAGTTGAACTTTCCGACTCATGATTTGGAGTTAGCAGCAGTGGTGCATGCACTGAAAATTTGGAGACACCATCTCTATGGAGTGAGATGCGAAATCTATACGGATCACAAGAGTCTCAAGTACTTCTTCGAGCAGAAGGAGCTAAACATGCGACAGCGACGTTGGTTAGAGATTGTGAAGGATTATGACTGTGGTATTCACTATCACCCGGGCAAGGCGAACGTAGTAGCCGATGCTTTTAGTAGGAAGAACCAACCGCAATTGGCTTATGTCCTAACGCAAGAGGAAGCATTGATTCACGAGTTCGACAAGATGAGATTGGAAATAGTGAAACCGCCCGAGACAGTAGAAGCAAGATTGGCGACGCTAGTATTGAACCAGATTTGAGGACCAAGCTCATAGAAGCCCAATGACGTGATGAGAAGTTGGAAGATGTACGTGCGAAGGTGAGAGCCGAGAAGCTTGATCATTACCGTGAGGAGGCAGATAATGCCTTGACGTACGATGGACGATTGTGTGTGCCGAGCGATGAGACGTTAAAGGAGGAGATTTTGAGTGAAGCGCACGACACGCCTTACACTGCTCACCCCGGAAGCACGAAGATGTATCGAGATTTGAAGCAACGTTTTTGGTGGAATGGAATGAAGGGAGACATAGCGTCATATGTGGAACGATGTCTAGCATGCCAACAAGTGAAGGCCTTACACCAACGGCCATATGGGAAGTTGCAACCACTCGAAATTCCCGAATGGAAGTGGGAGCATCTAGCTATGGATTTCGTGACAGAAGGGCAACGCTGCGATTTGGGTGATCATCGATCGACTAACGAAAAGCGTGCACTTTTTACCAATTCGAATTACTTATGGCACGGACAAATTAGCAAAGCTGTACGTGAATGAGATTGTGCGTTTGCATGGAGTGCCAAAGACTATTGTGCCCGACCGCAATACGAAGTTCAGTAGTTGAAAAGCCTCCTTACACTTCTTGCCGAAAACGAAATCAACATCATTATGCTACAGATGGGTGAGGGGCTGAGCAATCTTCGTGAAATCCTTTATGATTCTTCTGTAAAACCCATCATGCTCTAAGAATCCCCTAACTTCTTTCTGATTCGTAGGGTAAGGCAGTTTTGAAATCACACCGACCTTTGCTGGGTCTACCTGTATACCCTTCTCTGAAACTACATGCCCTAGGACAATTCCTTCAGGGACCATAAAGTGGCACTTTTCGAAATTCAGTACCAAATGCTTTTCCTGGCACCTCCTTAACACTATATCCAAACTTGCTAAACATGAGTCAAAAGAATTCCCATACACCGTGAAATCATCCATAAAGTTCTCGATGCAATCGTCCAGTAGATCCGAGAAGATACTCATCATACAACGTTGAAAAGTGCCTGGCGCATTGCACAGCCCTAACGGCATTCTTCTATAAGCATACGTGCCAAATGGACACGTAAATGTAGTCTTCTCCTGGTCTTCGGGATCTACAAAATTTTGGAAGTATTCGCTGTATCCGTCAAGGAAGTAAAAATATTGCTTTCCAGCCAACCTCTCTAGCATCTGATCAATGAAAGGTAAAGGAAAATGATCTTTCTTGGTTGCTTCATTCAGTTTCCTATAATCGATGCACATCCTCCACCCAGTGACAAGTCGAGTCGGCACCAATTCATTCTTATCATTCTTAACTACTTGTATCCCTGACTTTTTAGGTACCATGTGAACCAGACTGACCCATTCGCTATCTGGAATAGAGTAAATGATTCCTAAGGATAGCAGCTTCAAAACCTCATTCAGAACCTCCTCTCTCATGTTTGGATTCAGCTTGCGTAGGGGGTCTCTACAGGCCTTTGCTCCCTCCTCTAGTCTAATGTGATGCATGCAAAGATCCGGACTGATTCCTACTAGGTCTGAGAGAGTCCATCCTATCGCCTTTTTGTTCTTTCCGATTACCTCCAGTAACTTCTTTTCATGTTCTTTGGTCAAGTTGTTGTTGATGATTACTGGAAATGCCTCGTTTTCTTCCAGATAGGCATACTTAAGCCCGGTGGAAGCATTTTCAATTCCTTCTTGGGAGTGCTTGTTTCCTGGGGCAAGGGATCATTTTTTTTAGCAGTTTTCATTCTCTTCCCAGACCTTGGAGTATTTTCCATACTAGCCACATGAGCTGATCCTCTTGATATTGCTGCCTCCGGATTCATGCAGAATTCCGAAATAGCTTCGGCCAGCTCTTCACCCGATAATTCCCTTGTGTGCATTGCCTCGCACCATCCAGCTACTTCTTTGTCGATAGAGTGGCTCGACTCTGAATTATCCATCTGTTCCTGCATTAACTTCGTCTCAAGATATTCCTGGACCAGGGGGTTAACAACATCGATAGCATGCAAATTTTCAACATCTAAAGGTTTCTTCATTGCTTCATCTATGCTAAACGTATACTTCTCCCATTATAGTCCAAACATATAGTTCCATCAAAAACATCAATTATGGTCTTAGCGGTTCGGAGAAAAGGTCTCCCTAGAAGTACGCCGCTAGACTCAGTAGACTCATTGTCGCTCATTTTGATAACATGGAAATCGGCTGGATACAGAAAATCATGCACCTTGACTATAACATTTCCCAAAACTCCCTATGGACAAATGCACAACCTATCCGCCAATTGAATCACCACCTTTGCACTCACCATCCATACTCCTACTGTAACATCCCAAACTTTTGTGACTTCTTTTTATGTAATTGGAATTTTGGGGAATTCTGAAACGTTTGATTCTATGTGATTAAGTGCTTTGTGTGAAAAAAATTGACGTGGTTATTGTGGAATGACGAGCTTGAGATTTATGTTATTCCAATGTGGGGAAATAATTAATAGGATCATGCATTTATTCTTTCTCAAGTCAATTCATTGAAAAATTCGGCCCTCCCTAATTATTGAAATAGTACTTCTTTTGTGGATTTAATTAATTGTTGCCTATTTTATGGGAGCCTTTTTCTTAAAGAAATTACCTAATTTAAATCCTATTCTATTTAATTGGGGATTTAAATAATTTCCTTGTGCAAAGTCCTTGAAATTTTCGTCCACTACCATATTATTTCCTACTTGGAGATTTAATTTATTTTGTTCCCTTATTCATGAAATACTCATTATTTTATTTCCTAAGTTGTGAGTATATCTCTCTCCAAGTAAATATTGTTATTTTTCCTTGCTACTTAAATCAGCAAATTTTTGAAATTTATCCCCATTCACACGCCTATTTAGTTCCTTAAATTGGGGAATTATCCTCCCACAATTTAATTATTTTTAAGTGGGTGTGAATTAAACCTAAAGTATAAATTAAACTAATCCCTAAACCTAGCCCCCACTTTTTCAACGCTCCCTCCTCCTTTCTCCCTCACTCACACGTCTCCTCCCCCTCTCCACTCTCCCATCTCCAAAAATCTTCCATTCAAGCTTATTCTTGCATCCATTGAAAGTACCTTCGAGAGTTTTCGACGGATCGCTTCGTTCTTCTCTTCTACCGATTGGTTTTTGTAAAGGAAGGTATATTTGCACACTTTTTCTTCTCCTTCTCTAGTGAACCATGTTTTGAGTCCTACATGCATGTAGAGAGTGTAGGTTTGATAGATCGCAAGTTTTAACGGGAGGGAAATTGTGTGTTCGTAAGAACTTGTTTGATTTTTACGTTGTTGATTGGAATCATGTGTATTGGATCGAAATATTTGTGAATAAATATGAGGTTGTATGCAAATATGTGTATGAGGAACGTGTAAGCATGATTATGTGTTTTCAAGCATGAAAAAATAGGTGGTTGTGTTGTGGAAGTTTTAAAAAACCCTAATTCCGAATTTGAACCAGAAATCTGTGATGCACGACCAGTGACTTATGATCTGTATTCGACCCATTAAACGAGCGAATTTTGCTACGAAATATTTAATGAGTAAACTTCAAGGTGTTTTCTGTGTCTCGTGTGAATTTCAGCCTGTTTTATCAAAAAATGAATTTTTAATAAATATTTGAAGTTGACTGCGCAAATCAGCCAGAAACTTGAGTTCTCGCCATGAATGTTTCGTTTTCTGTTTGACTGACCAAATGACCTCAGATTGATGTGATTCTTGAACTATATGAAAATTTGAAGTGTCTTGTGAGTCGTGTTAAATTTTCAGCCTTTTTGGGCATTGGATGAATTTATGGTAAATTTTTCAAATGAACTGCACAGTGCTGTCAGAGATTGTATGTTCCGACCAGAGAGTTTAATATGTAATATGACTGACTAAATGACGTGATTTCGGTGAGATAAACTTGAATGTGTCCTCTGTATTGTGACCAAAATTTAGCATCTTTTGAGGTCGGGTGATTTTATAGTAATTTTTACAAAACGGTCGCGCAGTTCTGCCAGTTTTCTGCCTTGTTAAAATAACACTTATTTTCATGTTTAAAAGTATTATATGATACATGTATGTCCAAGGAACGTGTCTAAATGATGTGATCACGTGTGATAAATCGAAATGTGTTACGATGTGTTCTCCCATCTTTGTGACGTATGTTGGGTCGGGGATTTGAGAAAAATGACGAGGGAATCGATAGGACATGCATAGTAATATGTTGTTGGGGGAAACTAATTGTGTTGTCTTTGACAAGGGTGTTGTGTAGTTGTGAACTCGAGGATCGAGAGTTGCTAAGTTGGGTTGTGAATTGCTAAGAGAACAAGGTGGGCTTTCTTTTCAAACCTCTTTACTTTTCCGAAAAATATTATGTGGGGATATAAGGGTGGTTTAACTGTTATGTCATGCCATGTTGTTTTTGTTATGAGATTGTGTGCCTGATGCCTAGTTCGTATGAGTTTACTCCGTTAGGCTATATGGCTGTGTTGTGAAACGAATTCGGGTTCGAGTAGGGCCGTAAACCCTATCGGGCTGTGTACACTGGTGGGATCGTGAGCCGTCCTTGCAAGTCGGCCGGTCTCGTGGGCGAATAGTGTGGCCACACTTTCGTCGCACTGTAATTGTGATTGTTGGATTGATGTGAAAAGTGGGGAGATAAATTGTCTGGCCAGACTTGAATATTTTTGTGCTTCTCGTGATATTTTCCTACTACATAAAACTCGAGATCACTGGTATGGATGACATAACTATTATTAAAATGTTTTCGGCATGAGCCCATTGAGTACAACAAGTACTCAACCCTGCATATTATTTTCTTATGTGCAGGTTGAGCGGGATGTTGCGGTGGATGTTGAGCTGGCTTAAGTACTTAGGATGCGTTGTGTCGTCATACATAGGCGTCGTCCTTGACTCTCCTTAAACCGTATTTTCCGCTGCTACAACTTGAACTATGACTCAAGACTTAATCTTTCCTTTATGTTTTATGTTTTGAACATGTATGGTGGTGATGAGCTTTAAACTAGTGTTTACGTTGTCTATTGAAAATTTTATTCTTCGAGATTTAAGTTAAGTATTTGTTCAACTTAGGATTCAGTGGTTGTATTTCTTAAGTCTAATTTTTTTCGTTGTCCTTATAAAAGTATTTTACCTTATGTCTTTTCAAAAAAAAACATTTTAACTTTAAACTCTTCAACCTAAGTTGTTTTTCTTCCTTTAAATTAATCAAGATGTTCTTTTTAAATTGTTATCCATGCATGTCGGTCACGATCGCCGCGTTGTGGTACCCTTGTATGGGCGGTCGTGACAGAGTGGTATCAGAGCCAGGTTCTTTCGCTCTGGTCCGAGAGTCTTCTTTCACTTTAAGTCTAAGTTAGTGAACCCTTATTTGACTAGAAGTGTCACGAAGGCTCAACATCCAAAGCATCACGCTCAACCGATGAAAGTGAGGTATGTTTAAATTGTTGAAAGTATGGAAGATTGATGCATGAAAATGTATGATGATATGATATGACGTTGACAAGTTACGCATGTGAATGAATGATATGCATAAGGATGAGTTGTAATGGAATGATTATATGAGCATGATCGGTATGATAATTTAAGCATGCATTATGTGCGTAAATATGATGTTGTAATAGCATGATTGCGTGGAATACAAGTATGATTGACATGATAATTAAGACATGTATTGTATATACAAAGGTGATATTGATATGGTATGAATATGTGTGAGCATGAAGTTAGTGATGTTCCTAGATGTGTGTTATGAGCGAAAATACTACAACAATAGCATGCAAATATATGAAACGTTAAGACAACGACAAACTTTCCAACTACGCGACAAACTTAAGAACTTTTTCGAACAAACAATAATACTTTTGGTGTTTTAAAAGAAACTTTCGTCTTCACATAGATGGTGCGAACGAAACGAACCGCGCTTAAGAGCAGTCAGTATAGTGCCAGAATGCGACAAGCGATATACGATTACGACCACTATGAGAGAGAGGAAAACAAAGCCTTGAGAGAGGTTGTTGCCCTTTTTGAGACCCTATGGCGAGATGTCCGCGGGTACCATGTGACGGCCTATGGTGGCATAAGGAGACTAATTGAGTTGATGCCCGACAATTGGGAGCCTTGGATGGAAACAACAGCCAGTCGGTTCACGTGGTACGAACCAAGAAACCAGATGATGGCTGGCGACATGAAAGGTTTTCTAAAGGCCTTAACGTGTGCTTTGATTGACTCACATTCCGAGCGACCACCGTCGACACAAGAAGGAAAAGAATAAACGGTATGGGAAGACAAAGACGTGATCGAGGTTAAACCCACGGCAGAAAGAGAAGTCGTACCATAAGAAAGCATGGTTCCGGGTTTTGAGGATGATTATGTGGAGGATGGCATGGATATCTAAGAAGCCCTCCGCATGGTCAACGAGTATCACGTAGAAGAGGAAGAGGACCCGGAAGAGGAAGAAGACCCGTAAGAGGATCTTAACACTAGATAGATGAGTGATGTTGTTTCTTTTTTTTCCTTAAGTTGTTAAGACGATGGAAGTAGTACCTTTTTGTTTTCCGATCGAATGATATATCTTTCTTTTCCCACGTTATTTATGGAAGTTTCCCTTTTCTCGTGCTTTTAAGTACTTGTGTTTTATCATATCGTACGCGTGCATGAAAGCGATGATGTTTTATTAACGATGTACTCACAACGGTGCTAACCTGTGTTTTAGATCAACATGCCCCCAAGACGTAGACGTGGTCCGCATGTGGGGAACAATGTGGGGGAACAGACGGAAGGAAGTGTCGGGAATCCGCCCCCGCCTCCACCACCTCTACCCCAACCAAACGAAAGGGAGTACATCAAAGCCTTTCGGAAAGAGAACCCACCCAAGTTCGATGGATTGGGAGAGCCCCCGAAGGCGGAGGCATGGGTACGCGACATTGAGCGTGTCTTTGAGTTTATGGGATGCACAGACAGAGAACGCCTGGCCTTCGTGACGTATCAGCTGACAGGACCCGCTGACTTTTGGTGGGAAACGAAGAAGAGAACTATGGACCCTGCTCGCCGTGAGGCGCTTACTTGGGAGGAGTTTAAGGGAGAAGTTTACAATAAGTATGTTCCCATGAGTTACCGGCGGGCGAAGGTAGTGGAGTTCCACACCTTAAAACAAGGAAGTATGACGGTCACGGAGTACGACCGCGCCTTATGTGAGATGACTCGTTATGCGCCAGAATTGGTGGATATAGACGAGAAGATGGCCGCGAAGTTCCGTTCCGGCCTTAGGCCAGAGATAAGGGTAGCGGTGGCTAGTCGCAGGGGAATTCCTTATTCCGAGGTATTGGGCTGTGCCTTAGATGTGGAGGAAGCACTGCCCAAGAACGAGAGGACAACAAACCCTACCCCATCTGCACCCCAAGCGAACTTTAGAGACAAGAGGAAATGGGAGGGAAACCGAGCTCCTTTTGACAACAAGAGGCGTTTCTCCACTTTTCGGCAACCGCAGAATCATGGGCGCCAAATTGTGCCACATCAGAGGGGAAACCCGCAGAGAACACCCTACTGTAATCGGTGCTCCAAGCATCATGTTGGGGAGTGCCGAGTTGGAGGCATTCGGTGTTATGCCTGCGGTGGAAACGGGCACATGTCTCGAGAGTGCCCAAACAACAACAAAGGTGGAGTGAAGAATGGGCAAGGACAGAGACCACCACAACAGCCTCAACCAATCCGACAAGTGGCCCCACAGCAAGCAAGGGCATATGCACTCAAGGGGAATCTAGGGCAGGAACCCCAAGCCAACAAGGGCAAGGAGAATTTGGCAGGTATGGGAAAGCTCCAACAATTGCCTATTATTGTGCTGTTTGATACAGGTGCTTCGCATTCTTTTATTTCCATGTCATGTGTGAATGCCTTAGAACTCCCTACTGCTATGCTTGAATCGAATTTGAATGTATCTTCACCGGTTGGAGGATTGATTGACATTGTGAGAACTTGCTCGAACCTAGAGTTTGTGATAGGAGAACTAGGGGTAGTGGCCCAACTTTTGCACGTTATGCCTTTGGAGAATGTAGATATAATCTTGGGAATGGATTGGCTTACCGAGAACCACGCAACGATTCACTGTAAAGAGAGACAGATTTCTTTTCAAGCCCCGGGCGAAGAGCCAGCTATCTTGTATGGGATCTCCATGAACAGACGAACCTCCATAATCTCTGCTTTGCAAGCAACTACGATGATAAGAAAAGGGCGTCCGGCATATCTGGTGTACTTGAATGGGGAGGAAAAGAAGGAGTTGAAAGTGGAAGACGTGGAAGTAGTGCGAGATTTTCCCGATGTGTTTCCCGAAGCTTTGCCAGGACCGCCACCCGACAGACAAGTGGAGTTCACTATTGATTTGGAACCAGGGTCGGCGCCAGTATCAAAGGCGCCATACCGAATGGCCCCTAAGGAGTTGGCCGAGTTGAAGGTTCAGTTGCAGGAACTGTTAGACTTGGGTTTCATTCGACCCAGTGTGTCACCATGGGGAGCGCCAGTTTTGTTCGTTAAGAAGAATGATGGAACGATGAGGATGTGCATCGACTACCGAGAGCTTAACAAGATGACCTTGAAGAATAAGTACCCACTGCCAAGGATTGACGACTTGTTTGACCAACTTCGAGGAGCGAGCGTATTCTCGAAAATGGATTTGAGATCAGGGTATCATCAACTAAAGGTCCGACGAGAGGATGTGCCTAAGACTGCTTTTCGCACTCGTTATGGCCATTATGAATTCGTCGTGATGCCATTTGGGCTGACCAACGCCCCAGCCGTTTTCATGGACTTGATGAACCGAGTTTTCCACGAGTATCTTGACAAGTTTGTGTTAGTCTTCATCGACGACGTGTTGGTATACTCGAAGAACGAGGAGGAGCATGGACAGCACCTACGAACAGTGTTGGAAACGTTGCAAAGGGAGAAACTTTATGCCAAGTTTAGTAAGTGTGAGTTTTGGTTGACTCGAGTGAACTTCCTTGGTCATATTGTGACGGCAAATGGGATTCAAGTAGACCCAGCAAAGGTCGAGGCCGTACAGAATTGGAAATCGCCGAAAACGCCAAGTGAAATCCGCAGTTTCTTGGGATTGGCAGGATATTATCAACGATTCATCTAGGGATTCTCTAAGATTGCGAGACCGATGACGCAACTACTAAAGAAAGGAATTAAGGTGGTTTGGACACCAGAGTGCGAGACGAGTTTCCAACTATTGAAGGAGAAATTGACTACAGCACCAGTCCTAGCGGTACCAGAACCCGACAAGGACTTCGCCGTCTATACAGACGCATCGAAAGTAGGACTAGGATGTGTGTTAATGCAAGATGGGAAGGTGATAGCATATGCTTCCCGACAGTCGAGACCGAATGAGTTGAATTTTCCGACGTATGATTTGGAGTTAGCAGCAGTGGTGCATGCACTGAAAATTTGGAGACATCATCTCTATGGAGTGAGGTGCGAAATCTACACCGATCACAAGAGTCTCAAGTACTTCTTCGAGCAGAAGGAGCTAAACATGCGACAACGACGTTGGTTAGAGGTCATGAAAGACTATGACTGCGGTATTAATTACCATCCGGGCAAGGCGAACGTGGTCGCCGATGCTTTGAGTAGGAAGAACCAACCTCAACTGGCTTATTTCCTAACGCAAGAGGAAGCGTTGATTCACGAGTTCGACAAGATGAGTTTGGAGATAGTGAAAGCGCCCGAGACAGTGGGTGCAAGATTGGCGACGCTAGTGATTGAGCCAGATTTGAGGACCAAGCTCATAGAAGCCCAGCGACGTGATGGAAAGTTGGAGGAGTTACGTGCGAAGGTGAGAGCCGAGAAGTTTGATCATTACCGTGAGGAGGCGGATAATGCTTTGACGTATGATGGACGATTGTGTGTGCCAAGCGATGAGGTGCTAAAAGAGGAGATTTTGAGTGAAGCGCACGACGCGCCCTACACCGCACACCCTGGAAGCACGAAGATGTATCGGGATTTGAAACAACGGTTTTGGTGGAATGGAATGAAAGGAGACGTAGCGTCATTTGTGGAACGATGTCTAGCATGCCAACAAGTGAAGGCCTTACACCAACGGCCATACGGGAAGTTACAACCGCTCGAAATTCCCGAATGGAAGTGGGAGCATCTAGCTATGGATTTCGTGACAGGTTTGCCAAAGTCACAGAAGGGCAACACTGCGATCTGGGTGATCATTGATCGACTTACTAAAAGCGCGCACTTCTTACCGATCAAGATTACTTATGGCGCGAACAAACTAGCAAAGCTCTACGTGAACGAGATTGTGCGATTGCACGGAGTGCCAAAGTCCATTGTATCCGACCGCGATACGAAGTTCACATCAAAGTTTTGGATGAGTATGCAACGCGAATTGGGCACACAACTGAACTTCAGCACTGCATATCACCCGCAATCGGATGGGCAGTCCGAGAGGACGATTCAAACACTTGAAGATATGTTGCGAGCAGTTGTCTTAGATCGAGGGGAAAGTTGGGAAACGGTTCTACCATTGGTTGAATTCGCCTACAACAATAGCTATCAAGCGACGATCGATATGGCTCCGTATGAAGCCCTGTACGGCAGAAAGTGTCAATCCCTACTTTATTGGGATGAAGTTAGCGAGAGGAAGATGTTAGGACCCGAAGCTATAAAGGAGATGACCGAAATTGTGCACCAAATCCGCGCAAGGATCAAGGAAGCTCAAGATAGACAGAAGTCGTATGCTGATGTGCGTCGAACGGAAATCAAATTCGACGTTGGTGACAAAGTGTTCTTGAAGGTATCCCCGACGAGAGGAGTTGTGAGATTTGGAGTGAAAGGCAAGCTGAAACTGCGTTTTTTGGGACCGTACGAGATCATCGACGAAGTAGGTCCTGTAGCGTATCGATTGGCGTTACCTCCCAGCTTTGGGAACGTGCACAACATGTTCCACGTGTCGCAGTTGCGCAAGTACGTGTTCGACCCCAAAAATGTGATTCATCAAGAGGAAGTGATCCTAACCCCCGACATGAGCTACGAGGAAAGGCCCGAAGCAATACTAGATCGGAAGGTACAAGAGCTTCGAAACAAGTCGATAGCGTCCGTGAAGGTGTTGTGGAAGCACCATGGTCCCGAGGAAGCTACGTGGGAGTTAGAAGAGAAGATGAAAGAAAAGTTTCCCGAGCTGTTTGTGTGAGACGTTTAAATTTTGGGACGAAATTTCTGTCTAGAGGGGAAGGATGTAACATCCCAAACTTTTGTGACTTCTTTTTATGTAATTGGAATTTTGGGGAATTCTGAAACGTTTGATTCTATGTGATTAAGTGCTTTGTGTGAAAAAAATTGACGTGGTTATTGTGGAATGACGAGCTTGAGATTTATGTTATTCCAATGTGGGGAAATAATTAATAGGATCATGCATTTATTCTTTCTCAAGTCAATTCATTGAAAAATTCGGCCCTCCCTAATTATTGAAATAGTACTTCTTTTGTGGATTTAATTAATTGTTGCCTATTTTATGGGAGCCTTTTTCTTAAAGAAATTACCTAATTTAAATCCTATTCTATTTAATTGGGGATTTAAATAATTTCCTTGTGCAAAGTCCTTGAAATTTTCGTCCACTACCATATTATTTCCTACTTGGAGATTTAATTTATTTTGTTCCCTTATTCATGAAATACTCATTATTTTCAATTCCTTCTTGGGAGTGCTTGTTTCCTGGGGCAAGGGATCATTTTTTTTTAGCAGTTTTCATTCTCTTCCCAGACCTTGGAGTATTTTCCATACTAGCCACATGAGCTGATCCTCTTGATATTGCTGCCTCCGGATTCATGCAGAATTCCGAAATAGCTTCGGCAAGCTCTTCACCCGATAATTCCCTTGTGTGCATTGCCTCGCACCATCCAGCTACTTCTTTGTCGATAGAGTGGCTCGACTCTGAATTATCCATCTGTTCCTGCATTAACTTCGTCTCAAGATATTCCTGGACCAGGGGGTTAACAACATCGATAGCATGCAAATTTTCAACATCTAAAGGTTTCTTCATTGCTTCATCTATGCTAAACGTATACTTCTCCCATTATAGTCCAAACATATAGTTCCATCAAAAACATCAATTATGGTCTTAGCGGTTCGGAGAAAAGGTCTCCCTAGAAGTACGCCGCTAGACTCAGTAGACTCATTGTCGCTCATTTTGATAACATGGAAATCGGCTGGATACAGAAAATCATGCACCTTGACTATAACATTTCCCAAAACTCCCTATGGACAAATGCACAACCTATCCGCCAATTGAATCACCACCTTTGCACTCACCATCCATACTCCTACTGTAACATCCCAAACTTTTGTGACTTCTTTATATGTAATTGGAATTTTGGGGAATTCTGAAACGTTTGATTCTATGTGATTAAGTGCTTTGTGTGAAAAAAATTGACGTGGTTATTGTGGAATGACGAGCTTGAGATTTATGTTATTCCAATGTGGGGAAATAATTAATAGGATCATGCATTTATTCTTTCTCAAGTCAATTCATTGAAAAATTCGGCCCTCCCTAATTATTGAAATAGTACTTCTTTTGTGGATTTAATTAATTGTTGCGTATTTTATGGGAGCCTTTTTCTTAAAGAAATTACCTAATTTAAATCATATTCTATTTAATTGGGGATTTAAATAATTTCCTTGTGCAAAGTCCTTGAAATTTTCGTCCACTACCATATTATTTCCTACTTGGAGATTTAATTTATTTTGTTCCCTTATTCATGAAATACTCATTATTTTATTTCCTAAGTTGTGAGTATATCTCTCTCCAAGTAAATATTGTTATTTTTCCTTGCTACTTAAATCAGCAAATTTTCGAAATTTATCCCCATTCACACGCCTATTTAGTTCATTAAATTGGGGAATTATCCTCCCACAATTTAATTATTTTTAAGTGGGTGTGAATTAAACCTAAAGTATAAATTAAACTAATCCCTAAACCTAGCCCCCACTTTTTCAACGCTCCCTCCTCCTTTCTCCCTCACTCACACGTCTCCTCCCCCTCTCCACTCTCCCATCTCCAAAAATCTTCCATTCAAGCTTATTCTTGCATCCATTGAAAGTACCTTCGAGAGTTTCCGACGAATCGCTTCGTTCTTCTCTTCTACCGATTGGTTTTTGTAAAGGAAGGTATATTTGCACACTTTTTCTTCTCCTTCTCTAGTGAACCATGTTTTGAGTCCTACATGCATGTAGAGAGTGTAGGTTTGATATATCGCAAGTTTTAACGGGAGGGAAATTGTGTGTTCGTAAGAACTTGTTTGATTTTTACGTTGTTGATTGGAATCATGTGTATTGGATCGAAATATTTGTGAATAATATGAGGTTGTATGCAAATATGTGTATGAGGAACGTGTAAGCATGATTATGTGTTTTCAAGCATGAAAAAATCGGTGGTTGTGTTGTGGAAGTTTTAAAAAACCCTAATTCAGAATTTGAACCAGAAATCTGTGATGCACGACCAGTGAGTTATGATCTGTATTCGACCCATCAAACGAGCGAATTTTGCTAAGAAATTTTTACTGAGTAAACTTCAAGGTGTTTTCTGTGTCTCGTGTGAATTTCAGCCTGTTTTATCGAAAAATGAATTTTTAATAAATTTTTGAAGTTGACTGCGCAAATCAGCCAGAAACGTGAGTTCTCGCCATGAATGTTTCGTTTTCTGTTTGACTGACCAAATGACCTCCGATTGATGTGATTCTTAAACTATATGAAAATTTGAAGTGTCTTCTGAGTCGTGTTAAATTTTCAACCTTTTTGGGCATTGGATGAATTTATGGTGGATTTTTCAAATGAACTGCGCAAAACTGCCAGAAATTCTATATTACGACCAGAGAGTTTAATATGTGATATGACTGACTCAATGACGTGATTTCGGTGTGACAATTTTCATGGATGAACTTGAATGTGTCCTCTGTATTGTGACCAAAATTTAGCATCTTTTGAGGTTGGGTGATTTTATAGTAATTTTTACAAAACGGTCGCGCAGTTCTGCCTGTTTTCTGCCTTGTTAAAATAACACTTATTTTCATGTTTAAAAGTATTATATGATACATGTATGTCCAAGGAACGTGTCTAAATGATGTGATCACGTGTGATAAATCGAAATGTGTTACGATGTGTTCTCCCATCTTTGTGACGTATGTTGGGTCGGGGATTTGAGAAAAACGACGAGGGAATCGATAGGACATGCATAGTAATATGTTGTTGGGGGAAACTAATTGTGTTGTCTTTGACAAGGGTGTTGTGTAGTCGTGAACTCGAGGATCGAGAGTTACTAAGTTGGGTTGTGAATTGCTAAGAGAACGAGGTGGACTTTCTTTTCAAACCTCTTTACTTTTCCGAAAAATATTATGTGGGGATATAAGGGAGGTTTAACTGTTATGTCATGCCATGTTGTTTTTTGTTATGAGATTGTGTACCTGATGCCTAGTTCGTATGAGTTTACTCCGTTAGGCTATATGGCTGTGTTGTGAAACGAATTCGGGTCCGAGTAGGGCCGTAAACCCTATCGGGCTGTGTACACTGGTGGGATCGTGAGCCGTCCTTGCAAGTCGGCCGGTCTCGTGGGCGAATAGTGTGGCCACACTTTCGTCGCACTGTAATTGTAATTGTTGGATTGATGTGAAAAGTGGGGAGATAAATTGTCTGGCCAGACTTGAATATTTTTGTGTTTCTCGTGATATTTTCCTACTACATAAAACTCGAGATCACTGGTATGGATGACATAACTATTATTAAAATGTTTTCGGCATGAGCCCATTGAGTACAACAAGTACTCAGCCCTGCATATTATTTTCTTATGTGCAGGTTGAGCGGGATGTTGCGGTGGATGTTGAGCTGGCTTAAGTACTTAGGATGCGTTGTGTCGTCATACATAGGCGTCGTCCTTGACTCTCCTTAAACCGTATTTTCCGCTGCTACAACTTGAACTATGACTCAAGACTTAATCTTTCCTTTATGTTTTATGTTTTGAACATGTATGGTGGTGATGAGCTTTAAACTAGTGTTTACGTTGTCTATTGAAAATTTTATTCTTCGAGATTTAAGTTAAGTATTTGTTCAACTTAGGATTCAGTGGTTGTATTTCTTAAGTCTAATTTTTTTCGTTGTCCTTATAAAAGTATTTTACCTTATGTCTTTTCAAAAAAAAACATTTTAACTTTAAACTCTTCAACCTAAGTTGTTTTTCTTCCTTTAAATTAATCAAGATGTTCTTTTTAAATTGTTATCCATGCATGTCGGTCACGATCGCCGCGTTGTGGTACCCTTGTATGGGCGGTCGTGACACCTACCAACTTTTTGTATATGGACAGCGGTAAAACATTTATCGATACCCCTAGATCACACATGGCATGCTCAATTTTGACATCACCGATTGAAATGGGCAAGGTGAACATACCTGGGTCAGTGCATTTCGATGGCATCCTTCGCTTCTGAATTACTGCTGATACATTTTCTCCAATCAGAATCTTCCCACTGGGTTTGGTCTTGCCCGCTATGAACTCTTTGATGAATTTGCTGAACACTGACAATTTCAAAGCTTGCAAAAATGGTAGGTTGATCTCCAGTTTTCCAAAGATGTCCATAAAATCCACAGGCTCATCCTTTTTCTTCTTGGTCTCTCCTCGGTGCGGGAACGGTTTCACTTGCCTCCCTGGTCTTGCAGATCCTTCAGCTGGAAACCCATCCATTTTTTCCTCTACTAATTCCTTCTCTGCTTCCAGCTCTGGGTCTAGGAAGAATGGTTCAGTTTCTCTAGGTAGCGGTTTCCCCAGTTTCTCTAGGAAGAATGGTTCAGTTTCTCTAGGAAGAATGGTTCAGTTTCTCTGCTTCCGAATTCTTGGACTCGGGAATTAGATCCTTCTTTTCATTGCCCTTCACGGAAGGTGTTTCTTCCTCCTTCCTCATCGCTGGACCTTCATAACCTCGCCCAGATCTTAAAGTGATTTGACTGATGTTAGCTCTGCCCGGCTGCCTTACTGAGGCAGGAATATTCCCTTCGTTTCCTCGCATCTCGCTCAAGGATGTTGCGATCTGGGACATTTGTTTTGCTAACATATCCATTGTCGCCTTCTGCTCCAACTGCGCGTCCTGAAGCTTATGCACTACGTCATTGTTGGATTGCAAGTTGTTCTGCATATGCTGTTGAGAACTGACTAAATCATGTACCATGTCATCTAGATTCCTTGGTGTTTTAGAACTCGACTGGCCTGAACTTGGTCCTGAACCCAGATGTGGTCCACTTCCCTGACTATGGCGAAAGTTTCCCTGATCCCCTAAATTGTTGTTGTACTGATTTCCTAGCCTTTGGTTCCCTTGGTAAGGTGTTGGGAATTCTGATAATTTCCAGTGTGGTTCCTCTGGTGTGGCGGCACATAAGAGTTTCCCTGCGTCTGATTCTTATTCCCCCAATTAGAGTGGTCTCCCTGGTTCCGGTTGTTCCAGTTGCTCTGCCCCTCCTGATTTCTCCCAGACCAATTAGTCTGTCTTTCTGGTTGATGTGTCAACTGAGTGTTCTGTTGTGGGGGTGGCTGATTCGGATCGTTGTCAGATCATCTAAAATTGGGATGGTTCCTCCAGGGTGCATCCCTCTGTTTCCCCGGATTCCAACTTCCATCTAGGTTCCAACTTCCCATCGCATTAACTTGGGCCTGGTAATCTCCCTCTTGAGGGCCATAGTATTGCTGGGATGAAATTTCTCCTGGACCTGGAGGTTTTTCTTTTCCTTGTGAGGCTGTTGAATTAGTCTTCTCGATTGCATTCAGGAGTGCTTTCTCAAGCCTATTTATTATCTCCTCAACTCTTTCGTCATCTTGTTCTCTCAGCACATTTGCTGACCCTCTCCTCATAGCATTCCTCGGGCTGTCGTATGCCTTTTTAGCTTCAATCAACTTCCCCAAGATCTCTCTGGCTTCACTCCCCTTTTTCTTTGTGAAATTTCCTCCGCTCGAGGAATTCATCAAATCCTTCGACTCGGGGTTTGCCCCTTCATAGAACAGATAATAAATCTCTGCCTCGATCATTCTGTGATTCGGACAGGCATCCAACAATCCCTTAAACCGCGACCAATACTGACTCAGAGACTCATCCTACTCTTGCTTACACTCCACGATTTCCTTTTTGAGGGCGTTCTTGTTTGACGGGAAAAAGTAATCCAGGAATTCCAACTTGAAATCTCTGCATGTACGAATGGAATCCGAAGGTAACCTTAGTAACCAAGTATTGGCCTCTCCTTTCAAGGTGAACGGAATCGCACGTAGGCGGTAATCTTCCTTTGTTGTGTCGTTGGGCCTTTTCTGAATACTGCACAACTTGCTGAACTCATTTAAGAACTCATACGGACACTCGTTCCTCCGTCCAGAGAATGTTGGTAAAATGTCTAACACATTTGTTTTGATATCTATGGCTCTTTGACGCGGGTTCATCACTATAGCCTGGGCTGGCTCACCGTCTAGATGGGCAGTGAGCGAACCAATCTCCGGATCTGGATCGACTACGTGTGCCATGTCCTCGATTTCTGCCTCCTCTGTACTTGTTTCTGAAGTCGACTTAGGATCCTCCCTTCCTGACGAACTCCAACTTTCGTCACTTCCTGAACCAAACGGAAATGGATATCCCGTAGATAACCCTGATCTGGTGGTGACCGTAGAAGCTGTGTCCTTGATTTGCCAAATAAACTATTCATTCATCCACTCAGACGAGTTACCCCAGTATCCAAACCGTGAGTTGTTGCTCATAAACTCAATCTGTAAAGAAAGAAAAGAACAAATCAAAACTATGTACGCCAAAATCTCTAAATACAATCACAAATTACGCCTTCCATCCCCGACAACGGCGCCATTTGAAGTGTGCGGGAGTAGAGTGTGTGGGCGTTCTACTGTTCTAGGTCGAGCTACTAAGTCCAATGAACCCACTAGATCACTCGGTCTAGGAACTCAGGGGAATATAAAAGACTCGATCGTTGGACACACAACTCTCGCGTTTCAAAGATCCCTCAACCTGTTATACTATAGACTAGTATAGAGAAGCAAGGGGTCGATCCCACGAAGATGGATGCGTAAGAAAGCATTTAGAAGATTCTGGATTAGAAAGCGGCTGCTGCCACACAAATTTGGGTTGAGGTGTAACTACTACTAGACCTAAGAACGAAGTAAACACCTGACCTAGGAAACTGAAAACATCATGCTGACATTAAACTTTCTCATAACTGCGAGACATTAAACTAACTTCTTAGGCTGAGCAATCAACTTCCTAATTTGACAAGACAGAAAGCAGGAAAACGGTGGAGACTATTTTCTGCAAACAGAAAGTACGGTATTAAAGCTGCAAATAACAACTAAAGGATTAACCAACACTGTTGCACATCTCATTACCTGTATCAAATGCGAATATGTAGAAAACAGAGCACAAACCCATATTCAAACAGAATGTAAAAGTGTAGACGACGGAAACTTGCAACTAGCCGGAAATAAAACAGATCTACATACGCTAGACAGAATGAAATGAAAACAACAAAATCTGGCATCAACTCCGATAACCCTGTTTCAGATCCAAACGTCGGATGCTTAGTCCTTTCCGGATCCAAGCATTCCGAACCCATCAATCAACAAATTCATCTCCATAACTTCTGATTCAACCGATCTATCCCGATCAACACAAGCCTTCAACAATTTTGCGCAAACTCAGTAGAACAGCGCAAAAATCAAAGTACCTCGACAAACTTAAAACCAATTGCATCCATGCTTGAAATTAACAGTAACTCAAATACGGAAACAGAAACTTCATAAACCAATAGAAATTCAACGGAAAACAAAGCCGAGCTTCGAATAGCGAAGCTCGGTGAAATTCACGACGGAAATTAAAATGAAAGCGATTAAATTGTTTCTTCGCCCTTTGTGAGGACGATGTTGCCCAACTACGAAATAGCACAAAGTAACCCGAAAACTACCCTACGATCTCCCGAACATTTCCCACCTAAATGTATAAAAGTGAGTGAGCTACGAGCCACAATCTGGTCACAAGTCCTCCACCCTCCAAAGTTTCTTTTTGCATGCTCTCCTCCTTATATAGGTGCGGAGTTGATCTTCTAGAAGCCTTAGTAGAAATCTCCATTCTACCCTTCAGCTTCGTTATCTCCTCCGTCTAGTCGTTTTCCCTTCAAATTGCTCACTTATTCGCCAGTTCCTTGGACCATGTAATTGTCCTCTTCTTTCCTGGATCTGGCGAAAACCTTCTACACACCTGGCTTAAAATATGTGTTGGACCCCGCAAACACATGAATTTTACCCTTTAACCAATGCATGAAATCAGCCTAATCATTACCTTAAAGTGGACGACACTCACAACCAGTCTACTAAGCAAAAGACTTAGGTTTTGTTTGCTTCCTATGCATTTAAATGTTTATAAAACATCTTATAAATGCACAAACAAATACAAAGTAATAATATACTGATTATATTCGTGCAAACTGCTCGAATAATACTGAATTGGGTTAAAAGTGGATTGTAGACTTTTTCGTATACAAGCAAGATTCTATTCGCGCGAACTTGCTCGAAACATGCTTTTCAGTATACCAAACCTAACAATCTCCCACTTATACTCAAAACATGCTTTCGAGTATACCCACTGCCAAAAACTCTCCCACTTATACTCAAAGTAGGTCTCGGTTGCAGATATATTGAACTACCTTTCATTTCACATCATGTTTAAAACATGTTGTCACAAGGGCATTTTCTGTGAAAAAATCTGCTTGGTTGTTCTCTGGTCTTATTGCATACTTGATCTTTAATTAATTTCATAATGTCCCTTGAGTTAGCCTTTACTAGTGTAATCATAACAAAATATAATACTCATATATAATACTCATAGGCATACTTAAACTTACGATTAAAACTATTAGGAAAATATTCCTAAACACATGCTCAGAGGATGACTTACTCGATTACTGATTAGTCATAAAACTAAGCCAGTGTAATCCCAAGGACATTACATGAATGACTGGTAAACTTAAATATAGTGATTAGTCTTTCTCAAGCACTATGGAATATTCTTTACCTCAATCAAAGTCATTTTTCATGGTTAATATGATATAAACTTGCTAAGCAAAAGCACAACTAATATCAAACCTAGTACACATCATAGCATACATGAGACATCTGTCTCCAAAACTAGTCTCATAATTCTTGTTCTCAATAAGTGCCAAACGACACTTGATTAGAGACAAGACAATTCCATCTTGAAAGGTAAAAACCTTTGCATTGAAATTCTAATGCTAAAATATTCCAAGCAATGTATGGATATATGATTCCTAAGAGAACTCAACATTCTTTCTAGCAATCTTAAAGACTTAGATGCTTAGAATGTAATTAGTTTCTCTTAAATCATTTATCTTAAACTGGGTAGACAACAAGTTTCCTACGCCAGATGTCAATCTCAGTTGTTTGCAACTTTTGTAGATTTCATCATCATAGAGTACCAATAATATTGTATTTAATGCACTTTCAACTTCCTTGTGCTTACAGCACTGTTAAAGGCACAAGTCAAATTAAAAACATTTGACAATTTTGATAAAACACGTATACTCTGATTTAGATGCATGCCTAAGACCACAAAGGTCTTCATAAGCTTCTAATCATGTGTTTCTTGCCCTCTATTACATGCCCATTAGGATGTTCCATGTAGATGATTTCCTCAAGACTTCTATTAATAGAAATCTGTGTTGACAATCATAATACATACATTCTAATTTATTTAAGTTCTGATAGACAGTAGAATCGAATCAATCCTGGCACAACGACAGACGAGAAGATGATGTTTCTCTTTGGGCATAACCCATTGTCATTGTGTAGCCATTTGAGGTCCACATTTACACTGACTGACGCAGCACAACTTGTAGGTAGTATTGCAAGTCTTGTAAAACATGTTGTTTATCTTAGATTGTAGTTTGGAATCTATCACCTTTTAAGGATGAATATCCAAATGAACCAATGCTACATTGTAGTTAAAGGGATTATGTTCAAATTAATCTAAGACTGAGTCTTGCGACACTCTTAGATTCATGAACTTGTTATGTTCCAAGAAACGCTCCCACTACGACATGGTTCTTACAATCTTAGGTACTGAAGTTGATTTTATTAGTGCAAAAGTTTCTAATGGTATGACTCCTTGGTAATGTGGAAAATCCGATCTCTCTCTCTTTATCTTGAGAGTTATCACGTTGTTAGGCTTGTAGTTTATTTCTTGATCTTCATACAAGAATTCTATCTTGGAAGATTAGAGAACTTATAACCTTACATCATTTGGGACAACCTTCAAACATACCTCAGTACTCAACTCCAATTACTTGGATACATTTCCAACATGCATTGGAACAACATTACACCTTGAGATGTGCTAGACTAGAGTCGCTCTAGTCCACAACTCGTGTTTTGTAGAAGGTACTGATGTTGGTAGTTTCTTTAAGGTGTATCTCGTTGTATCCAACGCTTATCTTATCCCATCAATGAAAAGATTTTCATGAGTACAACTCATCACTTAGTCAAACTTGTCGTCGTAGAAAGACTTCGATTCCTTTTTACATAACTATCCCATTATTTAGAAGAATGCTTGGATTCGTCAATGGAGATTAAACTCCCACTACTGATCATAACCCATTGCTCGTCTCCTTATGGTGTAAACCATTGAGACTTGCTAGTCTTTCTATGTTGCACTTCTGTAAGCGTTCTGAATCAAATGATTCTAACTTACAGTGCATCAAACAAACATTCTCGACTCTCAAGCTATTTACCAAACAAATTGTTAAAATCTTGATAGTTTAGATCAGTTTGAACAATTGCTAAGTATTTTCTTGGCCTTAATACTAAGAGCCATAAATACTTTCTCATTCATTATTTAAGAAGTTGATGTGATGTTTGATACTCAATCTTGTTGCATTTATATTGTTTCAATACTATGAAGTCATAAACATCAATCCTGAAACAATAATTGAGCATAAATAGCTCCCACTGCAACAAATGCCTAACTGGATCAAGATCTCTTACTTAGAAGTTGCATTTCCATGTAAGTTATTGTCCTTCTTTAAAAGGCCAATCCAACTCACAAAGCATCTCTTCTCGCTATAAACAAACTTTGATGACAATTCAGGCTCTCCCATTTCCATATCTAGTCTTTTCTTCAATGAACTAGGACTTAGGAAAACTGCAACCTTGATGAATTCGTCATCTATCATGTTACTTTCCTATAACAATAATATAACGACTAATATTCTGAAGGTTTTCTACTTTTCGGTTAAACCTTCTTTTAGTCATTTTTTATTACTTCAGGCGCTGACTTGAGTCAGAAACTATTTGAGTGATCAAAAGATTCCTCAAAACATTCTATCCCTCTAGGATATTCCAATCGAATCATCTCGACAGATTCTATTGATACCCATCTTTCATCGTCATTAACCAAGACTTGTCGTGCTACTTAAAAGAAAATAGCTTGACCTTATTCCTCAAAGAACATGTCAAGTACATGCAAAAAGCATTCTCGAACATTTTTCATGGAATTATGTCGAGGATATAGAGGACATGAATCAAGAGTAAAAACTCCAAGTTTTAGCGATGAGAATCTTATCCATTTACGTTTCCAGTCTACATAATTTTGGCATTCAAGTTTGTTTCTTTAAGGATCGCAGACAATAATTGAATGACATCATGAAGATTTGACAAATGAACTTATTATCACATACTATCCAAGCCTCCTAGCTCAACTGGTAGAGAAGGGAGGCAAGGATATGGCGCCATCCAGGAGGTCCTGAGTTCGAATCCTAGATGGCGCAACCTGGGATTAATTTCCCTGTGGGCTCAAGGCTTGCTGCCTTGGGACTTTGCAAGCGTGCAGACCTAGACCTGTCTGAGGGTAGTCAACTTACATGCTCGGGACCCGCCTGAGGGTAGTCAACTTACGAGCCAAGAGGAGGCTAGTTCGGACGTGACCACGAGGGGCTGGGGTGGGCTAGTTCGGACGTGACCACGAGGGGCTGGAAGAGGCTGGTTCGCTTGCCAATGTATCTCGAACTCTGTTGTGTGTGTGTGGGAAAAAAAACTTATTATCACCTACTATTCCCAATACATAATTGCAAATAACATCAAAACAATTATGTATCTTGCAACTGTAAAATTAAAATTTTGTACCCTCAAGCAGAGGTTAATACACATTAAAATTTTAACATTTTTACTGGTCACAACACTGACGAATAGTCCAGAGACCACAGCATGGCATGGCCGCCAAATGTTGCCTAAGCACGACCATCAGATTTAACATTACAGAATTTTGTTTCCACAACACAGTCCCATAACAATGCTCATGTGTTGATAACAAAATCAAGCTATCTCATAAATTTTGTTTGAACTTCTGAAACTTATAATTTCTTAGGATTATTGTCCTCACGGCATGGGTGGCGATAATATTAGAAACTACTTTCTAGTTCACACTATTTATATTTGAGAAGTCTGCCCTTATGAACTAGCTATTTCTTAGGATTATTGTCCCCACAGCATGGGTGGCGATAATATTAGAAACTGTCTTCATAAAATTTGCAAACCAATCGATGAAGACCATATACAACGCACTTATTGTAATTATCGCTTAGATATTTTATATGGTTTTTGCATAATTATCACATAAGCAGATAAGACAGATAATCCACTTAAAAAGATAAACACCAAATAAACAGATAAATCCATTTAATGCATAGCATTTAAACACACTGGATAATTAACTACAATTATTTAATCTAGTCAAGGGAGAATCAATTAAATAATTAAATTTTATCTTGGATAATATTATCCAAATTCATTTAGGATTTATCAAGATAGTGTTAACTATCTAAATCTATTTAGGAATATTCTAGATTTTATTTCAATAAAATCAAATCCTATAATTCAAGATAACGTTGATCTTGGATTATCATTATTTAAATCGTACTAGGATATTACTAGATAGAAACAATTACATCATAATCCATAAGATAAAAATAAAATCCTATCAACCAAGATTTATACAAATCTTAATTCTATTTAGAATAGACATCTAGAATATATCAAGCATCACTTAGGATTTCTTCGATAAATTAATTTATCTAAATCCAATTAAATAGAGATTTTCTTATATATTATCTTTATTCTAATCTATCTAGGATATAAATCCAAAAGATAAGAATAACTTGGATTAATGTTTATTTTAATCCATCTAGGATTTGTCTTAATAGAATTAAATCTATTCAAATCCATAAGATAAAAATAAATTAATATTAATATTAATCCTAATTCATCTAAAACTCATATATGAATAAATCCATATAAATTCATAGGATAAGAATAAAATATAATATTATTATTATTATCCGAATTCATCTAGAACTCATATATGAATAAATCCATATAAATTCATAAGATAACAATAAAATATAATATTATTATTATCCAAATTCATCTAGAACTCATATATTAATAAATCCATATAAATTCATAGAATTCATATATGAATAAATCCATATAAATTCATAGGATAAGAATAAAATATAATATTATTATTATCCAAATTCATCTAGAACTCATACATTAATAAATCCATATAAATTCATAGGATAAGAATAAAATAATATTATCATTATCTAAATCCAACTAGGATTCGTCTAGGAATAAATCCATATAAATCCATAGGATATAGATAAAAATTAGATTGTCATTTTCCAAATATAACTATGATTCATCTAGGAATTAAATCCACATATATCCATAAACAAGGAAAAAAAATCTAATTAATCCATGATTTAATTCATAATTAAATCTCATATAATATATAAAATCCACCAAAGATGTATCCAAATCTTATTTCTAAATTAATCTTGAATACTTTCCAAAAATAATTCTATGGGTTAGGAAACCCTAATTTAAATTTGGAAAGCGAAGTCACGAAACGAGACAAAACGACGTCACGCATAGGGAAACCCTAATCTTGCGTCGTCGTACTCCCTCTGAAACTTCGCCACTGCTGCTTCAGTGACGACGTCGCTGCTGCGTCGTCCTCATCACCGTTGCACGCACCCCACCATTTGGCTCCCACTCAAAAAAAAAGTGTCGTTGCTCAGAGACATCGCTGCTGTCACACATTCGTGCACAACGCAGCCATCTCCGTCGACTTTCGAGCCTGGGAAAACCTCTCCGTCCATGGCTGTTGTGTCGTCGTCGCTGCAGCGACGCCGGCTTCACAGCAGCTGTTGTGGGGCGATCTCCGTCGCTGCTGCGTCATCGCCCCCGAACCGGATCACAGCTGATCGCTGCTGCCATTCCCGCAGTATCTGCAGCCGCCGGTGCTGCTTCCGTGCAAACCACCGTCCTCGGCCACACGACTCATGGCCAGCCGTGAATTAATGCCAAAAATAGCATAAACAACCAAATTTTGTCATATTCCAAATTCACGTTTCGGGAATCATGGGCAATTATTTATAAATTGCAACAACTCCATGTAATGATTACAAAGGATGGGATTATTGAGAATTAATTCTCCCAAATTGTTCAATTGCGCATGACACAAGTTCAAGCAGCTAGCAAGTTCTTCGTTCATACGTTATCATTCATCCGAAAAATAACAACCACGCAATGAAGAAAAACATGCATTCAAGCAATTCACATAACATGAAATTAATCCACATAATCAATGCCAAAAATTGGCTCTGATACTAGTTACTGGCGTTTGGAGCCGCCCCTTACACAGCGGAAGACTTGTACAAAACAAATAAATCAGACGTAGAATGTATTTAACAGATTATGGGATTAATTTATTCACATGTTAACACAGAATTGCATGCTAGAACGCAAATAATTCATGCTCAAAGAATATAAATCCTAAAGCATGATTTCTACGGTTTAGAGTTACCGATTTTGATTCTCCAAAGATCTTCAATATTATACCAAGGATCTTCTAACTGGTTCCCGAACTGTATTCCGAAATCAGTGTGGGTTGATCTTATCAGAACACTAGGACTCGAATAAAGAAGACAGAACTTTCTCACGGAGGAGAGCTGAAAATCTCAAGGAGGAGAAAAACCAAGAAAAATCGTCTCTTACTCCTTTTCAGGAGTGGACGTTATTTAAAAAAAACTTAATTCTGTCTCATTTATTCTCCTATTTATATTAAGTTCACATTTGGGCTCAGTCAGGGATCTATGGTGGTTTTGATGTGGCCTCACTCAATTAGCTTTACTAATTAAATTGAACTCACAATTTAATATAAGCTTATTTTAGAATATTACGAGCAGCCACTACAGAAGTAATATTGAACTGCCCATCCAAATCCGAAATTACAAGTAATCCGGGTTTCCATTTTATTTAAATATTTATTTCCTGCACTTAAGATATAAATATTCATTAATTAATTAAAGTCTGTTATGGACTTAATTAATCAACATCTTATTAATTCTAAAAGTGGGCTTAGCAAGAAACACTTATTTATTATTCATGGAATAATTAAATTCCAAGTTTCCGAATAATAAAAACCTTGTTCAAGCTCATCTTGAGGACATTATCAAACGAGACTCACCTTGCGCACGATTCAACATAATAGAAATCCTAGCACCGCTAGATATTAATCATCACTACCCAATATATCAAGATTATTGGGTTGCGAAAAACATGCACCATTTGATAAGTCAAAGTAGTGCATAATCAATACCGTATGCTCAATGCTAACATTTATAGATTAAGAAATAGTTATTTATCAAGACCTAGTCTTCCAGTGGATAGCATAAAGACACGTCTTGCTGTTAGATTCATTTAGTGCTATACCACACCAACGTCATCTTATTTCAATATGCCTTAGGAATAATCGGACTGACATTGCAACCTTTCGAGATAGGTAGCCAAAGCCTATCTAGGTTGTGAAATTCTTCTTTTTCTTTTGCAAAGCATTGCATAGAACCGACTGTAGTTGCCTTAAAGTGGACGACGCCCACAACCAGTCTACTAAGCAAAAGACTTGGGTTTGTTTGCTTCTTATGCATTTAAATGTTTATAAAACATCTTATAAATGCACAAGCAAACACAATATAATAATATACTGATTCTATTCGTTCAAACTGCTTGAATAATACTAAATCGGGTTAAAAGTGGGTTGTAGAGTTTTTCGTATACAAGCAAGATTATATTCGCACGAACTTGCTCGAAACATGCTTTTCAGTATGCCAAACCTAACAATTGTACCAAACCTAACACATTTCACATATTTCACACACTACACACGCTTCACATATTTCACACACTACATACACTTCACACACTACACACATTTCACATATTTCACACGCTACACACACGACTGATACGCTCGGATTTTGCACTATTTTAAGGCCATTTTTTGGTTCGTTTTGAGTGTCAAAGTTGCATTACATGTCCATTATTTGCATATTTTATCCATTTTGGTATTTTGATGTGTTTTGTGATAAATGTGAAAAATAGAGCTAAAAAGGGCATAAAAATGTCAAAGTTCGGAAGGCAACCCAGCGGACTGCTGGCGTGCGCCAGCGGTCACTGAAAATCACTCCAGAAGGTTCTGACTCTCTCCAGCGCCTGCTGGGCATGTTCTGTGGAGAAAGTTATGGTCGTTCTACCAAAGTCACGCAAATCTGTCAAGTGCAGAATTTTAGGCAGAAATTCAAAGAATGAAAGAAGACATTACCTTGTGAAGCCAAATCTTTTCCTTAACTTATGGGGCACGAAAATTCCTTATTTACTATTGCTTGGAGGAAACTTTTTACCAAATTCAAATCATTTTCAAGCCTAAATATACCCCATAACCTAATTCATAATATTCACCAATTCATAGCCCCCAAAAGGGGAGCCTTCATGGCTCCTCCCTCAATTCTCCAACCCTAATCCTTCATCTAGATCTTCTTTTGCCAATTAATTCCATAGCATAAATTTGAGAGTTCTTCATAGTATAAGGGGTTGAAGAAGAAAGCAAGAGATCATCAAAGAGCTACAAGGATTCAACCTTTGAGTTTTATTTGCTTTAGCACTTATGTTCTTTTAATTTTCCCTACAATCTATGTTTTTGGCTTATTCTATCATGTGTAACTAAACTCATAGGATTCTAGGGATGTGTTAGTAACTACTTTGGTTATACAATTTCGTTTGCTATTTAATATCCTTTTTATTTTTACTTCGTTTCTTACCTAAGTTGTTGGATAATGCTTCACATTTGAGTGACACATTCGGTGATGAATTAATATAACTTGCTACATAATCTTGAGAGGAGGTTGACGAGTTGGTCCACTTAGTAGACACTACAATTAGCTTCCCTTAAAATGGCACTGTTAATGAGAGTGAGGACTTTATAAGGGTCTTAGGAGCTTTTAGGAGTTACGGATCTAGGATTGACGCCCCTAGTGTTAGTAATCTACGCTTGTGCCGCATGGGCAAAACTTATGTGACTCGTTCTATCGAAGTAAGACTGTGCTAGGGTATTGTAGTAGGAATTTGTATAACCATAACTGTGAATGCGCATCTCTAGAATTCTCTTATCTCATATATTTTATCTATGTGATTTACTTGCAATTAGTTGTTTATTTTCTTTAAATTGTTTTTATTTTCAAAAATCCAAAATTCTCTTGTTTCTCTAGATAGTATTTGACGCTTAGTACATGATAGCCAGTTGCAATTATATTTTCCGTGTTCGATATCCTGGTACTGACCTTTAGCTATACTATTCCTACTTTGTATACTTGTAGGTATTTATAGTGCTAATAAAAAGTGCATCAAGTTTTTGGCGCCGTTGCCGGAGAATATTCTTGCTTAAAGTTGATATTGTAGAAAGGTTGATAATACTAATTTAGAGTGTAACATTATTTAATTTTATTTTTCTTTCTTTTTGATTTTTTTTAGGTACATGAGGAGAGCAAGGAGCGCAACAACGGAGGTGTTCCAATATTACTTTTTTTTTAGGTTTTAATTTTTGTTTTCGTTCTTCTTAAAAAAATTAAAAAGTAAAAAATGATAATAATTTTTTGTTTTGTTTATTTTCTTTTTTCTTCAAAAAAAATTTGGAGCAGCAAAAGAAGAACAGTTAGGACAAACCATCCTCAGAGGTCCGTTGAACTACAGTCAGCGACCGCTGTAGCGAGTCAGACGCGACATTCTATATAAGGTATGTTTTCTTCTTCCTTCTTTCATTCTTCCTGAACCTAGCATCCACTTCTCCCCTCTCTTTAAATTCTATTTCTCCAAATTATTCACACACCCACACTCCAAATTTACATCACTCAATTAAGTTCTTTAGATTCTACCAAATTGTTCTTGTGCTCAAATGTCAACCAACGCAAGGTACGTTCTTTTTGTAATTTCTGAGCTTTGTCTTGAATTCTTTCATTGGATGACTTTGTGGTTGGTATATATTTTGGTAGTTTAGATTGGAATTTGATGTGGGATGATATACTTTTGATCATTTGTTGGTGAACTTGTGAGTTGAGTTTATTGGAATTAATTATTGTGGGTGTGCTTGAATTAGCTTCTTTTTGTGGATGAAATTTGAATACCCGTTGACGTGATTGTTGATACGCATAGTTCATGTTCATAACATTGTGAGGCTATTCTATCTTGCATGACTAGTGTATATTTTTGAGCTTATATTGATTTGCATGATCTGGGTTTATTATTGGAAAATCTTGCAAATTATTGGGGGATAGAGATCATGATGGGGGGATGATTTTTTGAATAAAGGTAGATTAATTGGTCTTGCATATGATTATTTTTACGCCTTGATTTGGTTTGAGTTTGGGGAATTGCCAAATATTATTTGTTGTATCCTACTACAATTTTCTTCATTCTATGCTCACATTGCGAATTTGTAGGTACAAAGGCATCCCAACGGAATTCCCATGATGGGGGATAAGTGATGAACTTCAAAGAACGTCAAGCTAAAGACGAAAAATAAGCACTTGTTGGGAGGCAACTCAACCATTTATTTCCAGTTTTTGAAGTTATTTTTGTGTTTAATTTCGTTTTCATATTTTTTAAAAATTTTGCAGGTTCTAAACCTTCGCCAGCGACCGCAGCGGCCCACTGGCCAGCTTCTGGAAACATTCTGACTCGCTGCAGTGACTGCTGGAGAGCCCCCAGCGACTGCCGCACAATTGCACTTTCCAGTGCGATTTTTTTGAATTTTTCAAATTTTCACTCCGTCCAGCCTTTACGTGAATTTTTTCAAGGTATGTTTTCTTCTTAGTAGTTTACTCACATCCCTACCAACTCTACAAACTTATTTTACACTTTGTTGTAAATAAGTTTGGGGGATGAAGTGGTGGACCGTGAGTTTAGGATTTCGTTTTAGTTTGTAGTTTAAGTTTTTGTTTTAAAAACCCGAAGGTGAATCCATGTCATGAAAACATAGCAGGAAAAACTTAGAAACACGCATGCATAGGGACACATTAGACCGAGTTGCCAATGATATGAAGTTCTTTTCATCTTTGATTAAGTATGGTTTGACGTTTTGATTTGATAGTTTGGTAAAAAAGTGCATAATTAGTGAATTGCTTGTTCGCCTTGAATCATTCTTATAACTTGTGAGATTTGAGCCTAAATTCTTTCTTGTGTGATTTATCTGCATTCATGTATATGTTTCTAGAACGTGCTCCTAGTCTGCCTAAGTTTACATAGTGTTTAAGTTGATTTAGGAGGATGTTAGGACATCTTTTCTTAGCTACTTTTATACCAAAATATTTAAGCCCTCTCAATTTTTTCCCTTTGGAGCCAATTTTGAGCCTTTAAGCCTATTCTTTGGAAGCCAAAATAAATGGGGACAATTACTTGGGTTAGTATAGTATTTATTATCTTTTGTAAAGGAATTGGAGAAATAAGGAGGAAATTATAAAAAGTAGTGTGCTTAAACCTAGAAAAGTGCAAGTTGTGAAATTGTGAAAAATTCAAAATGTGTGCTTGATCTAGAAAGGTTGCTTATGAAAAGAAAAGAAAAAGAAAAAGAAAGAAAGGTTGTGAAAAGAAAAGAAAAAATAAAAGGATTGGAAAGTGAGTTAAAGGAGAAAAATAAGTGCTAAAAGTGTCTTGGGTTTTTAGAAAAGTGGAGTCATTTTTACTATACTTGGGATATTTTTATGTTTAATTCACTTTTTAGCCAAATATTCCTCACCTACCTAAGAGCCTACATTACAACAAAAAATAAAGTTTTTTCAGACTTTTGATGCTTAATCGCATCTAGTGGATGAGGGATTAGACTTTGAGCAAGCCTATGGTAAACTTTGCATGATGCATGATTTGAGTGCTTATACACATTGACATATACACTTTGAGAGTTAGAGATAAATACACTTCCCATCTTTGGAAGTTTTCCACATGAGAGTGCATGAATTCAAGGTGTTCCACGAGTTAGTAATGAAAGTGCACTAATAAGCCTTACTTGATTTGATTGTGTTAATTCATGGTTAATCTATCTTTTTCATAATTTGAGGCAATTATGACGTATTTCTTTATGCAATTCGTGCGTCTATTTATGTTTCTTTATTGTTTTGTTGGAGGACAAACAAACATTTAAGTTTAGGGGTATGATTCGCTCGGATTTTGCACTATTTTAAGGCCATTTTTGGTTCGTTTTGAGCGTCAAAGTTGCATTACATGTTCGTTATTTGCATATTTTATCCATTTAGGTATTTTGACGTATTTTGTGAGAAAGGTGCAAAATCGAGCTAAAAAGGGCATAAAAACGTCAAAGTTCGGAAGCTGGAGCAGAAGGCAACCCAGCGGACCGCTGGCGCACGCCAGCGGTCGCTGAAAATCACTCCAGAAGGTTCTGACTCTCTCCAGCGCCCGCTGGGCATGTTCGCACACGACAACTTTTGTTCAAACTCATTTTTCCGGCGATCCTAAAGTCCGATCAGGGCGTTATACATGTCATTCTCTTCACCTTCGAAAATTCCTTATTTACCATTCATTGGAGGAAACTTTTTACCAAATTTAAATCATTTTCATGCCTATATATACCCCATAGCTTAATTCATAATATTCACCAATTCATAGCCCCCAAAAGGGAAGCCTTCATGGCTCCTCCCTCCATTCTCCAACCCTAATCCTTCATCTAGATCTTCTTTTTGCCAATTAATTCCATAGCATAAATTTGAGAGTTTTTCATAGTGTAAGGGGTTGAAGAAGGAAGCAAGAGATCATCAAAGAGCTACAAGGATTCAACCCTTGGGTTTTATTTGCTTTAGCACTTATGTTCTTTTTTTTTTGCCCTATAATCTATGTTTTTAGCTTATTCTATCATGTGTAACTAAACTCATAGGATTCTAGGGATGTGTTAGTAACTACTTTGGTTATACAATTCTATTTTGCTATTTAGTCTCCGTTTTATTTTTACTTCGTTTCTTCCCTAAGTTGTTGGATAATGCTTCACGTTTGAGTAACACATTCGGTGATGAATTAATATAACTTGCTACATAATCGTGAGAGGAGGTTGACGAGTTAGGTCCACTTAGTAGACACTACAATTAGCTTCCCTTAAAACGACACTATTAATTGAGAGTGGGGACTTTATAAGGGTCTTAGAATCTTTTAGGAGTTACGGATCTAGGATTGAAGTCCCTAGGGTTAGTAATCTACGCTTGTGCTACATGGGCAAAACTTATGTGACTCGTTCTATCGAAGTAAAGACTGTGCTAGGGTATTGTAGTAGGAATTTGTATAACCATAACTACGAACGTGCATCCCTAGAATTCACTTATCTCTCATATTTTATCTCTGTGATTTACTTGCAATTAGTTTTTTATTTGCTTTAAATTGTTTTTATTTTCAAAAATCCAAAATTCTCTTGTTTCTCTAGATAGTATTTGACGCTTAGTACATGTTAGTCAGTTGCAATTATATTCCCCGTGTTCGATATCCCGGTACTGACCTTAGGTATACTATTCCTACTATGTATACTTGCAGGTATTTATAGTGCTAATAAAAAGTGCATCAACTACACACACTTCACAAATTTCACACACTACACACACTTCACACATTTCACACACTTCACACACTACATACAGTTCACGCTCCACACACTACACATATTTCACACACTACACACACTACACATATTTCACATATTTCACACACTACATACATTTTACACACTTCACACACTACATAGTTCAAATGTATGGTGTGTGTATGGTGTGTAGTGTATGAAATGTATCTAGTGCGTGAAATGTGTGTAGTGTGTGTAGGCTATGAAGTGTGTGTAGTGTGTGAAATTGTGTTGTGTGTGAAATGTGTGTATTGTGTGTAGTGTGTGTAGTGTATGAAATGTGTGTAGTGTGTAAAATGTGTGTATTGTGTGTAGTGTGTGAAATATGTGAAATGTGTAGTGTGTGAAATGTGTGTATTGTGTGTAGTGTGTGAAGTATGTGTAGTATGTGAAACGTGTGTAGTGTGTGTGTGCGTGTGTGTGAATATTTAGAATTTCACTGCTTTTGATATGGAATTCAAATTGTGGAATTGGAGGATTTGGAATTGGAATTCAATTCCAAATCCAAGAATTTTTATAATACCAAACACTAGATTTGGAATTGAAGGCTTCAATTCCAATTCCACACCTCCAATTCTGTGTACCAAACAAAGCCTTAGGGTTAAGGTTTTTGTTCCCCAACCCTTTACCTCCAATTCCGCTGATATCACTTCAAAGTGAGGCAACCATGGCCTCGCCCATCTTCCCACCGCCGTTATCGCCGAGTCTGCCATTGCCGTGGACACCTCTGGTCTGGGGCCTCCTTTCCTGTAACTAGGGGGTTTCCTGATTTGCTTCCGTCCTTGTTTCCACCGGATTTCTTCCTCCTTCTACTCCGATGGCGACTTTCCCCTTCGCTGCTTTCTCCTCTTCCCTCCAGTCAAGATATCCGACTAGTAGGAAACATGTATCCTTAGTATGTTTCTGCATTCCACAGTGGGAACAACACAGTTTTAATTTGTCCAGCTTGTTGTTTCCCTGGCGATTGGAGGCGGCAAAGCGTGATGGCGATTGTTGTTGTTTTTGGTTCCTACTAGGCGGTTGTGTTGGCCGGTAATCTCGGGCTCCAAAACCAAAGCCCACTCCCAATGAGGAATCATTTCTGGCGGCAGTGGTGGGTAAGACAGATGTCGATCGCATGATCTTGACTCTAGCCACCTCCCGTATCACCCATCCATAAGTCGTATCGACTAAGGGATAAGGGTCCTCCTTGAGTATGTCACGTCGAATCCCGTCATACTTTTCATTGAGTCCGGTGATAAATTTGAATAGTCTCAATGCATTCTTAAGTTTTTTGTATTGTGTGACCCCTTTGTTGCAACAATTAATGGTTTTGTGTGGGTATCGATCTATGTCGATCCACAATCCGTGAAGATGGCTCCAATATGCTTCCAAACTTAATTCTCCTTGCATAATTCTGATGGCTTTTTCTTGTTGATCGTAGATGAGATATGAGTCAGCCGAACATGCGGAAGTTACGGCGTGGCTGTCCTACAGTGACTTCGCCGTCTGGTGATTAGCGAAATCGGCTATGAGATTAGTCTCCATGTTTTCAACGATCCAAGAGAACACTATTAAGTCTATGTCCTCCCAATCGGAGTATCCCTTCTCTCCCGGTCCTGGTGGAGTTGGGGTTCCCGTGATATGTTGGTATGCTTCTCGGCTTCGTTAATCGTGCCCATATTGGGTAATTCGTGTCGTTCAATTTGAAGGCTACGGTAACGTTCTTGCTGGATTCTGTTTCGGGTTTATTTTCTGTCATGTTTAATATGGATTGGGTGTTTCTCGCCGTTTAGGTCGAGAAATGTATATGGGGCTATGATGATTTTTCTCTGCCATGTAGAAATCGGTAATTGATTGATATGTTATTCACAATGGTTGTGTACATCTTATATAGACTAGAAGAAATCTATACAAGGTAAGACATAATGTGGTGAGGCTCGTTTCATGCATGTGTTCTATAGTAAAACTGCATTGAATTCTGTAAACTAACAGTCAATTTTGAGCCAGGTGTGTGTGAAAACTGCCATATTCAGAGGAAGCAACAAATCAGTAGGGTGGACGAACGGATCAAGAAAAGAAGGCAAAAAACTGCGGCATTGAGTTGATCAAGTCAAAAATCAAACGGAGCCAGCTGGAGTTCTGCATTGGGAGATAGAACTAAAGACCCCACCACCAATTGTGAAGGGTAGGAAAGATATTTCAGAGAGGATGGTACCCTAGGGATCAGAGCCCTACTCCTCTCTATATAAAGGAAGCCCGACACAAGAAAAAAGGGGAGTCCCAGCCAGTGGTGAAAGGGGGGGTCTCATAAGCTTCCTTAGTTAGAACATCTTTAGGAATTCAGCTCTCTTCTAGGGCTGAAATAGGAGCTCTTTTCAGTTCATCTTCTTGATTTCGTTGCACACACACACTTGGTCTTGTTCTAGTTTAGTTTAGCTAGTAGTTTGGTGGTAGTTTCCTGCACTTTTATCTTTTAGGTCTGTATTCCACTCCGAGAAGGGGTGAGATGAAACAATTTACTGCTTTCCTTGTTTATTTTCAGTTTACTTTTGATGTTAGAGCATCTGCAACGATGGACGGACAGTGTCCGTCCATCCGTGCAAGCGGCACGGAAGAGCTCACCCGCCATTGGCACGACGCTGCTCGATGCATCAAGCACGTGCGTGCCAGCTAGCAGGGGATGTGGCGTGCTGCGATTGGGCAACGGCATAGCCGTTGCTTTTGATTTTTTTTTTTAAATCGGTTTTTAACTAAGAAACTGATTAAAAATAAAAAATATATATTTTTCCACTTCCCAAAAAAAATATATCCGTTTTTTACCGTTTTCTACCACTTTTTATTTTATTTTTTTTTCCCCAAAAAATACACATTTTCTACCAGGCCGGGAACGCGGCCCGGGACCGGCCAAGGCCGTGCCTCTCCTCCGATTAACGCGTGGGACGGGCCGGGACTCGCGAATTGCGGCCCGGCCCTCCGCGTTATTCATGCTCTTAGTTTCCAAAGAAGGCGTAGGCCACTAATATGTCAGCCCATAGCAGCGCAGAGATGAGAAATATATGTCAATGTCAGTGTCAGTTGTAAGATCAAAATCCAAAATTTACTACTAACATTTGACCTGAAATTCTAACAAAGCTTTGCATTTTTGGGACGAGCTCAATCAACAAAGCTGTAAATCAACAACAAACAGTGAGATTATAATGACTACTGCATCAAGAAGTTGTTCACTTGAAAATATGTTTGATGTTAGATGAGAATGGTATAGAGAGAGAAATAACCTTACATTAGATTTTGAAGTATCAGAGCACCCACAACGGTGGAAGGATGGACGGCACGGAAGACGTCGTCCGTTGTTACGCTCGCTTCTGGCACGGCGCTGCTCGATGCATCGAGCATGTCCGTGCTAGCGAGCAGGTGACGTGTTGACGGCTGATTGGGCAACGGCATAGCCGTTGCATTTGAATATTTTTATTTTTATTTTCAAAAATTCGGTTTTTAATTATAAAAATCGATTAAAAAAATATATATTTTCCCAATCCCAAAAAAATGGGCATTTTTTTGCCCGTTTTCTGTATTTTTTTATTTTTTTCCCCCCAAAAATCATCTATAAATACACACATTCATCATCCATTTTCCACATCAAATCATCTCTCATTCATATTTTTCATACAACGTATCTACACATTCATGTCTCACTCAAAACTTCAAATGGATTTCACACCCATCTTATTGCGGAAGCGGAGCGCGAAGAACAAGAATACTACGAACAACATTGTGCCGCTTATGATGCATATGTCGCAGCGAAAACCCTCGCCCCTCCTCCTCAACCAACTAGATCAACTCGCCAGAGCCCACGAAAGGCTCGTTGCCGACTATTTTGCCGACCAGCCGTGGTTTCCGGCCGATTACTTCAGGCGCCGTTTTCGCATGTCAAAGCGCCTATTTATGCGTATTGTCAAGACATTGTCCGCCCGTGTTGAATTCTTCCAAATAGGTCTAGATGCAGCCGGTCGGGAAAGTATCACGCCGTTGCAGAAGTGTACGTGTGTCATCCGACAACTAGCTACTGGGCAAACGGCCAACCTCTTCGACGAGTATTTGCATATCGGTGAGTCCATTAGAATCCTTTGTCTTAAATTTTTTTGCGAGGGCTTCGTACAGCTTTCGGTGATGAATTCCTTCGGGCACCCACCACCGATGATTGCCAACGGTTGCTTCGTCTTCACGAATCAGTCCATGGCTTTCCCGGAATGCTTGGCAGCATTGACTGCATGCATTGGAGGTGGAAGAATTGCCCGACTGCTTGGAGGGGGCAACACTTAAGCGGCCACAAAGGCGGCAGCCCAACACTTATCCTTGAGGCGGTCGCCGACTACCGCCTATGGATTTGACATGCATATTTCGGCGTTGCTGGATCCAACAACGACTTGAACGTGCTATATTCTTCACCCATCTTCAATGATGTGTTGAATGGTGTAGCACCGACGATCGACTTCACCGTCAACGGAAATACATACCACATGAGTTACTATCTCGCCAATGGTATCTACCCAAGGTGGTCGACTTTCGTGAAGACGCTCAGCAACCAGCAAGACCCGAGATGGGTTCTTTTTGCGCAGCGTCAAGAGTCCGCGCGGAAAGACGTCGAAAGAGCCTTTGGGGTCCTTCAAACCCGATTCAACATTGTGACGGCCCCGGCTCGGTTGTGGTACTTGAACAATATCACCGACATCATGTACACGTGTATTATCTTACACAATATGATTATAGCCGACGAAGAACCGAGGCCGCTAGCTTCTACGACGAGGATGAAGCCGGAAGCTCAAGCGCGAGCTCTCCCCCACGCCGAGGTGTGCATACGACGGTGGGTGAGAGGATCCAACAAGGCACACAATGCGCGATACCCGAACCCACGTTGAGCTACAAGAAGACCTAATCAAACACATGTGGGCGAAATTCGACAACGCGTACTGGGTTTTTTTAATTTTACAAATTTAATTATGTAATTTTTAATTTTTAGTATTTTAATTATGTAATTTTTAATTTTTAGGATTTTGATTATGTAATTTTTATTTTTTAGGATTTTAATTATGTCTTTTTTATTTTATTTGTAATTTGTAATATTATTTCAGTTTTTTTAATGAATTTTAATGTATGTGAATGTTTTTATTTAAAATTAATTTTGTTCGTCCTTGTGGAAGAGCACAGCTGTGGCTGTTGCGCTCTTGCCTAAGAGCAGGCAGGAATAGTGGCGTCGGGCCCACAACCGTGCTCGTTGGCAAGAGCACGATTGTGGGTGCTCTTATACTCCCTCTGTCCGTCCTCGTTTTGTCATTTTAGTCCGTCCGCGAATAGGAGTCACAGTTCATTATTATTATAAATGGTAAGAGGCCTCACATTCCACTAACTCATTCCACTCACATATCATTTAAAAATATTATATACAAGTGGGACTCATATTCCACTAACATTCTTCGCCCCACTTTTTTTAATATTTCTTAAAATCCGTGCGGGATAGAAATGTGACTCCTATTCGTGGACGGGGGGAAGTACATAGCAATAAGCTTCGTTTCCTAGCTTCCCATATTCATCTCATTTTTCACACTTCAGAGTCCAGACCATATAATTCAATATTTAAATATAATGCTACTTAATATTCTAAGGTAGCAGCAAACAGTATGCCCAGAGCTGTCCATGACTTTGTTCGGAAAGGAGAGGAGAGGAAGAAAACAATGATTGAAGAGAAAACAGCTATTATCCTTTAATTCATAACCTTTTCATTTGCGATAACATAATTGATCTTAATTCTTTACCTTTTCATTTGCGATATAACATAATTGATCCATTCATTATTTTATTGTACAAAATGCAACTTTATCCCCATGTGTTTCTCGATTCCATATCCATTTGTACTTCAGTATAAAGGAGGTCCTACGAAGTGTGAGTCATATTCTCGCCTGTCAAAGTTTGGTCCAACATGAATTTAAAAATAATTCATTTTTCGCTTAAATTTTATCATATTTTTCTATTTCTATAACACTCCAAATATAAATGTACACCATTTATTATAAGTATACACTCCAAATATAAATGCATACTCCAATTCCCTTTCTTCTCATCATTCTCCCCATTTTTTGTGCCAGACTACAACTCTTACAACCCCACGTTCTCAGATCAGGCCTCTCCTGGCCAAAAACTTTAAATTACACTATTCACAACTACAAACTATTTTAGTCTTAAAATTGAAAAGTTGAACTATTATAACAGGAAAAATCCATTGTTCATTCGGAAAATTAAAATTTAAAAACTCTAGAAATTAAATATTACAAGTCCTAAAAATTCAAAAAATACAATTCCTAAAAATAGAAAAAAAATACTTGTTCTTCCTAATAATTGAGGTGGTGTAGTTGAAATGAAAATGTTGTAGAATATAATAGAATTGTGGTGAAAGAACAAGATTTGGTTAGATATTTATAGAGTTAAAGAAAAAATTGAAAAATAGTTAAGGCCCGCCTCGTGCGCCCGCAACCTGCTGCCCGCACCAAGATGAACTGCATCTAGACGCGGTCCAAGCCCCTCGCGGCCCAGACCCGCCCACCCCACCTCCAACCCTGCGAGTTCCCAGCGGACCCTAGGAATGAGTTTGTTACCTTTGTAATTTGGCTAAGAAATAAGTTATTTTATCAACTTTATCAGGTACAGCCAAATCTGAAATATTCGGTGGTTTAGCACTTAATCCGAAATGTACATATCAAACTAATTGAAAAGAGAATTACAGTACATATCAAAAACTGAATTCAAATATAACAATTTTTTTCTTCTTAATATTTTTTCTCTTAGATATCCCACTCCACTTCTCCATTAAAGTTTCTTAAAGATTATTTTCTTCCGTAGACATTAGATTTTTTTTTCTTTTCGTAGACATTAGATTCCTCTTTTTAACAGAGATATCAAATATCACAATTCCCTCATTTGCAAGTAAAACTTTCTTTCATTTCCTGCAAAATAATTTAGTAACCTTTTCCTCAGTTGAGATAGATGATATTTTCTCATCTCCATATGAGTATGACTGTCATGTTCCCAGTCAAATTTATGAGTTATATGAAAAAATAAAATTTTATCTTGGGAAAATGAAGTTTGCATCTTTTAAATTTCTAAATCAAGAAAATAATACTCACTTCTCACAAGAATATGCACTTTTGGTTGAACACATAATTTAATGAGCAATTAGTATTGTGAAAGAAAAGTAGAAAGAAAAAGTAATTAAATTATTTGTTAATGGAGAATGGGTCTCCCTTCATTAGAGATAAAAGAATTTCCAAATTTAGAAAGTGCATATTTTTGTGGGACGGACTAAAAATGAAATGATGCATATTCTTGTGAGACGTAGAGAGTATTATGGAGTAGATCACATGTCAATTTCATAGATATCAGCTTGATTAGCCCTTTGGACTAATTCAAAATCTGAACCTTTAAGTTTAAGATTGAATATTTATTACCAAATTAAAATACTCTACCCGTCCCTGAAAATTTGCGACATATTTTAATATCTGTCCGTCTGACAAAATTTGTCATATTTCACTATTTCACCATTTGTTGCAGTGGATCTCACATTCCACTGACTCATTCTCACTCATATTAATAAAAGTAATATTTAAAAGTAGGACTCGCATTTTCCTAATTTTTTCAACATACTTTCCATTATAATTTCTTAAACTTGTGCTCAGTCAAAATATGATGCTCCCTCCGTTCCATAGAAATATGTTATATTTCTTTTTTGCTTGTCCCATAGAAATAGCATATATCCATTTATGACAATCTTTTTTCTCATTCTCTTTTAATTTATCATTTATGGGTCTCATCATCTTTTACCAATTACACATTAAAACTCGTGTCAATCATAAATGACCAATTCGTAAAATTTAAGGAACGAGGGACTACATCCCCATTAACTCTCACCCGATTAATATTCAATCTAAATATAGTTGGCCATGAAAGTCACTATCATGTACTCATAAACATAATAACTGATCTATAATATCAGTTAATGTCTTGCTCATTATATTTTTACATTGTTGCGAAGATACTTAATTCTAAGAATTCATACGGAAATTTCCATCAAGCAAACCAGAAGGGACCTTGTAAAATTATTAGTAGTATAATATAAATATAGTTACAAGAGAAGAATGTTCGTCAATTCTGTCCAAGTACAGAGAGAGGAGAGGAGAGGAGAGGAGAGAGAGAGGTACGCACGTCCATGGCGCATAAGATCTTATTTGAGATTAAGTTAGAACCCCAAATAATTCCAACACCACATTTCCTAGAAAGTTTCTAAATTTAGATCAAACCCTTTTCATCCCTTGATAAATTTCTGTTTGTGACTCACGTACCCTCGATCACGACCGCTCATTACAAAAATTCACATTTTTTGCAATTTGGTCAAATTCAATGGCTTTCTTCCGAAGAAATTCCCCCCTTTCCAAAATCCTTTCTTGATCGCATATGTTGGGTTTTCTTTGGCTTTTGATCAGCATTTCTTGGTAGGGTGGTGATGGATGATTCTGGTGGGAGGCGATCTTTTGGGGTCTCTTTGATTTTGCTGCTGCTGATTGAGGTTGTGTGTGTGGTGAAGGGGAATAATGTGGTGTTTCAAGTCCACCACAAGTATGGTGGGGCCTCAAAGGGAAAGGCACCAATTGGAGTGCTCAAGGCTCATGATTCGAAGCGCCATGGCAGAGTTCTTGCAGGTGTAGATTTCCAATTGGGTGGTGATGGATCTCCCACAAACACGGCGTACGTTTGATGCACACGGTGTTTTTCATCTATCTATGCATTTCTATGTTGCTTCTTCTCATCCTTTTTGTTTTTCATTTGCATTTGTTGATTGCTTTATTGTGCATTCGGTTTGTTTTCTTGGGAGAATATATTTAGAAACATAGGAAGGTGGAACATAGGGGTGCGTTAGGTAAAACCACTCTTATAGTGACAACGTAACACCAACGTAGCATGCAATATTATAAACGTTACAATGCAATATTATTAACGCTACAATGCAATATTGACGTATTGCAGTATAAATTGTTTAGTTTTGCATTATGGACATTTTGCATTGTAGCGTTCATAACATTGCAGTATAGATTGTTTAGTTTTACATTATAGACATTTTGTATTGTAGCATTCATAATATTGCATTATAGCGTTTGCAGTGTTGCGTTTATAATATTGCATTGTAGCGTTTATAATATTGCATGATACGTCGGTGGTACTTTTTCATTTTAAGAAGAGTTGTCATATTAATACATCCCGCTGACTATATCTAGTTTTAACTGGCTAGCCTACACATGGAGAGAGAGAGAGAGGGAGCTTGTGTGTTTGATATATGAATATAATTGGTTAATGAATATATGGTTGATGCAGGCTCTACTACACCAAAATTACAATAGGTACTCCTCCAGTTGACTATCATGTCCAGGTTGATACAGGAAGTGATATTCTGTGGGTGAATTGCCATAAGTGTGATAAGTGTCCCACAAAAAGTGATCTTGGAGTATGTTTCTTCCTTCCATTTCTCTTCTTCTTTAATTATTTAGGTTTTCAGTTCACAACAGGGTAATTTGTATATTTATGATCGTTGATATACTCTCATAATCGAGCACATTGAGTCTAAAATGAGTGCTACTGAAACTTATCTTCTTTTAATTAACCAGATATCATTGGTGCAATATAACCTGAAGGCCTCCTCCACTGGACAAGTCGTCACTTGTGATCAGGAGTTCTGTGGTACAGTATTCAGTACTCCGAATCCAAATTGCAAGGTTGGAATGAACTGCGAATACGCTGTTACTTATGGAGATGGCAGCAAGACTGAGGGTTACTTTGTGAGAGATATCTTCAGATTTGATCGAGTAACTGGAAACCGTCAGACCTCACCAATGGATGGATCTGTAGCATTTGGGTGAATATAACTGGAAACCGTCTTTCCGTTTGCTTAGTTCCTACTATAATATGATTTTGTGCCTTTCCTGTACCTACTGTGCTTCTTGTTTTTTTTAATCTAAAATAGGTGTTCAGCTAAACAATCTGGGGAGTTAGGTTCGTCTTCACAGGCTGTTGATGGGATTGTCGGTTTTGGACAAGCAAACACATCCATTCTTTCACAGCTTTCTTTGGCCGGAAAGGCGAAGAAGATCTTTTCACATTGCTTGGACAGTAAGAAGGGAGGCGGCATATTTGCTCTGGGAGAGATTGTGCAGCCAAAAGTAGTCACAGCGCCAATCGTTCCAAATCAGTGAGTGGCTCTGTTACTTATTTTTATATGTACTTCATTGTAGTGGTAGTTTTAGCTAGTAAGTAAAACAATTTCCATTATTCTTGAATTTGCTGGACGTCTTCTAATTCAATTTCTAATCTTATCTTAGGGCTCATTATAATCTTATTCTGAAGGGAGTTCAGGTGAGTGATAAAAACATAGACCTTCCAACAGGTGTATTCGGCATAGGCCCGCCTCGGAGGGCCATAATCGACAGTGGCACGACCCTTGCCTATCTTCCAGCAGACATGTATGAGAAGGTTATGAGTAAGGTGCACAATACATTCTTTGTTCGTTTACTTTTTTTCGTATCGTCTCTTTCTTAACCACGCATGCCTAAATATCTTTCGAGCTGTAGATAATGGAGTTGCAACCAAAGATGCAAATGCATATGGTTGAGGATGAGTTCAAATGCTTTTGGTATACTGCCAAGTAAGCATACAACAAATATGTGTAACTAATACTTTATGTGAGATCAAAGTAATTGATTCTCTCACACGTATGTCTGCAGCATTGATGCCGCATTCCCAGTTGTAACATTTCAATTTGAGAACTCACTTTCATTGCAAGTTTATCCTCACAATTATCTGTTTGAAGTTCGTGTAAGTAAACTGTGCCATACGATTCAGTGTTAATTAGTGCGTTATACTCATGCAACATAACTTCAAATCGCAGGATACAGAATATTGCATCGGTTGGCAGGTGAGTGGAATGCAGTCAAAGGATGGGCAAGAATTGACTCTGTTAGGAGGTATATATGCACTTCACTTTACTAGTAGAATCTAACAAGTAAACTCTAGAATTTAGGAACTGAATCGAACCTATGCAGATATTGCCTTATCCGACAAGCTTGTCGTGTACGATCTTGATAATCAGACGATTGGATGGGCACAATATAACTGTGAGTAAAACATCACTTTTGCTTTTTGTTCCCTGTGTGCACCATTATTTGAAGTTATGAAGTTAGTAAAAAGCTGAAATGAAAATGGTGAGCAAATTATGGAAACGAACGATTGCTTGGAAATTCGAACTTGCCCTGCTAGATAAGATACCAACATTGTTGTAAGCTTCTCGTTTCCCCCTGATTTAGGATAATGCAATCTACTAAAAAAATCTTTCAGCCCGTGTATCATACATACATGACCTTAAAAGAGCCTAAGTCAAGCTCGACTTGTTTATCAGTACAAGACTAACCCTTTGTTACCAATCTCAGGTTCATCGAGCATCAAAGTGAAGGACGAAGGGAGTGACAATGCGTATGATGTTGTTGCCCATGACATATCTTTGGATCCCTCCCCGTTGAAGGCTAATGTTATATCGGTTCTTATGTTTGTAGCCGCTGTTCTCAGTCTGTTTGTATGAGCTCCTACGAAAGGAGGCAGCAACAAGAAATACTGCTGGTTGTCGTATCGTGTCATGAGCAGGGAAGAAGCTTTGCACTGGATATCCAATCGTCAAGGTGAAAAATTGGAGATTTTCAACACCCTAGTCTGCTTCACCTTAGAGATTGCTGCTCCTTGTATATTTGTTTCAATCTTATGTATATTTTCTTTAAATTTTATGTTATAGAAATTACATGAACATTGTAAAGTGAAACAAGAATAACAGGCTTTCATTTCTTTATTCTTTAGAGAAGAAGTGTTTCCATCATTCACCTTTATTTACTATAGAATGGAGAAAAATGAATCTTGAACAAGAAGCTGAAATAAATAATCAATTATTGAATCAGCATGAATCTATCTTACCAACTCCTAACCAAACGAATTGAAGAACTGGTTGCTACCATTCTCATCTGGTGGTATAGCAGTCACTCCTCTTGGCGGGCTCTCCGCATTCCTCTCCGGCCCTTTCGGTGTCTTGTACCTATAACAGCACGCTACCAACATAAACATGACTAAGTTCACAGTACTCAAACCGGCCAGAACCCAGTAATACCGGTCCAAACGGCTCTTGTTCAATGTGTGCTGAAACCAGCTTTTGTTCCCCCCGGCCTCACTTAATTTTCCCACGACATAAACTGAAAGCACGCTGCTCATGAATCCGAGACCAGAAACTCCCCTTGCAAAACAACTGAGGTACTTGCTCATGCATTCAGGAGACTGATCTTTGTAGAATTCAGTGACACTCATTTCAAAGAATGTGTCAAGGCCTGCAAGAAGAATGAACTGGAAAAGCAGCAAAAACACACTCATGGGAACATTTTTATCTGGAAACTCTAGCAAGCCATGTTTCTCAATCACTTTAAGCCTACGTAGCTCCATTTTGGCCGCAGTTATGCAACAAAGAATGGAGAATATCATCGCGACTGCAATTCCCATGGGAGGTCCGTGTTTTCCATATTTCTTTAAAAGCCTTTTAGCCCATGAGGTGAAAAGAAATTTCTTTGCCCACTGTGATAGCAGTAGAAGTACCTGAAGAGGAACCTTCCAGTTTCCTATTCTTCTGTTCATGCGATTTGCTTGTTCTATGAAATAAGTGTTTCCAAACGAGGACACAATTCCACAGACGATGAAGGTGGTCCACATTGGGAACATACGCACAACAATTTTGGCATCTTCAACTTCTGATATGGAGCAGAGTCTCCATCCCTTGTCTGGACTTTCATTTGGCAGTATAATGGCAGCCTTCTCCAAACACCTAAAAATGAGAAGCTATAACAAAATTAGTTCATTGTAACCTATTAACTTACATGAAGATACACAAATAAAACACCTGAGAATTCGAGTTTTGCGGAAGCCATCATTTTCCAGGCCATTTTCTCTATAAAGATACAGATCACGATCATCATCATGTGGGAAAGGCTGAGATATCTTGCAAGCAGCAGCGAAAAACACTCTGCACACACTAGTTATCGGACTCCCTTGTGGTGTAACCTCTCTATATGCCCACGAACCTCTCAAGAAAACGCCACTCAGAAACAGAAGGGTTGCAGCAGCAGTGAAGATTGCTGGAATACCAAAGCGGAGGGACCATGGTTTGACGAATGGAAGTGCAACTGCTCCAACAATAGGTACAAGGACCACAACTATGAAAACCGGTAGTCTGAAGAATTCTCTTGCGGCTTCGTTGCTGTCGTGCTCTTTATCCACTTGTTGCTCATCAAGAAAGGGTTTGACAGATACGAAATTGCCAGCTACTCCAACAGCTATGAGAGACATTCCAATGTAGAACAGGACCTTTTGCGGGCGATGAATACATTTTGGGCTGTAGTCTTTGCACGTACCAGTAGCATCAGCAAGAACCGGAGGCGTAGACATAGTGACTAATCCAATTCCCTGTGACATAAAGAAAAGTGTTTTATAGCTACACTAATATCAACATTGATCCAAATCACCATAAAAAGCATAAATGAAGTTAGTAACATTATAAAAGCATACATATACCGACATGAAATTTCTGTGATTCTTGGATTCTAAAACTCACCAAACTATAGGAAATGCTAGAAATCAGGAGCATCTTTCGATTTCCGAGAAGAGTGTCGACGAGGAAAAGAAAGAAAACGGGTAATATCATTGAAATTCCACCCCATATGTTCAAAATTCCAGCAGCATTTACAAAGCTTATATTCCAAACTTTTGTTAAATAGTTTTGCATGACGAAGAGTGCATATGAGACCAATATGTCAGCCCACAGCAGAGCTGGAAATAACATGAAGAACACTTTAGGCAAAATCAACAAAAAAAACACTTCCATCTCCAAAATGAGACTAAACATAATCATAAAGAGACAGAAGATAAATAAAACCCAATTCTTTTACCAGAAATTCTAACATAGCTTCCCATTATTCCGAAGCACCAGTGACTACTGCAGTAGGAAAAACAAAATTAGTGTAGCTAACAATAAAAAGAAGTAACCCCTTTTTAGTTTGAGGCAAATATACCTGAGGGAGAATGCCTGAGAAGTTATGTTCTTGGCGTTGTTGAGAACACTGGTACCTTTAATGGAGGCATTGATGAAGCAGCTGAGTTGACCAAGACTTCTGGCAAAGACGAGTAGTAAACGAGTGTACAGAAAAACAGGAGAAGGAAAAGGATACGAAATGATTGAAACCGGTATTTTACATTTTGTTTATCTAAAAGAATATAGCTTGCTTTAGAGATGAGCATTCACTAATTTGGTTTATTAGTAGTAGTATATTTTTAAAAGAGTGAATTATGTAAATGGTCCATGAACTATGTTTTTTCATGTTAATGGTCCCTGAACTTTAAAAATATCGTAGATAGTCCCTAAATTAAGGGATAATCACATTTTTTATACTTTTCACTTTTTAGTCTAATTTTATACAAAAAATAACCCAAAAGCTTGGAGGGTATTTTTGTCCATAAAAAATTGGTCAATGTCACACTTTTACTTTCCAAAATATGTATACATTCCAATTCCAATTACCATTTCTCTCTCTTCCCTCTATCTCTCTTTAAAGTATACCCAATTTCTTTTCTTCATCAAAATACCCAATTTATTTTCTTCTTCTTCTTCCCTCTTCGTGTTTTTTTCCTAATGTCTACTGTGTCAGTAAATAACTCAGGTGAAGGGGGAAATGGTTGTAGATGGCTTCGATTTCAATACGATACTTGTTGGTGTCGCCAAAGAACGATTCCGAAAATCATTGTCGATGCAAGAAAGGAATCAAACAGAATGCTATACTTTGTTTGTGAGAAGAAAGGCAAGGTTGGAGGCTGCAATTACTTTCGGTGGTGTTATCCGAAGTCCGTGGACGGTGATTGGGTTGGGCGGAATCGACGTGAAGGTGGGGATAGGAAGGAAGAAGTTCAATCTAGGCAGATTCGACGTGAAGGTGGGGATGGGGAAGAAGAAGTTCAATCTAGGCAGATTCAACGTGAAGGTATGATGGGAAATGGAAAGATGTTTTTTTTTATCTTGGTTGTTGGGTGTTCTTTTTTTTGTTGCAATTTCAGCTTTGTTTGTTAGTTTGATGAAATAGGTTGTACTCTTTGATTTGGTGGAATAAAATGTGTTGTATGAATTATGGATATGTTTGCCGTGTTCATCGAAGAAGGAATGTGAAACAAACAGTTGTTAACCCATACAAACTTCAAAATGTGAACATTGGAAATCTAGAAAAGCTTCATACCTAATAAAAAATATGGGCTACTCAAAAGGGATCTTGTTCATCCTTTTCCAACCACTGTTCCCATTCCATTGCCCATTCGATTGGCTGTTGATTCTTACACTTCGCTTTCATAGTTGAGCTTGAAACATGTGTGATATTGTCGGTAGTTTCTAAAAGCCGAGCAGAGAAACTAATCTTAGTATTTCGTGTTTTTTCCTTCTGATTTTGGGGACGCTTTAGTCTTGCGAAGATACTTTTCAACTTTTCCTCAGACAATTTTCCACCACCATAAGCTTTTGGATTACAATTTTCCTCCATTGTATATAAGTTTGGTAGTTTAAGATATGCAAGCCGATGGAGATGAATGTGTATTTATTTTAGTTGAATTTAAAGCCATAATGATTTTGGTGTTAGTTGGAATGTGTATTCATTTCCAGTACAACATAATATCGTATTTAGTACTAAATCAAAAAATAATATCATATTATTACTAATGCATATCACAATATCGCATCATATTCATTGCTAATATCGTTTTCAGTGCTCAAAGTGTTTCAAAGATTCTAAATCAGTTCTGAACCAAACAATTCAGATTGATACTCGATTGAGGTTTAAGGCTAACTAATATCATTTTCAGTACCTAAACATAAGCAAACTCTATAAGTGGTAGCATTGGCTCCCAGTTTCCTCCACGGTCAAGGACTACGGCTCTCAACATATCCTCCAATGTCTGGATTGTCCTTTCGGACTGTCCGTCCGTCTGTGGATGGAATGCGGTACTGAAATTCAACCGGGTGCCTAGCTCTCGCTACAGGCTTATCCAAAATCTAGAAGTGAATTTTGAATCCCGATCTGAAGTGTTCGTTACTGGTATGCCATGTAAGCGTATGATCTTCTGCACATGGATCTGAGCCAACTTGTTCGATCCATTCGTGATACGGATTGGTATAAAGTGAGCACTTTTGGTGAGGCGATCTATAATCACCCAGATGGCAGTATTTCCTCGTTGGGACTTTGGCAGTCCCGTCACAAAGTCTATTGCAATGTGCTCCCATTTCCATTCTGGAAGTTCAAGGGGTTGTAATTTCCCATAGGGCCGTTGATGTAGAGCCTTCACTTGCTGACATGCCAGACATCTTTCTACAAACGACGCTATGCTTCTTTTCATGCCATCCCACAGTGTAGGGCGTTTCCCATAAGAATTGTTTCTTCATGTCCTGGTACATTTTCGTACTTCTAGGATGGGCAGTGTAGGGCGTTTCATGAGCTTCACTCATGATCTCATTTCTGTGTGCCTCATCATTGGGTACACACAGTCTCCCTTCAAAAGTGAGGGCGTTATCCGCTTCTTCGCGGTAACTTTCTTCCTTCCCAGCCCTCACCTTCAGACGAACTTTCTCTAATGCCTCATCGCGTCTTTGAGCATCGATGATCCTGGCCCTTAAATCTGGTTTTATCACCAGGGAGGTGACTCTACTGTCCACCGTCCCCGATGCTCTTACTACTTCCAATCGCATCTTAGCAAACTCACGGATGAGCTCCTTATTCTGTGTGAGGAAGGTGGCCAATTGGGGCGCGGTTTTTCTGCTTAAGGCGTCTGCTACTACGTTCGCCTTGCCTAGATGATAATTTATGCCGCAGTCATAATCCTTGACTAATTATAGCCATCTCCGTTGCCGCATGTTCAAATCTATCTGCTCAAAGAAGTACTTGAGACTCTTGAGGTCCGTGAAGATATCACATCGAACTCCATAAGAGATGATGCCTCCAAATTTTCAAAGCATGTGCCACGGCCGCCAATTCCAAGTCGTACGTCGGGTAGTTCAACTCGTGCGGCCTCAACCGGCGCGATGCATATGCGATCACCTTGTCATTCTGCATCAGCACGCATCTGAGTCCGACCTTTGATGCATCTGTATACACCACATAACCTGTTCACGGTTCAGGCACGGCTAGAACTGGTGTTGTGGTTAACTTTTCCTTTAACAGCTGGAAACTTGCTTCGCATTTTGGTTTCCAATCGACCTTAACTCCTTTCTTGAGTTGTTGAGTCATTAGCCTTGCTATTTTGGAAAATCCATCAATAAACCTTCGGTTGTAACCCGCCAATCCTAGGAAACTCCGAATTTCGTTGGGTGTTGTTGGTGACTGCCAGCGTTGTACTGCTTCTACTTTGGCAGGATCTACTCGAATCCCTTCTGCAGTCACTATGTGTCCAAGGAAATTCACTTCGTTAAGCCAGAACTCACACTTGCTAAACTTAGCATAGAGCTTCTCGGCTCTTAACGTCTCCAAAGTGGTCCTCAAATGCTCCTCGTGTTCCTTCTCGTTCTTCGAGTAAATAAGCACGTCGTCTATAAAGACTAGGACAAACTTGTCCAGGTACGGGTGGAACACACGGTTCATTAGGTCCATGAACACCGCTGGGGCATTTGTAAGCCCAAAAGGCATTACGGTGAACTCGTAATGGCCATATCTGGTGCAGAATGCAGTCTTGGGTATATCCTCCTGTCGAACTTTCAGTTGATGATAACCCGATCTCAAGTCCATTTTTGAGAATACACCGGCTCCTTGCAGCTGGTCAAAGAGGTCGTCAATCCTCGGTAAAGGGTACTTGTTCTTGAGGGTTAACTTGTTCAACTCTCGATACTCGATACACATCCTCAATGTCCCGTCCTTCTTCTTCACGAAGAGTACTGGTGTGCCCCATGGCGATACACTGGGTCGGATGAAACCCAGGTCTAGTAGTTCCTGTAGCTATATCTTGAGTTCTTCTAACTCCTTCGGTGCCATTCTGTATGGCGCCTTCGATACTGGGGCTGATCCTGGTTCCAGATCGATGGTGAACTCCAGTTGCCTGTCTGGTGGTGATCCTGGTAGTGCTTCAGGAAAAACATCGGGAAATTCCCGTACCACTGCTACATTCTCTATCTTTCGGTCTTCTTTCTCTTCTCCGTTCAGATAGACGAGGTATGCAGGGCATCCCTTTCTCATCATGGTGGTTGCTTGTAGTGCGGAAATTAAGGACTTCCGTCGTCTCACGGAGATTCCGTGGAAAATTACGGGTTCCGTCCTAGGGTATTGCAAAGCTATTTGTCTCTCCTTGCAACGGATAGTAGAATAATTTTCGGCTAACCAATCCATTCCTAGTATGATGTCGACGCTCCACATCAACATCACATGAAAATGGTGAGCCACTATGTTAAGATTTCCCATACTGAATTTTACGTTCGAGCAAGTTCGTGAGATGTCTATAAGGCCTCCTACGGGTGAGGACACCCTCATCTTATGCTCAATTTCATCCGTAGGCAAGTTCAAGGTATCCACACAAGGTGCTGATATGAAGGAGTGTTATGCACCAGTATCAAACAAAATTGTGGTAGGTACGTTGAGGAGAGTTCCCTGCTCAGTCTTAGGCTGTTTCTGTCTCAATGCAAAAGCTCTCGCCTGAGTGGGAAGTCTCGGGAGTAGCTGCCGCTGAGGCTGCGGTGCTGGGAGTGCCGCATTCTTTCCCTTCTGTTCGGCCTGGAGTGCCTTCAGTTGCGGATGCTGACCTTGATAGTTCCGTCTGCCTCCCGCTCCAGGCTCCTTGCCCGGGCAGTTCCTGGAGAAATGTCCGCTTCGGCTACAGTTTAAGCATTTGTCAGTTCCAGCCCTGCACTCTTCGTGATGGTTTTTTGAGCATTTGGCACAGTGAGGGGCCTGGGGTCGGGGCTCCATAGCCTGGTTTGAGGCAGTCTGGCGCCCACTATTCTGTGGTGGCCTTGGAGTAAACTGTGGTTTCTTAGCCTCAGTCGGGGCACAATCTCCATCCCACTTCCTTTTCTCTCGGAAGTACTGCTGCTGCTGCAGCGATGGTGCAGTAGTAGCTGGTACAGTCGATCTTTCCTTAAGCATAGCTGCCTCAATGTCAAGCGCTCGGCTCAGCGATTCGGTGTATGATAACCCTCCATGACTGGCCAAGGCCATCCTTATCTCGTGCCTCAGACCGGCACAAAACTTTTCCGCCATCTTTTCATCAGTATCCACTTGGCCAGGCGGATAGCCGCTCATGTCACAAAACATTCGGTCATACTCAGTTACCAATATCTTTCCTTGTTTCAGATTGTAAAATTCCACTTCCTTCGCCTTACAGTAGCTCTTGGGAATGTACTTGTCATACAGTCCAGCCTTGAATTCCTCCCAAGTTATGAGAGCCAATTGTTAGGGGGACATGGTCTTCCTTCTCGCCTCCCACCAGAAATCGGCAGATCCCACCAACTGAAAGGCTACACAGGTAAGGCGCTCTCTGTCATTGCATTGTAAGAAGTTGAAGATACGTTCTATAGCGCGCACCTAGTTTTCAGCAGTGGTTGGATCTCCTAGTGTTAGGGTTTTGTATACTAGAAATCACCTTTCAAGTGATTGGATACTGTAAAACTCTAATTGTTATTTTCCAATAAATGCAACAGATTATTTTTTGTCATAATGTTGTTATGTTTTACATTTAATGGTTGTTTATTGCATATTTAAATGTATAAGCAAACGTAACAAAGTCTAAGTCTTTGTTTTAGTAGACCGGTTGTGGGCGTCGTCCAATTTAAGGTAACACGGTCAGTTCTAAACAAAGAAAAATATGAATTTCACAACCTAGATAGCCCTAGACTACCTATCGCGAAAGGTTGCAATGTCAGTCCGATTATTTCTAAGCCTTATTGAAATAAGATGACGTCGGTGTGGTATAGCACTGAATGGATCTAACAGCAAGACGAGTTTTTATGCTATCTACTGAAAGACGAGGTCTTGATAATTAATTTCTTAATCAATGTACGTTAGCATTGAGCATACGATATTGAGTATCTACTACTATGACTTACCAAAGGTGCGGGTTTTTCGTCACCCAACGATCCAGGTATATTGGGTAGTGGTGATCATTATCTAGCGGTGCTAGGATTGCTATTACGTTGAATCGTGCGCGATGAGAGTCTCGTTTGATAACATCCACAAGAGGAGCTCGAAACAAGGTTTTATTATTCGGAACCTAGCTAGTTAGAGTTTAATTACTCTATGAATAATAAATAAGAGTTTCTTGCTAAGTCCACTCTTGGAGATTAAAATATGTTAATTAATTAAGTCCATAGCAGACAATAATTAATTAATGGATGTTTCTATCTTAAGCGCGGGAAATAAATTAAATGCAATTAAAGGAAACCCGAAATACTTGTAATTTCGGATTTGGAAGGCAGTGCAATATTACTTCTGTAGTGGCTGCTTGTAATATTCCAATATAAGCTTATATCAAATTGTGGGTTCAATTTAGTTAGTAAAAAGCTAATTGGGTGAGGCCTGATCCAAATTCTTCCTTAGATCCCTGACTGTGCCCAATATGTGACTTATATAAATAGGAGAATAAAGGAGACAGAAAATACACCTTTTTCTATCAAAATTTTCGTCCCCCTCTAGAGAGAGAGAGTTCGAAATTTGTGCTTCCTCCGTGAGCAGTTTCTGTCTTCGTTATTCAAGTCCTAGTACGTTGGTGAGATTTGCCCACACAAATATCAGCGTATAGTCCGGGACACCAGTCAGAAGGTCCGAGGTCGAGTACTGAAGATCTTCACATGGAGAAGACGCAAGCTATCTTCGATTCTTGATCGAATCAACGAGGTAATTTGGCTAACTCCGTAGTATGCATGTTTTAGGGATTTTATATTCTAAAGCATGATTTTAATTCAAGTTATGAGCATGATACATGTGATAATTACGCGAATAGAATTTGTCTAAATAATCTGCTAAATAGATCAATTTATGTGATCGGTAGTTTATGCATGCTTCCGCTGCGAACCCTTTCACCTAGCCCGTTAAATACATGAGGATTCTGCTTTAGGAACAGTTCTTCCACGCGCCGCTCTTGTGATGGAGGAGGTGGTTGTTGTGGTCTTTCTTACTCTGCCCTGTTCCCCTGGGGTACATCCTCCGGTATGTATGCGTACCTCCTCAGTCGTCCTGCACGTCTTCTGGGTGGCATTCTGATTACGAGATAAAGTTAATGAAAATTATTCGTACTCTTTATTACGTCACGTCTGTGCATCTTTGCGGTTCATTTCATGCATCGCCTTTGCTTTCATATATATGTATGTAGGTAAAACTAGCAGAGAGACACGTTCAGGCATGGCTAGAACTGGTGTTGTGGTCAACTTTTCCTTTAACAGCTGGAAACTTGCTTCGCATTTTGGTGTCCAATCGACCTTAACTCCTTTCTTGAGTTGTTGAGTCATTGGCCTTGCTATTTTGGAAAATCCTTCAATAAACATTCGGTTGTAACCCGCCAATCCTAGGAAACTCTGAATTTCGTTGGGTATTGTTGGTGACTGCCAACGTTGTACTGCTTCTACTTTGGTAGGATCTACTCGAATCCCTTCTGCAGTCACTATGTGTCCAAGGAAATTCACTTCGTTAAGCCAGAACTCACACTTGCTAAACTTAGCATAGAGCTTCTCGGCTCTTAACGTCTCCAAAGTGGTCCTCAAATGCTCCTCGTGTTCCTTCTCGTTCTTCGAGTAAATAAGCACGTCGTCTATAAAGACTAGGACAAACTTGTCCAGGTACGGGTGGAAGACGCGGTTCATTAGGTCCATGAACACCGCTGGGGCATTTGTAAGCCCAAAAGGTATACAGTGAACTCGTAATGGCCATATCTGGTGCAGAATGCAGTCTTGGGTATATCGTCCTGTCGAACTTTCAGTTGATGATAACACGATCTCAAGTCCATTTTTGAGAATACACCGGCTCCTTGCAGCTGGTCAAAGAGGTCGTCAATCCTCGGTAAAGGGTACTTGTTCTTGAGGGTTAACTTGTTCAACTCTCGATACTCGATACACATTCTCAATGTCTTGTCCTTCTTCTTCACGAAGAGTACTGGTGTGCCATATAGCGATACACTGGGTCGGATGAAACCCAGGTCTAGTAGTTCCTGTAGCTATATCTTGAGTTCTTCTAACTCCTTCGGTGCCATTCTGTATGGCGCCTTCGATACTGGGGCTGATCCTGGTTCCAGATCGATGGTGAACTCCAGTTGCCTGTCTGGTGGTAATCCTGGTAGTGCTTCAGGAAAAACATCGGGAAATTCCCGTACCACTGCTACATTCTCTATCTTTCGGTCTTCTTTCTCTTCCCCGTTCAGATAGACGAGGTATGCAGGACATCCCTTTCTCATCATGGTGGTTGCTTGTAGTGCGGAAATTATGGACTTCCGTCGTCTCATGGAGATTCCGTGGAAAATTATGGGTTCCGTCCCAAGGTATTGCAAAGCTATTTGTCTCTCCTTGCAACGGATAGTAGAATAATTTTCGGCTAACCAATCCATTCCTAGTATGATGTCGACGCTCCACATCAACATCACATGTAAATGGTGAGCCACTATGTTCAGATTTCCCATACTGAATTTTACGTTCGAGCAAGTTCGTGAGATGTCTATAAGGCCTCCTACGGGTGAGGACACCCTCATCTTATGCTCAATTTCATCCGTAGGAAAGTTCAAGGTATCCACACAAGGTGCTGATATGAAGGAGTGTGATGCATCAGTATCAAACAAAATGGCGATAGATACGTTGAGGAGAGTTCTCATACCTGCCAGATTGCCTTACTCCCGGTTTCCCTGCTCAGTCTTAGGCTGCTTCTGTCTCAGTGCAAAAGCTCTCGCCTGAGTGGGAAGTCTCGGGCGTAGCTGCCGATGAGGCTGCGGTGCTGGGAGTGCCGCATTCTTTCCCTTCTGTTCGGCCTGGAGTGCCCGCAGTTGCGGATGCTGACCTTGATAGTTCCGCCTGCCTCCCGCTCCAGCCTCCTTGCCCGAGCAGTTCCTGGAGAAATGTCCGCTTCGGCTACAGTTTAAGCATTTGTCAGTTCCAACCCTGCACTCTTCGTGATGGTTCTTTGAGCATTTGGCACAGTGAGGGGCCTGGGGTCGGGGCTCCATAGCCTGGTTTGAGGCAGTCTGGAGCCCACTATTCTGTGGTGGCCTTGGAGTAAACTGTGGTTTCTTAGCCTCAGTCGGGGCACAATCTCCATCCCACTTCCTTTTCTCTCGGAAGTACTGCTGCTGCTGCAGCGATGATGCAGTAGTAGCTGGAACAGTCGATCTTTCCTTAGGCATAGCTGCCTCAATGTCAAGCGCTCGGCTCAGCGATTCGGTGTATGATAACTCTCCACGACTGGCCAAGGCCATCCTTATCTCGTGCCTCAGACCGGCACAAAACTTTTCCGCCATCTTTTCATCAGTATCCACTTGGCCAGGCGCATAGCGGCACATGTCACAGAACATCCGGTCATACTCAGTTACCGACATCTTTCCTTGTTTCAGATTGTAAAATTCCACTTCCTTCGCCTTACAGTAGCTCTTGGGAATGTACTTGTCATACAGTCCAGCCTTGAATTCCTCCCAAGTTATGAGAGCCAATTGTTCGGGGGACATGGTCTTCCTTCTCGCCTCCCACAAAAAATCGGCAGATCCCACCAACTGAAAGGCTACACAGGTAAGGCGCTCTCTGTCATTGCATTGTAGGAAGTTGAAGATACGTTCTATAGCGCGCACCTAGTTTTCAGCAGTGGTTGGATCTCCTAGTGTTAGGGTTTTGTATACTAGAAATCACCTTTCAAGTGATTGGATACTGTATAACTCTAATTGTTATTTTCCAATAAATGCAACAGATTATTTTTTGTCATAATGTCGTTATATTTTACATTTAATGGTTGTTAATTGAATACTTAAATGTATAAGCAAACGTAACAAAGTCTAAGTCTTTGTTTTAGTAGACCGGTTGTGGGCGTCGTCCAATTTAAGGTAACACGGTCAGTTCTAAACAAAGAAAAATATGAATTTCACAACCTAGATAGCCCTAGACTACCTATCGCGAAAGGTTGCAATGTCAGTCCGATTATTTCTAAGCCTTATTGAAATAAGATGACGTTGGTGTGGTATAGCACTGAATGGATCTAACAGCAAGACGAGTCTTTATGCTATCTACTGAAAGACGAGGTCTTGATAATTAATTTCTTAATCAATGTACGTTAGCTTTGAGCATACGATATTGAGTATCTACTACTATGACTTACCAAAGGTGCGGGTTTTTCATCACCCAACGATCCAGGTATATTGGGTAGTGGTGATCATTATCTAGCGGTGCTAGGATTGCTAATACGTTGAATCGTGCGCGAGGAGAGTCTCGTTCGATAACATCCACAAGAGGAGCTCGAAACAAGGTTTTATTATTCGGAACCTAGCTAGTTAGAGTTTAATTACTCTATGAATAATAAATAAAAGTTTCTTGCTAAGTCCACTCTTGGAGATTAAAATATGTTAATTAATTAAGTCCATAGCAGACAATAATTAATTAATGGATGTTTCTATCTTAAGCGCGGGAAATAAATTAAATGCAATTAAAGGAAACCCGGAATACTTGTAATTTCGGATTTGGAAGGCAGTGCAATATTACTTCTGTAGTGGCTGCTTGTAATATTCCAATATAAGCTTATATCAAATTGTGGGTTCAATTTAGTTAGTAAAAAGCTAATTGGGTGAGGCCTGATCCAAATTCTTCCTTAGATCCCTGACTGTGCCCAATATGTGACTTATATAAATAGGAGAATAAAGGAGACAGAAAATACACCTTTTTCTATCAAAATTTTCGTCCCCCTCTAGAGAGAGAGAGTTCGAAATTTGTGCTTCCTCCGTGAGCAGTTTCTGTCTTCGTTATTCAAGTCCTAGTACGTTGGTGAGATTTGCCCACACAAATATCAGCGTATAGTCCGGGACACCAGCCAGAAGGTCCGAGGTCGAGTACTGAAGATCTTCACGTGGAGAAGACGCAAGCTATCTTCGATTCTTGATCAAATCAACGAGGTAATTTGGCTAACTCCGTAGTATGCATGTTTTAGGGATTTTATATTCTAAAGCATGATTTTAATTCAAGTTATGAGCATGATACATGTGATAATTACGCGAATAGAATTTGTCTAAATAATCTGCTAAATAGATCAAATTTATGTGATCAGTAGTTTATGCATGCTTCCGCTGACACCCTTTCACCTAGGCCGTTAAATACATGAGGATTCTGCTTTAGGAACAGTTCTTCCACGCGTCGCTCTTGTGATGGAGGAGGTGGTTGTTGTGGTCTTTCTTACTCTGCCCTGTTCCTCTGGGGTACATCCTCCGGTATGTCTGCGTACCTCCTCGGTCATCTTGCGCGTCTTCTGGGTGGCATTCTGATTACGAGATAAAGTTAATGAAAATTATTCATACTCTTTATTACGTCACGTCTGTGCATTTTTGGGGTTCATTTCACTCATCACCTTTGCTTTCATATATATGTATGTTGGTAAAACGAGCAGCGAGACACATGTTCGTGCAACATTACATGTATTCATAAGTGTAAGGAAAATTGCCTCTAGAGAGGACTTAATATTTGCTACATGTGAAGGCGAACTAAGAAAACCCTTACATAGTTCGATACATAAAGGAAAGAAAAACATAAAGCTAATCTACTACATCAACCTAGCTACGACCTGTCTGACAGGTCCTACTCGGAATCGCTGCTAATCCACACCGGGTCACCGTAACTAGTCCCTTGGTAGGGTACCTCAATCGGGGACAGCAGCTCCTCCGGGTACTCGGGTATGACAGTGGCCTGTGGGAGCTCTGGGGTCGCCTCCGGCGCTACGGGAATGTGATGTTTGGCGACGAAGTCCCTATCCACGTGCTCCGCATAGAGGTATAACCCCTTGTAGAAAGCCAAATCCACAGGGCGGAGGGGCTGCTGTAGCTCCTTGTGGTGGGGCTCCACTAGAGGTGGGGGTATCTCGGGTGGAGGTCCAACAGGCAGTGGGGGAACGAACTCCATCATTAGGTCTGCGAGGCCGCCGATCTGTGGCTCCTCCTCATCGGAGTCGTCATCTCTCATCACCCCCTCCTCCGGATCCTCCTCCATGGTCTCATCATCCCCGAAACCCTCCTCCTCCGGGTTCTCATCCTCATCCCTATCTCCCGTGCCGCTCTCCATCGGCTTGGGCTCATCACTAGAGTCGGACGTGTCCTCCATCTCTACTCGGCCTCTCCGGTGTGCGGGAGCTCAGGACGACTGTCCCTCCTCGAAGATCCCGTTTGCGCCCCGCATGAGGGCCAGTTGGTGGCAGACTGCGGAATCTCTCACTCCCGGGGCCCGTTCCTGAAATGGAAACATCCTGCCGAAACCGCGCTCTAAAAGCCGTGCATGTCTCCCACTGGCTCGTTAGTGGGAGGCTGAGATGAAGTGTACAGTTGGGCGGTGGCCGTGATCCAATCCCGCCACTCCTCCGGAAATAAGTCCACGAGCCTGACGATTCCTTCGTAAGGCTTCACTCTGTGCCTGTTCGCCTCGTCCCACAGCTTCCCGTAGTGGGCGATGAACTCGGCTAAGGTACCCCGTGGCAGCGTTGATAGGTCCGGTAATAGCGCACGACTGCCTTGGAATCTGCCCCAGCACGGAGTGGCCTACGGTGTGTGTAACGCTGGCGTGTCATCTCTACACGAAAGTATAAGGGCTCTCAGTATAGCTCGTAATGGAGAATATATATACTTATATCCACGGAAGGTAGAGTAAGCGTAAAATAAGGGTATGGGTCAGTTCATCGTGCCCAAAAGTTATAGTAAATTTTTCATGTGGAACTATAACATCTCAACATTTAGTATAAATAATATATATGTCCCAAAAGGAATGGAAGTTCTCTCGTTGATGCGTAAGGATCGTATAATAGTATGTCGTAGTTCATATTGATTATTTTATGATTCATTAAAATTAGGGATTTACCCCAACTTATGTGTTTTCACTGGTTTCATCACCCTTGAAAGCGGTAACAGAATTCTCGTTCTACAAGTACTTGTTCATATGTGTCCCATCCTAATGTTCTTCCTTAGGCGCTCTTGGTTCGCATACATAGTCCCGCATATCATTCATCAATTTTCTTTCAAAATTTTCAAAAGTCACTTAATTGATCATATATTGTACATTACATCAAATATCACATTGCATCACATAAAAATTCACAACACATTTTAAATCCTCATAAGGGACCATGAAGAACACATTTTTTTTAATATCATTTCATAAAATACATTTTCCTTTCATAAAGAAGGAGACTTCGTTTTTTTCTTAAAATCCTTTTTGAAACGTGGCATCTATCTCCTTTGCTGTGGTTGAACGTGACGAGTCAAGGTGTTGGGATCCTTGTAACTTAACATTTTATTCAATTACTAGTCTAGTACTATTTTTCTAGACTAAGGCTTGAAGGAAGGTTCTTGGGTCCAGAGCGAAAGAATAGTGCTCTGATAGCACTCTGTCACGACCACAACTCCCTAGTGCTAGTGAGCGTAATTATTTCGCAACTAAATTGAACTTATCAATCATAAACTCATTATAACAGGAATACTTAACTCGAAAAATAGTCTTGAAGGCGAATGAGTACAATCAAGTCAAAAACAGAGTATTTAGGCAAATTACATTGTTTTACTAGAGCAATACTTAAATATGCAGCGGAAGGTTCTAAAACAAAATAACATGTATGGAGACATGTTATCTTAGCTACCTAACTACTTATTCATAAGTCCTTCCCAACACCTTCAGCACCTCGATCACCTTCAACCTGCACGTTCGAAAATAACAATGAAGGGCTGAGTATTTGAGATACCCAGTGGACTTAGTGCCAAAAACAGTTCTTATTTAATTGTCAGCCATAGTTGAGTGAACGCGGGGTTTTTATTCGAAATAAGACTCGAGCCACTAAATCCTTTTTCATTTCATGAATATGATTGCGCAATCACATAAACATAGTATCATATCTGAACTTATGTGAACCGGGAATGTGACCACATTCCACGACGGTCATTGGACCGGCCAACTCGAAAGCTAGCACACAGTCCCCATATGTGTACACTAGTCCGAGTAGGGTTTGCGGCCCTACTGGGACCCGAATTCGATTTAACATATTTGGCATAGCCAAACAGATAAGTAATAGTAAAACAAAACGTGACATGACAACTCATTAAAATATATTCACGTTTTCACATAAAATAACGTTTTGAAATAAAAGCCCACCTCGTTTGCTTAAACTCTCAAATCAGCGTCCCTCGACTTGATCTCACTTGACGTGCGACGACACCCCTTTAGACACAATAAGTGTACTTAAATTAGACTTAAGAAACTATTTACTTAGCGTGTATGCATTCCTAAGCGTGTGATCATTTTTATTTCTTTTTTTTAAATCCATAAAAAGTTCTTAAATATTGATTAAATCAAACGATTTAATTCATTTGGGAATTTACTACATCATGCAATCATTGGTTAAATTCCAAAATTAAATGTTAACGTTGCGAAGTTAAGTAGCAGTTATCCATTATTAAATCAGCTTTATTAGGAAAGCCTATCAACTAACTTGGACCTTTAGTCATGCTTGTACTTTTAATTGGCAGCCCATATTTTATTATTAGTCCATCAATTTAATTCTCTTGGATTAACTATAAAATGGGATTAAATTAGGAAGGCCCAAACTAATTGATTGTTGGTCCAAGCATTAAAATGCCCAATGTAAATTAGTGGCCCAAAAGGATTAAAATTCGTAGTCCAAAAGGATTAATTTAATGGCCCAATTCCATTAAATCCATAGCCTGAAGGAATTAAAACCAAAGGCCGAAACCTATCCTATGGCCCAATTAAAAAAGAAGCAGACCCCCCTCCCAACTCGTCGACCTCCCTTCTCATTTCCTCACACTTCCAAATCCCCCAAATTGAAACCCTAGCCCTTCTCTCTTCCTCCTCGGCGAACTTTGCCGCTGCACCGGCCGCCGTGCACCTCGTCACCGGCGCCATCTCCCTCACTCTCTATTTCATGCCGAAAACCAGCGGCAGCCCGTCGGCTCTGTGCTCGCAATCACCGTCGTTGCTATCATCCTCATCCGCCGCGGCCAGGTCGTCAGAAGCAGGACCAGGACCGTCGCGCGGACTCTCTCGCTCTCGGTGACAACACGTCGTCACCGCCACCGCCACAGCCACAGCCACAGCCAGCGGCTCATCCGGCCGTCCATCGTCAATCTCGGCGAGCAGGGTCATTGCCTGCGACGCCTCCGTCGCGTCGGCGTTCGCTGTTCGCCGGACAGCCCGTCGTCGCTTAAGCTAAGTCCCGATCTCAGCTATGTCCTATTTATGTTCGAGCGATGCTTAATTCTTTTGGCAGTAGCATGTGAAAAGTATCAGTGTTGCAATCCAATTGAGCTTGTTGGGATGGCTTTATGGTTTGTGTTTCAATGTTTGATAGTTTGCTAGAATGGGCCATTGTTTTCCCCTACTTGCCATTGATCCTAACTTGATGGTCATCCTATTGTTGTTCTTAGTCTTATCTTGGTTGAAATGCTACTGTCAAGGTGCTCTAGATTCTTTCCTAAAGCTTGCTAAACTGATTCTACATGTATGCTATTCTCGAGGGTTGAGAAGCGGTGAGAGTTTACATGGATGAAAAGGAGTGATAAGAAGAGTTGTGATGTTTACCTGTTGAGAAGTAAGGCTGTGAGGGGGTTGAAGAGTCCCTTGCTAGACTTACAACTAGCTCACTGATCGGCTATTGTGGTGGAAGAAAACTTGAGATGTGTAGAAGGGAAAATGATGGATTTGAAAGGGGTTTTTATAGGCAAGTCTTGATGTACTTGGTGCTATTAAAGGGCTGTTGTATCCTTTTTTTTATCTGCTGCAACCTTAACTGCAATTGGCTCCATGTGGGTAATTAGTACTTTAGCTAATAAATGGAACTTGTTTTGTTGTGGCAGGTGCACAAGAAGGGTGCAGAGCTGTTGGCTGAGATCCGCAGGGCTGCTGCAGCTGGAAAGGCTGATATTGCTTCTTGGCAGCCTTCGGTTAGGGCTGGGAGAGTGCAGGAGTTGCAGACTGACCTTGCCATTTTTAGGCAAGGCTCACTTTCACTATTGAAAAGGTAGTGTTGCCCTTTTCTCTCAAGTGTAGGCTGGTGATTGCCTTAGTATCTTAGGTGTTTTTGGTTTATTTGTTTGTATTCTGCAGGGAAAAACTAACCACATTCGGCTGCCACCTTGCTGATCCGGGCCTGATGGGCCGCGATCCGGACCTAAAGAAGATGCCTGATGTTGGCGTTCCTAGCGTCGTAATAGGATAGAGCCTTCTTTTGTTTTTGTTCTCCTTCGTCCCTTTCTCAACAAGTGTAGTCAAGCGTTTTAGCTCGAAATAAAATTCAAGTAGGATAGAGCCTTCTTTTGTTTTTGTTCTCCTTCGTCCCTTTCTCAACAACTGTAGTCAAGCATTTTAGCTCGAAATAAAACTCAAGTCGTGTTCACCTCGACATTCTTGTGTATTATTTTTCCCCTCTTTATTACTATTTTACTTTTTGTAAACTAAGGCATAGCTTGAAATTTAATACGTTGTATTTTATTTACTTAAGGAATAAATGGACATGTTTCTATTTTTATTCGATCTTTGCTCGTTTCTTTACATTTCTAGATTTGTGTTACTTCTAAATCGTGAAATTCGAACATAGGAATCGTATTTCCTCGAAAATAAGGTAGTTAGGGAAAGGCATTCGCTTCATAGTTTCGACATTATTTTATAAGGTTGGGGAAATGAAATCGCGGTCATTACATGAGAGGTGAATTTCAGAGAGAAAGAGAGACGAGAGGTTAGGTGAGAAGCCAAAAGGGGTTTTGTTAGTCAACAGGGGTTTTGTGAGTTTTGAAAATATTTCGCAACTAAATATTATAGTATATAATTTGATATTTAGAGTATTACATATTTAGTACATTCATATACATAATCATACAAAATATATATAAGTGTTTCTCCAAATCACATCTACCTGCATATTCCGAACAGTGTGACATTGACCAATTTTTTGTATGGACAAAAATTCCCTCCAAGCTTTTGGGGGTATTTTTGGTCTAAAATTAGACTGAAAAGTGAAAAAAAAGTATCAAAAATGTGATTATCCCTTAGTTCAGGGACAATCTACGATATTTTTAAAGTTCAGGGACCATTGGCGTGCAAAAGGCATAGTTCAGGGACCATTTGTGTAATTCACTCTTTTTTAAAAGAGTAAATTACAAAAATGGTCCATGGACTTTGGGTTTATCCGCTCATAGTCTCTGGACTTTAAAAATATCATCAGACATCCCTAGACTAAGGGTTTTTCTCGAAAATGGTCCTTTTTCACTGTTTTCGGTCGAAAATACCCTTTTGGGAGGGGGGTTGGGTAATTTGGTCTTTTTGCACTTTTAACATTTTAAACTGATATTATTTCAGTTATGTACTAAATCTGATATTATTTCAAAATTATCATTCTTCTTCCCTTTTGTCATCTTTCACTTTGTTTATTTATTTCAATATTAGATTTAATTTTACAAAATTAAATTTAAATTTCAATTTTTAAATATCAATAAAATTTTTTAATTATAAAAATTACTACCTCCGTCCCTGAAAGTTTGTCCTATTTTTCATTTCCGTCTGTCCCACAAAATTTGTCCCCTTGTTTTTACTTTAGCTTTATGGGTTCCACCATCCACTACATTATTTCAAGTACCTCGTCTGTCCCTGAAAGTTTGTCACATTTTTCCATTCCGTACGTCTCACAAAATTTGTCACATTTCACTTTTTACTATTTTTGGTAGTGGACCTCATATTCCACTAACTCATTACTACTCACATTTTATTATAAAACTAATATATAACAGTAGGACTCATATTCCACTAACTTTTTCAACCCACTTTTCATTACATTTCTTAAAACCCGTGCCGGGTCAAAGTGGGACAATATTTGGGGGACGGAGGTAGTATTAAATAATAAAAATTAATAGTCATAATCAATATTTGATAGTGTCTAATATTTAATCAATAAGGTATGACAACGCCTTAATTTTAATCAATATTTAATAGCTTTAATCATAAATAGATCATATAACACGATTTATTCTAAAATAAATATGCATCTAATGTAAGACTAATATAATTTTTGTTTATTAATTTGAAAAGAGTAAAGGCCAAAACTGGTCCTGAACTGTTAGGATTGTATACTGAAAAACATATTTCGAGCATGTTGCACGGATAGAATTGCTTGTATACAATAAACTCTACAATCCACTTTTAACCCAAGGCGAGAAGAATTAATTTTATCGCATTGGTGTTGGCTTATTCATTTATAAGATGTTTCTCAAACATTTAAATGTATAAAAAGCAAATAAGTCTAATTCTTCTGCATAGTAGACTGGTCATGAACGACGTTCACAGAAGGTGACGCAGTCGGTCCTTTGTAGAAGAGAAATAGAATTTCACAACCGAGATAGGCTTTGGCTACCTATCGTGAAAGGTTGCAGTGTCAGTCCGCATGTTTCCTTACCTTAGGAAATAAACGACACTGGTGTGGTATAGCACTGAAGGATCTAACAGTTGAGATAAGTCTTTCTTGCTATTTACTGAAAGACTAGGTCTCGGTGATTGTTATTTCTTAATCATTGTTGATATAACATTGAGCATACAATATTGATTATGCACTACTTTGATTTATCAAATGGTGCGGATTTTTCGCAATCCAAGAATCCTGATATCTTGGGTAGTGGTGATTAATGTCTAGAGGTGCTAGTATTGTTATTGCAATGAATCGTGTAATGGGTGAGTCCAGTTTGATAATATCCTCAAGAGGTGTTCGAAAAAGGTTTTATTATTCAGAAACCCGGCCGGTTGGAATTTATTCCAGAATAATAAATAAAGATTTTGAACTAGACATCTCTTGGAAAAAAGATATTAATTAATTATAGTCAAATAGCAGACTTAAATTAATTAATGGATATTTATATCTTAAACACGGGAAATAATAAATTAAAGAGGTAAAGCCCGGATTACTCGTAATTTGGGATTGGACGGGCAGTCAATATTATTATACTACAGTGGATGATAATAATATTCTATTGGACTTGTATTAAATTGGGGCTCAATTTAATTAGTAGAAGTCCAACAGGTTTGGCCCAAGTCCAACCTCCATGGATCCCTAATCTGTCCCATCATAACTCTTTATAAAAGGAGATTAGAAAGGAGATTAAATGAGATTTTTATCATTAATTTTCGTGCTCCCCTGTGGGAGTGGACGAAAAATCGGTTTTTGAGAAAACTGATATTCTGTCTTCTTTCTAATCAAGTCCTTTTCGATTCTGATAAGCTTTGCCCACCCAAAGGTCAGATTCTGAGTTCGGGATACAGATTAGAAGATTCGTGGTTGAGTACGAAGAACATCACGTGGAGAAGGCGCAAGCAATCGTCGATTCTTTGGAGAATCAGATCGGTAATTCTAAACCGTAGGAATTCATGTTTTAGGTTTTAATTCCTTTTACATGAATTATGTGCGTTCTTGGATGCAATTCTGTGTTTAACATGTAGTTAATTAATCCCATAATCGGTCAAATAGATCCGTAGATCTGATTTATTTGTGAATGCATGACTTCCTCTGTGCAAGGGGCTCCAAACCCCAGCATGAACATATGCCCATTTTACGATTTTGGTCCTAAACTTTATCTTTTGAATTTTTTGGTCCTGTACATTTCAAATTGGATCATAATTGGTCCTCTGATAACAACTCCGTTAATATTTAACAATCAATGATTTTAATCACAATTTTGAGCAACTTAAGCTTGTTAATTGTGATTACCAACTCCCTAATTAAAACTTTAATTATTTTAATGATATATCATTAAAATACCAAATAAATAATATTAAAAAACAAAAGAAAGAGTAAGAAATAGGTTCATTCAATAATTCGAAAGTTCATTCTCTCACTTCGACGCGTTGTTCTCCCTCTCTCACTTCGACGACGCCGTTCTCCGAGCGGCGATCAGTGGAACGAGAGCTAAGCTTGTTGTCGTATAACCCTAGTTTATTAGCTGAACGAAGAAACCCTAGATGGAGAAGGAGAACAAGAAGGGGAAGGGGAAGGGGAAGGGGAAGAGTACATGCCTCTCAAAATCGAATCCAACTGAGAATCGACCTCAAGCACCGCCTCCTACTGAGAATCGACCGCAACCACCATCTCCGACTCAAATTCCACCACCTGCCGCTCAAAATCTACCGCAACAACCACCTCTGACTGAAATTCCACTTCTTCCAAGACGTAATGTATGGGCCCCGACCGCTTATTGTGAAGGTGAACTTTTAATTAAAAGTGCTTTTAAAATGTATCTCATTTCATATAGATGATTAGGGTTGTTTCAGTTTCAAAGTGATTAGGGTTTCACTTGTTGGGGAAAAATTTTGATTTTGGATTCTGGGGATTTACATAGATTTATGAGTATGAATATTTTGGGGAAAATTTAGATTTGAGATTCTGGGGCTTTACATGTTTGCGGATCCGGCCTCTTCCTCGGTGGTGGGTGACAACCTAGTCAGTGCATCGACTTAGAAGAAGAAATGAGATGTTTTGTTGTGTTCCTGTCTATTCAAACAATTTTCTTACTGCCTCGATACAATTGTGTTATAACTTGATTGTTTTTTATTCATATTTTGGTTGGTTTGGGATAGGGCAGTGCCCATTGTGGCTGAATAGAATATTGACAGGTTATTGGTGATGTATTTTGGTCCAGGCAGTGCGCCCATTTTGGCTGGGGCTCTGCTCAATTATGTAAATTTTGGTAATCGTTATATTTTGCATCACTCGCTCTGTAATTTAGTACTTGTATTTGCTAATCGTTATATTTTACTTCACTCGCTAATTGCGTTTGTAAATGTTGAAAGCTTAGTAGGCCATATCAATTATGTATTAGCTATGAATATGGTGGTTGTAGGCATTTAAAAACTTCCTATCTACATATAACACCAAACAAGTAAAATTGCTAAAGAACTGTAATCTTGTTTACGAAAATGTATAACAACAAGCTTTCGAAGGAGTATTAATTTGTGCCTGACACTTACGATCTGCACAGTGAATTCAATTCAATTCTTTGTATTATATGTAGTCTATATTTCAGAAAGTGCCCTCTAAATAACCTTTTTATTGAATCTGGAACAATAGTGATCTTGTTTACACATTTCCCAGTCCTTCATTTAATTCAAAACAGTAATCTTGTTTACGAAAATTTATAACAACAACAAGCTTTCAGATTTAGTACATAACTGAAATAATATCAGATTTAAAATTTTAAAAGTGTAAAAAGACCAAATTGCCCACCCCCCCCCCCCCCCCCAAAACCCCCCAAAAGGGTATTTTCGATCGAAAACAGTGAAAAATGACCATTTTTGAGATAAACCCTTAGTCCAAGGATGTCTGGCGATATTTTTAAAGTCCAAGGACTATGGGCGAGATAAACTCATAGTCCAGGGACCATTTTTGTAGTTTACTCTTTAAAAAAAAGGTAAAATGATTACGAGTGAAATCTATATCCAGTCAAATCCAATACAGCGTAGAAACCGTTTATTGCAACATCAGATATTGTTAGGATTTGTATACTAGAAATCACATTTTCGAGTGATTGAATACTGTAAAACTCTAATTATTATTTTCCAATGAATGCAACAGATTATTTTTGTCATGATGTTGTTATGATTTACATTTAATGGATGTTTATTGCATATTTAAATGTATTAGCGAACATAACAAAGTCTAAGTCTTTGTTTAGTAGATCGGTTGTGGGTTGCGCTCAATTTAAGGTACGCGGTCAGTCCTGAACAAAGAAAAATAATAATTTCACAACCTAGATATGCCTAGACTACCTATCGTGAAAGGTTGCAATGTCAGTCCGATTATTTCTAAGTCTTATTGAAATAAGATGAATTTGGTGTGGTATAGCACTGAATGGATCTAACAGCAAGACGAGTCTTTATGCTAACTACTGAAAGACGAGGTCTTGATAATTAATTTCTTAATCAATGTACGTTAGCATTTGAGCATACGATATTGAGTATCTACTACTTTGACTTACCAAAGGTGCGAGTTTTTCGTCACCCAACGATCCAGGTATATTGGGTAGTGGTGATCATTATCTGGCAGTGCTAGGATTGCTATTATGTTGAATCGTGCGCGAGGAGAGTCTCGTTTGATAACATCCACAAGAGGAGCTCGAAACAAGGTTTTATTATTCGGAACCTAGCTAGTTGGAGTTTGATTACTCTATGAATAATAAATAAGAGTTTCTTGCTAGGTCCACTCTTGGAGATTAAAATATGTTAAGTAATTAAGTCCATAGCAAACATTGATTAATTAATGGATGTTTCTATCTTAAACACGGGAAATGAATTACACACACAAAAGGAAACCCGGAATACTTGTAATTTTGGATTTGGAAAGGCAGTGCAATATTACTTCTGTAGTGGCTACTTGTAATATTCCAATATAAGCTTGTATTAAATTGTGGGTTCAATTTAATTAGTAAAAAGCTAATTGGGTGAGACCATGTCCAAATTCTTCCTTAGATCCCTGACTGAGCCCAATATGTGAATTAATATAAATAGGAGAATATAGGAGACAGAAAATACACTTTTTCCACATCATAATTTTCGTCCCCCTCATAATTGAGAAAGGATCAAAAATTGTTCTCCTTCCGTGAGCAGGTTTCCGTCTTCGTTATTTAAGTCCTAGTACACTGGTGAGATTTGCCCACACAAATATCAGTCTACAGTCCGGGACACCAGACAGAAGATCCGAGGTCGAGTTCTCAAGATCTTCACGTGGAGAAGGCGCAAGACATCTTCGATTCTTAAGTGAATCAACAAAGGTAAATTGGCTAACTCCGTAGTAAGCATGTTTTAGGAATTGTTTGTGCTAAAGCATGTTTAAAATTCAAGTTATGAGCATGATACATGTGATAATTACGCGAATAGAATTTATCTAAATAATCTACTAAATAGATCAGTATTATGTGATCCCTTAGATACGCACGCTTCCGCTGCCAACCTCTTCAGATATGACGTAATATTATTTAAGTTAAAATTTTTATTAGTACTTCCTCTCTATCTCAATTAAGTTAAATCAAATGGGCACCAGAATAAAAAAATTGTACTCCCTCCGTCCACGAAAAATATGACACATTATGAATGACACGAGTTTTAATATGGAATTGGTAAAGTAAGAGAGAATGGAAAAAAGTAAGAGAGAAGTAATGTTAGTGGAATGTGGGGTTCTTATTATTAGCAAGAGAGAAAGGAAAAAAGTAATAGAGAAGTTGTTGAAAATTTTCCTTTTATAAATGTGCTCTAATTTTCGTGGATAACCAAAAATGGCAAATGTGCTCTATTTTTTATGGACGGGGGGAGTATAAAAAAGTAAGAGAGAAGAATAAAGTAGGAAAGGTAAAGAAAGAGTAAGATAGGTGACAAAATAAAGTGAGAGTGATTAGATGTTTTGTATTTTTGTTAAAAAAGTAAATGACTCAACTTAGTTGAGGCATTTCAAAAAGAAATATTACGACTCAATTTAGTTGGAACGGAGGGAGTATTCCCTCATTCTCAAGATCATGACACAAATTTTATAAAATGTTAGTTTTATACTCCCACTGTCCCTAAAAACTGCTCCCTTTATTTCTTATAGTTAAGGTGGAACTTTTCGATACGGAGTTTAAGAAATTGATGTTTATCATATTAAGTAGATAGATTAAAAAGTAATAAAGAAAAAACAAAAGGAGAGAAGAGTATAAAGTGAATAAAGTATAAAGAACAAAGTAAGAGTGACCTATAAAAATGGTCCTTGGACTATAGGTTTATCTCGCATATAGTCCTTGGATTCTAAAAATATCGCCAGACATCCATAGACTAAGGGTTTATTTCAGAATTGGTCCTTTTGGCTATTTTTTATCCAAAAATGTCCTTTTGAGCATTTGGGCAATTTTGACTTTTCACATTTTAACTATTTCAGTATGATATTATTTCAGTGATGTACTAAATCTGATATCATTTCAAAATTATCTTCTCCTTCCCTTTATCATCTTTCACTTTGTTTTTTTTATTTCAATATTAGATTTCATTTTATAAAATTAATTTTAAAATTTATATTTTTATATATCAATAAATTATTTTAATTAAAACTATTAATTTAGATTTTATTCCTATATATAGTTATGAGATGAAAAAGAATACATAAATTAATAATTCAAATTAAAAATAATTTATCGGTATTTAAAAATCTTAATTTTAAATTTAATGTTATAAAATTAAATCTAATATTGAAATAAAAAAAATAAAGTGAAGGATGGCGAAGGGAAGAAGAAGATAATTTTGAAATAATATCAGATTTAGTACATCATTGAAATAATATCATATTGAAGCAGTTAAATGTGAAAAGACGAAATTGCCCAAATGCTCAAAAGGGCATTTTCGGATAAAAAATAGCCAAAAGGACCAACTTTGAAATAAACTCTTAGTCCAGGGATGTATGGCGATATTTTTAGAATCCAGAGACTATGGGCGAGATAAACCCATAGTCCATGTACCATTTTGGTAGTTCACTCATAAAGTAATAGAGAGTAAAGTAAGAGTGAGAAAAAGTGTAAATTATTATACTCTTTGTCCCTTGCTAAGTGATGCATATTCCAATATGGGATGTCCCAATTTAAACGAGTCATTTCCTTTCATCTCTCTTACTTTTTCCTCTCTACTTTATTCCTTGTTATACTTTATTCTCCTCCACTTAACTAACATAAACTCATTTTCTTAAATCCCTTGCCGAAAAGAAATGCATCGCTTAGTGAGGGACGAAGGGAGTACTATATATGGAAATGACTCAACTATGAGGAAACTTACTTAATTGGAAAAATGACTCAAGTATGGGGGAACTGAAGGAGTATAAAATACTCTCTTCGTCCATGATTAATTGGGCTCGTTTGACTTGGCACGTGTTTAAGAGTACAAAGAGAGTTGAACAAGTTAATGAAATGTGAGTCATACTTTTATAGTATATCGGTTTTATAATAAAATGTGAGTGTGATATGTTTAGTTGAATGTGAGCCCCATTACCAAAAGTAGTAAAAAAGTATGGGTGTCAATTAATTATGGACGAACGAAAAAAGAAATTAGTGTCAATTAATCGTGGACAAAGGGAGTACTATTTCTTTATTAGTAAGTCCCCGACAAGTATGAACTTTCTAATTTTGGAATAGTTAAACAACGCATTACTCCTACACATCATTTATAAATTTTTATTTAACAACTTATACCATTACACTATACTGCTAATGATGTGGAGCCCACTCTCCTATAATACCACTTACATTATCATTTATCTCTCTCTCTTATTTTACCAATTATACATTAAAACCCGAACAAAAAAAAATTACTCCATCCGTTTTGCAAAAATAGGAACTTTGGAAATGACACGAGTTTTAATGCAAAATTGGTAAAGTAAGATAGATGAAGAGAAAAAATGGGTAACGTAAGAGAGATGATGACAAAAATTAGTGGAAAGTGTTAGGGGATTGTGGACTCCATTTCTTAAATTGGAGAGCTTTTACTTTTAGGAAACGAACCAAAACGGAAATAATTTTTATTTTTATGAAACGGATGAAGTATTGTACTCTCTTCATTCCATAGTTGTGGAGACATTTCAGTCCGGCACGGAGATTAAGAATATGATGCGTAATGTATTAAATATAAAGATAATAAAGTAAAAGAGAAAAAAAGTAGAGAGAATAAAGTACTCCCTCTGTCCCATGGAAGATTACCTCTTCTTTGGGCGGCACAAGAATTTATGCAACTTTATTTTGTGTGTGAAGTAGAGAGAGTAAAGTAGGAGACAGAGAATAAAGTAGAGAGAAAGATATTTTCATTTTTAGTAATGAGTCATCTTGGTTGGGACAAAACTAAAAGAAGAGTGGGTCATCTTCAATAGGACAGAGGGAGTAAGAGAGAGGGAAAAATAAGTGAGAAGAAATGTGTTGCATTTATTAAAAAGGGATATGTCTCCACTACTATGGAACGTACCAAAATGACAAAATGACTCCACTACTTTGGAATGGAGAGAGTAGTATGTACTCCTTCTGTCCCATAATAGATATCACATTTTTCTTTTTAGCTTGTCGCACAAAAGATGTCAAATTTTCTTTTTGAAAAAAAGCTATAAAATGATTAAATTATTGTAAAATACTAAAGTACTCCCTCCGTCCCATAAAAATAAGGACATTTTCCATTTTGCGATGTCACATAAAAATATCCATTCTGTTTTTGGTAACTTCTTTCTCTCTAATAAGGTGAGCCTCATTCTCCACTAACAATACTATAATTACTTTTTCTTTTTATCTCTCTTTTACTTTACCAATTGTGCATTAATTCATGTGTCGTCCCAAATGTCATATTTTTGTGGGATGGAGGGAGTATTATTTAAACTAAAAAAATGGTAAATAGAAAATGATGTTTGCACCGTTTTGACAACTGAAATAGAAAAAATCATATTTTAGGTACCTGAACAGAGAAAAATCACAAATTATACGTCATAATTGACCAAGTAAAAGACTAATATGTCCTTAATGGCTTCATGGGCAAAATGGTAAAAAGTGGCCCTAAATGTTACTCCCTCCGTCCCGCACTACTCGCACGTTTCATTTTCGGCACGGAGATTAAGGAATGAGTGTATAGCAAAGTCAAATATTACGGCTGTAGGTGAAAATTTTTACTAAAAATGGAAATAGTGCAAATAACTTGGGATGCCCAGAAAGGAAATAAGTGCAAGTAGTCCGGGACTGAGGGAGTATTATTTAGAAAGGAAAAGGTACGAACCTCATTTTTGGATATCATTTTTGTAATTCACTCAAAATCAAAGATAGTGAAATGAAATTTTTTAGTAGCGTCTCATTTGGAGGAGTGTCTCCAATAAGTGAATAGCACAATTATTACCACAAATTTTATCGGAAGGTGCTCAAAATATATGCTTCCTCCGTTCACTAAAAATAAAAACTCTTCCTTTTGTGCTATGTCCTCTAAAAATAGAAACTTTCATTATAGGAAATTTCTTTCTCTCTAATGAGGCTTATTTTCCTCTAAAACATTTTTCATTCTTCTCTTTCTTACATTACCAATTTCGCATTAAAACTCGTATCGTTTCAAAAAAAATTATTTTTGGAGACGGAGTGACAAACTCATAATTTAGGATGTTTAGGTGGGTGATTAACACAAGTTGTTGAGTAATTTGAGGTATAAAGTCTAGGTTTCATCCACTTATTTGCTATTTTTAGAGTTAATGGTAGTGTCAAAGTCTTGATGCAAAAACAGGTCTAAAACGAGCTTAAACGAAATTGAACGGGAGTTCTGGCTGGAAATGCACATAGAGAGACAGAGAATTAACCCGGTTGGGCGTTTTCCATCAGAAGAAACGCCCGCCCGGGCGTTTTGAAGCGAGTTGCGAGTTCCAGACAAAACACCCGGTCTGGTGTTTTGACAGTCACAGATCACCCGGTCGGGTGTTTTTGACAACTTCCTTATTTTGCCCATTTTTCACTCCAAATATAAAAGGGACTTCACACATTCGAGCCCTAACTCCCACACTACCAAATCAAGAGCTGAAACAAGAGAATGAAGAGGATTTGAAGGCCAAGGAGCTTCTCCTCTCAAGAGATTGAAGGAGAAGACTCCCCACCATCAATCCCACCTATAGGGAGTTCTAGTTTATCTTTCTATTATTATTTTTCCATTTCCTTTGTATTTCTTTTTGTTTTGTCTTTGACTATGAGTAGCTAGATCTTCTTTAGGGATTTTGGTGAAGTTTGTATGGAATCCATGGGTTGAACCTTGATTTGTGCTTATCTATCTCATTGTGTTGGTTTTGTTGGTTATTGGGCTTTTATTATCTAATTGCTTAGCTACCAATTTGATATATCTTGTTCTAATTGTTGACATTGAGAGATACATGATTAGAATGGTTAGGTAATCAACAACTCCGTGCATTACATGTGATCGAGAGATGCATGAGCTAGAGAGAGGGCTTGGGTCCGTTGTTCTTAGGAGTCCATCTCGAATTGTATGGAGGAGGCTCCTACACTAGATATTGATCCACGTGCTAGATGCACCCGAGAGGGGGTCTAACCAATTATCCCGACTTTCATATCCACACATGAGACCTAATAGATGAGCATGATCCCTAGGTGACACCCGTGATCCATACTAACGGATCCATATCCCTACCTTTCCCAATTTGTTTGAAAACCATCTCTTACTTGCTTTACTTAGTTAAATTGTCTTAATTTACTTACTTGTTCTTTGTTCTTAGTTAAGATAAACCAAAACTCCTTTCATTAGTCTAGATAGTGTTTGACATTGCATTATAGTACTTAAACCGACTTTTAGTCTTCGTGGATCGATCATTTTAACTTGTCATGTGCTACTTATTCCATATACTTGTAATTACTATACTGCCTAGGTGGACGTGGTCCATTGCTAACTTAATATCTAATTGCAAACTATAATTAATTTAAAATTATATTCCCTCCGTCCATGAAAAATAGGATATATTTGTCATTTTTAGTTGTCCACGAAAAATAGAGCACATTCAAAAAGAAAAGTTTTCAACAACTTCTCTCTTACTTTTTTTCCATTCTCTCTACTAATAATATGAACCTCACATTCCACTAACAATACTTCTCTCTTACTTTACGAATTCTACATTAAAACTCGTGTCATTCACAAAGTGTCATATTTTTCGTGGACGGAGGGAGTAAAATTTATGAAGATCCAGTGGCCTATAAATTGTTATGTGTAATCTCATTTTATAATTATATAAATTTGAAAAGATAAGAAAACTACCAAAATTAAAATTTTGGATCAAAATGTCAATATAGTGTATTAATTAAACATATCAATACGATTCATTGAATACGTCAACACAATTTAACATTGACAATTTATATGTGTTATGTCAACACAAATCACAGCCCTTGGATCCTTGGATTTGATGGGTGTGATAGCTACATTAATAGACTAAAATGTTACATTATTTTACTAAAATAGTAACATTATTAGCTAAGTTATATTATTTGGTTAATAATCTACATTATTAGATGACACGTGATATTAATCTAACCGTTAGATCACAAGATCCAATGGACTACAAGTGTATTGTTTTTTAACAATATTTACCATATGAATATGAATACATCCATATTGTTGTATTTTGATAGTTATGTTGACATTAAACTGCTTCTTGAAAAATACAAAAATTTTAGAATTTTTTTTCAAAATTTGACATCGAAATATATGCAATTGAGATCTCGTTATAATTCTTATAAAATTATCTTTAACTTTATATATGTTGTGTAAAAAAGTAATTTAGATTGAGATAGTTATAATCATTTAAAGTTTTGAGATATTTTTTAAAAATTAGATATAAAACTTTTTATTAATTAACATTAATACCCTTAATTGACATTTTTTGTACCATGTATTGATACTCGTGGCTAAATGATGTTGAGTCGTCATTTAATGATCTAATGCATATCATTCAGTTGTAGTTAACAATTTAAGGGTGATTTAACAATATAACACACCCCCTACACCCGTTTCATAAAAATAAGCTATATTTCTTTTTTCGTCCGTCTAATAAAGATTATAATTCATATTCACTTATGTCAATATAAATGACTTTTTTTCACTTACTTTACTAATTTCTCACAAAAGTCCACCGCACAATTTCAAACTACTTTTTTTCTCTTACAGTGCACAAGTTGAGAAAGAACGTAAGAAAAATAAAAACAGACAAGTTTTTTGTTTAATCGCAGGTAACAAGTTTCTAACACAAACAACAACAACATTTAGAGTTTTCATCATACCCTTCATCAATCCCACCAAAATCACCACCTCCCAAATCTTGCAGCTCCGATTCCTTATACCGATAAAATATTGCGACGACCACAAAAACCACAAGATTGACGGCCATCAACCAAGCCAAACTCCAATAGTACTTATCCAGCCTACTCCCATTCAAATCATGCTGAAACCAATTCCGTTTCCCCCCTCTTTCACTCACTTTCCCCGCAACAAAAACCGACACCACACTTCCCAGAATCCCAACACCAAACACAGCGCTTATCATAAACGGCAAGTACCTCCGCGTCGAAACAGGGGATTGATCCACAAAGAAGCAAAGCGCACTATAGTTAAATATTCCAGTCGAAGCCCCGAGCAGAACAAACTGCGGAAGCAGCCAAAACATGGTCATCGGCACTGTCTCGTCCGGCTTTTCCACTAGTCCATGCCTTTGCACCACCCTGAGCCTCCGGTCCTCCACTTTAGCCGCGGTGATGCAGCACAGGATCGCCAGTATCATTGATACTGCGATCCCGAGTGGAGGAGCGAACTTTATGGACCCCGATTGGGCTAAGCGATTTGCTAGCATACCGTATAGTTTCGCGATCTGGTTCTGAGTTTGGTCGAAGAGCCAGAGGAGGGCTACCGAGGGGAGCTTGAGGCGGCCGACTTTGTGGTCCAGATGGTCCAGTTGCTCGACGAAGTAGGTGAAGCCGATGGCGTTGACGACGCCACACAAAATGAATGTCATCCACACAGGAATCATGCGTATGATCGTTTTTGTCTCCTCCACTTCGGTCACTGTGCAGAGTCGCCATGGATTCTCGGCTTGCTCCTCTAGAGGCTTTGTAGGCATCACAACTGCAGCCTTGTCCAAACACCTAAACATCAACCTTACTGTCAAATTAAAATTAATGATCAAGTATTAAGGACTCAATGTCCCACATCGGTTGTGAGAACAACTGATGTGGGGTATATAGGCTAACTGGACTCTCTTCTCCTGTTTTGGTCTGTATTGTATCATAAAACTGATAGAAATCCATGGGTTCCATCCTAAAACCAATTGGTGATAGGAGGAGTGGCTCATGGGATTTATATACTAGTTTCAGTTTTCTTTTAACAACGATGTGAGACAGTTATATGTTATTTTTCTAGTTTCAATTGCCAACAAAACGAATAAATCTGGGAAGAAATGCATACCTGAGACTCTTTGTGTGCGGAATGACGTAGAGTTGAGGATGATTAACCTCGAACAACTCCTTAGGATCTCTCGGGATTCGATAAAACAGCTTGGAAACAGCAGCAACGAAAACCCGAAAGAACACCGTTAAAGGGCTTCCCAGCGGCGGGAAATACTTGTAAGAACAGGATCCGCTAAAGAAGAGGAGAGTGGCGACGAGAGTGCATATGGCCGGAATCCCGAACCTAACAGACCATGGCTTTATATAGGGAAGGCCTAAAACTGCGACAAAGGTGAGGACGATGGTGGCCAAAACGCTGTAAAAGAACTTCCAGAAGGTTCTCTCAGCATTGTCGAACTCGTCCTCGTCCTCAACTTCGCCTTCTACTCGAATAAATTGCTCTGCCATGAATGAGTTCCAACAGGTCATGTGGCCCGACATGCCGAATGCTATCAAAGGCAGCGCGGTGTAGAAGAGGATTCTCTGGCCCTGCCCTATGCATTCCGGGTTGTACTCTCTGCATCTTCCCATTGTACGCCCCAGCACCGGTGGAGTCGACATTGCCAAGAACCCTAATCCCTGTAAGTGGTCACAAGGAATATGGAGTATTCATTTTAGGTTGCCAATGAAAAAATTACCAGAATTAGATAGTACTATAAAAGGATTTTTTTTACAGCGCTGTAAGAGAAGCTGGAGAGGAGGAGCATCCAGTAATTTCCTGTTATGGTTTCAGCTAGGAATGCTAGGGGTAACGGTAATATCGTCGTCACACCCCAAAAGACGTTCACAATTGCGGCGGCGCGTGTGAAACCGAGCTTCCATACGTTGGTTAAGTATGCCATCATCATGTACATGGCGTACATGGCCAATATGTCTACCCATAGCAGAACTGCAAGAGTTGTACATAAGAAAAATGAGGTGTAATTCTAACAACATATATATAGTACTAGTAAACATGGGATTATTGAACATGTTGATATAACAGATGAACAACCAACCTCCAACTACTGATTTATGGATTTCATGAATTTGTTCATATATTCTCATTTCACACAAAAGGTATCTGCTCACATTATGATCATTACAAATCAATTCTCACCTATTACTCTTGCAACTGTAGCCATTGAGTTGAGCTTCTTCTCACTTTTTCAAATAGAGACGATCAGACGAACACATAAATAGTACTCCGTCCGTATACACTAAGTTGAAGAAAACACATATCAAGAGGCAAAGAGTTGACTTTTATAAATTACTGTGGTCAAAGTCAACTATAGTAGACGCCACCTAACACGGAAATTGCAAGTTTAGTTCCAACCAGACGTGAAATAAAGAAAATTTCGATGCACTAATATCTCACACTCAATAGTAATTTAATGATTGCAAAAGAGCTTGATTGAGATTCCTGAAAATCTACAAGTTGTCGAGGGAAAATTCTAGGAAATAGATACAACAACAGTTTAATCAATATTTAATTTTTCAAGTACTAGTTGTTTTCTTCATCCCGCGTCACACTGTGCGCCGCAATCGTACTTCTTGTGAATTGTGATTAGTAACTAGGAAGTTTCGAAAGGAATTCTAATCTGATTTATTAATACAGAATATAACATAGGTCGACATCATGCAACTTTCTGATTTTGGGAATTTTACGTGTTAAATTTATACAATAGTACAGACGAAGAGAGCTGCAAAAATGGGGACAACCAGTTATGATAATTCGATAAAGTAAACTGATTCAATATTTCAATCACAATGTATATTAGGTCATCATCCATAGCAGATACCTCTCCCTATACCTCCTCAAATTTTAGATCGACCAAATTCCTACAACTCATACCTCTATTCCAATAATATTAATTTGAAATTTTCATTTTTAAAATTACCATCGACTTTATAACATTATAAATAACAAAATTATTCAATTAATAATGATTAAAATTATATAGTGAAATGTGTTGGCATTTATAAAGGTTGAAAATTATATATATTAAAAATTAAATTTCCTAAAAATTAGATTAATTATACACCAAAAATTGAAATTTAAATTTTAAATAATAGAGTAATATTTAATTATAAAGATAATTATTAATATTTCCAATATGCATTCGATTTTTTTAAAAAATCTTATGGTGCAGAGTCGCATCCGCAAAGGGTACCTATTCCCCCTCCCTCGAAACCCCACCAGGCACCAGCCTGCAATGGGAGGCGCACCGCACCGCACCCCTCCGAGTGGTGAAGTGCCTCCCAAAAGTACATGTTATCGATGCTCTTAGCTCCATATATTAATCAAGGCACAGCTTCAAAGACCATTCAATTATGATGCTCAAGTAAAAAAAAAAGAGAGAAGTGGGAAATCATCAAAGCAGGCTTCTCGCCTCAAGGAACTCTATGATTGTGAAAGGTGTTTAGCCACTCATCTCATTGATCTTCGCTTCACACATACCTTTGACATAAACTCAAACACATATTTTAGTAATTAATAAAAAGAGAATGCATTTAGACAATAAAATGGTTGTTTACGAGCATGGGTAGAGTAGTAGGATGATTTTTCTTACTCCTTTGGTCCACCAAAAATAGTCCATTGGTGGACGGCATGGGTTATGAAGAGTATAATTTTGTCCCTCACCATGAAATCATCTATGTATAAAATTTAAACTACATAAAAGTATACAGGTTTCAAACTATAAAAAAGTTATTCCTTAAAGGAGATTTAATATTGTTTTTATTTTAAAGCACATGCTAAAATAGAGAATTAGGAGGATAATATAGCAACAAGAGAAGAGAAAGAAATGAGATTAAATAATCAATTTTGCCCTTAAGGTGAAAAGGAGAATAGTACATCAATTGAATTAAAACCAACCCAAATATGCATCATGCCGCATTCACCAGAGACCAAATTTGTCGTTAACCTCTAACGAATTTAAGCAAACCATCGGAAAAGGTTGGAAAAAATGGATTTTGTTTTCACAAAATGGCATGTAGGAGTAAATTGGAGAACGAGAGGAAACTCACTGATTAATGACCCTTTAATCTTGGGATAATTCATCTTTAGAATTAGAAGAACACGAAGGATGTCTCTCTCAAGATGCCCATCGCCACTGACGTGATTAGCTGGAGTCTGCTCCAACAAAGCAGGCATGATGAAGCTACACTTGCAGTCACTCTAATTAACACCCCCCAAATATCATTATGAATGCATAAATTAATTAGAGATTGTTGGCTGCTGTTTCTCTACTTCATATCAGTCATCCTATGCTTGCTCCTTACTACATACTCCTATATATAAATGGTGAATCCAATGCAATTAATCAGTTTGCTATTGAAAAAGTTCCAAAATCCCAAAAACTTCCATCACATTTTTTCAACAAAACTGGATACGGTCGAGGAAAGACGTTTCATTATAATACAATTGCAAATATTAGTTTAAACGAGTACATAACTTGAATAGTACCTCCAAGAAACGGATTAAGCAATACATCCTCTTCACGAAGCTGAGGCGACACCGGAGTTGTAACAACTTTGCCAAACCTCAATCCCTTCAACATCTTCTCTAGTCACAAAAAGCCTATCCCCACCACCCTCGATTTTCTTGATCACCCCTCGCTCCGAATCCTCGACTTTATCAATGTAATTCCTCCTATACATCTCTTCGTCCACATTCTCCTCTACTCTCGACCACACCTCCAACTCGCCGTCTCTCCCCACAAACGCTTGCTTCCGGTAACAATGTATTGCGAAACTTCCACCACCGCTCCTCCCCACATCCCTCAAACTCGAATTCTTCTCTTTCAGATACAGCCACGGATCATCCGTCAACTTCCGCAAATCGGCCATGGCTAAATCTCCCGATTTCGAGCAAATTTTGAACAATGCCAACTCATCCAAATCAACATCCACATCCGCCAAAGAATCCCCAAACCGGCTGCTCCGACCCGACCCAGGCTCAAAGGTCTCCCAGACCACATCGTGGGTTCTCGGGTCCCACAGCCGGATATAACCCGAATACCCAAATGCCCCTGATGCAATGGAGCTTCCCACCAAAAGACCTAAATGGGAAACATGCGTTAGCTTCGTCGGAACCATATATTTGGCGGAATTTCCCGGCATCCTCCCGATTTCCGACGATATCTTCATCGTCGATTTATCAATCATCAGGACGCAATTCTCTCCGTGGTGGCAATCGTAGGAAGCGAAAACCGAGTCGACCGAGTCGGTAATCGCGTGGACTCGGGCTTTATAAACCCTCACATCGGACGGGTCGACCCAGTCGATTGAGTGGACTCGGCGCCCATTTGCCATATTGTAGAAATGCAATCCGGATCCCTGGAGAGATCCGATTGCGGCGATATCAGATTGGATTCTCCTCACTGAATTAATGAAATCGAAATGCGTCCGCGCCGTCGCCGTGTGGCTGAGATTCCAATCGTAGACCGTGATCTGGCCGCCGTGGGCCGCCCAAAGCGATCCGTCCGATTCAACCGCGTTGAAATCCGAAACGACGCCGTCGTAGGAGGGTTTGACAGTGGTTAGTAAGGAGGCGTCGATTCCGTGTATTCGGCTCGGAGCTAGAGCGGATCTGAGCTGCGACTCAATACCGAAGTAGAGTGCCTCGTCGATGAGCTCTTGGTTGGAGAAGCGCTTGGCGGTGGAGGGGAGTCGATTCGAGCGGAGGAGAGAGAGGAGGACGGAGAAGATCTCCGGGTCACGGTCGATGAAAACCGGATCGTGAGCAGACCGGTTTGAGAGCGCGAATAGAAGAGAATCCGGTCCGCCGGAGCGGAGAGTGGAGAAGGTGGTTTCGAATAGCTTGCCTCCAACGTTGAGCTTGATACGATCGCCGGACGCGGCGGCAGGATTTCGGCCGTTCATCTACGTTGGTGTTTCAGGGGAATTCCTAATTAGGTTTGAATTGAAAACATTCGTACTTGTCTCGGTAAATACTTATAGAGAATTCTTCACCTCAATTGCGGTTCATATAGAGGTAATTTATAAAAGGATGAAGAATACAAATATTCCAGAAAACTCACAAACTTATATAACGTGGGATTATATGATGAATTAAAATTGAAATGATAGGAAAAAAGATGAGGGGCAGTTCGTGCATCTCCAATGCACGGATGTCCCACTCGGACATCCACTAGGACTTCCCAAAAACACCTTCTGCCACGTCACTAGGACTTCCCATCTCACTGCCACGTCACTAGGACTTCCCCTGCACAATCCGCTCTTCCTATCGCCCTTCCCACTAGGACTTCCTGCAATAAAAAAATCACAATTATTTAATTATGTAACGATAATTTTGACACGGAATACGAGAAAATTGCGAATGAAATGAAGTTCAACGAGCTATATATATAGAGTTTTAACAAAAAAAATTAAACTCGGACGTCCGACCCAGACATCCGACCCACGCCACAATGGCGGACGTCCGCCCACCTGTCGCCCGGATATCCGAGGACATCCGACGTCCATACGGGACATCCGTATCCGAGTTGCTTTGTTACAATGGCGGACGTCCCGGTCGCCCGTCGCTGATGTCCGACCGGACGTCCGCCATTGGAGATGCTCTTACCTTAGAAACATCATTCCAGTAAAACAAGACAAACTATTTCACTCCCTGATACTCGCCCTTGTAAAAAATAAATAGATTAATTTTGCTTTGGGTGTCCACCAAAATAAATCTAATTCTAAAATAAAAAATTTTAGATTAATACTACTAACCACTCCACTACACATCATTTTAAATATAGACTTTATATTATATTATAAGAGCATTCACAATAGCGGACGTCCGACCGGCGAGCGGCTCTTCCGTCGGGGACGTCCACTATTGGGGCGGACGAGCGGCTAACGAACATCCGGGACGGACGAGAGGTTGTCTGTGGTCATGCGCGGACGTTCGTCGGGTCGTCCGTCCTCTCGTCCGGTATTGTGGTCAGGCGACGGACGTCCCGGCGGACGAGAGCATTTTTCGATTTTTAAAAAAAAATTCAAAACTTTATATATACGGCTCGTTGCACTTCATTTCATTTGCACCACAAACGATATCATGCACAATATGATCGTCGAAAATGAAGGCCAAAAACAAAAACAGCGAGACCCCCTTTCGGCTAGCGGGAAACTATAGAGATTGATCAAGGCATACTAACATGTACTATGTTAATTTTTTTTATTTAATGAAATTATTATTGTACTTTCTCCGACCGTATTAGTGTCGAATTTTTAATTCCGTATTTGTTGTTTTATTCGTTTTTATTGTGCTAGGCTATTGGGATGTCCTAATGCTAGTCCGTTATTGTGCAGTGGGATGTCCCAGTGACGTGACAGAAGATGTTTTTGGGATGTCCTAGTGCTAGGCTATTGAGATGTCCACACTATTGTGGATGCTCTAAAAGAGTTTTGTGTGAGCTGGCTGCATAGTTTTATTTCTATATATATATAGTTGTGCGTCGAGAAAGAATACATAAATTAATAATTTTAATTAAAAATAATTTATTGGTATTTAAAAATCTAAATTTTAAATTTAATTTTATAAAATTAAATCTAATATTGAAATAAAGAAACAAAGTGAAGGATGATAAAAGAGAAGAAAAAGATAATTTTGAAATAATATCATATTTAGAACATCATTGAAATAATATCAGATTAAAAAAGTTAAAAATGTGAAAAGGCAAAATTTCCCAGTAGCCAAAAGGGCATTTTCGGATAAAAAAATATCTAAAATGACCAATTTCAAATAAACTCTTTGTCCAGGGACTACTGGTGATATTTTTAAAGTCCATGGACTATGGGCGAGATAAACCCATGTCCATGGACCATTTTTCCATTTTAGTCCGTCCGCAAATAGGAGTCCCGGTTCACTTTTACCATAAATGGTACTTAATATGGTCCCAAATTCCACTAACTCATTCCACTCATATTTCATTTAAAACTAATATATACAAGTGGGACAAATATTCCACTAACTTTTTTCCATCCACTTTTCTTAAAATTCGTGCTGCCAAGAAATGGACTTTTAATAGTGGACGAAGAGAGTACTTTTATCAATCTATATTTATTACAAGAAAATGAATTTAATCACATAATCAACTAAATAGATCCTTAAGTATTCGTTTGTTTCCGCGATCTCACGCGAAAAAGTATATTATGGGCCACAATGAAAATTTTATGAGCATGAATCTGCTCGTGATACCATATTGAAAGTAGAAGTATGAGACAATGTATAATATATTGTTATGTGTATTGATTGAATGATTTCTCCCCCTTAATATAGGAGTCTTTACAATGTAATTAAGATAGAGAATAATCCTATTCCTAAGCAAATATTTTTCCAATCAATTACAAATCTTCCTCTAATAGCATATGTTGTGGGTATGGTATGTTTGACAGTTCCATCTTGGAATCATCTTCAATTTTGACAATAAATTTAGGAGAAGGAAAGTAGGAGAAAAAAATTTAGGGTAGGAGAAAAAAATTTAGAAAAAAAAAGTAGGAGAAAAAAATTCCCTAGTCAACGAATAACAAGGTAACAATCCTATTTGGTATGTCACACCCATAAACTTTTGACAAATAGAAATAAATACAACCCTAATTCCAACTACCAACTAGATATATAGATTAAGGAAACACTCTAACTATAAATATATACTACCATTTATTATACGGAAAGTTTGTGCACATTTTATGCATAATAAATACACTATACATATAGGTCCATCATTTCATGTATTTAAAATTATTAAATCATTTTTTCACTAAGTCATTTTACACGTAAATTAATTATACTAAGTCATCTTACACTAAGATTTTTAGGAGATTACTTTTTTCTTCTTTATAAATACAGCAAATGTAGACAAATAAAAAGTGTAATTAACTTCAAATTTGTTGGCATTAAATACTGCTCCATATAAATTAAATTAATAGTAACACAAATGATTATGTAGTGTCTAATTAAATAAAATATATGGATAATTATTTAGTGTTGATATTAACTGTATGGATATTATATATTTTGTTAAAATTATAAAAATATTTAATAAAATAAAATAATGAAAAACTAATTTTAAAAATAAATAATAATAATAATGATAATAATAATTATAATAATTATTATTATTATTAAGATGATTAAAAAAATAATTTTATTACATTAATCATTTTTAATATAGCATGAAAAAACTTCATAAACAAAATAGACAAATGATTGTTGCATGATAAAGCAATTAAATTTAAAATTTTATAAACTAGAACTACTATTAAAAAAATGATCGTCATTCTAATTACTATATATTATGTGGTATATATATAGTGTGCCTATTATATATTGAATATGAATAAACTTTCCATATAATAAAATGATGACATTTATTATAGAGTGTTTCCATATTTTATATATCTAGTTGGAATATATATTTTCATTTGTCAAAAATTTATGGGTGTGACATATCAAATAGGATTGCCACCTTGGTATCCCTTGACTAGGAAATTTATTCTCGGAAAGTAGGATCCATTCTTGAAAGAGAGGTAGTGAATTATGGAATCTGCGTTCTGTTCTTGAGAGAGAGAGACTGATTTTGGGGGTTTGAATTGTGAAGAAGGGAACGGCCAAACTGAGAGAAGATGTGTTTAGGGCATTGTTTTTTGTTTCGAAATTGGGCAAGTAGTTTAATGTGAGTGGTCTTGGGCGACCAAACTAATTGTTTTGGGCTGAACGGTCTATAATTTAATTTTGGGTTGGAGTAATTTATTTATTTTGGACCAAGTCAAATACGGAGTAAGAGTTTAGACTGTTTTATTAAAATGTCTTGGGCCCATTTATTTTTTATTGCTGGGCTGATTTTATTCAATCGTTAGTGATTAAACACGAAAAAATAACGGTACCGTCCACCAAAAATAGATATAGTTGTGTGTAACACGGTTTTTATGTACAATTGGTAAGGTAAGGAAGATGAGAAAAAAGTAAGGGAGAAGTAGTGTTAGTGGATTGTTGGTCCATATTATTAGTAGTATTTTAATGGTTAAAACTTTTCATATTTATAAATTGGTCTAATTTTGGTGGACGACCCAAAATGGTAAAACTAGTCAATTTTTTGTGGACGAGGGTATATTTTAACTTCTGAATAAATTTATTTAATTCACTATTTCTATAGAGAGATCTTCTCTACATTATTCTCTCTCTTACTTTACTATTTCTCCACTTTAACTATTTATTATCATTTTTATAAAATGAGTGCAGAAAAGTCAAAGTGACTCTGAATGTGGGGCAGAGGGAGTATATCCAATAGGAGGTGTGATCAATTGTTAACTCATCTCTCAATTCCTAACTACAACTAATTTAAGATTATAGGATTGTAGAGATCTAATAATGGTCTACAAATTGCCATCTTGATTAGAAGATCTAATCACTATGTAGTTAGCAATTTAAGAGTGAGTTAGCAATATAACACACCTTTATCCGATGGAATATTATTTTATGCCACTATAAGAAAATAATATTGAACTTCGTCAAATCCCATAATTATGAGTAACTTGGGTTCTATTTATGATTTATAATATTTTCAGTGTTTTAAGATTTCTTTTGTCTACTATGTAACTATGAATTTAATTAATATTTTTTTACGAAGAGTTTTCTAGTTTAACCTTTATTTATTATTCATGTAATAAATTACAACAGGATAGTTTTACTAGAATAATAAAATCATTTTTCCAAACACCTCTTGGGGATAAAATCATACTACCCTCGGCACACGAATTAGTGTAATATTTACTCTGTCCTTCAATATGTGTCTCACTTTAATCAGACACGTTTTAAAAATGTAATAGAAAGTGGACTGAAAAAGTCATTGGAATGTAAGTCATACTTTTATATATTAGTTTTATAATAAAATGTGAGTGAAAATAAGTTAGTGGAATGTAGGGTCCACTACCAAAAAGTGGTAAAAATAAAATGTGACAATTAATATGGGACAAATCAAAATGGAAAACTTATACATGTAATAAAGGATGGAGGGAGAAATATTTTTGATGTATTCTAGTCTTTCGATTACTACCACCCAAGATATCATGCTTTGAGTTGTGAAAAATACTCGCATATTGATAAGTTAAAGTGGCGTAGGATCAAATGAACATATATACAATAATACTAAACTCCCGAAATAATATATTTCAATAGATAGAATAAAGAATACTTTTTCTTAGTTGGATCCGTTAAGGGATTTACCACACCAGAGCTTTATAAATGATTTGATCATCACTTGATTCACTCCATAATTTATGTTTATATGGGTGATTTTTGGCTTCAATTGCTAAAAAGAAACTGTCACAACTGTTGAAAGATATGAATATTATTCATTCAACTTGTTCAGAGAATTACAATAGGTACTCCTCCTTTAAATAGGCCAAGGGTTACATAAAATTGGCAAGATTTGCCATAATACTCATTCCCTAATTAATTTTTTTCCTTGCTTACCTATTTTCCTTACTTACATATTTTCCTTTCTAACACTCCCCCTCAAGTTAAGTAATGGGATTACCGATACTTAACTTGCCCAATACCTCATGGAAGCTTCTTGCATCGACAACTTTCGTGAGTATATCCGCCAACTGATCTTCAGATCTCACAAAAGGAAGTTCTACCGTCTTGGCCTCTATATTGTCCTTGATGAAATGTCGATCCACCTCGACATGTTTTGTCCGATCATGCTGAACTGGATTTTCGGATATACTGATTGCCGCCTTATTATCACAGAACAACTTACATGACTTCTGTGAGTTTAAGTTAAACTCAGTCATCAATTTCCTCAGCCACAGAATCTCAGTCAACCCACTCTTAATCCCTCGAAATTCAGCTTCTGCACTTGATAAGGCTACCACTTTTTGTTTTTTGCTTCTCCACGTGACAAGATTTCCTCCCACAAAGGTAAAATATCCAGCAGTTAATTTTCTGTCATTTGGGTTCCCTGCCCAATCAGCATCCGTGAATCCATGAATCTCTAAATGTCCATGATTCTCGAATAGAATCCCATGGTTCGCTGTCCCTTTCAGATATCGAACAATCCTCAGTGTTGCTTCCCAGTGAGCTACTTGAGGTGCATGCATAAACTGACTAACTACTCCAACTGCATAAGCTATGTCGGGTCTAGTGTGGGATAGGTATATCAATTTCTCAACTAAACGTTGATATCTCGTGCGGTGAGTGGCTTCAGCTCCTTCAACTATCCGCAGACCATGATTCTGAACCATAGGAGTATCTGCTGGCTTATAGTCCAGTAGTCCTGTCTCGGTTAACAAGTCAAGTACATATTTCCTCTGACTGATGAAGATCCCCTTCTTTGACCTTAACACTTCTATACCCAGAAAGTACTTTAGTAATCCCAAGTCCTTCATTTCAATCTCTGCAAACAAATTCTTCCTTAGCTTGCTTATTTCCTCTTCATCATCTCCCGTGAGAATCATGTCATCTACATAGATGATGAGGCATGTAATCTTTCCTTCTCTTTTCTTCAAGAATAATGTATGATCAGAGTTGCTTTGTTCATACCCATACTTCTTCATTGCCTCAGAGAATCTCCCAAACCAAGCTCTAGGTGACTACTTTAGCCCATATAGTGTTCGTTTTAGTTTGCAAATCTTTCCTCCTTCGAAATCTCCAACAAATCCAGGTGGTGGCTCCATGTAAATGGGCTTCTTCAGTTCCCCATGTAAGAATGCGTTTGTCACATCGAACTGATGTAATGGCCATTCCCTGACTGCCGCTATTGAGAAGAGCACTCGAATAGTACTCATTTTTGCTACCGGTGAGAATGTTTCAGCATAATCAACTCCATAAGTCTGAGTGTATCCTTTGGCCACAAGTCTCGCGTTATACCTTTCAATCGACCCATCTGGCCTCCGTTTGATAGTGAAGACCCATCTGCATCCCACAGTTCGAACTCCATCAGGTTTAAGACATACTTCCCATGTATTGTTCTTCATCAGAGCCCGCATTTCTACTAGCATTGCTTCTCGCCAGTGAGCAATTTTCATAGCCTCCTCGGCCGTATATGGGATTTATTCTTCTTCGTAAAGTGCTGCTTCAAACGCCCTAGCCATCTCTGTTAGATTTGCTTTAGCCAGATTCGCCATAGAATATCGACTTCTACTAATCCTCTCAGGACTGTATCTCTTAGCTGGGACCCCACGAGTAGTTCTGTTGGGGAGTATATAGCGGCCGGTATCACCATCAATTGTTGCATTCTCATTCTCGTCTACACCAAAAGTGTCAGGAGTAATATCTGTATTATCTGAGCTAGTTTCAGGAATTACCTCGGATATCACTGGAGGAGGACTCGATTCAGGCGTAGGCGGTTGAGGAGGCTCTACAGCAGATGTGACTGACTCGACAGTGACACTAGCTTGTTCTGTTGGTTCCACGTTCGAGATACTTGGATGTGGCATCGGAAAACTGAGGGGTCCAATTTTATCACACTCCCCCTGAACAGCACTCCCCCCTGACCCCGAGATTGGGTGTGATAGAAGTATTCACTTTCTAGAAAATTACAATTCATGGTTGTTATAACCTTCCTAGACCTCGGGTGATAGCATCGATAGCCCTTCTGATTTACCCCATACCCTAAAAAAACACATTTTATTGCACATGCAGAAAATTTTCCTCTTTCGTGTTTCGGTACATGCACATAAACGGAACAACCAAAGATTTTGAGCGGAAGTATGAGAGGTGGGGGAATATCAGTAAGGGATGCGAGAGTATGCAAAGGAGTTTTCACACCCAAAATTTTTGTAGGCAAACGATTAATCAGGTAGACAGCAGTGGCAACAACTTCGGGCCATAAAAATTTAGGAACATTTGAGTCAAAAAACAGGGCTCTCGTGACCTCTAGGATTATCCTATTCTTTCGTTCAGCTACACCATTTTGTTCAGGAGTGTAAGGACAAGTAGTTTGATGAACTAACCCCTTTTCTTTAAAAAAATCAGTCATGTCTTTGTTAACAAATTCCCTACCATTATCTGATCTGAGAATTTTGATCGTGGTTTGGAATTGTGTCTGGATCATTGTAAAGAAACGGGTAAATTTTTCAAAAACGTCAGATTTATGCTTCAAAAAATATACCCAAGTCAATCTAGTGCAGTCATCCACAAAAATGAGAAAATATTTAAAAGCATGATCACCAACAATAGGAGCTGGACCCTAAACTTCGGCATGCACTAGAGAGAAAATAGTCTTAACACGAGTATCACTTGATCTAAAGGATTGTCTGTGGTTTTTTGCCAAAACACAAGATTCGCAAGTAATATCCTTAAAATGGGAAAACTTTGGAAAAAGCAATTTTAAATAACCCGAGGATGGATGCCCCAATCTGCGGGGCCACAACCAAGCTTCCCGATTTGCAGATCCGTGAGCAAGCATCGCGGTGCCACCTTGTTGAGTAATCTCATCCACATAATAAAGACCTTGACGCTCAGTGCCACGCCCAATTATCCTCCTCGTCCTGATATCCTGTAATACACAGAAATTTGGATGCATTAGTAACGTACAGTTTAATTCTTTCGTCACGTGGCTGATAGATATAAGTTTATGAGATAATTTGGGCACATAGAGGCAATTTGTAAGCTTCAGGGTTGGGGATATTTCAATGGTTCCACTCCCACCCACAGCGGTCAACTCTCCATCGGCAGTTTGAATTTGGCTTTTAGTTGCCCCATTAAATTCACAAAAATCTTTCAGATCGTAGGTCATAGTATCAGTTGCCCCACAATAAAAAATCCACTCACTCTCCTTAGGGTCAATTTTACTTTGGGCAACGCATGCAATATGTATATTTTCCAAGGGTGCAAAACGATTTGGGCTTAAGATGGAACTTTCAGACAGTTTTGGGGTCAAACGTGGAATATAGTTTTTCTTGGGTCCTAACTGTAATTTTCCCGGGTCATATTGCATATATTCTGAACTATAAGGACCAGAAATTAAATTACTCATGCTTTGGGGTTTATTCTGAAAATCAAATTGGGGATCGGGGTTTCTCAACCCCAATCCGTTACCTCCATATGACCCGCCTCCTTTCTTCTCCGCGAAGGCTGCCTCGCCGGGCCTGCCGCCTCCACCCGGTTGAGGACCGGTATCTCCTGCTCTCCCACGGGTGTTAGTCATCTCCCTATTCCCTGCTCCTTGCAGAAATAATCCGCCTCCATCTTCGACTCCGATGTCTAATCGAGCTTTAGCCTTTTGATTTTCATCCCACCATTCCGGAAATCCAACGAGGAGGAAACATGTATCTCGAGTATGTCTTTGTTTTCCGCAATGAGAGCACCAAAATTTTGATTTGTCGGGTTTGAAACCGCCTTGGCGATTGGGCTGTTGAGCGGCGGTTCGTGGTGGTGGCTGTTTTGGTCGCGGTGGTGGCTGGTTTCTGACGGCGAACCCGTGTCCGACTTGGCCCGATGATGATCCATCGTTGATTGCGCCGGTCTGGAGATCGATGTCTGCTGCCGGCATGATTTTCAACCGCGTAGCTTCTCGTTTTACCAGACCGTATGCGGTCTCGGCTGAGGGCAACGGGGTTTCCTTGAGAATATCCCTTCGGATCCCGTCATATCTTGCATTCAAGCCTGTTAGGAATTTGAACAGCCGTCTTGTTGCTACATACGTTCGAAGTTGGCTAATCCCCTTGTCGCAGCAATCCACAGGTTGATGTTGGCATCGGTCAATTTCGACCCAGATTCCGTGGAGATGTCGCCAATATGTTTCTAGCCCATGTTCCCCTTGCACGATTCGGCCTGCCTTTTCCTCTAGATCGTACAACAGATATGGATCTGCAGTACTTTCGAATGTAGTTTGTAGGCTCTCCCAGAGAGCTTGCGCGGTTTGGTGATGTGCAAAGTCGACAACAATTTCTGTTTCGACGTTGTCAATTATCCATGAGAACACTGTCATATCGGCTTCTTCCCATTCTGTGTACCCCTTCATTCCAGGTTCCGGCGGCTGCGGTGTACCGGTGATATACTTGTTTGCTCGTCTTCCCACGATGGCTACTCTCATCAGCCGTTTCCATAGGGGATAATTCATCCCGTTGAGTTTAACGGCTAGAGTAACATTCTTACTCATCTTTAATCGTGTCTCCTCCATATTTGGTTTCTCTTCATCGTCTGACATGTTGCAGGTTGAAAATAACCGCCTTCTTGGTCGGGAAAGGTATTAGGCTATGATGATTTTGTTATGAGCCTTTGCTCTGGTACCATGTTGAAAGATATGAGTATTATTCATTCAACTTGTTCAGAGAATTACAATATGTACGCCTCCTTTAAATAGGCCAATGGTTACATAAAATTGGCAAGATTTGCCATAATACTCATTCCCTAATTAATTTTTTTTCCTTGCTTACCTATTTTCCTTACTTACATATTTTCCTTTCTGACAACAACCAATAATTATCGTATAATTTGATTCTGTTTATAACAATGTTTGAACTTATATCTTTATTTTGGACAACATGCTTTGTCAGCCTCTTTTAGTATAAGAATCGTGCTTGTTGAAATGAATATTAATATAAAATCGTGAGGCAGCGCAATTTAATTCCAACCACTCCACTCATAAGAAAAGATAGAGCTCCATTCCGACAGTGACCATACAAGATTAGGGATGAAGTTAGCTGGAAATAGAGGCATTCTAATTTAGAACTGGTGTGAATGTGCGAGAAACTTTTAATCGGATAAAACCCGGAAAGCCTCGGATATGTTCCAAAAGCCTAGCCAGATCGAACTAGTTCAGTTACAATATATACGCGCGGTTTTCTCTCTGACTATAACTTATAAGCTCAACTATCCTAAATACTTCCGCAGCATGTAAGTTCTTGAGACATCACATCTTATAAGGAGGACCAATAGCTTATATCAAACATCCCCTATGAGGTCAAATATGCATTTCACATTGCGATAGTCAATAATAGTAAAATAAGGTATATTACAGAAATAGATGTACCTTGCAACACAAAAATGTTTCCTCCATTATATAATATGATCCTTTATATCATATTCGGCTTAAAGTAAATAACAGAATCAAGTTCAATTCAACCATGGAAGCATGGGTATCAATAATATACACCAAAATTTTGAGAGCCAAGTGAGATACCTTAATTTGTGTCCGATTGTAAGTGTAGGTGAATATGAACTAATCCATCACTGGCTTGAATAACAGCATGATAAGAGAATTCCATTCCTTCAATCTCCTCTAATATAGCAACGTCGTGCCATGAGTCACCGTCATCAGAAGAAACAGCAACTTTGAATACAGCATGAGATATTGTATTATACAGCATGAGTCAGCTTCACTCCATCAATTCCTATCCATTGTCACTGATATAATCTGAGGAGGAGATCATTTAGAAAGCATGATGGTTTATAAACACTACTTAGTTAACAACCTGAATTCGGATTTGGCAGTTCAGTTGGCTGTGCATAATCCCATGTGTGACCACTTAATTCAAATCTATCAATAGTCATGTTGTATAGTTGGAAAGGTCATGTAATATTTCACAAGTAAGGATCAAGAGACAATTGTACATCAATACAAAAGATAATTGTGTCATGGGCAGAAGATAAAAATTGCCCAAACAATCATGAAAGTGTTCAACAACCTTCGCATACTTTCCTCATCACAAAGATACAATTTCTCATGCTTGACAATATTCATCATATTATGTTTCACAATCAAATAAGAGCAATCTTTTATATCATTCCACATTTTAAAAAAAAAGTGTATGTATAATTTCAAAACCATCGTATTGACTTAAATCTCCAAAATCAAAATCTTTTTCCATTGCAACTTTCGGCATTCAATAGTCCAATCCCATAGTCACCAAAATACTTTTACCTCTTTCTTCGCGGTTGGGCGTGACGAGTCGTGGTGTTGAGCCTTCGATGTTTACACCTTAGTCAATTAATACAAGAACAGATTTTGACTCAAAAGGACTCTTGGGTCCAGAGCGGAAAGAAACTGAGGCTCTGATACCAAACTGTCACGACCGCCCTTTAGGGTTAATAAATACGGGCGATCGTGATTAAAAGGATTTAATAAACGGACGAAGAGAACTAGGGTTTCAATAAAGGGTTTGTCCAACAATTAATATCAAATAAAACAAACGAGAGTTGACATTTTCCAAAAGATGTCAAGTATTCAAATATCCAAACAATTTAAGTTGCAGGCCCAATAAAGGATAAATGAAATCAATGTCATAACGGAAACGACCAAGAGAAAGAGTGACGTCATGTGTGAAGACACAACGACACTCATAATTCAAAGATAAACAATTTATTCTCCGATTAACTTGCTCAACACCACCACGCTCTCGTCGCCGCTCAACCTGCACATAGTGAAAACACATGCAAGGCTGAGTACGATAAATATACTCAGTGGGCTCTTGACGAAAACATTTTAAATAAAAATATTATTTATCATGTCATACGTAAGTAACCATCGGGGTTTAGCTTTAGAAAGGCCCCGAGGCACTCAAAATCATTTTCCACCCGAATTCGATTTAAATAATAATGGCATGAAGCCACATCAGATAGGCACGTTCAAAAAATCAAATCACAGCATGATAAACACATTTTCACTTCCATCGATAAAATATTTAGGATATCGTCCTTATTTAAAAGAAAGCCCACCTCGATTGCTTAAAATCTCAAGTACTCTCTTCCCTTTGGTCTCACGATTCACTTGCGATGATTCACCTTTAACATTTAGATAATACATAAATCAACACGCTTTTCAAATAAATAGGTAAAAACGCATGCATCCTAAGCGAAGTTATTTATCTCGGTTTTCGATTATTCGGCGGCCGCTTACGCCCCTAATTCCTCCGTTAGCTCCTCGTATTTTTCTCAACGATATCGAAATAAAATTCCCAAAATTATAAAAGTGTATAATTAAATTGTCGCAACCATTTCCCCTCGAACTATTTTTTATTTCGGACTTAAGATAAAATTATTCATTCGTTGAAATATTCCGGAATTAATTAAATAATTCGTCACTATTAATTATCAGCCCAAAGATTTATTTAAAAGCCCCAAAGCTAAATTATTTCCCCACTTTATATCTCCAATTAAAATTTTAAAGCCCAAACAATTAAATGGAGCCCATACTTTTAATAATTCAACCTATGTCAATTAATGAAGCCCAATTCCATTTAAAAAAACAAAAGGCCCAAAATTATGTATACTCCCCCCCATTCTCCCTCACGCCTATCTCTCTCTCTCTCTTCTTCTTCTTCTTCTTCTTCTTCTTCTTCTTCTTCTTCTTCTTCTTCTTCTTCTTCTTCTTCTTCTTCTTCTTCGCCGACTGAAATTTTCCAATCTCCCGTCAGCTTCTTCAGTTCGCCTCATGACACCGGACGCCGCTGCTGCGACTGCTCGTCGGGAAGAGGCTGCTGTCGCCGCTGCTCAGAGTCGTCGCTCAGCGCTGCTGTACAGAAGCCAGCCTCTGCGTCGTTGCTGCTGCTGTACCGGGATCGATATCGCGATGCCGCTGCCCCGCGTACACCGCCGACGTCGCTCGACGTCGCCGCTCCGATCATAACTTTATGTAATCACCCCTTCGCATATTTTTTTTAAAAACAATTGCTGACTAGTAATAGGTTTTAGTTTAGTTCTGTGACATATCTGAACCCTAAACCCTTTTACTTCATCTACCACGTTCGACTTGACCTATTTTTATAATTTTATTGACATACTAGGAGTATTTATTTAGAAGAAAGCTATCGTATAAACTATAAAGTGTGCGGCTGCTATGTAATTCCTTCCAATGATCCAGAAGGCATTAGTTTAGATTGGATTAGATGGTTCGGTTTCAGAGGATGTTGCTAACGATAGGTAAGAAAATTCTAGCAGATGCTTGAGTTCTAAACTATATGGCATGCTCCAGTAGGAAGTGCACAATAGGAATTGGAATTGGGAGAAAGTATACCTTGAACATATTTCAAAAGAACAACCGGTAGCTCCCCTCTCGAATTTGGCTCACGATTTCTCCTAGAAAATATTGAATGAGTTGATTTCCAAAAGAAACTTGCAAAATCTAGGGAAATTTCTACAGAATTACCTTGGATTAAAGTTGAGAGGAAAAGTCTTGTCTTCTTGTTTGCAGAGATAGGAGAGAACGGTTTTTGGGGAGGAAATAATATAAAGGGAGGGGTGGTTTGGATGTGAGAGAGATTTAGAGGAGAGAGGAAACGGTTTTTCCAACGTGGGTTGAAGGGAGGATTCGAATTCTTCTCTCTTTTTTTTTTATTTTAGATAAATTTGAATTTATTTGGTATTTATTTGCAGATCACGGAGGAGGAAAATCTCTAAGAATCTTTAATTAAATTAAATTATCGACTTGGTGGCCAAGTCAACAGGAAGAAGATTTAATAGATTAGTTTGATTCACGGTCCTTTGTATTTTAATTAAATTATGCAGTCCACAATTTATTTATCACGGACTGGATTTTTATATTATTTGTTCAATTTATCCGATCCAACACGCGGATTGAGTCCAATATATTTATTCCTCACGGAAAGGAATTATTTTAGATTCGCACAGTAATTTATTTCACAAATCTCTAGTCCAGCAATTCCACTCAACAAATAAATTCACTAACAATTAATTCACGGACTTCGCAATATTAATAGCATTGAATTCAAGTACTTTAGGGTTCACAAATTAGGTTTAGAAAAACGAGGCGTTACAAATTGAGTGACCCACATGTGACATCTTAGGATTCTTAGCACAAAGGACCAAGGAAGAGATAAATCATTAATCGTTTTGCCATAGTATTTTATAACGAAAACGGTTATTCAAAGGCTGCAATATATAACACTCGTTCTTTCTTACATAACTAAAAAGATTTATACTCCTATACACTTGAAAAAATCACAACTACGTCAACCCAAGCAATCAACCACATCCATAAAACTAGCTATAGCACTTCAGTAAACTATCTCAATAACACAAGACTTCAACCATGAAAATCGAAAGCAGGAAATCTAACAAATTATAACTACAACCATTTTTAAAATTTATCAAACATCAAGACAAAACAGCTAAAAAAAATATTAGTCAAAGTTCAAAACAACACTCGACTATAAATCTGTTAAAAGGCTTTCTTTTTACATTCAACTTGAATTGTTCCATGATTTACACCCTTCTATATAGTAGAGAGACTATACAAAATAAGGTAAGATTTACCCTAATTCTAATGCCTTATTACACGGTAATCACAATCAATTTCATATCTTTGCGATTATTTACTTGTGATTTGATTCTCCCTTGATTTCTTTCCAACACTCCTCCTCAAGTTAAGTCAGGGGATCATCCAAGCTTAACTTGCCCAATACTTCATGAAAACTTCTGGAGTCCACTGCTTTGGTAAGGATATCAGCTAGCTGGTCTTCTGATCTGACAAATGGTAGTTCCACAACCTTGGCTTCAATGTTGTCTTTAATGAAGTGTCGATCGACTTCAACATGTTTCGTCCGGTCATGCTGTACTGGGTTCTCGGATATGCTGATGGGTGCCTTGTTATCACAGAAGAGTTTGCAGGGTCCTGAAGGCATCAACTCCAATTCGGTCATTAGCCTTTTCAGCCACATGATCTCGGTCAATCCACTCTTGATCCCTCAAAATTCTGCTTCAGCACTTGATAAAGCTACCACTTTTTGTTTCTTGCTTCGCCAGGTGACCAAATTGCCGCCAACGAATGTGAAGTACCCTGCGGTTGACTTTCGGTCATTCGGGTTTCTGGCCCAATCGACATCTGTGAATCCGTATATGTCCATATGACCATGCTTCTTAAACATCACTCCATGTCCCGGAGTTCCTTTTAGGTATCGAATGATCCGCATTGCTGCTTCCCAATGAGCTTCTTAAGGTTTGTGCATAAACTGACTCACTACTCCAACTGCGTATGCAATGTCAGGTCTCGTATGGGACAAGTAAATTAACTTACCAACCAAGCGTTGGTACCTTGTGCGATGCGTAGGCTCTGCTCGTTCCATTATCTATAGCCCATGATTCTGCACCATAGGGGTATCTGCTGGCTTATAATCCAACATCCCCGTTTCCGCCAATAAGTCGAGGACATACTTTCTCTGGTTAATGAAGATTCCCTTCGTTGATCTCAAAACTTCTATTCCTAGAAAATACTTCAGCAATCCAAGATCCTTCATCTGAAATTCTGAAAAAAGGTTCTGCTTTAACATCTTGATTTCTTCCTCATCTTCGCCGGTGAGGATCATATCATCGACATAGATGATCAGGCAGGTGATCTTTCCTTCCTTCTTCTTCAGAAACAGAGTGTGGTCAGAATTACTTTGTATGTACCCGTACTTCTTCATTACTTCAGTGAATCTCCCAAACCATGCTCGAGGTGACTGTTTCAATCCATACAACGTCTTTTTGAGTTTGCACACCTGTCCACCTTTGAAGTCTTTAGAGAAACCTGGTGGGGCTTCCATATATATTGGTTTCAAGAGTTCCCCATGTAGAAAAGCATTAGTAACATCAAACTGGTGTAGAGACCACTCTTTGTTGGCCGCAATAGAGAATAGGACTCGGATAGTGTTCATCTTGGCCACTGGGGAGAACGTCTCCGCATAATCGACCCCATACGTTTGAGTGTACCCCTTGGCTACTAACCTCGCCTTGTATCTCTCAATCGATCCATCAGGTCTCCTTTTGATGGTGAAGACCCATCTGCATCCTACGGCTCGCACACCTTCTGGTTTGGTACATACGTCCCATGTCCCTTTTTTCATCAGTGCATTCATTTCTACCATCATCGCTTTCCTCCAATGAGTTATCTGCATAGCCTCTTCTGCTGTTTGAGGTATCTCTTCTTCTTCATATAGAGCGGTTGTGGATGCTTTAGCCATTTCGGTGAGATTGGCTTTAGCAAGGTTTGCTACTGAGTATCTGCTCCTAGTCCCAATCTTCTCTGGACTGTATCTTCTAGGCGGAATTCCTCGAGTACTGCGTTGGGGAAGAATATAACGGCCAGTGTCTCCGTCAACGGCAGTGACTTCTTCTTTGTCATGATTGTGAGCAGTAATAGATGTACTTTCAGGTTCTGGTTCGGGAGTTACCTCAGATATCACTGGAAGAGGATTGGACTGTAGCGTGGTTGGCTGAGGAGGATCTACCGTAGACGTGACTTGCTCGGTGGTGGCGCTAGCTTGTTCTCTTGGTTCCGCCTCGGAGTTGCTTGATTGAGGCACCAACCAACTTGGGGATCCACTTATTTCTCCTAGGCCATTTCTATTTCCACTACTCTCCCCCTGACCCCGAAGTTGGGTTTGATAAAAATACTCGCACTCAAGGAAGTTGCAATTCATAGTAGTGATTATTTTCCTAGACGACGTATCATAGCATCTATATCCTTTCTGATTAATCCCATACCCAAGAAAAACACATTTCACAGCGCACGCAGAAAATTTAGTTCGTTCGTGTTTCGGGACATGCACATAGACAGAACATCCAAAAATTTTGAGCGGAAGAGTGAGGGGTTCAGGGATTTTTGTCTGTTTTGAAAGGACTTGAAGGCATGTTTTCATATCAAGCACTTTTGTAGGAAGACGGTTTAGAAGATAGACTGAGGTAGCGATTGCCTCCGGCCAAAGGAATTTTGGGACATTTGAATCAAAGAATAAAACTCTAGTTATTTCAAGAAGAATCCTATTTTTTCTCTCAGCTACCCCGTTTTGCTCTGGCGTATAAGGACACGAGGTTTTGTGCACTAACCCGTGTGTTTTAAAAAAGTCTTCCATGTCTTTATTGACAAATTCCCTCCCATTATCCGACCTAAGGACCGCCACGGTTTTGTGAAATTGTGTCTGAATCATTTTTAAAAATATGACAAATTTTTCAAAAACTTCCGATTTATTTCGCAGAAAATACACCCAAGTTATTTGTGTGCAATCATCAACAAACAGAAGAAAATACTTAAAACCATGATCAGCAGTAATAGGCGCAGGGCACCACACATCAGCATGAACTAGAGAAAAAATGTTTGTAACACACGTATTACTGGACTTAAAAGATTGTCTATGATTCTTAGCAAGAACACACGACTCACAAGAAATGTCTTTCAAGTGCGAAAATTTTTGAAAAAGCAATTTAAAATAACCCGCAGACGGATGACCCAATCTTCGGTGCCATAACCAAGCTTCTCTATTAGCAGATCTGTGAGCAAGCATCGCGGCGCCACCTTGATGAGCTATCTCATCCACATAATAGAGTCCTTGACGCTCAGTGCCATGGCCAATTATCCTCCTCGTCCTGATATCCTGTAACACACAGAAATTCGGGTGCATCAATAGAGTACAATTCAACTCTTTAGTCACGTGACTAATAGACATCAATTTGTGAGACAATTTTGGCACATAGAGTCAATTCTTAAGTTTCAGGCTTGGAGATATTTCAATGGTTTCACTTCCATGCACCGATGTAAATTCACCATCACCAGTTTGAATCTGGCTTTTAATTGCCCCGTTAAAAATAGAGAAATCTTCCCTATCATAAGTCATAGTATCTGTGGCCCAGCAATAAAAAATCCATTCACTTCCAGTATTACACTCCAAATTTTGTGCCATGCACGCAATATGTGTATTTTCAAGGGGTGCAAAGTAATTAGGGCTAATAAATGAGTTATTCGAATTTGGGGGGTCAACTTTTGTATTTTCAGTTTTTTGAGGACTCAATTGCATAGTAAAATCAATCTGGGGTATATTATGCAATTTATCGGATTTGGGGGACTTATGTGCAACAGAAGATGTAGGATGGGGTAATTTCTTAATTTTTACGGAATTGGGGGATTTATGTGTAAAAGACAAATGAGGGTTAGGGTTAAAGAACCCTAACCCTTTACCTCCAAACATCCCGCCGCCTGCTCTGTAATCGGTGATTGCCGCTTCACCAATTGCTCCGCCTCTGGTCTCTTTGTCGTCCATGAGCGTCGGCGGCCTCCTGGTTGCCTGCTTCGGTCGCCGGGAATTTTTCCCCTCCGTTTTCGCCAATTGCCAATTTTGCCTTGGCTTTTTGGTTCTCATCCCACCATTCCGGGAAACCATGGAGAAGGAAACATGAATCGTTGGTGTGTTTGTGTTTTCCACAGTGAGAGCACCAAAGTTTCGATTTGTCGGGCTTGAATAGCCGGCGATTTGGGGCGGTTGGCGTTCCTGTCCGATACGGTGGCAGTCCACTTCGTTGTTGCTGGTTTCGGGCTGAAAAACCGAGCCCAACGTTGCCCGATGATGATACGGCGTCGTTGGTTGCACCGGCTGAGTCAATGTTTGTTGCCGGCATGATTTTCAGCCGTGCAGCATCTCATTTTATCCAGCCGTATACGACCTCCGCTGAGGGCCATGGTCGATCCTTGAGGACTTCTCGTTTCATTTGGTCGTACTTTGGATTAAGGCCGGTCAAAAACTTGAATAGCCGGCGTGTCTCGATGTATTTCCGAACTGATCTACTCCTTTGTCATAGCATGTGACCAGTTTTTCTTGACACCGATCCACGTCAATCCACGTTCCGTGTAAGTGTCGCCAATACGTCTCGAGGATTTGTTCCCCTTGTTTAACGTTTTCATCCTTTTCCTCCATGTCAAACAATAGGAACGGATCTGAAGTACCTTCGAATGTCACGGCTAGATTCTTCCATAGCGCCTCTGCCGTTTGGTGATGAGCAAAATCGATGAAGATATCGGTCTCGATATTGTCTAGGATCCATGAGAAGACGATTAGATCCGTCTCCTCCCACTCCGTGTAGTCAGCCGCCCCTGGTTCGGGTGGTGGCGGATTGCCGTTGATGTGGCGGAGCACCCTTCTACTCCCGATTTGAACCTTCATTAGTCGTGACCATATTGAATAGTTTGTCCCGTTGTCGTCGGCCACATTCTTGCTGACTCTCAGCCTGTGGTCGTTTGAAGTTTTGGGTTTGGTTTCTGTGGTGTTTTTTTCGTCGTCGTCGGCCATGGCTTAACTGCCTTTAGGTCGAGAGAGGTAAATTTAGGCTGTGATGAACTTGTTTCTGAGCCTTTGCTCTGATGGCATGTTAAAAGGCTTTCTTTTTACATTCAACTTGAATTGTTACATGATTTACACCCTTCTATATAGTAGAGAGACTATACAAAATAAGGTAAGATTTACCCTAATTCTAATGCCTTATTACACGGTAATCACAATCAATTTCATATCTTTGCAATTATTTACTTGTGATTTGATTCTCCCTTGATTTCTTTCCAACAAAATCAAAATAAAACATGAAAGTTTATAACTAAAACTTGAACTGCTATTTTCACCAACAAAGGCAACTTACTGAAAACTTCAAGTAAGAAAAAACTAGATAGATGATTAAATACATTAAGCTATAAATATATTAAAAACTTGCACCAAGATTAATCTAAATAAGAAGAATAACTGAAAATAGTTAACACAACTAGATGCAAGTAAAAATCAAATAGCTACTGAGATACTAGTACTTTTTAGATGCAAAACAGAAATTTAAACGCAACAATAGTTTTGAAACTATAATAAAGCAAGTAAGAAAACGTAGGTTGTAGCCAAGAATCTTGCCCATGATTTCCCTATATTGGCAGCCAAGAAGAACTTGCCAAAACGACAGTTTTAACAAGGCACAGTAATTAACATTGTTTCTTGATCTTCAATCACCCCAGCCCATGCACACACCATTAAAGAAAATCTGCTCAATTTCTTCTAGCCTAACTTATACATAAACCTCTCCGAGGCCATCTTTTGTAGTATCAAATTACACAACTTGCCAATGAGATAATCCATTTTAGTAATCTTCTATAAATATTAACAATATATGAACCAGTAACTAGCCGACTCCATAACATAACTATAAAACCAGAAAACACATTCAATGCATGGACTGAAATTGCTCAACGGGAGGCGCAAAAGAAAGAAAGAAAGAGGGCTGTGTAGAAATTCATAATGGAAAATTGTCACGACCGCCCTTACTAAGGATAGTAAAGACGGGGAAATCGTGACTAGGGAATGGACTAAGGAGCGGGGAAGAAGAATGGAAAACAATGAAAGACAACATCTTAAACAGAGCTTCAAAAGAAAAGTTTTAATCGATTGAACAATTAAGCAGCGGGTTAATATCTCAAGGTAAATAATGTCTTAACATAGTGTAGAGCAAAACGAAAGACTTTATCAAGAACGATTCGAAACAAGGCAGCAGAATAAAGGTATCTAGAGAGTCATAGGGAGACGCCTACGTATGAAGACACGACGCATCCGGAATTTCTTAAGCTCGACTCAACATCCACCGCAACATCCCGCTCAACCTCGATTGCTTACAAACACGGTTCTCAACTTTATTGAAATCCTTGCTCTCCGTACCCACGTACACACAACAACCCTTTCTCTTGAAAAACAATCGGTAGGAATGACGAATGATGCGATTCTTCGATGAATCTTGAATTTCCAACTCCACAATGATGCAAGAACAAGGAATTGGTGAAGGATTGGTGGAGAAGGAGAGGAAGAGAGGAAAAAAAACGTGTTGGAGGAGAGAAGAGAGGGAGGCGAAAAATATGAGGGCTAGGGTTATGGTTCTTTTAATTTATAGTCTAGGATAAATCCCACAATTAAATAAAGTAATTAAAATTGTGGAAGAATAAAATATAGACGTCAATGAATAAAATCCACAATTAAAGAAAATAGGCGTGTGATAGTGGGATGTAAACAAGGAAAATATATTTAAATCCTCAAATTAAATAGGAATAGGATTTAAATTTGGTAATTTCTTGTAGGAAAAGACTTCCACAAAATAGGTAACAAATAAATTAATACCACAAGTAATTGAAAGGCATATGGGCGAAAATAATGGGGTCTCAAAGAAGGAAAGAGTCAAATCCTAATTAAATATAGGATATGGAGAGATTTGGCTCGATATGGTAAGATTTAATTGGATTTTAATTCAAGGAAGGAGACAAACAAGATACCAATTAAATCCACAAAATAGTTCCTTCTCATAATTACTAGGAGAAGTCGAAAATTTCAAGGGATGGACAAGGGGTCGAAAATCATGTAGAATAACATAGGGACAATTTGGTTTGGATTTAATTTGGATAAATATCCCAAAACAATTAATTAAATCCAAGAATGAAAATATTTGTTCCAATAAATAGGAGGACCGAAAATTCTAATAAAATGGCTAGAATAATTATGCATGATCCCCATTTAATTTAATTCACACATTGGAAATTTAATCACATTCTTTAACATAACTCACAACAACTAATTCACATAATTAACTCAATCACATAGAAATTAAATTTCATAATTGAATTTCCCAAAACAACATCCTCATCAAAAAAAAAAGTCACAAATTTTCGGGGTGCTACATCCTTCCCCTCTTAACAGAAATTTCATCCCGAAATTTGGGCGTCCCACATAACACACATTTATAACATCATGTCACTCATGCTCATGTTTCAACATAATAATACCATCACATTATCATATTCACACATAACTTTCATACACATGCATACTCGTGCAAATACATTCTAATCATCTCAACAATGTTTTCAAAACATTTCATCAACTTAGAACATACCTCACTTTCTTTTGGTTGAGCGTGATGCTTCGGATGTTGAGCCTTTATGACACTTTTAGTCTAGGGGTACTAATCTAGACTTAATCTGAAAGAAGACTCTTGGACCAGAGTGAAAGAACGAAGCTCTGATACCACTCTGTCACGACCACCCTTACTAAGGATAGTAAAGACGGGGAAATCGTGACTAGGGAATGGACTAAGGAGCGGGGAAGAAGAAGGGGAAAACAATGAAAGACAATATCTTAAACAAAGCTTCAAAAGAAAAGTTTTAATCGATTGAACAATTAAGCAGCGGGTTAATATCTCAAGGTAAATAATGTTATAACATAGTGTAGAGCAAAACGAAAGACTTTATCAAGAACGATTCGAAACAAGGCATCGGAATAAAGGTATCTAGAGAGTCATAGGGAGACGCCTATGTATGAAGACATGATGCATCCGGAATTTCTTAAGCTCGACTCAACATCCACCGCAACATCCTGCTCAACCTCGATTGCTTACAAACACGGTTCTCAACTTTATTGAAATCCTTGCTCTCCGTACCCACGTACGCACAACAACCCTTTCTCTTGAAAAGCAATCGGTAGGAATGATGAATGATGCGATTCTTCGATGAATCTTGAATTTCCAACTACACAATGATGCAAGAACAAGGAATTGGTGAAGGATTGGTGGAGAAGGAGAGGAAGAGAGGAAAAAAAACGTGTTGGAGGAGAGAAGAGAGAGAGAGGCGAAAAATATGAGGGCTAGGGTTAGGGTTCATTTAATTTATAGTCTAGGATAAATCCCACAATTAAATAAAGCAATTAAAATTGTGGAAGAATAAAATATAGAGGTCAATGAATAAATTCCACAATTAAAGAAAATTCCACAATTAAAGAAAATAATGGGGTCTCAAAGAAGGAAAGAGTCAAATCCTAATTAAAATAGGATATGGAGAGATTTGGCTCGATATGGTAAGATTTAATTAGATTTTAATTCAAGGAAGGAGACAAACAAGATACTAATTAAATCCACAAAATAATTCCTTCTCCTAATTACTAGGAGAAGTCAAAAATTTCAAGGGATGGACAAGGGGTCGAAAATCATGTAGAATAACATAGGGACAATTTGGTTTGGATTTAATTTGGATAAATATCCCAAAACAATTAATTAAATCTAAGAAAGAAAATATTGTTTCCAATAAATAGGAGGGCCAAAAATTCTAATAAATGGATAGAATAATTATGCATGATCCCATTTAATTTAATTCACACATTGGAAATTTAATCTTATTCTTTTACATAACTCACAACAACTAATTTCACATAATTAACTCAATCACATAGAAATTAAATTTCATAATTGAATTTCCCAAAACAACATCCTCATAAAAAAAAAGTCACAAATTTTCGGGGTGCTACAAAACTCCATTGAAAGGAGGAACTTTTATTTGCTAAAAAATAGAGAATTACAAGATACAATCAACACAAAAGAAGAAGAGCTATTTATATGAGCTAGCTCAAGCTAAGATCGAAAATATCTTCCCAACTAACTCTTCAACCAACTCATTTCCCTTTCACACTGATGCTGACTAAGAGTTGATGTGTAGATGACTAGACTCCAGCTCAGCATGTTCACAGTTAGTAATCATTGCTCCTTCGTCACTCATGTTTGCATGAGAGCATGAACCATCATCTCCATCACACATGTAAGCATATAAGTATGTGTTATCCTCATTTTCTTCAACATGTCCCGTCAAGATGGACTGAATATAATGTTAGGGGGTGTTCCGTTCGCAAGATTGTATCCGAGATTAAATTTGTAGCGTGTTTGGTTCACGAGATTCAACCCCACAACTCAATCCTAGATGGATAATCATGGGATAATTAGTCATCGCTAACCCCCTATGACTAAAATAATCTCACAACTCAATCCTAGATTATATATTGGTATTATTTTATCTTGGAAACCGAACATCACCTTAAAGTTCATCTTATCCAAGATAGACTTGAAAGCACTTTCTCCTAGCAGTTTGGTGAAGATATCAGCCAACTGTAGGTTATTCCGTATGTGTAGTGGCTTGATCACTCCATTCAAATATTTCTCTCTAATAGTGTGACAATTAATCTCTATATGCTTTGTTCTCTTGTGGAAAACTGGATTAGAGCATATATAGATGGCCGATTGATTATCACAATATAAAGGAACAACCTTTTCTACTTTCACTCCAAAATCACCAAGTATAGCCACAACCCATACTATTTTACATGTAGCTTGAGCCATAGCTTTATATTCTGCCTCTGCAGGTGATCTAGAGATTGTATTCTGCTTCTTTGCTTTCCAAGAGATCATAGAGTTTCCAAGAAAGAGGCAATATCCTGTCATGGACTTTCTTGTATAAGGGCAGGCAGCTCAATCTGCATCTGAAAATATACTCAGATTTGGCTTGCTGCTGCTGGAGTAGAATAGGTCATGAGTTGGACTTCCTTACAAGTATTTCAGAATCTTTTCTGCTGCTTGCCAATGTTCAATGCAAGGCCTTGAAACATACTGACTCAATTTGTGAACAACCAAAGTAATATCTGGTCTGGTAATTGGTAATACAGAGGTAGAGAAGCCTTCCAATTAACCTTCTGTACTCGGAAGCATCTTCCAATGGTGTTACTGAATCCATATTTATGGAAATAAATATATTTATTTATTCCTAGATGATATGGACAAGAATAATTTAATAGTTTCCTAATTATTATATACATCTAGAAGCCTAATAAGGATAGATATGTAGGACTACATTAAATAATAAGATTTTTCTCTTCCTAATCTTGAATGAGGAATTAATTTAAGTTTAATTATTTATGTCAGTCCAAGATATAAATAATTTGATTTCTTTTAGATACATCTTATAGAAGACATGAATATGGATTGAACTTTAATAATTAATATATCTTCTTTAAATAAGATGTTAAAAGATGATAAAAGTTTTAATTATCCAGTCAATTAAATGCCAACAGAATTTAATTAAGCCTTTTTCTGCCTTAAGGCTAAGGATAATTAATGAAAAACCATAACTCAAATATCTAAGCGATAATTATGAACTATGTTTTGTATATGGTCTCCATCGATTGGTCCACAACTTATGAAGCCATTTTCTGAATATTATCGTCACCCATGCTGTGGGGACAATAATCCTAAGAAATAGCGAGTTCGTATAGGTGGACTTCTCAAATGGGAATAGTATGGACTAGAAAGTAGTTTCCAATATTATCGTCACCCATGTTGTGGGGACAATAATCCTAAGAAATTACGAGTTTTAGAAGTCCAAACAGAATTTGCGAGATAGCTTGGTCTTGTTATCAACTCATGAGCATTGTTATGGGAGTGTGTTGTAGAAACGAGATTCTGTAATGCTAAATCTGATGGTCGTGCTTAGGCAACATTTGGCGGCCATGTTGTGCTGCGGTCTCTGGACTAGTCGTTGGTGTTGTGACCCGTAAAAATGTTAAAATTTTAATGCGTATTGACCTTTGCTTGATGGTACAAAATTTTAATTTTACAGTTGTAAGATTTTGAAAAGTTCTATGGTTTATCTCTTCAATTTCGTTACATATGTTTATGACAAATAATAAATCTTATGTTTTGTAGTGCAACCTAAAATGTCACAACGTCACTCAATCCTCTATCTGCAATTCTTAAAGAAAACAAACTCGATGGCTAAAATTACATAGAATGGAAACAAAATTTGGACATTGTTCTCACGGCTGATGAGTACAAGTTTGTGCTCCAGTGCCGACGGAGTCAGCATGCGAGATACGCATAAACGGTGGCATAAGGTAAATGAGATGGCTAAGTGTTATATGTTGGCATCCATGTCAACAATGCTTAGACATCAGCATGCGGCCATGGCGACTGCCGCCGAGATTATGCAAAATCTCACAAATCTTTTTGGTACTCAGAATCGAACGGCTAAGTCTCATGATTTTCGGAGTATCATGGCGAAGACTATGAAGGAAGGCTCTTCTATGCGGGACCACGTCCTCGAGATGATGAGCCACCTCAATCATTAATTAAAGTTCACGGAAAACTTTAATTAATTTCATCGTTCCCAACTCCAACAAAAAATAACGAGAAGCATAGCATGACGACAGAAATTCATTTTAACTAATTCACGACATTTTTTTAATTTAGCACTTAAAAAGTACGGGCGTTACATCAGCATCGTCTTCTGCTGAGTCTCTATCTTCGCCCCCTGCAACCTCTTCAGCCTCGTGAGCGAAAGGCACCTTGATGGGTTTGGTTGTATGTTCGCTCGCCTTGGGATCAGATCTCAACTTGCGCGGTCCCGTGGCCACCATTATTTCTTCCACCTGACTCTGTCTCCGTGTTTCTTTCTTTCCTACCGGCGTATCCTTACTCTCCGGTTCTGCACTTCCTCTTCACTTCCTTCTTCTTCGGCGGCTGCCTGTTCCTCCGTTTCCTATTCACCCTCTTCTTCAGCTTCTCCATTTCCCGTACTCTCCTCTACACCCTCTTCCTCAGCGTCTACATTTCCTTCATCACTCTCTATCATACCTTCATCCTCCGCAGACCCAACCCTTCCTTGCCCTGGTTCACCGGCAATATCTGGGATCTCTTCATTGTGAACATCCTGCTCCCTATCTTCCTCCTGGCTGCCTGCCTCGTCAGCAAGTGTTGAATCTGGCGCTAAGAGTGGTACCGTCGCCTGAGTATCGGAAGAAGGAAACTCGGCGTTATGGCCATCAGCGGTTGAGCGGTCTCTAGATCCCCTGCTGTGGGCTTGGTATGGGGTTCAGACGCGCCGCTTGCGGGCGGATGTACGGTGGTTGCCTCTCCCATTCTGCAAACCTCTGCCAGGCGGGCATAGATTGCACTAGCCTGTGCTCCCCGACCGAATTTCTGCAAGAATTCGGTCACGATCCGTTCTTGGTCGGCTTCAGCTGCTAGTGTGTCGGGCATGACGGGTGGGTCCAAAGGCATCTCCAGCCTTCTCTTGGTGGGTGCAGTTGGGGGATCGGTGAGTGTGGGTTGAGATGTGGACTGTCGCTCAGCAGCTGGCTTAACCGGTGGCTTAGCCGCTGCTCTTCCTCCTACAGCTTTCCCTTTCTTGGTGTTTTGGCTGTTCCGGGTGTCCATAGTGTCTGAATTTTGTAGCTGGTGACGGTAACGCCAGAAACTGACACACAGAAAATTAGGAATTTTGAAATTAGTATTTCTAGAATATGAAAAGTGTTGGTGACGGAGATAAGCGTGAGGGGGAAGTTTTAAAAGAGACAGTGGGAAATAATAAAGGAGTCCAAATAAAACAAAAGAGAGTAGAGAGACAGTTGCATGTGACGTGAGCGACCGTACAGTCTCTACAAAAGGATTTGAAAATCATAAATAAAATTTCTCCTCTTTTGAAATTTGAATTTCAAATTTTGAAAATTTCCCCCAATTTGTCAAGAATTCTTCCCTTAAGCTTAACAACCGCGTAACTGTTATCCTCTTCATCACAAAACTTAAAAACAACATTAAACAAAAGAATGAAATATCGAACTCCCAAGTCAAGGAAACAAGATAGAAAAACATTTCAAAGTTCAACTAACCTTCTGAGGGCTGTTCGATATTTTGAAAATATTTTTGGATTAGAAGATTTTTCTCTTTGTTTGGGTTTTCTTAAAAGACACAAAAAAGAAATATTCAAAATATTTACAAAAGACGCGTTTAAGTATTCTTGGGAATTTGGGTTTGTCTTGAAAATTTTCAAACTTCATGTCATTTATTTGACCAAGAATTCCCGAAGAATACTTAACCTTTCAACCATCTAGGCGATAGTGGGGAGCATGCGCAGTGGAACTTCTTCCACCACACATAGCTCTGAACTATCCCTAAACCTCTTGACTCTATGACCATTAACAAGAAAAGGGATAGAGTTAGGAGTACATCCCTGAATTTCCACTACTCCGTTGGCTCTAAGGCTAACGATGGTGTAAGGTCCAGTCCACTTCGACTTCATTTTTCCTGGCATGAGCTTCAACCTTGACTGGAAAAGGAGTACTTTCTGTCCAACCTGTAGTTCCTTCGTCCGGAGATTTTTATCGTGCCACAACTTGATTTTTTTTTTGTACCACATTGCGGCATCATAAGACTCGAGCCTCAGGCTTCATGTTCATTTCTCTGACTGCCCAATAAGCCTTATGCTCTATCCCAACAGGAAGGTGGAACATCTTGCCAAACACAAGTCTATATGGTGACATACCAATGGGGGTCTTGTACGCAGTACGATAGGCCCAAAGCGCATCATCGAGCCTTCGGCTCCAATCCTTTCGCGACGAGTTTACGGTCTTTTCCAGAATCCCCTTGATCTCTCTATTGGAGATTTCTGCTTGACCGTTGCTCTCTGGATAATACGGAGTAGAGAGTCTGTGGTGTACTCCGTATTTCTTCATAAGCGTATCCATCGTCCGATTGTAGAAATGCGTTCCTTGATCAGAAATGACCGCCCTTGGCACCCCATATCTACTGAAAATATTTGCCTTAAGGAACTTAGTGACCTCCTTCGCCTCACATGTGGCAGTTGCCTTGGCCTCTATCCACTTCGATACGTAATCTACTGCCACCAAAATGTAAGAGTTACCATAGGAGGAGGGGAATGGACCCATGAAGTCCATCCCCCAGACATCAAAAACCTCGCAGACAATCACTGGGATCTGGGGCATCTCATCTCTGGCGGAAATTCCCCCGGTCTGCTGACACCGATTACAATTTTGGCAGTAGTCGTAAGCGTCCTTGTTCAATGTCGACCAATAGAATCCACTGTCTAAAACCTTCCGAGCAGTCTTCCTCGGACCAAAATTCCCACCGCACGCCAATGCGTGGCAGTGGTCTAGTACGTCTCTCTGCTCCCATTCCGGGATGCATCTCCTTATTACTTGGTCAGACCCCATTCTCCATAGATACGGATCATCCCAGAAATAATACTTGGCACTTCTGATTTTCATCCTCTTGGCCAGGGAAATATCTGGAGTTCTGGGCAGTTCCCCCATGACTAAGTAGTTTGCTAGGTCAGCGAACCATGGTTCTATATTTATAGGGTACTTCCCTTTGTCAGAAACTCCAGATCCAGTCGCGGCCATTACCTTATCCCAACAAATGAGGCTTGAGGTTTCCCCTGTGAAGTATTCCTCTGGGAACGCATCTGGTATAGCCTCTTCAGTTTCTCCTTGGAAAATTCTTCTAAGATGATCAGCTACCTTGTTCTCAGTGCCTTTCTAGTCCTTAACTTCCCAATCAAACTCTTGGAGTAGCAACATCCATCAGACCAACCGTGGCTTAGACTCTTTCTTTGCCAGTAGATTTTAGCGCTGCATGATCGGTAAACACAATTACCTTCGAACACAGCAAGTATGGTCGAAATTTCCCAAAGGAATACACGACAGCTAGCATCTCTTTTTCCGTAGTGTCGTAGTTCTTCTGGGCCTGATTCAAGGTCTTGGATGCATAGAAAATCACGTAGTTCTTCCCCTCAATTCTTTGACCTAGGACTGCTCCAACAGTAAAATCACTGGCATCACACATTATTTCGAAAGGATAATTCCAGTCTGGAGCTCTGATATTAGGGGCTGATACAAGCCTTTCTTTCAGAAGCTGGAAGGCCCCTTGACATGCCTCATCAAAGTTGAAGTCTACGTCGTTATGCAGGAGGCGGGTAAGTGGTTGTGCAATTTTTGCAAAGTCCTTGATTAACCTCCGGTAGAATCCAGCATGACCCAAAAATCCCCATATTTCCTTCTGATTCGTAGGGTACGGAAGTTTTGAGATCACATCCACCTTTGCCTTATCCACACCTGAATCCCTTTTTCTGAGACCACGTGTCCCAGAACAATTCCCTCCTGTACCATGAAGTGGCACTTTTCGAAATTCAGCACCAGATTTTTCTCTCTGCATCTCTGTAATACTAGATCCAAATTGGTCAGGCAAGCTCCGAAAGAATTCCCGTAGACCGTGAAGCCATCCATAAAAATCTCGATACACTCCTCCAACAGGTCTGAGAAAATACTCATCATACACCTCTGAAAAGTGCATGGCGCATTGCACAATCCGAAGGGCATCCTCCTATATGCGTACTTCCCAAACGGGCATGTGAAGTTGTCTTTTCCTGATCTTCCGGATCAACGTAAATTTGGAAGTATCCACTGTATCCGTCCAGAAAACAGAAAAACTTTTTGCTTGCCAATCTTTCCAACATTTGATCTATGAATGGTAACGGAAAATGGTCTTTCCGTGTAGCCTCATTTAGTTTCCGGTAGTCTATGCACATCCGCCACCCGGTCACTAATCTCGTGGGCACCAACTCATTCTGCTCATTTGTAACCGCTTGGATTCCTGACTTCTTAGGCACCATATGGACCGGGCTTACCCACTTGCTGTGTGGAATGGAATATATGATACCCAGTGATAGTAGCTTGAGTACTTCTTTAAAACCTCCTCTCTCATATTCGGATTCAGCTTCCTTTGCTGGTCTCTGTGAGGTTTGGCTCCATCCTCCAGGCGAATATGGTGTATACAGAGATCCGGACTGATTCCCACAAAGTCGGATAGAGTCCATCCTATGGCTGTCTTATTCTTTTTGAGCACTTCCAGTACTTCTTCTTCCTGCTTCCGAGTCAGGTTGTTGTTGACGATTACCGGGAACATCTCATTTTCTTCCAAATAAGCATAACTTAGGCCTGGGGGTAATGTCTTCAGTTCCTTCCTTGTCGCACTTGTCTCCTGGGGTAATGGGTTTCTCTTTGGCTCCTTGGGAATTAATCCTTCAGGTGCTGGTAAATGTTCCCCATTAGCGACACAAATTAATTCCTTAAACTTGGCAAATTCAGGGCTTTTGCAAAACTCTAGAATTGCTTCTGCTAACTCTTCATCCATCATTCCCCGTGTGCTGACTGCATCACACCAGCTGGCCACATCTTTATCAATGGAGTGACTCAGCTCTGAATTTCCCACCTGTTTCTGCATCAACTCGGTCTCAAGAAATTCTTGGACCAGGGGGTTAATCACATCCACAACATGCATATTTTCTATATCCAATGGCTTTTTCATAGCCTCATCAATGTTAAAGGTAAACTTCTCCCCATGGTAATCTAGACAAATGGTTCCATCAAACACATCAATGATTGTCTTGACGGTGCGTAGAAATGGTCTTCCTAAAAGCACTCCGCTAGAATCAGCAGACTGGTACTCACTCATCTTAATAACATGGAAATCAGCAGGATACAGAAAATCATGCACCTTAACTATCACGTTTTCTAAAACACCTTCAGGACTAATGCATGACCTATCAGCTAATTAAATCACCACCTTCGTATCAACCATTCTGACTCCCTCCAGTTTCACCTAGGTCACACATGGCATGCTCAACATTTATGTTTCCAATTGAGATGGGGAGAGTGAATATACCTGGGTCAGTACGCTTAGAAGGCATTCTCATCTTCTGAATCACTACCGACACATTTTCTCCAATCAAAATCTTACTGCTGGGTTTGGTCTTCCCAGCGATGAACTCCTTGATAAACTTGCTGAAAATGGGCAACTTTTGAGCTTGGAGAAACAGTAGGTTAATTTCTAGCTTCCCGAAAATTTCCATGAAGTCCGTTGGATCCTCCTTTTTCTTCCTAGGTTCACCTCTATGGGGAAAAGGTTTCACTTTCCTTTCATTGCTAACGTTTCCCTTGGAAGATTCTCCCATTTCTCTCCTGATTTCTTCCACCTCAACTTCAACTCTTGGACCTGGGAAATGTTGATCAGTTGCTTGGGGTATTGCTTCCTCTCTGTTTGTATTCTGGTCATCATCCTGTGTTCTGACCTCCCCTGTTTCAGTTTCCCCTGTTCCGGTTTCCTCTGTTCCGGTTTCCTTTTCCAATGGAGTTAGAGTGGACTTCCCATCTTTTTTCACACTTGGACCATCATACTCTCTCCCCGATCTCAGGGTTATCTGGGTGATGTTTGCCCTTTCTGGTGGTTTAACCGAGGCAGAAATTCTTCCTTCATTCCCACGAATCTCACTCAAAGATGTCGCAATCTGAGAGAGTTGTTTCGCTAACATGTCCATGGCTGCCTTCTGCTCAGTCTGCTCATCTTGAAGCGTATGCACCACGTCATTGTTGGACTGCATATTGTTTTAAATGTGCTGTTGCGAGTTCACCAGGTCGCTCACTAATTCATCAATGCTTTTCGGTTGTCTGGAACTCTGTTGGCTGGTGTTTGGCCATTGAGGGTGGTTTGAGCCTTGTTCTGATTCATGTTTGCCCAGTTGGGATGGTCGTTTTGCTGCCGATCATTGTCAGACCATCTGAAGTTTGGGTAATCCCTCCAGGGAGCATCTATTTGCCTTCCTGGGTTCCAACTTCCATTAGGATTCCAATTCCCTATGGCGTTTGCTTGAGCTTGGCCATTGCCCTCGTTCTGCTGACCATAGCATTGGTACACTTCCTATGGACCTGGCAGCTGTTTAACCTTCTCACCTGGTTCTGGGGAATTTTTCTTCCCTAAGGCAATCATAATTGCTTTCTCCAGCTTATCTATCCTTGCATCTATTCAGTCTTCACCTTGCACGTTCACCGCCTCTACACTCCCCCTCTTAAGGATGGTGCGAGGAGAGTCGTAAGCCTTCTTAGCATCGATTAGCCTGCCCAAAATCTCTCGGGCCTCACTTACTTGTTTCTTGGTAAAATTTCCCCCGCTCGAAGAGTTTAATAAATCCTTGGACTCCGGATTTGCCCCTTCATAGAAGATGTTGTATACCTCTGCTTCGCACATTCGGTTGTTAGGGCATGAATCGAGCAATCCCTTGAATCGTGACCAATACTGACTCAACGCCTCATCATAATCTTGTCGGCATGCCAGAATCTCCTTCTTGATGGCATTCGTTTTGTTCGATGGAAAGAAATAATCCAAGAACAATAGCCTGAAATCCGCCCATGAGCTTATAGAATTTGCCTCCCTCCCTTCAGTGCGAAAGGTAGAGCACGTAACCTATATGTTCCTCGGTCGAGTTAGTTGGCCTCTTCTGAATGCTGCAGAGCTTGCAAAACTCGTGTAGAAACTCGTAGGGACATTCTATCTTACGGCAATAGAAGTGTGGCATGACCGCCAGTACATTGGTCTTGATGTCTATCAATCTCTGAGCTTGGGTGATCACTATTGCTTGCGCCGACTTGCCGTTCAAATGAGCATTAAGCGAGCTGATCTCTGGATCGTTGTCTGGTTCAGCCGCCATTCTGACAGTTCCTTTGTCTGAGTCTGCAGTTGACTCAACTTCCTCCATAACGGGTGAGACTAGATCGTCGTCACTTTCCGAACTCAGCTGGACTGGATCTCCTATTGTCAACCCAAATCGGGTAGTAACATGGGAGACTGTCTTCTCAATCTGCCAACTAGCTTGAGCGTCTCTCCAACCAAATGAGTTATTCCAGTGTCCAAACCTTGAGCCTCTGCTCATAAACTGAAAAGAAAAACGAAAAAGTAACAAATGAAAACTATGTATGCCAAAAATCTCTAGATGCAAACATAAACAACGCCATCCATCCCCGGCAACGGCGCCATTTGAAGCGCGGGGTTACTGTGTCGTTCTAAATGATTTGTGTTAATTCTTAGGTCCAGAGGATTCGCTAGAGCACATGGTCTAGGAGATCGTGAACTTTCAGAATGTAGTCGTTGGCACAACAACCTCGCCTCAAAACCTCAACCCTCTACACTATTGGTTAGTATAGGGAAGTCGGGATCGAATCCACGAGGATGGAAGGGTCGGAATGCATCGAGAGAACTTTTGGAGGGGTTTGGCTGCTGCCACCCAACATGAGGGTTGAGTTTTTAACTACTAGGCCTGGGAAACGAAATCTAGTCTATTTTAACTACCAGATATGGAGAATTGAAAGTACGTAAAACATAAATGCATGCTTGATTCGTATCTGAAAGTAACTTGAGAGCATTCACAAACTTCCTGGGTCAAGTAAAAGAGTTTCCTAAATTAACCAAACACAAGGTAGACAAAAGTAAACAGCAAAACAGATTACTCTAATTAGCTACCGACAAAAGCTGCAATTAACAAACTAAAGTACCACGACTACAACTACCGAACGATTTCATCTTCTCCAACAAGCAAGCACGAAATGAACAAAACAGAGCATCAAAAATAGAGCATACTTCAGATCAAACGATGAACACTTCAATTAAACTAACAACTATTAGATCTAAACTACTGCGCTAAGTAAACAAGCAGTAACAGGGTTTTCCATGCAGATCCGAACACACGTATCCCAGATTCAAATGATTAACAGAAATCTAAGCTAGATCTACCAGAATCATCACCAAACAAACTAGATCCACCGTTTCCAACATCATTTCAACTCCGATTCAATATCAATTCAGAAAACCAACTCCGATCAACAAATCAATTCCGAAAAGCATCCAACTCAGTAAACAGAGCCGTAAACATTAAGATCAAACAAAAATAGAAATCGAAACTAGATTTAGCAAAAGCTGAAACGAGTCACAAAGGAATCACCGAATTTCCGGTAAGGAAATCGGCGAGACAAAAGTACGTGCGGAAAAAGTAAAATTATTTCTTCTCTCCTTCTCGGAGTGGTATTACACTTCCAGATGAACAAAACAAAACCACCAACTAACTAACCCAGATCTTCATTGAACCAAGTGCCTGAGTGAGTGAGTGAGTGAGTGAAAAGCGAGCCGAAAATACCAAGGAAATTCTTTAACTAATAGCTCCCAAAAAAAAGTCTCTTTCCTCTCGTAAGCTTCCTGGTATTTATAGGTGAGGCTCAAATCCCTAGGGCAACCGTATTCTTGATTTGACGATTGTGCCCTTGCGAATTTCACTCTTTTTTTCTTCACCTTTCTCCTTTATTCCCTCTACACTGGTAATTGTCTTTCATTCCAGGGTTTGGCAGATTTTTCACGCACCTGAACTTATAAATGCATGTTAGCACCGTAAAATCACAGAATTTATATATAAAATAGATGTATGAAACGAGCCGTATCAAACACACTTCTTCTCTTCTTCTCTTCTTCCTTCTCTTAAGCAACTACTCTCCATCTTTGTAGCTTACGTTCACTTCTCTTCATTTTATTATGCAATAATTACTCCCCCCTAAAGCTTCCTTATCCTCAAGGAAGGAAGTAACTCAAGCCTCCAACGAATGAGCCACTGATCTATCTTGTTTCCACCTTAACACTCTCATCAATACATCAATTGCTATTATCAGCAAGCATTTGTATGTCAGCCTTAATGCAGAATTCACCCATCTCCAGCTCTTTGGCCAAGCTTTGCCAACATACTTCATAGATTTCTTCACCGTAGGCCTAGTAAATCGAGCTTACAATCCTTCAATGAACGATAGTTTCTTGAGCTCGCATATGAGGATGCTAAAACCCACCCTACTCTTTCAACGCCTTCAAGCGGATTATCAAAACATTTGGCAATTCCTTCAACATTTTCAAAAGGGTTAGATGCAACAAGATGCATCTGTACAAATTGAATTAGCGATGTTGAAGACAATGATATTTTCACCTCTTTCTTCTTGGTCTTGCTAAGACCGCATAACGTTTAGATCGTAGCTTCATTCGCAAACTTGAAAACACCATCACATTCGTCTGCACCGAGCCATCTCATTACCCCCTGCAACTTTGCCTTATCTAGATCAAATTGTTTTCCCAAATGCATATGAAGGTCTTGAAATAATCCAAATGCGTATGGAGCCAGTAATAGTCCATTTGCTGCTTTATCAGCAACTAATTTGTAGTAGCCAAATTTTCATGAAATTCTCCTGTCAAACGAGTGATGCATCGGTGTAGAACACAACACTCATATTGGTGCATAGCCATATCCAGATAGAACTGTACATCAGCAACAAAAATGAACGTACTATCTTCTGTAGTGAAGCATTGTAAGCACCGCTGCATGACACTATTATCATCTAAGTTCTTAATAAATTCATAGAAAAGATGCTCAAGAGTCGAGATAACAAGTAATTGTTGTTGTCTTGGTTTAAGTGGGTCTATTAATATCTGAACCATCTGAATGCCATGTGTGTTCAGTGACATACTAATGAGTTTCCCGGGCTCATTAATCACCTTTAGCAATACTTGCCTTTTGTTCTCTCCATTGCACACTTCCAACAATTTTTGCATAAGAAAATACCAACTAAAGACCTCTTTAAACCCCTTGACACCTAGTACAACAGATCTCAGAGGGTACCTGCCATCTCCAAACACATTACCTCAAAACTCTTACCGGAAAAACACTCCATCAAATATTCTACAGAGCACCACTCGTCTGATCAGGTGCCTTTCCACCAATGCATAACCATTATCCCCTTGAATTCCCAAGTGCTCCATATCTTCGGAGATGCTAAATCCCCCACACCCCAAAAACCTATTCCTACGACCATCAAACCCTTCATAGAGCTCATCCTCATCATGTTGATCCATGAGCTTCATTTTCACCAAAGGTTTAGGTTCACAAATGAGAAGCCTCTCCAATGAAAGATAATATGAACATTTACATCAAACTCTTTCACTGTGTCATTTTCTCGAGCAGGTGGTAGGACTACCTTCTTCCTAGGCTTTACTGATGAGAGCCTGCTCTTGTTCTGCTCTTCACGCAAATTTTGAATAGAAAATAACCCAGATTGATCAAGAACACTCTGACCAACTGATCAAGACAACTCCTAGGCAATCTACTTGTCGTGGGGTGCGCTAACCAGAACGAGAGCTGCTTTCAAAGCCTTAACCCACAATATTATTAACTAGTAAAGGGAAGTAAGGGTCGAATCCCACAGAGATGAAGTGTTTTAACATTTGTTGTTGACATTTGGGAGATGGCTGCTGCCACGCATACGAGTGGGTTAAGTTTTTATCCTACTTGTCTGACAAAGAACTATCAAACTGATCAACTTGATTCAATTGTACTAGTAACATGACTACCTATGCTAACTCCTAACTGATCAACCTAGAGATTAACTGGATTAAATTGAGAGATTCAAACTAAAACTTTCCCGAAATGACTAAACAAAAGGTAAAAGCAACATGGGACCAAACCCTGCAACTAACAGACTCAGAAATGATACTAAAAAAGTAAAGTTTGTATAAAGCCGCAATTCTAGATCTGAACAACTAATAGCTTCATCTTCTTCATCGGATCTGCCGACAACAGAGCATAACATGAGATTCGAACATCTTGAAAAGAGAACAACTGAAGATTGGATGTAAAGTAAATTCAACCCTAGCAATCAGATCTAACCGACTTGATCAAGCAAAAAATGAAATGAACAACAATTTATTATAATCATGCACTCTTAAAACAAAGGACTTCAGATCTACTTAATCTAACATAGATCCATTAAAATCAAATACAATCGAATGTAGATCTATGAAATGGAACGCAACAACCTAGATTTCATCCTCCTAAACTACCAATTGCGAAAAGCATCTAAGTCGAATTCAACAAAACTCTTCAAAAACGAAATCCAACAAACACATCGAAAACATCCATGATTCAAACTCCAACAGGTTCCAACAGATTTAGCTCAAAACAATAGTAGCACAAACAAATGAAACCAACACAAAAAGACTTCATGATATTGGTACAAATTAAGCGATTGAAGATAAGCTTCACAAACACGAAGTTCAAGAACTAGAAAATACTTCAAAACGAGATCGTACCAGGCATAAAATAAAATGATTGTTTCTTCGCCCACGCAGGATGGTGTTACACAACTCCGAATGAAATTAAACCACCACCATAGCCGCAATACACCCCCTCATGTGTGTAGAGCTGAATCGAGGAATGAAATTATGTAAGCCAACCAGAATGAGCTAAAAGAGAGCTGACTCACTCTTCCTTCCCTTCTCTTTATAAAAGGAGGGTTGAGGATTTGATCCCTAGGGCAATCCTTCTTCGAAATGTCGATTGTCTCCCCCCAGTAGAAGGATCTTTAGAATATTCTTTGTCTCCTTAGGGCTCTTGCTGCCTCCTCCTTAGTTCGACTTGACCAACTCGCAGAGCTTGTGAATTGCTCCATTTCTCCTTGATCCGTTATCCGTCTGGTTACTCCATGCAACCTCCTATCTTGGCTGAATCTCTAAACACCTGGCTCAAAATTACACGTTAGTCTCTGAAAAAATACAGAATTTCACCCCCAGAACCGATGCATGAAACAAGTTTCAATGCATGGTTCCCACTTGACAGACACTAGAAAAGCAAAACCGGATATGGACTGACTCTTATAAAGAAGAGAAAGACTCAAGACTCACACAAAAGACAGAAATACATGAGCACATATATGTATTAAACTGGTGTAACTTTTGGTAACCGTTCCACAAGCTTTTTAAAATGTCTAAGCTCCTTGCCGCTAGGACAAAGGCTCTGGACTTCCACAAGCTTAAGATTAATCCAATTGTTTACAGTTTCAAATTTCTTCCCTTCCCTGCTTTTATCTTGATCAGTTTGTCCGTTTGTCAAGATAGCCTTTATAATTACCACTTGTTGGGTTCACTCGGTCACTCATTCCTCACCAGAAGTGTTAGGACCATTCTCTCATTCTTTTTTTCCATACCACTGATGCCTTGAGTTCTATTGACACAGATTAGTTCCTTAAGGTCTTTCTTCAGGTTGTAATGGGGCTGGGGGTTATAATTTATATAGGTAAGGGTCCTAGGGGTCTTAAGTTCAAAAGTTTTTGTAGACATCTAAAGGACATGTGAGCTTAGGTACAAAACTGGAAAAACCTCCCTATTCACAACTCAAAATTCTCAATACTTGGAGGTATCCCTTGGCCATTTTGGTCTTATTTTCCAAGGTCAGGTTACATTTTTCTCTTGTCCTATTTTTTCACAAAATTTCTCTTTTCTTTTCTTTTGCTAAGACTGTACGTATATTTTTTTTCTTTTTCTTTTCTTGCCTTGTTTGGCTATTTCTTTCTATTCTATCCCCTCTACCCCAGTTCGTGAGTTGTTCCATTCCGTCCCTTACTCACATGACACGAAGGCTCATAGTTTCAAAGAAGGGTGAATTTTCGGTGTAGGCTCGAGTTGGGTTACTAGGGGGTGCCCTTACAATGAGGCTGGTTCAATAAGTTCGAAAGAATCAGGCTCAACTGGTCATTCTTATTGCCTTTAGTCCTCACTAACCTATGTCATTTTCCTCTTAGCATAAAGTGACATCCTCTCTATTTTTCTGTTCTGTTTGATTAGTAGAAAGTGTTCTACTCTAGGTTTCTAACTCACTTTTTAGAGGGCTTCACAGATGGCTCATATTAAGGCTTTTCCATCGTTCTTACATCTCCAAAACTGACTTGGACTTATTAAGGGACAGGGTTTCACAAATCAACATGTATCCTCTCTTCAATCACTCTTACTAAGGGAATCATGCCTTTATTTACTTAAACAAGTTCATATCCAAAACACATAAGTCCAAAACAACTAGCATATGACTCCTAACTGACTTAAACTCACATATGCTGACACTAACTACACTAACTGTTCCCCCCTCCCACTTCATCCTAGCTTGCCCTCAAGCGAACTTGATGAAGTGTAAAACAGGATTGTTAGTGTAAAAATAGGGAAACAAAACTTCTAACACTTAGACCAAGCAATGGGCTAAGTGGGAGAAGGCAAAATAAAACATGTGTAAAAATAGAAACATATCAAACACGAGGACAGAACAACTTCTCACACTTAGACCAAGCAGTGGGCTAAGTGGGAGAAGAACAATAAGAAAGCCAAAACTATATAAAACATGCTATATAAATGTAACATCCCAAATTTTTGCGACTTTTATTTTAATGAGGCTGGTTCAATAAGTTCGAAAGAATCAGGCTCAACTGGTCATTCTTATTGCCTTTAGTCCTCACTAACCTATGTCATTTTCCTCTTAGCATAAAGTGACAGCCTCTCTATTTTTCTGTTCTGTTTGATTAGTAGAAAGTGTTCTACTCTAGGTTTCTAACTCACTTTTTAGAGGGCTTCACAGATGGCTCATATTAAGGCTTTTCCATCGTTCTTACATCTCCAAAACTGACTTGGACTTATTAAGGGACAGGGTTTCACAAATCAACATGTATCCTCTCTTCAATCAAATTTCTTCCCTTCCCTGCTTTTATCTTGATCAGTTTGTCCGTTTGTCAAGATAGCCTTTATAATTACCACTTGTTGGGTTCACTCGGTCACTCATTCCTCACCAGAAGTGTTAGGACCATTCTCTCATTCTTTTTTTCCATACCACTAATGCCTTGAGTTTTATTGACATAGATTAGTTCCTTAAGGTCTTTCTTCATGTTGTAATGGGGCTGGGGGTTATAATGTATATAGGTAAGGGTCCTAGGGGTCTTAAGTTCAAAAGTTTTTGTAGACATCTAAAGGACATGTGAGCTTAGGTACAAAACTGGAAAAACCTCCCTATTCACAACTCAAAATTCTCAATACTTGGAGGTATCCCTTGGCCATTTTGGTCTTATTTTCCAAGGTCAGGTTACATTTTTCTCTTGTCCTATTTTTTCACAAAATTTCTCTTTTCTTTTCTTTTGCTAAGACTGTACGTATATTTTTTTTCTTTTTCTTTTCTTGCCTTGTTTGGCTATTTCTTTCTATTCTATCCCCTCTACCCCAGTTCGTGAGTTGTTCCATTCCGTCCCTTACTCACATGACACGAAGGCTCATAGTTTCAAAGAAGGGTGAATTTTCGGTGTAGGCTCGAGTTGGGTTACTAGGGGGTGCCCTTACAATGAGGCTGGTTCAATAAGTTCGAAAGAATCAGGCTCAACTGGTCATTCTTATTGCCTTTAGTCCTCACTAACCTATGTCATTTTCCTCTTAGCATAAAGTGACATCCTCTCTATTTTTCTATTCTGTTTGATTAGTAGAAAGTGTTCTACTCTAGGTTTCTAACTCACTTTTTAGAGGGCTTCACAGATGGCTCATATTAAGGCTTTTCCATCGTTCTTACATCTCCAAAACTGACTTGGACTTATTAAGGGACAGGGTTTCACAAATCAACATGTATCCTCTCTTCAATCACTCTTACTAAGGGAATCATGCCTTTATTTACTTAAACAAGTTCATATCCAAAACACATAAGTCCAAAACAACTAGCATATGACTCCTAACTGACTTAAACTCACATATGCTGACACTAACTACACTAACTGTTCCCCCCTCCCACTTCATCCTAGCTTGCCCTCAAGCGAACTTGATGAAGTGTAAAATACGGTTGTTAGTGTAAAAATAGGGAAACAAAACTTCTCACACTTAAACCAAGCAATGGGCTAAGTGGGAGAAGGCAAAATAAAACATGTGTAAAAATAGAAACATATCAAACACGAGGACAGAACAACTTCTCACACTTAGACCAAGCAGTGGGCTAAGTGGGAGAAGAACAACAAGAAAGCCAAAACTATATAAAACATGCTATATAAATGTAACATCCCAAATTTTTGCGACTTTTATTTTAATATGTCGATTGGAAATTTCATTTATGGAATTAAATTGTTGCTACGGGATTGAGTTTGATTATGTGGAATAAATTGTCATGGATGTTTTGGAATGAAGTGCTTTATATTTTTTTTATGTGGGGGATCAATTTAAATTAAATCATGCATTTAGTTCTAGCCAAGTAAAGTGGCTATTGTCGGCCCCTCCCATTTATTGGAAATTTTATTCTTTCTTAGATTTGATTAATTGTTTTGGGATATTCATCCAAATTAAATTCAAATCAAATTATCCCTAAATTGTGCTACATGAAATTCTAACTCTAACCTATTATTTTTGTGAGTTTCGAATATTCCCTATTTTAATTAGGAGGATGAACTAATTCCTTTGATTTAATTGGTACCTTGTTGATTTCCTTAGTTATTTTTAAATCCAATTAAATCTTGCCACATTTTATTCCCTCACCCCAAATTAAGTTAAGAGTTGAATTTTTTCCTTTTGGCTAATTAAGCCAATTTTCGGCCCCCCTATTTGTAGAGGATAAAATATTTGTTTCCTATTTTTTGGAATTTCTTTTATTCAAATAAATACCCAATTTAATGTCTATGTCTAATTAATTGGGGATGTGAATATTTTCCTTCTATTGTGTCTCCATCCCACACGTTTTTTTGGCATAATTTCCTTGTGGAAATTTATTTAATTGTTGCCTATTTTATGGGAGTCTTTTCTTATAAAGAAATTACCAAATTTAAATTCTATTCTATTTAATTGAGGATTTAAATAATTTCCTTGTGCACATCATCAAAATTTTCGCCCTCCCTCATTATTTTCCTACTTGGAGATTTAATTTATTTTGTTCCCTTGTTTATGGAATATTCATTGCTTTATTTCCTAAATTGTGGATCTATTTCTCTCCAAGTAAATACCAAATAATTGCTTGTTAATTCACAGCCATAATTTTTGAAAATTATGCTTCTTTTAATTGTGGGATTTTAATTATTGGCCCCTATTTTATTCCCCCACAATTAATTAAATTTTGGATTTAACCTAGAACTATAAAATCACCTAAACTAAACCCTAGCCCCCATTTTTCTTCCTACCCTAGTCGTCCACCCCCTCTCTCCCTCTCTCTCACACGCCTCTCCTCTCCCTCTCCATATTCTCTCCAAAAATCCACCATTCATCCTTGTTCTTGCATCCGTTGGATTTGATTTTTCAAGAGTATCCGACGAATCCATCAATTCTTGTTTCTACCGATTCGTTTTTATCAAGAAACGTATATTTGATTCATTCTCCCTCTTTATTTTCATTTAATCCTTGTTCTTGAACCCTACATGCATATAGTGAGTGTAGGAATCACAGATCGCAAAATTTTATTGGTGGGAATTTGTGTTTGCATGAGAACTTGGATGAATATGCGATTTTGAATGAGTTTATATGGAGTTTGTTTTGAATCCTTGGTAAATAATGTGAGTTTATGTGAGAGCATGATTGTGATAAACTTTTAAGCATGATTGTGTGTTATAAGCATGAAAAAAATTGTGTTTGGATGATTGAGGAAGAAACCCTATTTTCGAAATTCTTAAGCCTGAAATCTGTGATGTTCGGATAGTGGATTCCGACGTGTGTTTGACCAACCAAACAATTGAACTTTGACACGAAATTTTAACTGAGTACAATTTAAGGTGTTTTCTGTGTTGTGTGTGAATTTCAGCCCTTGTTGATGAAAGATGAAATTTAAATAAATATTTGAAGTTGACTGCGCAATTCTGCCAGAAACTTGTATTCACGCCCAGTGCCTCCTTTTGATGGCCTCCTTTTGATGTGAATTTTGAACTAGATGAAATTTGAAGTGTCTTCTGAGTTTTGTGAAAATTTCAGCCTCATTGGACATCAGATGAAATTTTGGTAAATTTTTCAATGGAACTGCACAGTGCTGCCAGAATTTTTGTGTTCCGACCAGAGAGTTACATTATTGTTTTGACTGACCAAATGACGTGATTTTGGTGTGGAATTTTAACTGGATGAACTTGAATGTGTCTTCTGTGTTGTGACCAAATCTTAGTCTCATATGAGGTCTATGGACTTTTGGTGATTTTTACAAACCAACCGCGCAGTTCTCCCGGATTTGTTGTTATGTGGAAATATCACTTGTTGCCAAGTTTGAGTGAATTATATGATGCATGTATGATTTAGGAATGTATCCCATGACGTGATTATGTGTGACACGTTGAGAAATATTATGACATGTTCTCCTTATGTTGATGAATGTTTGGGATGGGTAAATTTAAGAGAATGATAAAAGGAACGATAGGACATGCATGATAATGTGAATTGATGGGAGGCTGATTTGTATTGTGGTTTGGCAAGGGTTATTGTGAGTACGTGAGCACAACGAACGAGGGTTTCCTTAAGTGGATATTGAATTGTTTAAGCAAACGAGGTGGGCTTTCTTTTTCAAATCTCTTTATTTTCCGAAAATACGATGTGGTGTTATAAGGGTGGTTTAACTTGTTATGTCATGCCATGTTATTTTGTTTGTGAGATTGTTGCCTGATGCCTAGTTCGTCTGAGCTTGCTCCGTTAGGCTATATGGTTGTGTTGTGAAACGAATTCGGATCTGAGTATGGCCGCAAACCCTATCAGGCTGTGTACACTGGTGGGACCGTGAGCCGTCCTTGCTAGTCGGCCGGTCTCATGGGCAAATAGTGTGGCCACACTTTCGTCGCACTGTGATATGATGATTGTGATTGATGGATTGATGTGAAAAGTGGGGAGATAAATTGTCTGGCCAGACTTGAAATATTTTTGTGTTCTCGTGATATTTCTTACTACATATAAAACTCGAGATCACTGGTATGGATGACATAACTATATTAAAATGTTTTCGGCATGAGCCCATTGAGTACAACAAGTACTCAGCCCTGGATATTCTTTTTCTTTATGTGCAGGTTGAGCGGGATGTTGCGGAGGATGTTGAGTTGGCCCAAGAACTTAGGATGCGTTGTGTCTTCATACATAGGCGTTATCCTCGACTCTCTTTAAACCTTAGTTCCGCTGCTATATTTTTGAACTATGCCTCAAGACTTTATTCCTTTTCGTACTGTGTTGAGCATGTTTAATTGTGTTAGGCTTTAATCTGATGTTTACCTTGGTTCTCTAAAATGGTTTCTCGTGAACTAAACCAAATGTTTTCTTTTGGAAGTTAATTGTTTTATTTATTTTCTCCGCTGCTTATTTTGAAAAACCTTTTTGTCTTAAGTCGTTGCTATTTAATAATAAATTTATAACATTAAGTTCTTTAAACTAAAAATTTGTTGTCTAAGTTTTTAATGAACCAAAAATGTTTTTCCTTTAAGCTAATTAAGCTTTCATAAACTGTCATCCTTGTAAGTTGTCGTTTTTGTCGTCCCTTCACCACGATCGCCGCGTTGTAGTACCCCTAGTATGGGCGGTCGTGACATAGTGGTATCAAAGCCTCGTTCTTTCGCTCTGGTCCGAGAGTCTTCTTTTACCTTAAGTCTAGATTAGTGAACCCTTATTGACTAGAAGTGTCACGAAGGCTCAACATCCAAAGCATCGCGCTCAACCAAAGAAAGTGAGGTATGTTTTAAGTTGTTGCAAGCATGTGAGATCGATGCATGAAATTGGCGATGATATGATGATGGTGTTGTGGCAAGTGTATGCATGCGAATGAATGTTATGCGTGAAGATGAATTGTGATGATATGATTATGTGGAATATGAGTATGATTGACATGATAAATTAAACACGTGTTATATATGTGAATACGATGTTGTGATGGTATGATCATGTGAAGTATGAACATGATTGACAAGATGATCTAAGTACGTGTTGTATGTTGATTATGTATTGGTTATGGTGTGATTATATGGAGCATGAGCATGTTTAATTGTGTTAGGCTTTAATCTGATGTTTACCTTGGTTCTCTAAAATGGTTTCTCGTGAACTAAACCAAATGTTTTCTTTTGGAAGTTAATTGTTTTATTTATTTTCTCCGCTGCTTATTTTGAAAAACCTTTTTGTCTTAAGTCGTTGCTATTTAATAATAAATTTATAACATTAAGTTCTTTAAACTAAAAATTTGTTGTCTATGTTTTTAATGAACCAAAAATGTTTTTCCTTTAAGCTAATTAAGCTTTCATAAACTGTCATCCTTGTAAGTTGTCGTTTTTGTCGTCCCTTCGTCACGATCGCCGCGTTGTAGTACCCCTAGTATGGGCGGTCGTGACATAGTGGTATCAAAGCCTCGTTCTTTCGCTCTGGTCCGAGAGTCTTCTTTTACCTTAAGTCTAGATTAGTGAACCCTTATTGACTAGAAGTGTCACGAAGGCTCAACATCCAAAGCATCGCGCTCAACCAAAGAAAGTGAGGTATGTTTTAAGTTATTGCAAGCATGTGGGATCGATACATGAAATTGGCGATGATATGATGATGGTGTTGTGGCAAGTGTATGCATGCGAATGAATGTTATGCGTGAATATGAATTGTGATGATATGATTATGTGGAATATGAGTATGATTGACATGATAAATTAAACACGTGTTGTATATGTGAATGCGATGTTGTGATGGTATGATCATGTGAAGTATGAACATGATTGACAAGATGATCTAAGTACGTGTTGTATGTTGATTTTGTATTGGTTATGGTGTGATTATATGGAGCATGAGCATGTTTAATTGTGTTAGGCTTTAATCTGATGTTTACCTTGGTTCTCTAAAATGGTTTCTCATGAACTAAACCAAATGTTTTCTTTTGGAAGTTAATTGTTTTATTTATTTTCTCCGCTGCTTATTTTGAAAAACCTTTTTGTCTTAAGTCGTTGCTATTTAATAATAAATCTATAACGTTAAGTTCTTTAAACTAAAAATTTGTTGTCTAAGTTTTTAATGAACCAAAAATGTTTTTCCTTTAAGCTAATTAAGCTTACATAAACTGTCATCCTTGTAAGTTGTCGTTTTTGTCGTCCCTTGGTCAAGATCGTCGTGTTGTAGTACCCCTAGTATGGGCGGTCGTGACAATAAAAGAATGTTCTCACACTTAGAACATGCTTATGATTGTTTACTTTGTGTTCTACCCCCGCTTAGTGATGGGGTTTGGTGCCCCTTGCACAGCGGAAGACTTGTATAAAACAAATAAATCAAACGTAGGATCTATTTGACAGATTATAGGATTAATGTATTCACATGTTAACATAGAATTGCATGCTAGAATGCAAATAATTCATGCTTAAAGAATATAAATCCTAAAACATGAATTCTACGGTTTAGAGTTACCGATTTGATTCTTCAAAGAATCGACGATTGCTTGCGCCTTCTCCGCGATGATCTTCAATACTAGACCACAGATCTTCTGACTGGTTCCCGAACTGTATCTCGATATCAGGGTGGGCTGATCTTATCAAAATACTAGGTCTCGAATAAAGAGACAGAACTTTCTCACGGAGGAGGAGCTGAAAAACTCACGGATGAGAAAATTAGAAAATTTCGTCTTCCTTCAAAAAGAGAAGGGACAAAAATTTCATCTTTAAAAATTGTGTTTTCTTTCTCATTTATTCCCCTATTTATATTAAGTGCATATTGGGCCCAGTCAGGGATCTATGGAAGGTTTTGGATATGGGCTCCCCCAATTAGGTTTTTACTAATTAAATTGAACCTACAATTTAATACAAACTTATATTAGAATATTACGATAAGCCACTGCAGAAGTAATATTGACCTTCCCATCCAAATCCGAAATTACAAGTAATCCGGGTTTCCATTTTGTTTATTATTTATTTCCCACACTTAAGATATAAATATCCATTAATAAATTAAAGTCTTCTATGGACTTAATTAATTAACAGCTTATCAATTCCAAGAGTGGACTTAGCAAGAAATACTTATTTATTATTCATGGAATAATTAAATTCCAACTAGCCAATTTTCGAATAATAAAACCTTGTTCAAGCTCATCTTGAGGACATTATCAAACAAGACTCATCTCGCGCACGATTCAACATAATAGCAATCCTAACACCGCTAGATATTAATCACCACTACCCAATATATCAGGATTATTGGGTTGCGAAAACCCGCACCTTTTGATAAGTCAAAGTAGTGCGTAATCAATATCGTATGCTCAATGCTAACGTATACAGATTAAGAAATAGTACTTTATCAAGACCTAGTCTTTCAGTAGATAGCATAAAGACACGTCTTACTGTTAGATCCATTCAGTGCTATACCACATCAACGTCATCTTATTTCAATAAGGCTTAGAAATAATCGGACTGACATTGCAACTTTTCGCGATAGGTAGCCAAAGCCTATCTAGGTTGTGAAATTCTTCTTTCTCTTTTGCAAAGCATTGCATAGAACCGACTGTAGTTACCTTAAAGTGGACGACGCCCACAACCAGTCTACTAAGCAAAAGACTTAGGCTTCGTTTGCTTCTTATGCATTTAAATGTTTATAAAACATCTTATAAATGCACAAGCAAACACAATGTAATAATATACTGATTCTATTCGTGCAATCTGCTCGAATAATACTGAAATAAGACTTAGGGTTAAAAGTGGATCGTAGAGTTTTTCGTATACAAACAAGATTCTATTCGCGCGAACTTGCTCGAAATATGCTTTTCAGTATACCAAACCTAACACTTAGCCCATTGCATGGTCTAAGTGTGAGAAGTTTCTTTTATATAGCATGTTTTATATAGTTTTGGTTTTCTTGTTGTTCTTCTCCCACTTAGTCCACTGCTTGGTCTAAGTGTGAGAAGTTTGTTCTATCCCCATGTTTGACATGTTTCTGTTTTTACACATGTTTTGTTTTGCCTTCTCCCACATAGCCCATTGCTTGGTCTAAGTGTGAGAAGTTTTGTTTCCCTGTTTTTACACTAACAACCTTGTTTTCCACTTCATCAAGTTCGCTTGAGGGCAAGCTAAGATGAAGTGCGAAGAGGGAACAGTTAGTGTAGTTAGTGTCAGCATATGAGACTTTGAGTCAGTTAGGAGTCATATGCTCGTTATTTTGGACTTATGTGTTTTGGATATGAATTGGTTTAACTAAACAAAGGCAAGATACCCTTAGTAAAAGTGATTGAAGAGAGGATACATATTGATTTGTGAGATTCTCTCCTTCAATAAATCGAAATCTGTTCGGAGGATGTGAGAACGATGGAAATACTTTAATGTAGATCCTCTGTGAAGCCCTCTAAATGTGACTTACAACCCAGAGTAGAACACTTTCTACTAAAATAAAAATAGAGAGGCTGCCATTGATGCTTAGGGGGAAATGACATAGGCTAGTAACGACTAAAGGCAATAGGAATAACCAGTTGAGCCTAATTCTCTCGAACCATATGAACTTTCCTCATTATAAGGGCACCCCCCTAGTAACACTTTTTGAGCATGAACTGTATTTGTCCCTTCTTTTGGAAACCTTTAGCTTTAATGCCATGTGAACAAAGGGATAGGTTGGGGCAATTCACCAACTGGGTAGAAGGGATATTATGGAAGAGTTATAGCCAAATTGGTAGGAGAAGAGAATAGAAAAATACATGTAAAGTCTAAAAGGGGGTGGAGGGAAGAAAAATAGAAAGTATGGGGTAGGAAAGATGTAACCTGACCCTATGAAAAGAGGTAGATAAATGAGGCCAAAATGGCCAAAGGTGTCTCCAGGTTTGGGAATGTTTTGAATTATACACAAGAAGGTTGTTCTAGTTTTGTCCCTAAGTTCACATGTCCTTCATACTTTTATATAAACTCTGAACTTAGAACCCATAGGACCCTCACCTACATACACTGTAACCGTGACCCTAATACAACCGAAGGAAAGACCTTAAGGAACTAGCTTCTGTCAGCATAACTCAAGCATAAGTGGCAAGGCGAAAATAAATGAGTGAATGGTCCTAACATTTCTGGTGAGGAATGAGTGACTGAACGAATCCAACAGTTGAAAAGAGCGAAGCTATCTTGACAAACGGACAAGCAGATTAGGTAGAAGAGGGGAGGGAAAGGAATATGAGATTGTAGACAATTGGATTGACCTTAAGCTTGTAGGTACAATTGCCAATAATATAAACCAGTTCTGTCTTTTCTTTTTATGAAAATGTGTTGCAGTTACCTATGTTTTCCTTTTTCAAGAACTTTTACATGTTAAGTTTTTGTTTTACAGCATTCATTGAATAAGAACCATACATTGAAACTTGCCTCTTTTCTTTTTCTTTTCTTTCATACTTGAGGACAAGTATGAGTTAAGTGTGAGCAGTTTGATGAGACTCGTTTCATGCTTTTGTTCTATGATAAAACTACACTCATTTCTGTAAGCTAACGTACAATTGTGAGCCAGGTGTGTGTGAAATCCGCCATAATCAAAAGCTGCATGGATCAATTGGGCGGATAGACGGATCAAGAGGAATGAAGTCAAAACTGTCGTGCTGAGTGCAACAAGTCAGAATTAAATGGAGCCAGCAAGAGTGCCCACATAGAAGATGAAGCTAAAGACCCCGAAAAGCCAAGGGAAGGAATGACATTTCGGGATGACGGTACCCTAGGGATTAGAACCCTACGCCTCTTTATAAATAGGAAGCCAAGCGCGAGTAGGGGGATATAGGGAGATTAAAACATACTTAGGAATTCAGTTCTCTTCTAGGGCTGAAATGGTAGCTCACCGTACTTCATATTCCTGATTTCCGTCGCACAAACTTAGGTTCTGGGTTTTAGTTTTAGTTGGGTGCTAGTCTTATTTTGAAGTTAGAAGTTGTGCAACACCGTTCCGAGAAGGGGCGAAGATACAATCTGTTATTTTGAGTTTTGCTACGTTGGTTTTACGTTTCCTTGCTGTTATCAAATCTTGAATGTTTTTGCAAAGTGAATTTGATGATATGATTTCAGCTTACCTTGGATTGTTCTGTTTCCCATGCATGAGTTTCCTGATTTATTTTTGCTTCCTGATTTGTGAGCATTTCTTTGTTAAGTGATTTTGCTACTCTTTAATATGTTAAATCTGAGCTGCTAACTTACGAATGTTGCATGGTTAGGAAGAAATCTTGGATGAAGTGTTCTAGGATGTTTAGATCTAGTCGTTTGTAGTATGGTAGAGTAGATCTAAATAGGTTTATGTTGATTGAAGGTGTGATCATGTCTGATTTAGATTCGGAAGTTGTAGATCTGATAGTCGGTTTGTGATTTCTGCATGATTATGGCTTAGTTGTTTATTTATGTAGATGCAGTTTAATTCTTAGGGTAGATTTTAAATTACAAGTTGGTTATGTTAAGTTTGCTTGGTCACAAAGTGGTCGGAAGTGTTCGAGATCTGATTATACTCTGTTTCCTTTTGATTCTTAGGAGGATGAAGTTGTTAGAAAAGGTTTACTTTATCGTACGTTTTGCAAGAGACTGACACTCTTTCGTTTTTACTTTGTTTGGCGATTTCCAGAAGTTTTAGTATGAGTTGATCAATTAGAGTTTAGTTTCGTTTTAGCAAGCAGATCAGTTTAGTTAATTTAGTCTCAACATCCATTCCCATTTTGTCCTAAACAAATGTAGAACACATCGTCTTTGTGGGATCGATCCTTACTTCCCTTTACTAATTAATAGTATTGTGGGTTAAGGTTTTGAAAGCCCCGAGTCCTCCATTTGCGCACGAGACAAGTTGGAATTAAGTCAAGTTGATCAGTTTAAATATTCACTGGATCTATTCACAGGCGTCTGCAGGAAAAGACATCCATCAATCAGCTGGGTCAGCAGGAAAAGACATTCACATGCGTTCTGACCTTCCAATTTGATCAGTCCACAACGACAGGAGAACTCAGAAAACAACTACGAGAGATACGCAGATATTAATAGCTTTTCGAGAACAATCACCAAATAATTACAGGTAAAGAGACATATGTTATACACATAAAACGTCTCACACTTAGACCAGAAAGTTGAATAAGTAGGAGGAGAACATACAAGATAAAGACATAAAGTAAACACACATGTATACATAAGAACTACCTAAAACAAGACCTATAATTAATAGAGTAAAACATGAAATTTAAAATTACTGGGTCACTTGGGGGTACAATTCTATTTCTGGCTCCCAAGGGAGCCAGAGTGCCGAGTCAGGCGTTTGGTCATCTAGAATTTGACTTTTTTGAGAGCTGATGGTGTTGGCTCCTCGGATACCTTCTCTGTTGGCTGGATGGTGGTGTTGGTGGTGGTTTCCTTCCTCTTTATTGACGGTTTTATAGGGGTAGTTTCCGGGGTGGGCTGCTGCTTGTTTCCCTTTGATCCTGAGGCTGCAATCTGCAAGGCTAATTGGGAATTCAACTCGGCCAATATAACTGTCCTCTCCTTGAAGGAGAGAGCTTTCGTTATCTTCTCAATTTAGAGCTCCAGTAGCCCTCTCTGCAATACAGTGGCTTCGCCAAGCTTGCTGAGCATCTTCTCCATCATATCCTTCCAAACCTCCTCAGCAGCAGCAAGCCTCATCTCAGTAGCAGCAATCCTTGCTTCAGCCGCAACTAGCCTCACCTCAGCCTCCCTCTCGACCATCACCGGTGCCCCATATGCCTGCCCCACTTCATAAAATTGAAGTGCTGACCCTTCTCTCAACGAGCCCGGTATTGATTAAAAAGCTTACGTCGAATCAGTCTGTGCCAGCCTGAGGACATGGTCCGCAATATCATGTCCCTTGGACACTTATTCACATAATATGGCAACAGAAATGGTTGTGTTTATTATTGTATGAACGTGGGATATATATATAGGCAAAATTGATAGATATTGATGGATTTGGTGGTTGGAGAGATTTTAGGGAAGATGGAGATATTGAAAGAAAGAAAGAAAAATATCCCCAAAATGAAAGGAAAAAGGCGGGCATTACAATCTACCAAACTTAACAAAAATTTCATCTCAAAATTTGCTTACGTCCTTCGAATGGTACGCACCAAGCTTGCTCTAAAGTTTCACGCAATTCCAAGAAAAACTTCCATGGTCCTCCGGCCTCCATTCGACTCTCGATCTCCTTGCCTCGTCGTGCCTTGAGAAATTAGGGGTTCACCCCAAACTTGCAGATTCTCGTTCGTTTTCGTCACTCGTGAAAGTGACAGATTATCTCAACTTAAAACAACGGTTCGCGCTTATTCAATATAGCCTACAACATAAGCACTCTATGTTCGCAGCACTCTTCACCACCTCGTAGATCAAAAAATATCACATTTAAAGTCATTCATACTTCAAATAACAAGTTTAATGCACAACATTTCGCTTCCCAAAACACAACGCTTTCACATTTCACATCTACTTTCGAAACAAATATTTTCTTCAGAACTCACACTTTTCTCAAAAAAAAAAATCAACATCTCACTTTCAACTTTAAAGTACAAGTATTGACTCAAAACTCAAAACATACTTGAACATCAACTTTCAACTCTCATATAAAAACAAACAATCCGTCATCCCTCATCCAAAACTCGTTCTTTTCTCAAACATCAGCAAATACTCTTCTCAACTCGAAATCAATCCCTCACGGAATGATTTTACTTCCTCGTTCTTATCAAAATATTCTCCTCTTTCATTCTAAAAAAATCTCTCATTTTCCTTTCTCCAAAACTTTCTCATAAAACATTAAAAAAAACATGTTACCTTTTTCTCAGTTGAGTGTGACGAGTCGGGATGTTGAGCATTCAATGCATAATTATCATTATCATTATTATTTTAGTCTAACGAAACAAGTCTAGACTAAGACTGAAAAAGACTTTCGGGTCCAGAGCGGAAAGAAAAATTGCTCTGATACCACTTTGTCACGCCCGCATTAAGGATAGAAAACACGGTTGATCGCGACTAGGGGAGAATTAAAGGAGCGGGGAAGAAAGGGGAAAACAACACAAATCGACCATAGCAAGAAACAAATGGGAATAGCTCGAATAAAATCAGAGTATCATTTCAACAATCAGCAATTCGAAACAAATATTATCTCAACAATACTTGGTGAAAAAAACAATATTCAACAGAAGCATTCGAGAGTACAATACTATTATGTATGAAGACGTAATATGTTAAGAAAAATTTATTTACTATCTTCTTCACTTTCATGCTCAACACACACCGCGTTCGTCACCGCTTAATCTGCACATAGGGAAAACATAGGCAGGGCTTAGTACTTGATGCATTCAGTGGACAAATGCCAAAATAATTTTATAAAAACAGTTATATCATTCCACCATTGAGTGACCTCGGGGTTTTAACTTGTAAAGGCCCGAGACACTAAAAATATCTCAAACACAAACTTTCAACTCATCCTCAAATCCTTTTTCCTCATCATTTTAAAACACAACCATTTCTCCTTGAATTATTTAAGAAACTGTCATATCTGTTCTTTAGGGTGCCGTGTAAGGAGGCCACTTTCCACGAGCACGATAACTGGCCAACCCATTCGATGACTCACGGTCCTAGTCATGTACACTAGTCTGAGTAGGGACGCACCCTTGCTAGGACCTGAATTCGATTAAACTCATAGTAGGGACTCATTCCCCACTAAGCAATCATCAACATCAAGAACATAATGTGAAACGAGAATGTGGCCACAAACTCCAAGAAAGGGTCAGCTCTCAAGAATGTGGCCATAATGTGAGTTCGTAAAAAGGCGGGCGTTACAATCTACCCAACAAAAATTTCGTCCTGAAATTCGCTTACGTCCTTCGAATGGTACGCACCAAGCTTGCTCCAAAGTTTCACGCAATTCCAAGAAAAAGTTTCATGGTCCTCCGGCCTCCATTCGACTCTCGATCTTCTTACCTCGTCGTGCCTTGAGAAATTAGGGGTTCACCCCAAACTTGCAGATTCTCGTTCGTTTTCGTCACTCAGGAAAGTGACAGATTATCTCAACTTAAAACAACGATTGGCGCTTATTCAATATAGCCTACAACATAAGCACTCTATGTTCGCAACACTCTTCACCACCTCATAGATCAACAAATATCACATTTAAAGTCATTCATACTTCATATAACAGGTATAATGCACAACATTTCACTTTTCAAAACACAACGCTTTCACATTTCACATCTACTTTCAAAACAAACATTTTCTTCAGAACTCACACTTTTCTCAAAAACAAAAATTCAACATCTCACTTTCAACTTTAAAGTACAAGTATTGACTCAAAACTCAAAACATACTTGAACATCAACCTTCATCTTTGATGTAAAAACAAACAATCCGTCATCCCTCATCCAATACTCGTTCTTTTCTCAAACATCAGCAAATACTCTTCTCAACTCGAAATCAATCCCTCACGGAAAGATTTTACTTCCTCGTTCTTATCAAAATTTTCACCTCTTTCCTTCTAAAAAAATCTCTCATTTTCCTTTCTCCAAGACTTTCTCATAAAACATTAAAAAAAACATGTTACCTTTTTCTCGGTTGAGTGTGACGAGTCGGGATGTTGAGCCTTCAATGCATAATTATCATTATCATTATTAATTTAGTCTAGCGAAACAAGTCTAGACTAAGACTGAAAAAGACTCTCAGGTCCAGAGCGGAAAGAAAAATTGCTCTGATACCACTTTGTCAAGCCCACATTAAGGATAGAAAACACGGTTGATCGCGACTAGGGGAGAATTAAAGGAGCGGGGAAGAAAGGGGAAAACAACACAAATCGACCATAGCAAGAAACAAATGGGAATAGCTCGAATAAAATCATAGTATCATTTCAACAATCAGCAATTCGAAACAAATATTATCTCAACAATACTTGGTGAAAAAAACAATATTCAACGGAAGCATTCGAGAGTACAATACTATTCTGTATGAAGACGTAATATGTTAAGAAAAATTTATTTATTATCTTCTTCACTTTCATGCTCAACACACACCGCGTTCGTCACCGCTTAATCTGCACATAGGGAAAACATATGCAGGGCTGAGTACTTGATGCATTCAGTGGACAAATGCCAAAACAATTTTATAAAAACAGTTATATCATGCCACCATTGAGTGACCTCGGGGTTTTAACTTGAAAAGGCCCGAGACACTAAAAATATCTCAAACACAAACTTTCAACTCATCCTCAAATCCTTTTTCCTCATCATTTCAAAACACAACCATTTCTCCTTGAATTATTTAAGAAACTGCCATATCTGTTCTTTAGGATGCCGTGTAAGGAGTCCACTTTCCACGAGCACGATAACTGGCCAACCCGTTCGATGACTCACGGTCCTCGTCATGTACACTAGTCCGAGTAGGGACGCACCCTTGCTAGGACCCGAATTCGATTAAACTCATAGTAGGGACTCATTCCCCACTAAGCAATCATCAACATCAAGAACATAATGTGAAACGAGAATGTGGCCACAAACTCCAAGAAAGGGTCAGCTCTCAAGAATGTGGCCATAATGTGAGTTCGTAAAAAGGCGGGCGTTACAATCTACCCAACTTAATAAAAATTTCGTCCTGAAATTTGCTTACGTCCTTCGAATGGTACGCACCAAGCTTGCTCCAAAGTTTCACGCAATTCCAAGAAAAAGTTTCATGGTCCTCCGGCCTCCATTCGACTCTCGATCTCCTTACCTCGTCGTGCCTTGAGAAATTAGGGGTTCACCCCAAACTTGCAGATTCTCGTTCATTTTCGTCACTCAGGAAAGTGACAGATTATCACAACTTAAAACAACGATTGGCGCTTATTCAATATAGCCTACAACATAAGCACTCTATGTTCGCAACACTCTTCACCACCTCATAGATCAACAAATATCACATTTAAAGTCATTCATACTTCATATAACAGGTATAATGCACAAAATTTCACTTTCCAAAACACAACGCTTTCACATTTCACATCTACTTTCAAAACAAACATTTTCTTCAGAACTCACACTTTTCTCAAAAACAAAAATTCAACATCTCACTTTCAACTTTAAAGTACAAGTATTGACTCAAAACTCAAAACATACTTGAACATCAACCTTCATCTTTGATGTAAAAACAAACAATCCGTCATCCCTCATCCAATACTCGTTCTTTTCTCAAACATCAGCAAATACACTTCTCAACTCGAAATCAATCCCTCACGGAAAGATTTTACTTCCTCGTTCTTATCAAAATTTTCACCTCTTTCCTTCTAAAAAAATCTCTCATTTTCCTTTCTCCAAGACTTTCTCATAAAACATTAAAAAAAACATGTTACCTTTTTCTCGGTTGAGTGTGACGAGTCGGGATGTTGAGCCTTCAATGCATAATTATCATTATCATTATTAATTTAGTCTAGCGAAACAAGTCTAGACTAAGACTGAAAAAGACTCTCGGGTCCAGAGCGGAAAGAAAAATTGCTCTGATACCACTTTGTCACGCCCACATTAAGGATAGAAAACACGGTTGATCGCGACTAGGGGAGAATTAAAGGAGCGGGGAAGAAAGGGGAAAACAACACAAATCGACCATAGCAAGAAACAAATGGGAATAGCTCGAATAAAATCATAGTATCATTTCAACAATCAGCAATTCGAAACAAATATTATCTCAACAATACTTGGTGAAAAAAACAATATTCAACGGAAGCATTCGAGAGTACAATACTATTCTGTATGAAGACGTAATATGTTAAGAAAAATTTATTTATTATCTTCCTCACTTTCATGCTCAACACACACCGCGTTCGTCACCGCTTAATCTGCACATAGGGAAAACATATGCAGGGCTGAGTACTTGATGCATTCAGTGGACAAATGCCAAAACAATTTTATAAAAACAGTTATATCATGCCACCATTGAGTGACCTCGGGGTTTTAACTTGAAAAGGCTCGAGACACTAAAAATATCTCAAACACAAACTTTCAACTCATCCTCAAATCCTTTTTCCTCATCATTTCAAAACACAACCATTTCTCCTTCAATTATTTAAGAAACTGCCATATCTGTTCTTTAGGGTGCCGTGTAAGGAGTCCACTTTCCACGAGCACGATAACTGGCCAACCCGTTCGATGACTCACGGTCCTCGTCATGTACACTAGTCCGAGTAGGGACGCACCCTTGCTAGGACCCGAATTCGATTAAACTCATAGTAGGGACTCATTCCCCACTAAGCAATCATCAACATCAAGAACATAATGTGAAACGAGAATGTGGCCACAAACTCCAAGAAAGGGTCAGCTCTCAAGAATGTGGCCATAATGTGAGTTCGTAAACAGGCGGGCGTTACAATCTACCCAACTTAACAAAAATTTCGTCCTGAAATTTGCTTACGTCCTTCGAATGGTACGCACCAAGCTTGCTCCAAAGTTTAACGCAATTCCAAGAAAAAGTTTCATGGTCCTCCGGCCTCCATTCGACTCTCGATCTCCTTACCTCGTCGTGCCTTGAGAAATTAGGGGTTCACCCCAAACTTGCAGATTCTCGTTCGTTTTCGTCACTCAGGAAAGTGACAGATTATCTCAACTTAAAACAACGATTGGCGCTTATTCAATATAGCCTACAACATAAGCACTCTATGTTCGCAACACTCTTCACAACCTCATAGATCAACAAATATCACATTTAAAGTCATTCATACTTCATATAACAGGTATAATGCACAGCATTTCACTTTCCAAAACACAACGCTTTCACATTTCACATCTACTTTCAAAACAAACATTTTCTTCAGAACTCACACTTTTCTCAAAAACAAAAATTCAACATCTCACTTTCAACTTTAAAGTACAAGTATTGACTCAAAACTCAAAACATACTTGAACATCAACCTTCATCTTTGATGTAAAATCAAACAATCCGTCATCCCTCATACAATACTCGTTCTTTTCTCAAACATCAGCAAATACTCTTCTCAACTCGAAATCAATCCCTCACGGAAAGATTTTACTTCCTCGTTCTTATCAAAATTTTCACCTCTTTCCTTCTAAAAAAATCTCTCATTTTCCTTTTTCCAAGACTTTCTCATAAAACATTAAAAAAAACATGTTACCTTTTTTTCGGTTGAGTGTGACGAGTCGGGATGTTGAGCCTTCAATGCATAATTATCATTATCATTATTATTTTAGTCTAGCGAAACAAGTCTAGACTAAGACTGAAAAAGACTCTCGGGTCCAGAGCGGAAAGAAAAATTGCTCTGATACCACTTTGTCACGCCCACATTAAGGATAGAAAACACGGTTGATCGCGACTAGGGGAGAATTAAAGGAGCGGGGAAGAAAGGGGAAAACAACACAAATCGACCATAGCAAGAAACAAATGGGAATAGCTCGAATAAAATCATAGTATCATTTCAACAATCAGCAATTCGAAACAAATATTATCTCAACAATACTTGGTGAAAAAAACAATATTCAACGGAAGCATTCGAGAGTACAATACTATTCTGTATGGAGACGTAAAATGTTAAGAAAAATTTATTTATTATCTTCTTCACTTTCATGCTCAACACACACCGCGCTCGTCACCGCTTAATCTGCACATAGGGAAAACATATGCAGGGCTGAGTACTTGATGCATTCAGTGGACAAATGCCAAAACAATTTTATAAAAACAGTTATATCATGCCACCATTGAGTGACCTCGGGGTTTTAACTTGAAAAGGCCCGAGACACTAAAAATATCTCAAACACAAACTTTCAACTCATCCTCAAATCCTTTTTCCTCATCATTTCAAAACACAACCATTTCTCCTTGAATTATTTAAGAAACTGCCATATCTGTTCTTTAGGGTGACGTGTAAGGAGGCCACTTTCCACGAGCACGATAACTGGCCAACCCGTTCGATGACTCACGGTCCTCATCATGTACACTAGTCCGAGTAGGGACGCACACTTGCTAGGACCCGAATTCGATTAAACTCATAGTAGGGACTCATTCCCCACTAAGCAATCATCAACATCAAGAACATAATGTGAAACGAGAATGTGGCCACAAACTCCAAGAAAGGGTCAGCTCTCAAGAATGTGGCCATAATGTGAGTTCGTAAAAAGGCGGGCGTTACAATCTACCCAACTTAACAAAAATTTCGTCCTGAAATTTGCTTACGTCCTTCGAATGGTACGCACCAAGCTTGCTCCAAAGTTTCACGCAATTCCAAGAAAAAGTTTCATGGTCCTCCGGCCTCCATTCGACTCTCGATCTCCTTACCTCGTCGTGCCTTGAGAAATTAGGGGTTCACCCCAAACTTGCAGATTCTCGTTCGTTTTCGTCACTCAGGAAAGTGACAGATTATCACAACTTAAAACAACGATTGGCGCTTATTCAATATAGCCTACAACATAAGCACTCTATGTTCGCAACACTCTTCACCACCTCATAGATCAACAAATATCACATTTAAAGTCATTCATACTTCATATAACAGGTATAATGCACAAAATTTCACTTTCCAAAACACAACGCTTTCACATTTCACATCTACTTTCAAAACAAACATTTTCTTCAGAACTCACACTTTTCTCAAAAACAAAAATTCAACATCTCACTTTCAACTTTAAAGTACAAGTATTGACTCAAAACTCAAAACATACTTGAACATCAACCTTCATCTTTGATGTAAAAACAAACAATCCGTCATCCCTCATCCAATACTCGTTCTTTTCTCAAACATCAGCAAATACACTTCTCAACTCGAAATCAATCCCTCACGGAAAGATTTTACTTCCTCGTTCTTATCAAAATTTTCACCTCTTTCCTTCTAAAAAAATCTCTCATTTTCCTTTCTCCAAGACTTTCTCATAAAACATTAAAAAAAACATGTTACCTTTTTCTCGGTTGAGTGTGACGAGTCGGGATGTTGAGCCTTCAATGCATAATTATCATTATCATTATTAATTTAGTCTAGCGAAACAAGTCTAGACTAAGACTGAAAAAGACTCTCGGGTCCAGAGCGGAAAGAAAAATTGCTCTGATACCACTTTGTCACGCCCACATTAAGGATAGAAAACACGGTTGATCGCGACTAGGGGAGAATTAAAGGAGCGGGGAAGAAAGGGGAAAACAACACAAATCGACCATAGCAAGAAACAAATGGGAATAGCTCGAATAAAATCATAGTATCATTTCAACAATCAGCAATTCGAAACAAATATTATCTCAACAATACTTGGTGAAAAAAACAATATTCAACGGAAGCATTCGAGAGTACAATACTATTCTGTATGAAGACGTAATATGTTAAGAAAAATTTATTTATTATCTTCCTCACTTTCATGCTCAACACACACCGCGTTCGTCACCGCTTAATCTGCACATAGGGAAAACATATGCAGGGCTGAGTACTTGATGCATTCAGTGGACAAATGCCAAAACAATTTTATAAAAACAGTTATATCATGCCACCATTGAGTGACCTCGGGGTTTTAACTTGAAAAGGCTCGAGACACTAAAAATATCTCAAACACAAACTTTCAACTCATCCTCAAATCCTTTTTCCTCATCATTTCAAAACACAACCATTTCTCCTTCAATTATTTAAGAAACTGCCATATCTGTTCTTTAGGGTGCCGTGTAAGGAGTCCACTTTCCACGAGCACGATAACTGGCCAACCCGTTCGATGACTCACGGTCCTCGTCATGTACACTAGTCCGAGTAGGGACGCACCCTTGCTAGGACCCGAATTCGATTAAACTCATAGTAGGGACTCATTCCCCACTAAGCAATCATCAACATCAAGAACATAATGTGAAACGAGAATGTGGCCACAAACTCCAAGAAAGGGTCAGCTCTCAAGAATGTGGCCATAATGTGAGTTCGTAAACAGGCGGGCGTTACAATCTACCCAACTTAACAAAAATTTCGTCCTGAAATTTGCTTACGTCCTTCGAATGGTACGCACCAAGCTTGCTCCAAAGTTTAACGCAATTCCAAGAAAAAGTTTCATGGTCCTCCGGCCTCCATTCGACTCTCGATCTCCTTACCTCGTCGTGCCTTGAGAAATTAGGGGTTCACCCCAAACTTGCAGATTCTCGTTCGTTTTCGTCACTCAGGAAAGTGACAGATTATCTCAACTTAAAACAACGATTGGCGCTTATTCAATATAGCCTACAACATAAGCACTCTATGTTCGCAACACTCTTCACCACCTCATAGATCAACAAATATCACATTTAAAGTTATTCATACTTCATATAACAGGTATAATGCACAGCATTTCACTTTCCAAAACACAACGCTTTCACATTTCACATCTACTTTCAAAACAAACATTTTCTTCAGAACTCACACTTTTCTCAAAAACAAAAATTCAACATCTCACTTTCAACTTTAAAGTACAAGTATTGACTCAAAACTCAAAACATACTTGAACATCAACCTTCATCTTTGATGTAAAATCAAACAATCCGTCATCCCTCATCCAATACTCGTTCTTTTCTCAAACATCAGCAAATACTCTTCTCAACTCGAAATCAATCCCTCACGGAAAGATTTTACTTCCTCGTTCTTATCAAAATTTTCACCTCTTTCCTTCTAAAAAAATCTCTCATTTTCCTTTTTCCAAGACTTTCTCATAAAACATTAAAAAAAACATGTTACCTTTTTTTCGGTTGAGTGTGACGAGTCGGGATGTTGAGCCTTCAATGCATAATTATCATTATCATTATTATTTTAGTCTAGCGAAACAAGTCTAGACTAAGACTGAAAAAGACTCTCGGGTCCAGAGCGGAAAGAAAAATTGCTCTGATACCACTTTGTCACGCCCACATTAAGGATAGAAAACACGGTTGATCGCGACTAGGGGAGAATTAAAGGAGCGGGGAAGAAAGGGGAAAACAACACAAATCGACCATAGCAAGAAACAAATGGGAATAGCTCGAATAAAATCATAGTATCATTTCAACAATCAGCAATTCGAAACAAATATTATCTCAACAATACTTGGTGAAAAAAACAATATTCAACGGAAGCATTCGAGAGTACAATACTATTCTGTATGGAGACGTAAAATGTTAAGAAAAATTTATTTATTATCTTCTTCACTTTCATGCTCAACACACAACGCGTTCGTCACCGCTTAATCTGCACATAGGGAAAACATATGCAGGGCTGAGTACTTGATGCATTCAGTGGACAAATGCCAAAACAATTTTATAAAAACAGTTATATCATGCCACCATTGAGTGACCTCGGGGTTTTAACTTGAAAAGGCCCGAGACACTAAAAATATCTCAAACACAAACTTTCAACTCATCCTCAAATCCTTTTTCCTCATCATTTCAAAACACAACCATTTCTCCTTGAATTATTTAAGAAACTGCCATATCTGTTCTTTAGGGTGACGTGTAAGGAGGCCACTTTCCACGAGCACGATAACTGGCCAACCCGTTCGATGACTCACGGTCCTCATCATGTACACTAGTCCGAGTAGGGACGCACCCTTGCTAGGACCCGAATTCGATTAAACTCATAGTAGGGACTCATTCCCCACTAAGCAATCATCAACATCAAGAACATAATGTGAAACGAGAATGTGGACACAAACTCCAAGAAAGGGTCAGCTCTCAAGAATGTGGCCATAATGTGAGTTCGTAAAAAGGCGGGCGTTACAATCTACCCAACTTAACAAAAATTTCGTCCTGAAATTTGCTTACGTCCTTCGAATGGTACGCACCAAGCTTGCTCCAAAGTTTCACGCAATTCCAAGAAAAAGTTTCATGGTCCTCCGGCCTCCATTCGACTCTCGATCTCCTTACCTCGTCGTGCCTTGAGAAATTAGGGGTTCACCCCAAACTTGCAGATTCTCGTTCGTTTTCGTCACTCAGGAAAGTGACAGATTATCTCAACTTAAAACAAGGATTGGCGCTTATTCAATATAGCCTACAACATAAGCACTCTATGTTCGCAACACTCTTCACCACCTCATAGATCAACAAATATCACATTTAAAGTCATTCATACTTCATATAATAGGTATAATGCACAACATTTCACTTTCCAAAACACAACGCTTTCACATTTCACATCTACTTTCAAAACAAACATTTTCTTCAGAACTCACACTTTTCTCAAAAACAAAAATTCAACATCTCACTTTCAACTTTAAAGTACAAGTATTGACTCAAAACTCAAAACATACTTGAACATCAACCTTCATCTTTGATGTAAAAACAAACAATCAGTCATCCCTCATCCAATACTCGTTCTTTTCTCAAACATCAGCAAATACTCTTCTCAACTCGAAATCAATCCCCCACGGAAAGATTTTACTTCCTCGTTCTTATCAAAATTTTCACCTCTTTCCTTCTAAAAAAATCTCTCATTTTCCTTTCTCCAAGACTTTCTCATAAAACATTAAAAAAAACATGTTACCTTTTTCTCGGTTTAGTGTGACGAGTCGGGATGTTGAGCCTTCAATGCATAATTATCATTATCATTATTATTTTAGTCTAGCGAAACAAGTCTAGACTAAGACTGAAAAAGACTCTCGGGTCCAGAGCGGAAAGAAAAATTGCTCTGATACCACTTTGTCACGCCCACATTAAGGATAGAAAACACGGTTGACCGCGACTAGGGGAGAATTAAAGGAGCGAGGAAGAAAGGGGAAAACAACACAAATCGACCATAGCAAGAAACAAATGGGAATAGCTCGAATAAAATCATAGTATCATTTCAACAATCAGCAATTCGAAACATATACTATCTCAACAATACTTGGTGAAGAAAACAATATTCAACGGAAGCATTCGAGAGTACAATACTATTATGTATGAAGACGTACTATGTTAAGAAAAAATTATTTATTATCTTCTTCACTTTCATGCTCAACACACACCGCGTTCGTCACCGCTTAATCTGCACATAGGGAAAACATATGCAGGGCTGAGTACTTGATGCATTCAGTGGACAAATGCCAAAACAATTTTATAAAAACAGTTATATCATGCCACCATTGAGTGACCTCGGGGTTTTAACTTGAAAAGGCCCGAGACACTAAAAATATCTCAAACACAAACTTTCAACTCATCCTCAAATCCTTTTTCCTCATCATTTCAAAACACAACCATTTCTCCTTAAATTATTTAAGAAACTGCCATATCTGTTCTTTAGGGTGCCGTGTAAGGAGGCCACTTTCCACGAGCACGATAACTGGCCAACTCGTTCGATGAATCACGGTCCTCGTCATGTACACTAGTCCGAGTAGAGACGCACCCTTGCTAGAACCTGAATTCGATTAAACTCATAGTAGGGACTCACTCCCCACTAAGCAATCATCAACATCAACAACATAATGTGAAACGAGAATGTGGCCACAAACTCCAAGAAAGGGTCAGCTCTCAAGAATGTGGCCATAATGTGAGTTCATAAAAAGGCGGGCGTTACAATCTACCCAACTTAACAAAAATTTTGTCTTGAAATTTGCTTACGTCCTTCGAATGGTACGCACCAAGCTTGCTCCAAAGTTTCACGCAATTCCAAGAAAAAGTTTCATGGTCCTCCGGCCTCCATTCGACTCTCGATTTCCTTACCTCGTCGTGCCTTGAGAAATTAGGGGTTCACCCCAAACTAGCAGATTCTCGTTCGTTTTCGTCACTCAGGAAAATGACAGATTATCTCAACTTAAAACAATGATTCGCGCTTATTCAATATAGCCTACAACATAAGCACTCTATGTTCGCAACACTCTTCACCACCTCATAGATCAACAAATATCACATTTAAAGTCATTCATACTTCAAATAACAGGTCTAATGCACAACATTTCACTTTCCAAAACACAACGCTTTCACATTTCACATCTACTTTCAAAACAAACATTTTCTTCAGAACTTACACTTTTCTCAAAAAAAAAATTCAATATCTCACTTTCAACTTTAAAGCACAAGTATTGACTCAAAACTCAAAACATACTTGAACATCAACTTTCATCTTTGATGTAAAAACAAACAATCCGTCATCCCTCATCCAATACTCGTTCTTTTCTCAAACATCAGCAAATACTCTTCTCAACTCGAAATCAATCCCTCACGGAAAGATTTTACTTCCTCGTTCTTATCAAAATTTTCTCCTCTTTCCTTCTAAAAAAATCTCTCATTTTCCTTTCTCCAAGACTTTCTCATAAAACATTAAAAAAAACATGTTACCTTTTACTCGGTTGAGTGTGACGAGTCGGGATGTTGAGCCTTCAATGCATAATTATCATTATCATTATTATTTTAGTCTAGCGAAACAAGTCTAGACTAAGACTGAAAAATACTCTCGGGTCCAGAGCAGAAAGAAAAATTGCTCTGATACCACTTTGTCACGCACGCATTTTCTAAGGATAGAAAACACGGTTGATTGCGACTATGGGAGAATTAAAGAAGAGGGGAAGAAAGGGGAAAACAACACAAATCGACCATAGCAAGAAATAAATGGGAATAGCTCGAATAAAATCAGAGTATCATTTCAACAATCAGCAATTCGAAACAAATATTATCTCAATAATACTTGGTGAAAAAAACAATATTCAACGGAAGCATTCGAGAGTACAATACTATTATGTATGAAGACGTAATATGTTAAGAAAAATTTATTTACTATCTTCTTCACTTTCATGCTCAACACACACCGCGCTCGTCACCGCTTAATCTGCACATAGGGAAAACATAGGCAGGGCTGAGTACTTGATGCATTCAGTGGACAAATGCCAAAACAATTTTATAAAAACAGTTATATCATTCCACCATTGAGTGACCTCGGGGTTTTAACTTGAAAAGGCCCGAGACACTAAAAATATCTCAAACACAAACTTTCAACTCATCCTCAAATCCTTTTTCCCCATCATTTCAAAACACAACCATTTCTCCTTGAATTATTTAAGAAACTGCCATATCTGTTCTTTAGGGTGCCGTGTAAGGAGTCCACTTTCCACGAGCACGATAACTGGCCAACCCGTTCGATGACTCACGATCCTCGTCATGTACACTAGTCCGAGTAGGGACGCACCCTTGCTAGGACCCGAATTCGATTAAACTCATAGTAGGGACACATTCCCCACTAAGCAATCATCAACATCAAGAACATAATGTGAAACGAGAATGTGGCCACAAACTCCAAGAAAGGGTCAGCTCTCAAGAATGTGGCCATAATGTGAGTTCGTAAAAAGGCGGGCGTTACAATCTACCCAACTTAACAAAAATTTCGTCCTGAAATTTGCTTACGTCCTTCGAATGGTACGCACCAAGCTTGCTCCAAAGTTTCACGCAATTCCAAGAAAAAGTTTCATGGTCCTCCGGCCTCCATTCGACTCTCGATCTCCTTACCTCGTCGTGCCTTGAGAAATTAGGGGTTCACCCCAAACTTGTAGATTCTCGTTCGTTTTCGTCACTCAGGAAAGTGACAGATTATCTCAACTTAAAACAACGATTGGCGCTTATTCAATATAGCCTACAACATAAGCACTCTATGTTCGCAACACTCTTCACCACCTCATAGATCAACAAATATCACATTTAAAGTCATTCATACTTCATATAACAGGTATAATGCACAACATTTCACTTTCCAAAACACAACGCTTTCACATTTCACATCTACTTTCAAAACAAACATTTTCTTCAGAACTCACACTTTTCTCAAAAACAAAAATTCAACATCTCACTTTCAACTTTAAAGTACAAGTATTGACTCAAAACTCAAAACATACTTGAACATCAACCTTCATCTTTGATGTAAAAACAAACAATCCGTCATCCCTTATCCAATACTCGTTCTTTTCTCAAACATCAGCAAATACTCTTCTCAACTCGAAATCAATCCCTCACGGAAAGATTTTACTTCCTCGTTCTTATCAAAATTTTCACCTCTTTCCTTCTAAAAAAATCTCTCATTTTCCTTTCTCCAAGACTTTCTCATAAAACATTACAAAAAACATGTTACCTTTTTCTCGGTTGAGTGTGACGAGTCAGGATGTTGAGCCTTCAATGCATAATTATCATTATCATTATTATTTTAGTCTAGCGAAACAAGTCTAGACTAAGACTGAAAAAGACTCTCGGGTCCAGAGCGGAAAGAAAAATTGCTCTGATACCACTTTGTCACGCCCACATTAAGGATAGAAAACACGGTTGATCGCGACTAGGGGAGAATTAAAGGAGCGGGGAAGAAAGGGGAAAACAACACAAATCGACCATAGCAACAAACAAATGGGAATAGCTCGAATAAAATCATAGTATCATTTCAACAATCAGCAATTCGAAACAAATATTATCTCAACAATACTTGGTGAAAAAAACAATATTCAACGGAAGCATTCGAGAGTACAATACCATTATGTATGAAGACGTAATATGTTAAGAAAAATTTACTTATTATCTTCTTCACTTTCATGCTCAACACACACCGCGTTCGTCACCGCTTAATCTGCACATAGGGAAAACATATGCAGGGCTGAGTACTTGATGCATTCAGTGGACAAATGCCAAAACAATTTTATAAAAACAGTTATATCATGCCACCATTGAGTGACCTCGGGTTTTAACTTGAAAAGGCCCGAGACACTAAAAATATCTCAAACACAAACTTTCAACTCATCCTCAAATCCTTTTTCCTCATCATTTCAAAACACAACCATTTCTCCTTGAATTATTTAAGAAACTGCCATATCTGTTCTTTAGGGTTCCGTGTAAGGAGGCCACTTTCCACGAGCACGATAACTGGCCAACCCGTTCGATGACTCACGGTCCTCGTCATGTACACTAGTCCGAGTAGAGACGCACCCTTGCTATGACCTGAATTCGATTAAACTCATAGTAGGGACTCACTCCCCACTAAGCAATCATCAACATCAACAACATAATGTGAAACGAGAATGTGGCCACAAACTCCAAGAAAGGGTCAGCTCTCAAGAATGTGGCCATAATGTGAGTTCATAAAAAGGCGGGCGTTACAATCTACCCAACTTAACAAAAATTTTGTCTTGAAATTTGCTTACGTCCTTCGAATGGTACGCACCAAGCTTGCTCCAAAGTTTCACGCAATTCCAAGAAAAAGTTTCATGGTCCTCCGGCCTCCATTCGACTCTCGATTTCCTTACCTCGTCGTGCCTTGAGAAATTAGGGGTTCACCCCAAACTTGCAGATTCTCGTTCGTTTTCGTCACTCAGGAAAGTGACAGATTATCTCAACTTAAAACAATGATTCGCGCTTATTCAATATAGCCTACAACATAAGCACTCTATGTTCGCAACACTCTTCACCACCTCATAGATCAACAAATATCACATTTAAAGTCATTCATACTTCAAATAACAGGTCTAATGCACAACATTTCACTTTCCAAAACACAACGCTTTCACATTTCACATCTACTTTCAAAACAAACATTTTCTTCAGAACTCACACTTTTCTCAAAAAAAAAATTCAATATCTCACTTTCAACTTTAAAGTACAAGTATTGACTCAAAACTCAAAACATACTTGAACATCAACTTTCATCTTTGATGTAAAAACAAACAATCCGTCATCCCTCATCCAATACTCGTTCTTTTCTCAAACATCAGCAAATACTCTTCTCAACTCGAAATCAATCCCTCACGGAAAGATTTTACTTCCTCGTTCTTATCAAAATTTTCTCCTCTTTCCTTCTAAAAAAATCTCTCATTTTCCTTTCTCCATGTTTTTCTCATAAAACATTAAAAAAACATGTTACCTTTTACTCGGTTGAGTGTGACGAGTCGAGATGTTGAGCCTTCAATGCATAATTATCATTATCATTATTATTTTAGTCTAGCGATACAAGTCTAGACTAAGACTGAAATAGACTCTCGGGGTCCAGAGCAGAAAGAAAAATTGCTCTGATACCACTTTGTCACGCCCGCATTTTCTAAGGATAGAAAACACGGTTGATTGCGACTATGGGAGAATTAAAGAAGAGGGGAAGAAAGGGGAAAATAACACAAATCGACCATAGTTCGAAATAAATGGGAATAGCTCAAATAAAATCAGAGTATCATTTCAAAAATCAGCAACTCGAAACAAATATTTTCTCAACAATACTTTCAGTGGAAGCATTCGAGAGTACAATACTATTATGTATGAAGACATAATATGTTAAGAAAATTTTATTTACTATCTTATTCACTTTCATGCTCAACACCCACCGCACTCGTCACCGCTTAATCTGCACATATGGGAAACATATGCAGGGCTGAGTACTTGATGCATTCAGTGGACAAATGCCAAAACAATTTTATAAAAATAGTTATATCATGCCACCATTGAGTGACCTCGGGGTTTTAACTTGAAAAGGCCCGAGACAGTAAAAATATCTCAAACACAAACTTTCAACTCATCCTCTAATCCTTTTTCCTCATCATTTCAAAACACAACCATTTCTCCTTGAATTATTTAAGAAACTGCCATATCTGTTCTTTTGGGTGACGTGTAAGGAGGCCACTTTTCAAGAGCATGATAACTGGCCAACCCTTTCGATGACTCACAGTCCTCGTCATGTACACTAGTCCGAGTAGGGACGCACCCTTGCTAGGATCCGAATTCGATTAAACTCATAGTAGGGACTCACTCCCCACTAAGCAATCATTAACATCAACAACATAATGTGAAACGAGAATATGGCCACAAACTCCAAGAAAGGGTCAGCTCTCAAGAATGTGGCCATAATGTGAGTTCGTAAAAAGGCGGGTGTTACAATCTACCCAACTTAACAAAAATTTTGTCCTGAAATTTGCTTACGTCCTTCGAATGGTACGCACCAAGCTTGCTCCAAAGTTTCACGCAATTTCAAGAAAAAGTTTCATGGTCCTCCGGCCCACATTGGACTCTCGATCTCCTTGCCTCGTCGTGCCTTGAGAAATTAGGGGTTCACCCCAAACATGCAGATTCTCGTTCATTTTCGTCACTCGGGAAAGTGACAGATTATCTCAACTTAAAACAACGGTTCGCGCTTATTCAATATAGCCTACAACATAAGCACTCTATGTTCGCAACACTCTTCACCACCTCATAGATCAACAAATATCACATTTAAAGTCATTCATACTTCAAATAACAAGTATAATGCACAACATTTCGCTTCCCAAAACACAACGCTTTGACATTTCACATCTACTTTCAAAACAAACATTTTCTTCAGAACTCACACTTTTCTCAAAACAAAAAAAAAATTCAATATCTCACTTTCAACTTTAAAGTACAAGTATTGACTCAAAACTCAAAACATACTTGAACATCAACTTTCATCTTTGATGTAAAAACAAACAATCCGTCATCCCTCATCCAATACTCGTTCTTTTCTCAAACATCAGCAAATACTCTTCTCAACTCGAAATCAATCCCTCACGGAAAGATTTTACTTCCTCGTTCTTATCAAAATTTTCTCCTCTTTCCTTCTAAAAAAATCGCTCATTTTCCTTTCTCCAAGACTTTCTCATAAAACATTAAAAAACATGTTACCTTTTACTCGGTTGAGTGTGACGAGTCGAGATGTTGAGCCTTCAATGCATAATTATCATTATCATTATTATTTTAGTCTAGCGAAACAAGTCTAGACTAAGACTGAAAAAGACTCTCGGGTCCAGAGCAGAAAGAAAAATTGCTCTGATACCACTTTGTCACGCCCGCATTTTCTAAGGATAGAATACACGGTTGATTGCGACTATGGGAGAATTAAAGAAGAGGGGAAGAAAGGGGAAAATAACACAAATCGACCATAGTTCGAAATAAATGGGAATAGCTCAAATAAAATCAGAGTATCATTTCAAAAATCAGCAACTCGAAACAAATATTTTCTCAACAATACTTGGCGAAAGAAACAATATTCAGTGGAAGCATTCGAGAGTACAATACTATTATGTATGAAGACATAATATGTTAAGAAAATTTTATTTACTATCTTCTTCACTTTCATGCTCAACACCCACCGCGCTCGTCACCGCTTAATCTGCACATATGGGAAACATATGCAGGGCTGAGTACTTGATGCATTCAGTGGACAAATGCCAAAACAATTTTATAAAAATAGTTATATCATGCCACCATTGAGTGACCTCGGGGTTTTAACTTGAAAAGGCCCGAGACAGTAAAAATATCTCAAACACAAACTTTCAACTCATCCTCAAATCCTTTTTCCTCATCATTTCAAAACACAACCATTTCTCCTTGAATTATTTAAGAAACTGCCATATCTGTTCTTTTGGGTGACGTGTAAGGAGGCCACTTTTCACGAGCATGATAACTGGCCAACCCTTTCGATGACTCACGGTCCTCGTCATGTACACTAGTCCGAGTAGGGACGCACCCTTGCTAGGACCCGAATTCGATTAAACTCATAGTAGGGACTCACTCCCCACTAAGCAATCATTAACATCAACAACATAATGTGAAACGAGAATATGGCCACAAACTCCAAGAAAGGGTCAGCTCTCAAGAATGTGGCCATAATGTGAGTTCGTAAAAAGGCGGGCGTTACAATCTACCCAACTTAACAAAAATTTTGTCCCGAAATTTGCTTACGTCCTTCGAATGGTACGCACCAAGCTTGCTCCAAAGTTTCACGCAATTCCAAGAAAAAGTTTCATGGTCCTCCGGCCCACATTGGACTCTCGATCTCCTTGCCTCGTCGTGCCTTGAGAAATTAGGGGTTCACCCCAAACTTGCAGATTCTCGTTCGTTTTCGTCGCTCGGGAAAGTGACAGATTATCTCAACTTAAAACAACGGTTCGCGCTTATTCAATATAGCCTACAACATAAGCACTCTATGTTCGCAACACTCTTCACCACCTCATAGATCAACAAATATCACATTTAAAGTCATTCATACTTCAAATAACAAGTATAATGCACAACATTTCGCTTCCCAAAACACAACGCTTTGACATTTCACATCTACTTTCAAAACAAACATTTTCTTCAGAACTCACACTTTTCTCAAAACAAAAAAAAAATTCAACATCTCATTTTCAACTTTAAAGTACAAGTATTGACTCAAAACTCAAAACATACTTGAACATCAACTTTCATCTGTCATGTAAAAACAAACAATCCGTTGTCCCTCATCCAAAACTCGTTCTTTTCTCAAACATCAACAAATACTCTTCTCAACTCGAAATCAATCCCTCACGGAAAGATTTTACTTCCTCGTTCTTATCAAAATTTTCTCCTCTTTCATTCTAAAAAAAATTCTCTCATTTTCCTTTCTCCAAACTTTCTCATAAAAACATTAAAAAAAACATGTTACCTTTTTCTCGGTTGAGTGTGACGAGTCGGGATGTTGTGCCTTCAATGCATAATTATCATTATCATTATTATTTTAGTCTAGCGAAACAAGTCTAGACTATATGGCAGTTTCTGTTCGTAAATATTATGTGAAATGGTTGTGTTTTTGCCTATATATATATCCCACTTTCTTGAGAGCTGATGGTGTTGGCTCCTTGGACACCTTCTCTGTTGGCTGGCTGGTGGTGTTGGTGGTGGTTTCCTTCCTCTTTATTGACGGTTTTATAGGGGTAGTTTTCGGTGTGGGCTGCTGCTTGTTTCCCTTTGATCCTGAGGCTGCAATCTGCAAGGCTAATTAGGATTTCTACTCGGCCAATTTAACTGTCTTCTCCTCGAAGGAGAGAGCTTTCGTTATCTTCTCAATTTAGAGCTCCAGTAGCCCTCTCTGCACTACAGTGGTTTCGCCTAGCTTGCTGAGCATCTTCTCCATCATATCCTTCCAAACCTCCTCAGCAGCAACAAGCCTCATCTCAGTAGCAACAATCCTTGCTTCAGCCGCAACTAGCCTCACCTCAGCCTCCCTCTCGACCATCACCGGTGCCCCATATGCCTGCCCCACTTCATAAAATTGAAGTGTTGACCCTTCTCTCTCAACGAGCCCGGTATTGATGAAAAATCTTACGTCGAATCAATCTGGGGCGTCGCACATAAGGAGAGAGGGTCCCGGCCTTGCTATCCCCATCGAGATGTTTCTTTGCATGTATGCTCCTAGTAAATGACAAGCATAAAGATGGCGGACATGGTGCGTGGCTATCATGTGGCAGGCGTGGGCGAGCTAGTATCCCAAATGGACCTTAACCCCCTTCATCATGCACCAGATAAAGTACACTTTTAGAGTAGTGATGGTCGCGTTCGCCAGACCGAGGAGGTTGTGTGCCAAGAAGACCTGTTCCAGCCTGAGGACATGGTCCGCAATATCATGTCCCTTGGACACGCTAGTCTTGAATGGCTCGACACCCTCGCAGGTCATCAGATCCCACGCCTTCTGCGCATCAAAACCATCAGTATATAGTGGCCGGCCAATCTCTTGCTCAACCCATGTCCCTGCGTCGTCTTCTTCCTGGCATAGTAGCCCCATACTTAGAGAACACTCCCTGAGGTTCATCATCAATTCTTAATTAAACACCCTGAAATGTACGGATTCCGCGTCAAGGTCGATGGTGGGTTTAAACTGGAACAAGGTAAAGAACTCCTTCGCCAGGTCCACGGGGACCTCCACCATTGAGTGCTCCAAGAGTCACTCAAACCCGATAGCCTTGATATATGCGAGGAACTCTTCCTCAGACTCCAACCCTCTCAGGGATGGGAGATGTAATCTCTTTCCGGATTTTACCTTCTTCCCTTTCATCAAACGCCCGACGCAGTCTTTCCTATTCTTGTGGTCTTTAAAGTAGACCATTGCTTCCAACAACTCCTTGTCAACCTCAAACTCCAACTTCTCGTAAACACCTTCGCTCTCCTCGATTTCACTAGTATCCATTGTCTCTTCTTCTTCCTTGTGTTCCTCAGTGGGTTCCTGTAGGGTTCCTCAGTGGGTTCCTGTATCACTACACTCAAAGAAGCTTGTCAGGGCTTCCTCTTCTTCTTAGGGCCTGCAATCTGCTTCCCCTTCCTCTTTTTTCTCAGCTTTTTGAAACACCTCAACTACCTTGGCAGTAGCCTCAACAAGCGTAACCTCTGCTTCCTTTGCTTCGTTGCCATCCTAAAACTCCTCCGCTTAGCCCTTTCATCCAACGTCTCCTCATCATCTTTCAACTCTTCCTCTTCAAGTACTACTACCTCCCCTGCTTTCTCATCGTCATCCTCCCCAACTTGCCTTTTCTTCTCGACTCCACTCATTCTTTGTTCATCATCTTCACCACCTACTGCCGCCGCTTTGCTAGTTTCCACACCATCCCCCTCTACTTTAGTTTTGTCCTTACCCTCTTCTCCTCGATTTCGGTTGTGTCCGGTAGGATTTCCCGTGGGGAAAGGAGTAGATGAGGTCGTCAGCTCTTCGAGGGGTTGTGTAGCAGGTGTCTCTACTCGGATTTTGGGGTGGGTGGGGATTTCAAGCGGGAGTGGGTTAGGTTTGGCCTCCTCTTTCTTGAGTTCGCCAGCCATGTGAGTCAGAAGGTCACTCATCTTCCCGGCTGGGTTGAATTTTCCCATCATAGATTAGACCCGCTCATGGACGTCTTCGGTGGATGGGGCACACTGACAGTCGGTGGTGTTGTTGCATATGATATCGACGACGATGTTACTTCTGGTCATCGGGTGGATGAGATTTCCCTTACCCTAGGTCGGGTAGATGATTGTTGAGTGGTCTCTCTCTGGGAAGGGTTGCTTGCAGGTGAATTATCCATGGTAAACTGGTCGGTGTTTGGTGGCGGAGGAACACGGTTGCGCCTGAAACTGAGAGAAAGGAAATTAAGAATTTTGAGAGCTTAGGGTAGAGAATATCGGTGTATGGGTGAATGTGGAGATGGAAATGAAAAATGAAAAGTTAAAGGTAAGAGAGAAGGAGGTGAACTATTGCGATGAGGTCAGCAACTGTTCACCTTCCTGCGAAAAATTTGAATTTTGAATTTAAAAAGTCTTCCCCCTTTTAACCTCTTTAAGTTAAAAGCAAAATTTCCCTCCACACGGTATTTTTATTTTCCTTTATATCTACTTGGTAAAAGCCTTGAAAATAATTTTTTTTTTGTTGCTCGAAATTTCTCGAGAGTTAATAAAACCAATATGTACACTTATTCACAGAGTTCGTAAATATTATGGGGATTCACTTGACCCATTCCTTTGATCAATATGTGATATGGCAACAGAAATGGTTGTGTTTATTATTGTGTGAACGTGGGATATATATATAGGTAAAATTGATAGATATTGATGGATTTGGTGGTTGGAGAGATTTTAGGGAAGATGGACATATTGAAAGAAAGAAAAAAAAATATCCCCAAAATGAAAGGAAAAAGGCGGGCGTTACAATCAAAACACAACCATTTCTGACCCTAAGCAATCAAAACACAACCATTTCTCCTTGAATTATTTAAGAAACTGCCACATCTGTTCTTTAGGGTGCCGTGTAAGGAGGCCACTTTCCACGAGCACGATAACCGGCCAACCCGTTCGATGACTCACGGTCCTCGTCATGTACACTAGTCCGAGTAGGGATGCACCCTTGCTAGGACCCGAATTCGATTAAACTCATAGTAGGGACTCACTCCCCACTAAGCAATCATCAACATCAACAACATAATGTGAAACGAGAATGTGGCCATAAACTCAATCACTGGACCGGCCGACCCAAAAGACGGCTCACGAGCCCCATTGGTGTACACTAGCCTGAGTAGGGACTCACTCCCTAGTCAGACCCGAATTCGATTTCAATAGGTCTAGTAGGGACAACTCCCTTGCTAAACAACCAGATAGGCATTTCTCAAAACAAAAACATGACATGGCATGACATTCCCTTTGCAAACCTTATTTTCCTCAAAAACGTATTTGAATCACAAATCACTTTTCTGTCAAGGTCGAGCATCAATTCACATCACATCAACAATGCCAAGCAATTTATAATATCACTCAATAAATTAACACATAGCACCTCATAATATGCGCAACAACACTTTCACTTTGATCACATATCTCGCCTCATCATTGGAATGAATATAATAAATCAATCACACATAACATGATACTCAAACCGATATATTAAAACGAAAGCTCTTGAAAACACTTAGTTCGAAAGCCCACCTCGATCGTTTAAAGCCTTAACTCCTCTTTTCATTCCATTCCCGACACATGTATATGCAAAACTTCATCTATTTAATTTTTCTAAATTTGCATTCCCTATTTTGACTTCAATTTTAGATAATCCTTCCTTAACTCCATGCTTCCCCTCTTTCAATTATCCATCGAGGTCCCGAGCTTCCTATCTTTTTCGGCCTAAAACTAACTAGCTCCCTCCTCCATTTTATTTTTCATATCAGCTCAAATAATAAAAAATGGCTGCCCAATACATTTGAAACACTTGAATTAATTAATTATCCCAATGAATAAGACAGCCACGCTCTACAAAATCAAATTCCTCTTTCCCAAAATTTTGAGCAGCAAATTCCCTTCTCTCCCTATCTCCTCGCAACCTCCGTCTCTCATCTCTCTTGAATCAAAATCAGGAAAATTCCCAAATTGATAAACCCCTTTCCTTCTTCACCAAATCGGACTCTCTTTCAAAAAAGATTTCTGAATTACACATCCCTGCTACATCTATCTTCTACTCGCCGCTGCCTCTGTCAAAACACCGCTGCAACCTCCATCCGGCCAGCTCCATCGGTCGCTGTTGCTGTTGTCCGCTCTAAGTCGCCGTCGCTGCCCACTGATTCGCCCTTCCTCCGTCGCAGCTCCACATTAGTTCAGCTCGGAGTGGATCCCATTCTGCCGCTGCACTTCCGCCGGTCACTTGCCGCGACGCAGCAGGAGCTTCTGCTGTTCGTCATTGTTCGCTCTCTCTCTCCGTGTCAATTCGCCGCTGCTGGGATTGCCATAGCCGTGTCACCCCTTTTTCTCCCCTCATCTCTCGGTTTCTTCTCTCCAAAATTGGATTTGTGATTGTTGTCTAGGGTTTTCAAAGAAATAGAGTAAAGACTGTTTATTATTGTGTGACCGGCAATACCGACGAATAGTCCAGAGACCACTAAGGTGGCATGACCGGCAACTATTGCCTAAGCTTTTACCATAAATATTAGCATCTTGAAATTCTGTTTTTGTTTTGAAACTCCTTCTAGGGAAGGTCGTACGCCACTAACAAAATTCCATAGCTATCTTATAAATATGTTTAAACACATGAACTTGCAATTTCACAGGATTATGGCTCCCACTAGGGAGGGTCGCGATAATATTAGAAACATGCTTCTAGTTTAAACAAATTACTGTTAAGAAGTCTAATCTAATGAACTTGCTATTTCGTAGAATTATTGCTCCTACTAAGATGGGTCGCGATAATATTAGAAATTGCTTCATGTATAGACTAATTTATGGAGACCGTATACAACACACTGTTGTAATTGGGGCTTAGTCATTTTAAACATGGTTTTTGCATAATTATCACAAAAGTAGATAAGGCAGATAATCCACTTTAAACAGATAATCACCAAATAAATAGATAAATCCATTTACTTCATGGTAATTAATCACACTGGATAATTATTTTAATTATTTAATAAATCTAGGAAGATTTACTTAAATAATTAATTCTTACCTTATCCAAAATAGGAATTTCAGAGTCGATGAGAGTTATCTTGGATAATGGTTGTCCAAATTACTTTAGGATTTATCTAGATAGAATTGAATTTATCTAGATCCTCTTAGGATTATTCTAGATTTTAAATGGATAAAATCAAATACTAAATTTTACTCTAGACATAATTTAACTTACTAACTTGATCAAGAAAATTTTAACTACTGGGTCAAGTGAATTTCAGACTGAAAATTAACTACGTGAAACAGTAAACACCACGATGAAAACGAAAGCAACTTTGATTAAAACTAAACTCGGAACAATACAGCGTGAAATTTAAACTAAGCTAACACTTTGGAAAATACGAAAGCAAGTAAGACCGAGGAGATCCTCGGCGGGATACTTAAGAATACCCCGACAAATATCAAGTATTCTGCAGCGCTCCTTCGATCACCCTTTCTAACTAAGCATTACTTTATCTAAGCTATCTACAGAACTGAACTAAACTAGAGAGCTAAGCTAAACTAAACTAAAGACGGAAAGTAAAGGATCGGATCTCTTTAATGTGGTGGCACATCCTCTATTTATAGGCACGACCTCCAGCTGGATAACGATCTTGGCAGGGAATATTCGCTCATGCTGAGTGTGAGCGACTCATCGATTGCTACGTGCTCTCCTTCTAGAATGACGATGCTTTTCAGTAACAGATTCATGACTCAGTTCCGTCCTTGCGACTCATATATCAGCACGTGTCCCCTTCTAGAACGTTGTCCTTGCTAACAGAATGATGCGCACCATCCAGCTCATTGCCTCGCGTGTCCTTCTTCTGGAAGCCTGTGGTCCCCTCCTTGCTTGCTTGGTTACTCCCCTTGATCAACTCCCCCGATATCTGGTCTCTTTTCACCTATTGTACTTGCTTGATCAGTTTAGCCTTGTTGCCTTGGTCAAGCGGCATTCCTGCACATTTAACACTTGCTTTGCGTCGATAAACTGATCAAGTAGCGTACATTTTACCCCTAAACCGATGCATGAAATGAGCCTTTTCATAATACGCTTTTCAGAATACTCTGTCTGTTGAGATCTCTACGACTCTTCGCATACAGGCGCACCTTTTCAGAATGCCAGGTGGCAAAGCTTCTCCGATACGCTTCCTCCTTCTCTCTAAGACGTCCTTTCATTGCGACAGTTGGCGCCGCCCGACACCTCACTAATGACTGCACACGTCCTATCACCTGCCATTTTCAACTCAATCACTGTACCGCCAATTAAATTCAAATTGTACTGATCAAGTTGACAATAAAATCTAGATGAAAACTCACATAATTTCACTTGATCAGTTTATGTCCTCCACTTCCGACTTTTAATAATAAAAAAACAACACACTAAAAATTATTTACACTAACAAGGACTTGACCGGGTACCCCTGGGATGTCACTTGATCAGTTTTAATAGATTAAGAATTTATTGCTTGATCAAGCAGATTACCCATGAGTACCCGATCATTTCTTTTACCTGCTTACTGTCGAGAGTTAGGCATGAGTAGTGGAATGTCGTCCACCATAAATGCCTTCATTCCTTCTCTGTACGGCTTCACCCTGTGACCATTCACCATGAAGGAAGGCGAATCTGGATCGCTCTCCTGAAGTTCGATTGCTCCATTCGTTCGGATGGCGATAATGGTATAAGGCCCTATCCACCTTGACCTAAGCTTCCCTGGCATCAATTTCAGTCTGGATTGGAACAGTAGTACCCTCTGGCCCACCTTAAGTTCCTTCTTGCAAAGGTTCTTATCGTGCCACATCTTAGTCTTTTCCTTGAACCACATGGCAGAGTCATACGTATCCAGACGGAGCTCTTCAAGCTCTTGTAGCTGCATTCTCCTCTCTGCAACTCTAGCCTCGGTATTCATATTCATTTCCTCGACTGCCCAGTAAGCTTGATGCTCCACTCCCACCGGCAGATGGCACATCTCCCCAAATACCAGCCGGTATGGGGTCATTCCGATAGGTATTTTGAATGCTGTCCTGTAAGCCCAGAGTGCGTCCTCCAGACGACAGCTCCAGTCTTTCCTCGTGGGATTGACCGTCTTTTCTAAAATAGCCCTGATTTTTCAATTTGATACTTCGGCTTGGCCATTGGACTACGGGTGGTAGGGTGTGGAGAGGCGGTGGTGGACTCCATATGTTCTCATCAAGGCTTCGATGGTTCTGTTGACAAAGTGAGTTCCTTGGTCCGATATAATAGCCCGTGGCACCCCATAGCGGTTAAATATATTCGACTTTAAGAACTTCGCCATTTCTCTGGACTCACATGTCCTTGTTTCCTTTGCCTCGATCCACTTGGACACATAGTCCACCGCTACTAAGATATAGAGATTACCTTCAGAAGATGGGAAAGGTCCCATAAAATCCATTCCCCATACATCAAATATTTCACAGACAATAATGGGGACCTGAGGCACCTCTTGCAGAACTCATAAGCATCTCTATGGATGGAAGGCCAGTAGAATCCGCTGTCCAGTATTTTCCTTGCTGTTTTCTTTATTCCAAAGTGACCACCACAAGCCACTGCGTGGCAATGGACCATCACATCTTCTTGCTCCCAGTCTGGTATACAGCGTCGGATTACTTGATCTGCTCCCATTTTCCACAGGTAAGGATCATCCCAATAGAAGTATCGGGAGTCGCTTTTAAGCTTTAGCTTTTGTACCCTTGTAGCTTCATCACTTCCAGGTAGTTCACCTGTCACCAAGTAGTTGGCCATGTCTGCAAACCATGGCTCTTTCCGCGTGTGTTGCCCCTTGCTTCCTTGCTCGGCTTGATCAACCTCTTCCACTTGGTTGACCCACGGTCGGTAAGATGTTGACTTGATCAGGTAGAGGTGCTCCTCAGGGAATGCGTCTGGAATAGCTTCATCATTATCTTCTTGTAAAATTCGTCTTAAGTGATTCGCCACTCTGTTCTCGCATCCCTTCTTATCGACTGCCTCCCAGTCGAATTCTTGTAAGAGGAGGACCCATCTGATTAGTCTTGGCTTTGATTCTTTTTTAGCCAACAAGTACTTGATCGCAGCATGGTCAGTATAAACTATCACTTTGGACCCCAGCAGGTATGGCCTGAATTTCTCAAATGCGAAAACCACCGATAGCATCTCCTTTTCGGTCACGTCATAGTTCTTCTGTGCCTGATTCAATGTTTTTGACGCGTAGAAGATGACGTAACTCTTTCCTTCAATTTTCTAACCTAATAATGTCCCCACAATATAGTCGCTAGCATCGCACATTACCTCAAAGGGGTGATTCCAGTCGGGGGCCCGTATTATCGGAGAACTTATCAATCTGTCCTTAAGAAATTGGAACGCGGCCTTGCAGGCATCAGAGAATTCAAACTCCACATCGTTCTGGAGAAGCTTCGTCAGAGGCTGGGCTATCATTGCGAATTCCTTGATAAACCTTCTATAGAGCCCAGCGTGGCCTAAAAAGGCTCTGATCTCCTTCTAATTTGTAGGATACGGCAGCTTTGCAATGACCGGCACCTTTGCTGGGTCGACCTCTATTCCCCTGCTCGACACTACATGGCCCATGACTATTCCTTCAGTAACTATAAAATGGCATTTTTCGAAATTCAGCACCAAGTCCTTTTGGCGGCATCTTTCCAATACCCTGTTCAAGCTACGCAGCCCTTGATCAAAGTCGTCCCCATAGACAGTAAAGTCGTCCATGAAGATCTCAATGCAGTCTTCCAACAGGTCAGAGAAGATGCTCATCATGCATCTTTGGAAAGTGCCCGGGGCATTGCAGAGGCCAAACAACATCCTCCTGTAAGCGTAAGTGCCAAAGGGGCAGGTAAACGTCGTCTTCTCTTTGGTCATCTGGATTTACAGCTATTTGGAAGTAGCCACTATAACCATCCAAAAAGCTGAAGTACTGCTTCCCTGCCAATTTCTCCAACATTTCATCAATGAATGGCAGAGGGAAATGATTCTTCTTTGTAGCTTGGTTCAGCTTCCTGTAATCTATGCACATCCTCCACCCCGAGACCGGCCTAGTCGGAATCAACTCATTTTTTTCATTTTTCACGACTTGGATTCCTCCTTTCTTGGGCACCATGTGTACTGGGCTGACCCAGTTACTATCTGGAATGGAGTAGATAATTCTGATCGATACCAACTTGACATTTCCTTGAACACTTCTTCCCTCATGTTGGGGTTGAGTTTCCGTTGTTGGTCGCGGTGTGGCTTGGCTCCTTCTTACAGTCGGATGTGGTGCATACACAAGTCTGGGCTGATGCCCACCAAATCTGCCAGCTTCTAGCCGATAGCCTTCTGATTCTTTCTCAACACTTTCAACAATTTGTCTTCCTGCCCCTGGGTCAACTGACTGTTGATGATGACGGTCATTGTTTCTTCCTCCCCAGGTAGGCGTACTTAAGATGTGTTGGAAGGGGTTTTAACTCCTTCGCGGGCTTTGGCTCTTCAGTAGGCAGAGGATTTTCTGCCACTTCTTTTTCCAGTGGCTTGTCTTGATCAAGCCGCTTTGCTAGACTAGATACTTGAGCTGTCCCACTTGACCCAGCTGGCTTCGGGCGCTCACAGAAATCCGTTATTGCTTTTGCAATGGCCTGGTCGTCCATCTCTCCGACCTTCATGGTATCATACCACTCTTCTACTTCTTTCTCGACCTCCTCGTCTACAGCGGAGTCAGTAAACTACCTCTTTAGGAATTCTTCCTCCAAAAATTCTTATACTAAGGGTTCCGTCACATCTACCGAGTATATGTTCTCGTTATCGGCTGGCCTCTTCATGGCTTCATCTATATTGAACGTGAACTGTGCTCCATTGAAGTCCAAGCTTATCGTCCCATTACGGACGTCTATAATGGTGCTAGCCGTAGACAAGAACGGTCGTCCTAGTAGGACTCCACTCGACTTCCTTGCCGCTGGCTCCGTCATCTTGATTACGAAAAAATCGGCTGGGTACAGAAAGTTATTCACCTTCACAATAACGTCTTCCAGAATTCCTTCAGGGTGAATACACGACCTGTCGGCCAACTGGATCATTATGTCAGTGTTAATGAGCTTGGACGCTCCCAGCTTCTCATTGATAGTATATGGCAGCACATTGATGGATGCCCCGAGATCGCACATCGCGTGCTCTACTTGAATATCTCCGATTGAAATCGGGAGAGTGAACATCACCGGGTCGGTCTTCTTTGAAGGAAGATCACTCCGCTGGATCACGGCAGAGATATTCTCATCTGCAAGGTAGTCTTTAATAAATTTGCTGATTGGGGGCATCTTTAACGCCGTCAAGAGTGGCACCTTCATCTCCACGTCCTTGAGCATACTTGCCATATCGATTGTGGCATCCTTCTTTCTTGTCACCATTCCACGGTATGGATATGGCTTAACTTTCTCAGTTTCCTCTCTCTGACTTTCCTCTGAGGATTCACCTCCCACTTTTGCATTGCCCTTTTCACTCCCTTTTGCTTGCTCTGCTCCGTTGGATTCTCCTTCTCCTTCATGGCTCGACCCAGACGTAAATGCTGGAGGTTCCACAGGTGGAGTAGGGCCCTGGTAGGCTTTTCCTGATCTCAGGGTTACTTCGCTAATGTTTTCACGACTAGGTGTCTACACAGTGGCTGGAATCCTTCCTTCATTTCCTCTCAGCTCGCCCAGTGACATCGCAACTTGCGAAAGTTGCTTTGTCAGCATCTCCAACGCCGCCCGCTGCTCCTTCTAAGCCTCTTGGATTTCCTGTATTGCATTATTAGGATGGTGTGGTACTATCATATCTCCCTGACTATCGTTGGGGTGTCGGTTGTATCTTTGATTCGGCGGTCCCCCATTGTAGTTGGGTTGCGGGTAGTCATATTGCCCATAATGCTCTTGCTGGTATTGCGGCTGATTGTGCTGTTGATTTCCAGGGTACAGATTTCCCCGTTGGTGTGGTGGAACGTAGCTGACCATTTGGTTGTTTGGCTGTCTTCCCTGGTTGCTTGACTATGGGCCCTGAGTGTCTGCTTGACCAGTTGGGTTGTCCTCCATTAGACCAGTTCCCTTGAGTTCCGCTTTGTATTCTGTTCCCTCCAGTGTTTGGTTTATCCTGGATCCGAGCAGGCCAGTTGGGCTGCCCTTCAGAGGGTTGCATCTGCTGTGTTGAGGGTTGAGGTAGTTGGCTTTGACTCTGATTAGTCCACCTAAAATTAGGGTGGTCTCTCCATGGAGCGTCTCTCTGCTTCCCCTGAATCCAGTTACCACTCGCATTCCAGAGACCCACGGCATTTACTTGGGGCAGCGGCTCTATCTCAGGGGGGAATTCGCAATAGTAGTAGTGATGCTCTTCTGGCGGAGGCGGTGGCGACACATACTGCGTCTCTGTTGGTGCAGGGGGTGGAGGCGGTCTGGCATTCTCCACTGCCTCAAGAAACTTCTTTTTCATTTGCTCAAATCGAGCCTCCAACTTTTCATCATTGCGCGCCTCTGCTACATGCACTGCCCCTCTTCTATACTGCCCTCGGGAAGTCTCATACGAGCGCTTAGCCTCGATAAGCCTTTCCAGGATTTTTTGGGTTGGCTGAATGGGGTCTTTGAGAAATCCCCTTGGGCAGCGAGGTTTAGATCATTCTTGCTATCGACTGTCAGTCCACCATAGAAGATCGAATAGATCTCCCGCTCCCCCAGCTTGTGGTTGGGGCATGCTTGAAGCAGCCCTTGGAATCTATCCCAATACTGGCCGAGGGGCTCATCGTACTCCTGTCTGGCTTCTGTAATCTTCCTCTTGAGGGCACTTGTCTTTGACGCGGGGAAGAAACGATCTAGGAAGATCATTTAGAACTCGGCAAATGTTTTGATGGACACTTCTAGTAGTCTCGACAGCCATACTCCAGCATCACCCTTCAAGACGAAGGGGATAGCTTTCAGCCTATAGTCCTCAGATGTAGATCCAGCCGGTAAAGGCTGGATATCACAGTATCGGCAAAATTCCTCCAGGAAGGCGTACGGACACTCCTTTGAAAGGCCGTAAAAATGGGACAAGACGGCCAGTACTCTGGACTTGATCGCGATGGTCCGCATCCCAGGAGAAACGGCAATGGCATGTGTGGGCTCCTTCTCATCATGAGCGTGCAAAGAGCCAATTCCTAAGTCGTCGGCGACGAGAGCCATCTCTGCTTTTGCTTGTTCAAGTGGTGGTGGTTTAGGTTGCGCGTTCTGCTCTCCTTCTTCTTCGCTGGTCAGTTGGTCAACGGCTGCTGCTGCTGCTAGTCCGGCTCTGTAATGAGTGGTAACGACGCCGGTTTCCTAGACTCTCCAATGAGCGTTAGTGCCTCTGTATATAAGAGGGTGATTCCAGTGGCTGCCGCGGTGGTACCTTCTCATCAACAGAAGAAAAAACAAATGAGAAAAGAAATAAAAAAAATTATATACACCTATGCGCTACACACAAATATAAAATAACACCATGCTTCCCCGGCAACGGTGCCATTTTGGAAGGGGGCTCAAGAATGGGCGTGAATAGAGTGTGGATCAAGTTATATGGAAGATAACCGAAGCGGTTGGATCAGTTAGCAAATGTCGTTGCCACTTGATCAATGCAATCTCGCTCTCACTCGTTTCCTACCAAAGTAATTTATAAACTCCCAATTTTGCACTACTTTAATAGTAAAGCGGCAAGTTCGGGGTCGATCCCACAGAGAAGCTAGTGTATCAAGTGTGTGAGTAGTGAACAGGTGGCTGGCTGCTGCCACGCTTTAACTTTGGGAGTTTTTACCTACTGATTTTACTCTAGACAGAATTTAACTTACTAACTTGATCAAGGAAATTTTAACTACTGGGTCAAGTGAATTTCAGACTGGAATGAAAAGTAACTACGTGAAACAGTAAACACCACGATGAAAACGAAGGCAACATTGATTAAAACTAAACTCAGAACAGTACATCGTGAAATTTAAACTAAGCTAACACTTCGGAAAATACGAAAGCGAGTAAAACCAAGGAGATCCTCGGCGGGAAACTTAAGAATACGCTGACAGATATCAAGTATTCTGCAGCGCTCCTTCGATCACCCTTTCTAACTAAGCATTACTCTATCTAAGCTATCTAGAGAACTGAACTAAACTAGAGAGCTAAGCTAAACTAAACTAAAGACGGAAAGTAAAGGATCGGATCTCTTTAATGTGGTGGCACATCCTCTATTTATAGGCACGACCTCCAGCTGGATAACGATATTGGCAGGGAATATTCGCTCACGCTGAGTGTGAGCGACTCATCGATTGCTACGTGCTCTCCTTCTAGAATGACGATGTTTTTCAGTAACAGATTCATGACTCAGCTCCGTCCTTGCGACTCATATATCAGCACGTGTCCCCTTCTAGAACGTTGTCCTTGCTAAAAGAATGATGCGCACCATCCAGCTCATTGCCTCGGTGTCCATCTTCTAGAAGCCTATGGTCCCCTCCTTGCCTGCTTGGTTACTCCCCTTGATCAACTCCCCCGATTTCTGACCTCTTTTCACCTATTGTACTCGCTTGATCAGTTTGGCCTTGTTTCCTTGGTTAAGCGGCATTCCTGCACATTTAACACTTGCTTTGTGCGATAAACCAATCAAGTAGCGTACATTTTACCCCTAAACCGATGCATGAAATGAGCCTTATCAATAAGGATTATCTTGTATTATCTTTATCCAAACTCGACCCGACCAGATTGATTTTCAACACAAACTTATCCTACGTGGCATGTCGGAGGCGTGACTAGGCAACTCCACTAATTCTGATTGTTTCTCTTCTATCTTTGGAATCCCTGGCCCTGGCTTATCACAAACATACAAGTAGCATAAATGAAAACACACTAATCGAATTCAGCATACAAATCGACATAAATATACAAATCGAACTCACCATAAAGTAGCATTAACTCCAAAATTCGAATTGAATCATAAATTTGTCATTTGGCAAGTCCAACCTCCGGTGAGCCACGTAGGATAAGTTTGTGTTGGAAATCTATTGGTAGGTCGGATGGGAAATTTTACACAATCCGGTAAAGTTCATAACTTTTCATACAACATTTAAAGGTCACGGGAAAAACTAAACTATTTAGAAAGTTCATTACTTATAGACAATTTGCCCGTTATTTTATTATGTAATGTGTTAATTAGTGTTACCATTATTAATTTATAATCTATATTAATAAATTTTCCTAAAATAATAGTATTAAATTTAAATATACTCCTTCCATTGCATTAAATATGAAATGTTTGCTTTTCGACATGAGATTTTATGCAATGTTGTTTTGTGAGTTAATGAAGAAAGAATAAAGTAAGAGAAAGAGAGAGAAAGTAAGATGATGATATTTCCAATTTAGGAAACGTTTCATTGTCAATAGGACAACGCAAAAAGGAAAATGTTTCATATTTAATGGGACATAATGGAGTATTTAAATTAAGGATAAATTAGTTATAAAATACTCCCTCCGTCCGATAAAAATATGCGTTCTTTCCTTTTTAGTCCGTCCCAAAAGAATAATCACTTTCTAATTTTAAAAAGCCTTTCTCTCTAATGAGGCGGGACTCATTCTCCACTAAGTAGATTTTAATTACTTTTTCTATGTACTTCTATCTTACTTTCTCTCTAATGAGATGAGACTCATTTTACGTGATGAACTCATAGTGCATATTTTTTAGGGACGGGGGAGTATATTGTAAAATTAAAACATACTCCATAGTTTTATGATTTTACAATTTATGTAAATTTATTCTCATTCAACAAAAAATAGAGGAAACTCAATATATACTTTTGTCCAAAAATAACTAAAATAAATGCGAATATAACCTGCTATTAAACACTAATACAAGAATCCAAATTTGAATGTGAAGAAACTAAACTGCAATTAGTGGATGAATGTGGTCATTCTCATTCCCCATAAACACCGCGATTCTCAAACCTATAGACGCAGCTCAGCTCCACCAGCACTTCAGCAATGGCCGCTTCAGTCTTCTCCTTATCACAGAAATGCAGCGTCTGCAGCAGAAGCACACAAGGCCTCGTATCGAACTTGAGCTTATCCACATGCCTCTCCATCTGCCACTTCACTGTATCCTCCGCCAACGGCGCCAGCCACCCCATGATCTCCACCGTCGCCGCCCTCCACCCTTCCGCCAGGAACGCATCATCCTCGCCGCATCTCATCAGCTTGCTCAGCTTCGCCCTCACCGACGCCTTCAGATTCTCCGGCAGCATCTGGTACAGCGCCTCCCGCTCGTCCCGCCCAATCGAAGACGACGAATCTAAATACTTCTTCACCAGTAGGATCACATTGGCGTAGTGCAACGCAAACCCCGCCCCTCCCAACGTCGACGCTCCGGCCGAGTGGAAAACTCTGTTGTTTTTGGTGATTTTTTCTCTCTCAGTATCGAATGAGTCCCAATCGTTGAAGAACATCCCCGATTTTCGGAATCGGATTTTATTAGGTTTAAACTCTGTGTGGACATGGCCAGGATGTTCAACCATTTGCTGCTTAATCTTCTGAATCAAGTCGAGATCTCTCTGCTGCTGGAAACACGCGACGCTGAGCAACGAGATCGCGGGGAGAATCGTGATGTACGGCTTGAAAACAGAGCAAATTCGGATGTACACGATGATCACAATCGTCGCCATTATGCTCACGCATTTATCACGCGATTTGCGCCACAGAGATGTTTCCTTGAGACACTTGACGTCCTTGCGCTGGATCTCAAGTTTCTGGTTGAACAGATTGGAATTCGCGTCCAATTCCTTGTTCCTCCGCTTCATCTTCCGCTCCGCAACCTCCATCTCCGCCAGCGCCGCCAGCGCAGCGTGAAGGCTCGAGGTCGCGGACACCAATTTCTCCATCTTATGCACCCGTTTCTCGGAATTCCTCGATCGTTATTCCAATTTCCCATAATCCATGACGCCGAGCTTCAGATCCGCGTAAACCAGATCGAATTGGCTGAGCCACGGATCGCCGAAGTTCTTCCCCAGGCGCGCGACAACCGCAACGGCGCGATCGAGGTCATCGGTCCGTTCGCCGCAGGCGAGGCTGAGTAGAAACTCCTCGTCCGTTGAGGTGAGGTATGAAATTCCTTTGGATTTGATGACGCGGTTTTTGAGGCGGGAAATCTCGTAGTCGGAGATGGATTTGTAGAGAGAGATTAACCTCGATATGGATTTGTCAGTCTCGAATGCGAGGATTCGCAGACGAGGAGCTTTCTTCTTCGACGCGTCGGTGCAGCGGCGGTGGTCTCTTTTGGAGGAAGCGATATCCGGCAGCCAACCTTTATGCTTGAAACCGACCATAATGGATTAGGGTGATAGAATTGAAATAATAATAATAATCGGGGGGAGAACCGAGCAGATTCCCAGGATTTGTCATTGGAATAGGGTTTCAATTTGGAAAATAGGGGAAGATGAAGCTTTATCTAAATTGTGGATTTTGTTTTATGTTTGTATTAAATAAATCAAAATAATAATGATACAGAGAAAAGCAGCTTAAATTTTTTCTCAATCCAACGGCGGTTGTTATCTCGGAAGAATTTGTGCACTCGACCATTTCGTCCTCCCATTTGAGATTTCATAACATTTTCTCATGCAACGGCCTAGAAATCGCCATTGTCAACCTAATGTATAACAATTATATAACCAAATCGTCAAATACTTCAGTTGCAAAGGTATAAAAAATACTCCCTCTGTCCCACAAGAGTATGCACTCTTCCCTTTTTAGCCCGTCCCACGAGAATATGCATTTTCTAATTTTGAAAACTCTCTTCTCTCTAATGAGGTGAGACTCATTCTCTACTAATAATATTTTAGTTACTTTTTCTCTCTACCTCTCTCTTACTTTACCAATTTTGCATTAAAACTCGTGTCAACCCCAAAGTGCATATTCTTTAGGGACGGGTGGAGTATAACGTAGAACCAATTCACTTGGAAACATAGAATGCAATTCTCTTAAGGAAATTTGTAGTGGAACAGAGGGATGATGTTTAAACTGAAAGGTTAGATTTTATTGCAGAACTGAAACTGTTCATGCATGGCTTAAATGATTGATACTCTTCTAATACATGTGTTCTAGCCATACAATAATTTGATGATATTTAAGAAATACTCACTCCGTCATTCCACCAACTCATTACACTCATATATAATTAAAACTAATATATATAAGTTGGACTCATATTCCACTAACTTTCTTCCACCCACTTTCTTAACATTTACTCCTTCCGTTCACAAAAAATAGTCCCAATTGTGAACGGCATGAGTTTTAAAGAAAAATTAGTAAAATAAGAGGAAAAGGGGAAAAAATAGGTAAACTAAGAAGAGTAAATGCCAAAATTGGTCCTGAACATATGCCCATTTTACGATTTTGGTCCTAAACTTTATCTTTTGAATTTTTGCATCCTGAACATTTCAAATTGGATCACAATTGGTCCTGGACTAACTTTTCCGTTAGCTTTTAACGGTCAACGGGTTTCATCCCGATTTTGACCAAATTAGACAGTTAATTATTACTCCCTCCGTCCCGGACTACTCGCACATTTCCTTTTCGGCACGGAGATTAAGGAATGAGTGTATAGCAAAGTCAACAATTCCGGCTGTAGGTGATAATTTTTACTAAAAAAGGAAAGAGTGCAAATAACTTGGGACGCCCAAAAAAGAAATAAGTGCAAGTAGTCCGGGACGGAGGGAGTATTTTTTACTCCCTAATTATTAAATGAATATTTATTATTTAAATGGGTGTCAGAAATCAGGGAGTAGCGGAAGAAATCGAGGATTGGCTCAGGACGTTTCCGACGCCAGAGATGGCGGCGCCTGCGCACGACGTGGCCGCGCTGAGCATCAAGGGTGCTGCCCCTCCCCGCTTCGCTCAGCCCCCGCGACGTCCAGCCGACGACGTCGTCGTCGCTGTCGTCACCGTCGTCGCCAGTGTCGTCAATCGATATCTCCACGGCATCGGAGGAGCTGGCGAGATTGTGGAGCTGCCGAGCTTGGGATCGTGCTTCGATTCCGTGGAGATGGGGAGTGATTTTGTGTACGTCGATAACGCCGCGATTGAAGGGTGGCTGGATCGGCCGACGCCGTGGAGCGGCGGCGCCGCTCCACGGCGGTGGGGTTTTTGGACTCTTTTCGTTGTGGAATTACTGAGACGAATGGGGAACCCTAATCTATTATTTATTTTATATTTTAAATGAATATTTATTAAAATAATTAAGAAAATAAATATGGAGAAAAAATCATAATTTACAATCTAATTTGGTCAAAATCGGGATTAAACCCGTTGACCTTTAAAAACTAACGGAACAGTTAGTCCATGACCAATTGTGATCCGATTTGAAATGTTCAGGATGCAAAAATTCAAAAGATAAAGTTTAGGATCAAAATCTTAAAATGAGCATATGATAAAGGACCAATTTTGACATTTACTCAAGTAAGAAAGATAAAGAGAAATGCTGGGTAATTAAAGTATGAGAGACCACCTTTCCATTTTTAGATATGAGACTATTTTTTGCGGAAATCCCAAAATGACAAAATGTGACTATTTTCATGGACGAAGAGAGTATTAAAACCCGTGTCAAAAAGGAATGCGATTCTTATTCGCAGACGGAGAGAGCAGAAACCATATCTATCAGAATAAGATTTCTGTCTTCTAATTTGGCCTTTATGAATTGTCTAAAAAAATAATTAAATTTATTATCACTGATTTTTATCATATTAGGGTTTACACCGGGTAATTTGCGGACATGGTTTATGAATTTTTTTCAATGCATATATTATTCCAATTTCCAATTATATTAGTTGAATTAATTAAATGCAACAATCCTTCAATTTTTTTTTAATGCTTCAATTTTCCATATATATAAATTAGGCACCTTTTGGATCTTCATTAAATTCATAGATACCCATCGATTTCCCTTCATATTCATGAAATATACACATAGGTGCGCTTAGTAACAGCAACTTATTTTTAAAAGTTTAATCCAATAACAGTTTCTGTTAGCGTATGTGTGTGATTTATCCACACTTAATCTTGAATAATTCCAATAACAAGGACAGTTAATAACGATCGACAATAATAATATTAGTTGAGAGAAGGGTAACTTTTTATGTTCATACAAAGAAAAGCAGTGTCAAAGGAAGAAAATAGACCATATATGATCATACAAAATCAAAATATATATATATACACATGCCTATAATCAAAGATTGAAATTACTAACCGAATATAAGCATTTTCTCCTTTCATAGGTCTAGATCTTCTCTTTGCTATCGCGTTTAGAGCAAGTGCACAATATAAGAGCATAATCTTACTATATCAAATCTAAAACATGATAGAAAATAGAATCCAACTAAAAAACTAGGGCTTTGACCTTGCATGACGATGAGGCTCGGGTCCTAACCGAAGTTCAAGGTCTACAACAGGTGGCGCCTCCGCCAGTAACGGTATTCTCCTAATATAAATGATGTGATTTTCTTCAGCTTGATCATCCTCATCATGGCTCCGATCATTCTCAGAACTCAACTTTTCCCTGAGGAACGAATCAGGAGGAACACTATCGTTGGAATCCTCGCTCGGTGAGATTTCCAACGACAGAAAATTTTCATCTGAAAACTCTAGGAGTTTCGCCCTATCCTTGCGGTGGATGTTCATGTGCCCTCCTAGTGCTTGCGCGTTGGGAAACCCTCGTTTGCAGAAACTGCATCCAAACGACTTCGTTTTGAATTTTTGAGCAAAATCATCTCCTAATGTGATCAAGTGCTGGACTGATTCCATCCTCGAAGGATTTATATCCATTTGCAAAATAGAGTTTTGAGAGAGGTGAGAGGAGGAGGAATTATACAAATTGAGACCCTTTTCTGAGATTATGGCTGCAATTTTAGCTTTAGTTTGGTTTGTGATAAAATAATTAAAGAGTTGGTCAAATGGTCGGTTGATCTATTCTGTTATTAGTTGTTATCGAAAACATTAAATCAAGCGTGCTCATACTTATTGGAAATAAAATATTTGATGAACGATTAAGAATATCGAGAGTGCTACTTGCGTTTCAAACATTGACGTGGTACATGTACATCGGCACGAGTATACTCTCAGAACTACTCCATTCGTAATATGTTAAAGTCATTAATTAGTTATTCTAATTTGTCATTTTCATCATCCGTAAATAATTATCCTACTTATTATTTTTACTATTTTTAATAATAAACTCAACATTTTATTAATGTTTTTGGTAATGAACATTTCATTAATTTTATTAATCATTTTTCACTATAGATCAAAATTCGAAGTTAATCAAAATTTTAATGGCGGGCGAATGAGTATATACAAATATGATGTGTGGTATCACTTGATTTTATAACTGTACATTCGGTCAAACACGTTAAATAATGCAATTATTATAAAATTAAGGAATTGTATAATACTATGTTTGGGTCATGTCAACTTGACAAGTAAAGTTATAACCCGATCAAGGTCAATATATTTATATAACGGAGTAGTAGTACTTTTTTCAGAAATGCTTAAGTAAATGTCAAAAGATAAATTTCAAAAATAAAAGTTTAAAATATTGAAACTACAACAAAACAGTACCAACAAAGGAATAAGAAAATTTTTAATGCAATTAAAGTTGCTAATTTATGATTGTAAAAATATATTACCAACACTTAAAAAAGATATCTCCATTGTTGGTGTTCCAACTAAAATTAAAGGATGCAAATAGAAGTGTCTTTTAAAAATAAATTTTAAGATAATTAATTTATTCTTAACTCATAAACGTACTATTTTGTGTCCTAAATTATAATTATTCTTTTTAATTTCCAAACGTAAACATTGCGTTTGTATTTCGTGTCCTTAAAATGAATATATTTTTTGTAGTAAAAGAAATATCCAAAATAATTTAAGCATTCTACTCTCGTGCGCAAGGTATTATGCAGCAATTTTAAAAAAATCAAAACTCTGAAATTGAATGCCTCATAAATTGGTAATATGTTTATGTTGCATGATTGTATAAAATGTTGCAAAAATATATAATTTTAAGACAGTTTTATTGAAAATGTACCCATGGATGCTTAGGCAGTGTGGATAATGTGAAAAATTAGGTATACAAATAGTGTTACTCAAATGTACCCATGGGTGGTTAAGATGTATGTGTGTCAAATTCAAAATATAGAATAAACAAACTTGAATTTAAATATAGGGGGCAAACCGTGCAGGTACGGTGAACAGCGGTAATTCATTTTATTTTCAGTCGCGCATGGAAAAATAAGTCAACGCATTTTTGTTATGTGGAATCTTAGTTGATAGTTGATACATTGAAATTATATATTCAACTAAATTAAAAATCACTTATATCAATAAACAAAAAAATAAATTGATTGACTTTGCCATCTTTCTTTTTCTATATACCAATTTTTTTGCTATTTTCTCTTCTTGTCGAACTTGGGATTCCTGTTTGGGGGACACAAACTAATCTAACCTTAATTTTAATAATCCTTATATTCCAACTAAATTGAGTCGTATTCCTTTTTGAGACGTCTCAACTAAGTTAAGTTATTTCTTTTTTTTTTGATAAAAAATAGAAAATTTCTTACACACAAATAAAAAATATTAAAAGTTAGTTTTAAAAAGAAATTACTATCATTTAAGTTAAGTTAAATCTAATTGTGAATGCTAATATTGTACTCGCATTGAGGATAACAATAACAGACTTAACAATATATGTTGATTTCCTAAACTGTTAGTACAAAGAAAGAGAAGTCCAATTCTTTGATTATAGAGTAAACATAATACAATCAAAAGACTAAATCTTTGCATTATTTTATGCTATTTGAAAGGATATGGGCTAGATTAGATTAATATGGATTAAATAATTATAGTTGGGCTACAATTATAATTAGTTCATAAGCCCAACAATCATGAAACCCTAATGACTCTTTGTCTATATAATGGTTATTTATTCACGGAGATGAGAAATATCGTAACATTAGAGAGAAAATACGTAAAGCTTTGTAGAGAATTCCTAACTTTCTCTATAGAGCGATTGTACCGAGGAATTGTTCCTGCATCGGATCAGAATACACGTGGACCTCGATAGTAGTGGATTCAACTTGCAGGACACAATCGTAGAAGAAACACAACAACAAGTAAGATTTAGTTTCGTTGTGTATTACGTGCTCAACTTGCAATATGATTATGAATCTAGATCTGTTATTCTTGTCTACAATTTCCGCTGCGCTCATTAGATGAATACAAGAATTCCTAACAGTGGTATCAGAGCCCGGGGCTTGATTCATAATTGATTTTGTCCTCTAATTAGTTGGTGGAATAATTTTGGAAATTAAAATCATATGTAATTGGGTATACTTTGGAATCTGATTCCAAAACTTTACGAAAAGGTTAATACTTTCGAAAATTGATTTTGAACAGCTCTCTCCGCCTCTCTGGAATTTTGTGGAAATTGGATTACGCATATGTTTTGAATATCTAAATTAGATTTCATTTATCTAAAAGTTCAGCAAAAGTTCTATTGCCTTTTGGAAATTCTTTACAACAATTTCGAAACTTGATGCGAAATTTTGAACTGTGGATTTTGAAAATTGGGTTTAGCTATTCAAATTGCTAAATTGTTTCTTAAATTGTTTTAAAGAACTGACTTTGAAAAAAAATAAATTCAAAACCATCTACCGGTTGCCTCCGTCGCGTTGTGCTGCCGGAGGAGGTGCAGAATGGAGGGAGCACGAGGCTAGGCTATTGTTCCGATCAGTGTCATGTTCTCATTATTGATGAAAATCCAACCGCGATTCTCCTCTTCTTTGTCTCTCCTTTACCGGAGACGGCGGCTGTGTTGTCAAACAGTTCAAGAGAATTGGATGAGTTGTTCATGGTGAACAGCAGATGAATCGTGGAAATGAGGAAGATAAAGGGGCTGCCATTATTTTATTTCTCACTCTCGACACTGCTCCAGCCGCAATTCTCCTTCGTTTCTCTATCATCGGCGTCACCTTGGAGGCGACGACTGGTTTCTATTTTGAAAACAGTAGTTCCGATTCAACCTTTCATCTTCTTGGAGAAGGAGGACAAAAGTCGGTCGTTGAAAGAGAATTGATGAAGAACAGAAGCGGTGGTACGTAATAATTTTGGAGAATTAATGGTGTAGAGTAATGGTTGGGTTACGATAATTTTGGAAATTGAACTTTACAAAGTTAAATTCAAAATGTCTAACTTGATAAATTCCCAGTTACATCACATTTATTGATTTGATCAATAAATTATTATTCACACAAATTGTTTCAATAATTGGGACGTGTGTTAGCAATTGTTGTGTTATTGGATGTATTAGTCCATACCGATCACTATGTCATTATTTTGGAAGTAATAATAGTGATAAATCCCAATATGATGATTAGATTCGTTATTTATTGAAATAATAATAGAATATAAAATTCGAGAATAAATCTGTTATTAAATTAACAAAGTGTGATATATTATTATTTGGAAATAATATATATTTAATATTGATTTGGAATTAATATTGAATATTGAATATATTAATTTAGAATTAATATGAATTGTTAGTCCACGTTTAATTTGTAATGAAATATTAATTGGATTAATAATTCTATTTGTTGAGCAATATTTGATATCTTATGTGATAAGCATGCTATTTGATTTTAAGCTTATTTATTTATTTATTTCAACTATAGTAGTTAGAGACCGTTTTATTGTCTGGGTAGGCGGCGCCCAGTATGTGTAGTCCGTGTTATACTATGTCTGGGTAGGCGGCGCCCAGTAATTGTTTAAAATTTTAATATTAGATATTAAATTGATAATTAGTATCACAAAATTATTCCCCACAAAATATAAGTCTTGTTTTGAGACAAACGCGTCGTCCATCACAATTGTTTGATGCTCCTAGCCTTTTCGACCACGAGTTTTACGCCCTCGCGTTTACTCTAAATCTACAAGGTTTAGGCTCATTCATAGATGCATGGTTGGCATCGTGTGATGGGGTTGACTTGCTTAAATTATTTTGAGTAGCCCTCGCAACCAGAATAATTTATGGACGTATATTAATTAGATTAATAAACCAAGAATTGTAAAATTGTTGTTACAATTGGCTTGGATGCCTACCTGGTGATATTATTGTAGTCATCAGCCTCGCAGAGGCTGCAATAATATAGACTTGGATCTTGGACCACTAAAATTTATATTAGATATAAATTCGTATTTTATGTTTGGGGGACATAATATATGTTAAAATTAGTGGGAGCTAATCAATACAATAAACTCTTGTTTGATTAGTGATGCGATTGTGATCTTTGTATGCTTTTCTAATTTGCTTTTCGTTGTCAAACTTTTCTTATGAGTGTATGATGGAAACAAACAAATTGACTAGGTCAAATTTCACGGAGTGACAGAGAGACTGCCCAAAACTCAAGGCACAAGGTGCAATGAGTGGGAGCTCAACTATGTTTGTCATTGAGATAAATATGTCTATGAATAACTCACAATCCTGGGTATTGGATACCGCTTGTGGTTCACACATTTGTAATAATGTGCAAGGTTTAATTGACAGCAGGAAAGTGAGGCTTGGGGAAGTAGACCTACGTGTTGGAAATGGAGCAAAAGTTGCTGTCGAACGCGTGGGAACTTATAGATTAGATCTTCCCTCAGGACATAGACTAGATTTACATAATTGTTATTTCGTTCCAGTTATTTCAAAGAATATTATTTCCATTCCGATGTTGGACATCGAAGGTTTTTCCTTCCATTTTGCAAACAGCAGGTGCTCATTTTCTAATAATGGATTGTTTTATGGAAATGCCTCTTTAGAGAATGGATTATATATGCTTGAATGCAAACGAGATATTCTCAATGTGCAAAATAAAAGACTTAAGCTATGTAATACGGATAATGGTACTTATCTTTGGCATTGTAGACTTGGTCATATCAATGAGAAAAGGATAGCGAGATTGAGAAAGTTAGACTATCTAAATTCATTTGATTTTGAATCATATGGTGCTTGTGAATTCTGTCTCAAAGGAAAGATGACTAATAAGTCACTTTCTGGGAAAGGGGTGCGTGCTAATGATGTGCTAGAGTTGATCCACACAGATGTGTGCGGACCGTTTCCAACTCAAGCAAAAGGTGGTTATTCGTACTTCATTACTTTCACTGATGATTTGACAAGGTATGGATATGTGTATCTTATGAAACACAAATCTGAGGCCTTTGAGAAATTTATAGAGTTTAAGTGTGAAGTTGAGAAACAACTTGGGAAGAGTATAAAAACTCTTCGATCAGATCGAGGAGGGGAATACTTGAGCCGAGAATTTCTTGATTACTTGAAATCGCATGGAATTCAGTCGGACTGGACACCTCCTGGTACACCACAAATGAATGGAGTATCTGAAAGGAGAAACCGAACATTATTAGATATGGTTCGATCCATGATGAGTTTAGCTAGTCTTCCTTTATTTCTCTGGGGTCAAGCTTTATTGACTGCTATTTACATTCTGAATAGAGTTCCATCTAAATCAGTTGAGAAAACACCATATGAGTTATGGTATGGCAAAAAGCCTTGTCTTAACTATATGCGGACCTGGGGTTGTCCAGCTTTTGTTAAGAAACAAATGACTGATAAGTTGGAATCTAAAAGTGAGAAGTGTTACTTTGTGGGATATCCTAAACAAACTAGGGGATACGATTTCTACTGTCCTGAAAATCACAAGGTGATAACATCAAGGAATGTGACGTTCCTTGAAAACAGTTATGTCTGCAAGGAACAAGGTCAAAATACAGTAGATCTTGAAGAAATTCAAGAACCACAAGTTAACAATGAGGATGATGTATTGTCAAATGGTTTGAACAATAACTCAGTAGGAGTTTTTGATGATCTATTGGGAGGGGAAAATACTATTAGAGGAGACCTTAGAGGGACTCTCGAAGAACCTCCTCAAGACAATGAGATGCATCAAATACAAGATGATACAATAGTTGCATCACCTCTACCTCAAGAAGATCATAGTGATATTCCTGGGCCTACTCACAATCAGAATGAACAGCCCGAGCCAGAAGAAAACCAACTCAATAGGCCTAGAAGGATTCGTCGTGCACCTGAGAGACTGAATCTAATGGTTGAGAACCAAGATGATGAAGTTGATTTAGATGATGATGAGCCTAAGACCTATACCGAGGCGGTGTCGGACACCGATCGAGAGAAGTGGCTTGAAGCCTTGATATCTGAAATGGACTCGATGTACTTCAACTTAGTCTGGGAACTAGTTGATTAGCCAGATGGGGTTTACCCCATAGGTTGCAAATGGATCTTCAAAAAGAAGAGAGATGCAGATGGCAAAGTACAAACCTACAAGGCTAGGTTAGTGGCAAAGGGTTATAGTCAGCGCGAAGGCATTGACTATGATGAAACCTTTTCGTCAGTTGCTAAGATCAAGTCCATTAGGATATTACTTGCAATTGCTGCATACTACAATTTCGACATTTGGCAAATGGATGTCAAAACCGCATTTCTCAATGGAGAATTAGAAGGCGATGTCTATATGACACAGCCAGAAGGTTTTGTATCGAAAGAAAGGCCGAATGCAGTGTGCAAGCTAAAGAAGTCCATCTATGGACTTAAGCAAGCTTCGAGGAGTTGGAATATTTGTTTTGATAGAACAATCAAATCGTTTGGTTTTGTCAGAAGCAAAGAGGACCCATGTGTGTATAGTAAACGCGAGAATGGAAACGTTGTCTTCCTCATCATATATGTTGATGACATCTTGATTATGGGAAGCGATCATTCCATGATGCAATCCGTGAAACAATGGTTGTCTAGTTCCTTTATGATGAAGGATCTGGGTGATGCTTCCTACATCCTTGGAATCAAGATCTATCGAGATAGACCGAATAGGATGTTGGGATTATCACAATCCACTTACATAGACAAGTTGCTAAGGCGCTTCTCAATGGAGAATTCTAAGAAAGGTTTTCTTCCTATGGGACATGGCATTGTATTATCAAAGAAGGATTGTCCTTCTAATGACAAAGAAAGAGACAACATGAAAAGGATCTCGTATGCTTCGGCGATAGGATCTATTATGTATGCCATGATTTCTACTAGGCCAGATGTGGCCTATGCGCTTAGCATGACAGGCAGATTTCAGCAAAATCCCGGTGAGGAACATTGGAAAACCGTTAAGACTATTCTTAAGTACCTTAGAAGGACTAAAGAATATTTCTTAGTCTATGGTGGACAACCAGAGTTATCAGTTACTGGGTACACTGATGCTAGTTTCCAAACAGACCATGACGACTATAAGTCTCAGTCTGGATATGTTTTTGTCCTCAATGGTGGAGCAGTGAGTTGGAATAGTTCCAAACAAGGTACAACTGTCGATTCCACCACCGAAGCCGAGTTTATTGCTGCATCTGAAGCTGCCAAAGAAGCTGTTGCTTTGTTAGAGTTCGTTAAAGAACTGTGTGTCATTCTGAGTGCCAATAGTGCAATACCTTTGTATTGTGACAACACTGGTGCTGTTGCGCAAGCAAAAGAACCCAGAGCTACGAACAGGAACAAGCATGTTCCCAGAAGATATCATCTGATCAGAGAAATAATTGAAAGAGGCGACATAAAATTAGAAAGAGTAGCCACTGATGATAACTTGGCTGATCCTTTCACCAAACCGTTATGTATAGCAAAACACAACAAGCACTTTGAGAGCTTAGGTGTTATGCATGTTGGTAGATGGCTTTGAATCAGTGGGAGTTACAGTTTTATATGTCTTAGAAACATTTTGTGTTGAGACAATATTACTTGATCACATTATATGAAAATTTTATTTCCTATGGGTTTTGTGCACTTATTGGAATAATTGTTTTAAATGTTTGATTTTATTCTAAATATTTGTTCCCTTGAATTATGACTGTCGTTAATGGTGTGAGACATTAATGATATAGTATAATTCTAAAATAGCCATAACCAATGATCATCAAGAATGAGATATTGATGATATGTTATAGGTTAGCATGGGGTTTGCATCACATTCTTCGAGAATGTAGTTGTTCTCACAACTATGAGATATTAGATACTCGTGATGGACACATGGTATACTTTGGAGAGTATTGGTATACCCTACTATTAAACTGTTTTGTTGAGTGTCTACAGTTTATTAGTACATGAAGTATGTAATAGTCCTTGGATCTGAGGTCATTACACATTTTGTTTGTTGAGTGGTGTGCTTTGACCTTGTACAACGCTTTGCCTCCCCTCGGAGGATTAAGACACGGACTTGTGTTGGGTACATCATAAGATAAATGGAAATGGTAGTTGAGCCAAGAATGAGATTCATTCCTCGATTAGAATTTTGAGAGAACACTCAAATTCTCTATATTACTTGACCATTAAGTCATTGGCCAATGCAAAGATATATTCAATTAAAGTAATTGAATATGATCGAATGGGTCATTTAACAAAGATGAGATAAAGTGATTGAGCTATTTGGATGACACATGACAAATCTTAGGCTCAATCGGGTGGTTCGTGAATGAAAGGATATTACTATAAACTTTGTGTAAAGGCTTGTTTACCGAATTCACGTAAACGTCCTTCATATATCGAGCTACGCTGCCAACGCAGTCTAGGAGTTTTGTGCAAACTTCGATTAGATCGTCGTCGATAATGAGGGCCTAAAGGGTCACACTATAAGTGTATTTTGATCCACTCAAGGGTACAAAGTTGGAACTGCGTATTATATCTAATGCTAGTCCAAGTGGGAGATTGAAAGGATATGGGCTAGATTAGATTAATATGGATTAAATAATTATAGTTGGGCTACAATTATAATTAGTCCATAAGCCCAACAATCATGAAACCCTAATGACTCTTTGTCTATATAATGGTTATTTATTCTCGGAGATGAGAAATATCGTAACATTAGAGAGAAAATACGTAAAGCTTTGTAGAGAATTCCTAGCTTTCTCTATAGAGCGATTGTACCGAGGAATTGTTCCTGCATCAGATCAGAATACACGTGGACCTCGATAGTAGTGGATTCAACTTGCAGGACACAATCGTAGAAGAAAACACAACAACAAGTAAGATTTAGTTCCGTTGTGTATTACGTGCTTAACTTGCAATATGATTATGAATCTAGATCTGTTATTCTTGTCTGCAATTTCCGCTGCGCTCAATAGATGAATACAAGAATTCCTAACAGGCTATTATCCCTCTCAATCAAGACGGGGATGAGGTCCAATACATAGCTTCATCTCGAAAAATTCAAATAGAATAAGATGAAGAGCTTTCATGAAAATGTATGCAATACGTAAGTTGGAGATATATATACTGCAAGTCTGTAAGTACTAATTGGAAATAAGCTATTTAACAAAGTGGAGTCAATATGAACGTTCTTAGCGCTCTTATGAGAACTCAGATACTGACTAAAAAAATTGCACTATTATTGTCCAAATAAAGAAAAGGGCCACAAAGAATAATAGGAATTGATTCCTATCAATAAGAGTTCACTGTGGTTGGAAGCAATTTGGGCGTGAGAAAAAGAAAACACAACCTAGCGGCAACTAGGTTAAAATTAGGGTTTCAAGAAACTGAAACTTTATTTCGTAATTCTCGATATCTGACTCTCTAATGGATCCTATTATTTATAGGATCGCAACCCTGCTTGATTCGACTCTACGATTCGGGAAAGAATCAAGAAGAAAACCTGAAAAGATTTAATAAATCTATCCTAATAAAACCAATTATCCAAAAGGAAATAAAGTACTGAAATAAAGGAAACAAATAAAAACACAATATTGATATCTATCTATTCCATGACGAAGTCTTTGAAACGAGCCGGCCGACCCGCGTTCCACCTTGGTCGAGACATAGATTCTTTTGAGTGCGGTCTTGGCAGCCCATCGCTCAGCTCGTCATCTGCGTGCACGGGATCTTCGTCGTCGCGTCGTCACTTTTGTTCTCTTGCGCAGCTATCTCCTCTCGGTCACCCTCGTCAGTGGCTTGATCAATGTCTTTAATGGTTGCACTCTCCGAGCCCCTATCAACTCCCCCACCGTTAGAAATGTCCTTGACCTCAAGGACCAAGTTTGGAAAATGCCTCAACAATTTCTCCTTCGGCTCCCACGAAGGTGTGGACGGGGAGGAAGACCAATAAACCAACCATTGACATTGAGGGATGCCTTCATGCAATGCAGTCCGTTCCCCGACGGCCCGGATCGGTGTGTCAATCGGGCAACCCCGGCGAAATCCCTCCGGCAACTGAAGAAGAACAGGGTTCATCCAATGGTGAAACAAACGGTTTTAGCAATGACACGTGGAACACATTGTGTATTCGACTGCATAACGGGAGCTGTAGACGGTAGGCGACGGCACCAATCCCTTCCACCACCTGATAAGGTCCGTAAAATCGCCTTGCCAATTTCGCCGAGAGTGGTCTTCCAATCGAAACATGGCGGTATGGCTGCAGACGGAGTAACACTTTATCGCCCACCTTGAACTCGACATTTCGTCTATGTTTATTCGCAGCATCTGCCATGCGCCGCTGAGCTATGTGTAAATTTCGCCGAAGGAGTTCCATCAAAGCTGTTCATTCCCCTAAGTGTGCCGCGACAGCTTCATTTGCCACTGGCTTCGCCGGCGTGTTAAAGATATTGGGCGGATCCCGACCATAGAGAGCCCTGATGGGGGACATTCCGATGCTAACATTGATACTGCAATTCATTGCGAGCTCCGCCCAAGGCAAGAACTCGAACCACTTCTTTGGTTGCTCAAACGTAAAAGCGCGAAGATATTGTTCAAGAGATCTATTGGTAACCTCGGTCTGGCCATCTGTTTGAGGGTGATATGTCGTAGTAAATTCCAGCTTAATTCCACTGAGAGCCATCAATTCTGTCCAGAATTCACTCATAAAAATAGCGTCACGATCGGATAACAATCTTTCTGGAAAACCGTGGAGCTTCACAACCGTGCTGACAAACAATTTTGTGACTTTCGGCGCTTCGAATCCAGTGGGCAGAGCTCCGAAATGAGCATATTTGGAGAGGCGATCTACCACAACCATGATCGCAGTATAGCCATACGACGGCGAGAGACCCACTATAATGTCCATAGAGGTCGCAGCCCATACCGAGTTCGGGATTGGCAATGGTTGAAGTAGTCCGGAAGGTTTGGCGGTGACATACTTGGTCGCCTGACATACTGGATACGCTGCGACGTATCTGCGCACGTCGGCCCTCATTCCCGGCCAGAAAAAGGAAGAGGAGACGCGGGCAAACGTTCGCTTCTCACCTGGGTGGCCGGCTGACTTCGCATCGTGCAACTCCCGCAAGATGTCAGGTCGTAGCAAAGAATCCCGGCTAAGGTATAAACGGTGTTTGAAATACAAAACTCCGTCGACGTCCGAGACGTGCGGCGGTGCGGTCCCAGCGAGGACCGCTTGGTGCAGCTGCAGCAGGTCTGGAAGGGCAGCATTTTCTGACTTGATTGCCTCCAAGAGCATCGGTCTCGGTCGAGCAAATAACGCCAACAGCGCTGCCTCGCCGACAGTCGAATCCGGATCCCGCCGTGAGAGCGCGTCAGCCACGCGGTTGGATGCGCCGGACTTGTACTCGATAGTGAATTTGAAACCCATAAGCTTAGGATATAGAATTGTTGGTCCGGGGTTTGCACAATTTGTGACAGTAAATCCTTTAGGCTGCGTTGGTCACTCCGTATAATAAACTCACGTCCAAGGAGATATTGACGCCACTTCTGAACTGACTCTATAATGGCATAAAGTTTTTTGTGATAAGTGGATGCCATTCTACGCTTAGGGCACAACTTTTTGCTAAAGTAAGCCAGAGGATGATTATTTTGAAGAAGGACTGCGCCAACCCCGAAATCAGAAGCATCGGTCTCAATAGTGAAAGGGAGGTCAAAATCCGGCAGATGCAAAACCGGGGCTTCTGTCATAGCTTTCTTTAATGCGGTGAAGCTTTCTTGTGCTGCGGAATCCCATAGAAAACCCTCCTTCTTGAGCAGATCAGTGAGTGGAGCTGCAATAATGGAATAGTTTCGAACGAAACGCCTGTAATATCCTGTCAAGCTAAGAAAACCATGTAACTGCTTAACTATGGCTGGCGTAGGCCAGGCCGTCATGGCCTCGATCTTTGCCGGATCAACCCGAAGTTCTCCCGCTGTAATAATATGGCCTAGGTAATCAACAGTGTTGACGTCAAAGGAGCATTTGGAGAGTTTTATGTAGGAGCAATTGAGACGTAGAATATGGAGAACCTGCTCTAGATGAGTTAAATGGTCGTCCATGGAGCTGCTATATACCAAGATATCGTCAAAGAAAACAATGACGAATTTGGGCAGAAACGGCCGAAAGATACTATTCATTGCCGCCTGAAAGGTAGAGGACGCATTGGTAAGGCCAAAGGGCATCACTAAGAATTCGTAATGACCGTCATCTGCTCGGAAGGCTGTTTTGTGGATGTCACCCATGTGCATACTTATCTGATGGTAACCCGACCTTAGGTCCAACTTGGAGAAAACCCTAGCCTTATTTAGTTCATCAAAAAGCTCATCTACCGTAGGGATAAGGAAGTGGTCAGGGGTAGTGGCAGCGTTCAGAGCCCTGTAATCCACGCAAAAACGGAACGTGCAATCCTTTTTGCTCACCAATAAGACCGGCGACGAGAATGGGCTGGTGCTTGGTTGAATCACCCCTTGCGTCATCATCTCTTTCACTTGATGCTCAATTTCAGTTTTCTGAAAGTAGGGATACCGATAAGGCTTAACATTAATAGGGCGTGTACCGGCAGGCAGGTGAATCTTGTGGTCCCATTGGCGTGACGGTGGGAGGGACGTCGGCACATCAAAAACCGAGCCAAAGCTATCAAGGACCCATGATACCTCTTGTGCCACCGGCGACTGTGGCGAAGTCAAGTCGGCCGTCGCACTATCCGGTGTAGAGGCGACCAATTCAAACAATTCACATTCCGGTTCGTGGTCCATGAGAGAGAACAAATTGTTGTATGATATCTGCCTCGGAACGACGCCATCACCCTGTAAAAATACCTGCTTGTCTCCCCAATCGAACCGCATAGTCAGGTTCCGATAGTTCTTTGTGACATCGCCCAATTCCTGAAGCCATTGGATGCCCAAGATGACATCCGGCCCTTTGACTTGTAGGATGAATAAATCGATGTCAAAAGAGGTCCCCTGCAAGGAGATTGGAGTTTGTAAACATGCAAAAGAGCAGCGCAACGATCCACCGTTGCCAACAAAAACACGAAATGGGGAGATTTCATGAACGGGAAGACTTAGCTTTTCCGCGACGACGGGCTTAATGAAATTATGTGTACTGCCACCGTCAATCAGTACAGACACTACGTATCCATTGATCTGCCCTTTGAGACGGATCGCACGAGGGCGGATGCTGGGGCTGATGACGTGTATTCTTGAAACATCCCCTGTGATAACCATGCTCTCATATTCTGCCTCTTTCAGCTCATACTCGAAGAAGTCAGGGACCTCCTCGTCATCGTCGACACCGATGAGAGCATAGAACTTCCGGTTGCAGACATGTTCGCCGGTGTACTTCTCCGGGCAATAGTAACAAAGGCCCCTGCGTTCTCGGTCAAATCGTTCGACCGCCGAAAAGATTTAGTAAATCTATCCTAATAAAACCAATTATCCAAAAGGAAATAAAGTACTAAAATAAAGGGAAACAAATAAAAACACAATATTGATATCTATCTATTCCATGATGAAGTCTTTGAAACGAGCCGGCCGACCCGCGTTTCTCCTTGGTCGAGACGTAGATTCTTTTGAGTGCGGTCTTGGCAGCTCGTCGCTCAGCTCGTCATCTGCGTGCACGGGATCTTCGTCGTCGCATCTGTCACTTCCGTTCTCTTGCGCAGCTATCTCCTCTCGGTCACCCTCGTCAGTGGTTTGATCAATGTCTTTAATGGTTGCACTCTCCGAGCCCCTATCAAAGAACCTTGACTTATCACTCACGTAGAATTTTAAGAACACAGGCCATTTCACAAAATGTATTTGCAAGAGCTCAATACTTGGATTCGTAGGTAGACCGGGAATGGGGGTACGCCGTTCTAGTGGGCAATCAAATGGCCGCTGACGCTTGTAACGAAGACAGTAGAGCGGCAAAACCAATTAAAAAAGTGCATTTCTTTGGTTACGAAAATGGTGGATTGGAAAGAAGTGAAAGAGAATAAAAAAGAAGAGGAAAATAATGCGGAGAGATTGAAGAAAAAATCAATAAAGTAGAAGAGAGTGAAAATGTTGTATTTTGCTTGAAGAAAATTAGTCAATTTTATGTGAGATGTCAGAAATGAAAATTAGTTAATTTTGAATCTTTATTTAATAGATATCGTATTTTAATTAACTTTTCTAGCATTAACTAAATTTATGTTTTTCTATTATATATTTGAATTAAAATAACGACTCAAGATCTATTAAAATAGTGAAAGTTTTATTTATAATATCGGCTCAAGTATCATTACAAAAATGAAAAGTTTATACTCCCTTCGTTTTTTAAAAATAGCAACTATTTCCACTTTGGGTCATTCCTTAAAAATAGAAACTTTAGAATCTTTTAATTTTAGGACATGAACTCCATAATTCACTCACTCTACTTTCACTATTTTTTCTCTTCATCTCTCTTACTTTACTCATTTTTATTTTCACCTCTCTTACTTTACCAATTTTTCTTACTTACTTTACTAATTGTGCATTAAAATTCGTGTCGTTTCAAATGTTTCTATTTTTTGAATACGGAAGGAGTATATGATAACAGACAATATCAATAAATTTTTTATTTCTCAACGATTTATGAGTCTATATTGCAACTTAATTAACCAAAATAGAAGAGAAAATAAATAAATAAAAAAATTTATCTAACATAAGAAAAATTAATTTAATTTTGAAGACAATTAAATAAAAATCCAACAAAACTAAATATAAAATAGTGTAGAATTAAATCAAAAGAATATATAAATAAAAATTTATAAAACTTAACAAAATAAAATATATTGATATAAAGATCTGTTGTGTTTTTTTATCAAATAAAAAATAAAAGAAATTGCATACATTGCCATAATAGTACAACTTATGAGTTCTGAAGAAATGTCAAAGATATCGCCATCCATCCAATGCGCTTTTCAACTCTCATCACGTAATTAATGAAAATCATATTCCATACCGTATTCGTGTCGAACATGCTTTGCCAATTGCCACCTTATTTGTGCATCTCTTTTTCCCCCTTTTCTCCCTAAACTAAAACAACCCCCAAATCGAGAACAATCTAAGATGCTCCTTCTTTTTAACCCATTTAAAACTCCACATTAATATATTAAAATACTAAATTAACACAAATCAATGAATATACAATGCTAAAATATCATGTAAAACAAATTCGTGTTTTCTTAAATAATACTTCATTCGTTCCAAGTTGTTTGAGTCGTATTCCATTTTAGGTTATCCCAAGTCACTTGAATCATTTCATTTTTTAACTAAAATTAAAACATCTAATCTCATATACTTTATTCTTTCTTTTACTTTTTTCTCTCTCTTCTTTCTCTTATTTTATTCTCTCATCTACTTCATTTAGCTCACTAAATACAACTCTCTTAAATTTCGTGCATAAAAGAAACACCTCAAATAACGTGGGACTGAGGGAGTACTAAAAATAGAAAAAATTTAAACGTAGATTACAATATTAACGCTGTACTAAAAGAAGGCTAACTAAACTAAAATAATGGATGATAGATGATTAGCCAGTAGGTAAAAACTCATTTTCTGAAATTTTATAGCTTAAGGTATATGCTACCTTTTAGCTTGTAACTCATCAGCTTGATGTTGAGGTATTAACTCAATTTCAATACATTAAGCATAATATATTTTTGTAATATTTATTTCATGTTTAAGTATTTTATCAATTCTTAATCTTATCATTGAATTACATCTACTTATCGATAGATAAATGAGATATCCATTTATATATCATGTAAACAACTTATACTTATGTTGATGAAAGGTGAAGAGAGATAAGCTTTAATAATAAGAGAGAAAATATAATAGGTAAAAGATATAGCGTAAAATAGCCCTCAAAGTTAAAGGGCAATTTCGATTAAAATATGTCCAAAAAGTATAAAAGTTATTTTAGTGCTATCAAAATTTATAGTTGTGTGTGAATAGTTTTAAAGTATGAGACTCGTAAAAGTGCATATGGTAACGTATAGAGATTAAATTTGCAATTCTCTCATTTCAAAATGTAGGAATATAAATAATTATATATAAATAACACTAATAAAAGATTTTATATTCCTCCGTCTCACAAGAATATGCACTCTTTCTTTTTTAGTCCGTCTCACAAGAATATACACTTTCTAATTTTGGAACTATTGTATCTCTAATGTGGTGGGACCCATTCATCACTAACAATATTTTTTTTTTTACCTCTCTCTTATTTTATTAATTTTACATTAAAACTCATGTCAAACTCAAAGTGCATATTCTCCGAGGACGGAGGGATATCTTCTAATAATATGAAATGTAAGGATGAAAGTCTTGTACGTGCAAACATGAAAGAAAAACGCGTTAGTTAACTTGACACCTTTTGGTATAAAATATTTGTAATCAAGAAGTAACCTGTATTAGGTGTTAAAACTCCTCACCATACGTATGGCCGCCTATTGTTTTCACTGATATATTTATATGTGAAATGTATATATTTAAATTAGACATCTAGGCAAGCACGAAAAGTGAAGATCGATTGTATATTTCTATTTAATTAATGAGTGCACGTCAAATCGTTAATTCACTAACATGTGGCTAGGAGAAAAGATTATAGAGAAACCAAAAAAAACTGTAGACATTAAGAAAAGAGCGTTGGTAGACCCACGTTACAGTGCTATATCCCCTAAAAATATGAATAACTAAATTAAGACGAAAATAATAAAATAAAAGAGAGAAAGTGAGGAGAATAAGAATGATAGTTAAATTATATTAGTGGATACTGAGACTCAAATGATTAGTACTCTCTCCGTCCCATAATAAATGACATTATTGGAGAATGACACGAGATTTTAGGAGATGTTGTTTTGTGTGTTAGGTGGAGAGAGAAAATAATATATTTATATTAATGTGAGAGAGAACTTTTTCCAAAAAATGAAATGTGACATCTTTTACAGGACAAACTAAAAAGGAAAGTGCGACATCTATTATGAGACAAAGGGAGTAGTAATTAATGGTGGTATACGTTGTAAATAAGTAGATGTGTAGGGGTTTTAAATTGGGATAATTTTCCAAAAATAGAATACACATATTTTTGTGGGACGGATAAAAATGAAAAGTGCACATATTTTTATGGGAGGGATGTAGGGAGTATATTATTTTTATTGTGGATATTTCCAATGACGAATCAAGGATTTTTTTGATGGGGGCCTAACGCTGTTTATAATTATGAGCTACTCCAGCAGTCCGTCATTAGGAGTCTCAGTTTACTATTTTAGTCCATCTGCCATTAGGAGTCCCGGTTCACTATTACTATAAATGGTAGGTACACATCACTTTCCACTAACTCATTACACTCACATTCTATTATAAAACTAATATATAAAAATGAGCCCCATATTCCACTATATTTTCTCACTCACGATCCCTTACATTTCTCAAAACCCGTGTCGAATTCAAATAAGACTCCTAATGACGGACGGAGAGAGTATTTTTTATGTCAGCATCAGTGTCTCCACAAACAGCAGCGATATGAGTGGAACGAATAGTGTGAGATAGAGATAGTAATGAGATAAATAATCACATAATGAGTGTTAGAAACAAGAGATATATATGGCAACTTTCGCTGAAATCAATCTTGACGTCAAAATTGTCGACAATGTCATGAAAATGACTGTATCACTGTCATAGCTGATATTAATAACATTTCTCTTAGACAATCATTCATCGCAACATCAAATAAAGCATATACTATCATTCTTAGCACATATTCATTATCTGAAATCTTACAATATGCAAGGTATGTAATGTTTTACAAGTTCTATAAAAATTATAAATATCGATATGCATCTGGTCTTATATCCGACAATTAACCGCCATTAGGCCATCCGCAATGCCGCCTAGCGCACCGCCTAGCCGAGCGTCGGCGCTAGGCGGTCCATTGCAACCGCCCAGCCATTTTCGGAATTAAAAACCGCCTAGCGCTCGGCGATTTCGTGGCGCTGGGCGATCCGCTCGGCGCTATTGCAGCGTCCGGATCGCCTAGCGCATCGCCTAGATGATTTTTTTTTCGAAACACTATATATACGCGCTTTGCACGTCATTTTCATTCGCACCACTTGTTTTAACGAGTACTCTCTCTATCTTAATTTCTGTACAAGATCAACACCGAGAAATGGAGAACACCAACCAAGGTACTCCAGTTACGAGCGGGTCTCAAACTCCCCCGGTACCCGTGGGAGGTGGATGGGGTCCGATGCCAGGGGTACTATAACATGTACCCGTGGCAGGGGATGATGCCCGGGATGGCACCTGGGGGGTGTACGTCGGCGTGGCAGGGGGTACCGGGGATGCAGCCCGGTGTGCAGATGATGCCGGGGTGGGCACCCGGGATGCAGATGATGCCTAGGGGGGACGCCGATGCAGCCCCCGACAGAGGGGGTACCGGCGACGCAGGGGACGCCGGGGGAGGAAAACGTCTATCGCCCCAGTTTTGATTTTTCGACTGCTTCTTCGCACACATCGACCCCAGTGGATTCGCAGTTTACGCAATTTGAGTCTTTCTCCTTAGAGAAGTTGGGGTTCGATATGCTCGGGGTTCCGGAAACTCCCGATCAAATAGGGGGAGCAGTGCGGGGTCGGGGCGACCCAAAGAAGAAGGGCAAGGCGAAAAAGAAGGGCAAGTCGTTGCAGCCGGGTGTGGATAGCCAGGTCCGGAGGAGGTGGACGGACGCGGAGAACGTCGCGATGTCCAAGGCGTGGGTGAGTGTTTGCGACGATCCTCTCGTTTCGAACAACCAGAGGATCATTAACTTGTGGGGCAAGATAGCAGCAGCCTACCAGACATTTTGCCCGGAGAGGAGGCCACGCAACGAGGAGGATTGTCGGAAGGGGTGGGACCGAATCAGGGCTGCCGTCTCTCGATTTTTGGGTTTGTACGCCAACGCCCTCTGCATGCAGAGCAGTGGCCAAACGGAGGAAGACTGCAGGAGGATAGCGAAGAAAGCCTTCCCCCAGCACGGGTTGTATAAGGAGTTCACCTACTGGAACTGCTATCTTGTGTTGAACGACTCCGAGAAGTTCCGAGTAGGTGTCGACGCTGGCTGGCCGAAGAAGCAACGACTGAACTATACCGGTGATTTCAGCAGCAGCAGCGGTGGTTCCCACAACATCCCCGAGACGGCCCCGGAGGTCCCGACCCCTCGTTCGTTCGCTCCCCGAACTCGCCCGGTTGGGCACAAGCGGGCTCAACGGGAGGCGGGGGGTCGCCGGGGGTTCCCAAGAGGTCCAGTCGGCATCCCCCCTTGGCCAATCCACAGCGGATCTCAAATTCTTCGCGCGTCAACAAACGCGCGCTCAGATGGTCAAGACGCTGGCCGAATGGCGAGCGGCGGTGGACCCCGTGGAGAAGAGTTTGCTTCAAACATTGCTCATGAGCATGCAGGACGAGTTGGAGGCGGCACGGAGGGAGACCGGCGGGAGTAGAGGCGGCGGTGACGGTGGCGACGGAGGCGGTGATGATGGTGGCGACGGAGGCGGAGGCGAGGGTGGCGACAGCGACGGAGGAGACGACGACGGAGACGAGGAGTGAATTATTGTACTTTTTTTTAATTATTGTAATTTTTTTAAATTATTGTACTTTTTTAAAATTATTGTACTTTTTAAAATTTTAATAGTATTATTAATGTTTCCCATATATGTCTCTTAAATTAAATTCCGTATATTGTGTGATTGTTAATTATTTCATTTTTATATAATTGTTATTAGTGATGTGGCTAGGCTATGGCTGGGCTATAGCTGGGCTATTTGCTTGTTTTGATGATGTGACAGGAGGATTTTTAGTGCTGATGATGTGGCAGAAGGAGTTTGTGGCTAAGCTATGGCTGGGCTATTGCTGGGTTATTCCTATTGTGGATGGCGTTATACTTATGTTTGTGCAAGGTATGTATTGCCAGTTCAAAACAAAGCGTTGTAAAGAAAAAAAAAGTACTAGTATTTGAGGTTAGTGTTGCCCACGGTTCGGAACCGGACGGTTCCGGTTTGGTCGAAGGCGGAACTGGAACCGGACCGTGAGGCTATTTCACGGTTCCGGTTCGGAACCGCCGGTTTTTCCGGCGGTTTAGGCGGTTCCGGTTCGGAACCGGCGGTTTCGTGGTTCGAATTTTTTTTTTTTTTTTTGAAATTTGGATTTATACAACAATTTGGAACAAGAGTACAAGACAATGTATAATTCAAATAGAAATACGACGAATAAGGAGAAAATGATATCAATTTTATTGAGTTTGAGTTGTAACGGACAACGATACATTACAATTTACAATACATATACATCTACAACTACAACTACAAATATACAACATACAACAATGTAATATAATTTACAAGTGTCGTCGGACTCGGGAACGTAAATAAAAAAAACATGAAATGGGGGGGGGGGGAATTGAAAAGGGCTTGAGCTCAACTTAAACTTTCAAAGTTAAACTTTTCAAATTTAAGTTGAGTTGCATACGTATCCACAATTTTATTGAGGAATCAAAGCCCACGTAGTTCTCGGGATGATGACATATTGCTATGTAGAAATGTAGAAATATGGAATAATATATATTTTTTTGTTTTAGCAATTGAGAAAGAAAGACAACTTATAGAACTACGGGAACAAGTATAAGTGTATAACAATGCGTAATAAGAGTAGCACTTGCGTAATTAAATGGAAGCACGATAGCACAAATGAGAAATTGGAGACAAAGAGAGAGAATTGGGAGATTGAAGAGAGAAACTCTTATGGAAGAATTCAAATTTGAAAAAAAAATTGAATTTTCGGAAAACCGCCGGAACCGCCGGTTTCCGGGCAAAACCGCCGGTTAACCGCCAAAAAACCGCCGAAACCAGCCGGTTTTGCAGCTGAAAAGCTTCCGCCGTCGGCCCCATCCCCGATGCCTTGATATACGCGCCCGAACCGGCGGTTCCGCCGGTTCCGAACCGTCCCGAACCGCCGGTTCGGTGACGATTCCGGTTCGGAATATCTTGAACCTGAACCGGACCGTGACCCGAGTTACGACGGTTCCGGTTCGGGAAAATTGCCACGGTTCCGGTTCGGAACCGGAAACCGGAACCGGTGGGCATCTCTATTTGAGGTTAGGTTTGGGTCCAACCCCAACCCAAACCCAATCCACTACGCCACGTCATCAACCAACTTCTTTCCTTTATAAACCCAGTCACACAATTCCCTCTTCCAAATTAAAACAAACAAACTTATGAGAGAGAGAGAAAGAGAGGAATGGAGGGGCTAATTCCATTAGTATACAAAGCAATTGTGCAATTCAGAAATGGAGGAGGTCAAAGTGGGTTGACCTGGCCATGGCTAGACGACACACAATCGGCTGTCGCCTACATGAGGCTTCCCGGTGACTCTGGCCGGTTCAACGCTTCTGATATCCAGATTTTCCGGCAAGATTACGGTTTCTCTTCTGCCTCCTCAGAGAGGAGGGCCGTTTCCACCGCAGGAAACCACTATTTGATCAAGTCATGAAACAGGCCAAATTACTTTTTACGTGCCTTAAATAAAGCTTAGGGCACCTAAAATTAAATTTGGTAGGTGTGGTAATTTTAGAAGTAAATCGTGTTCATTCCTTTGTCTCTGTAAATCGTCTTGGTAAAAAAAATATGTTTGTGGCAAACCTTAAATAAAGCTTAGGGCACCTAAAATTAAATTTGGTAGGTGTGGTAATTTTAGAAGTAAATCATGTTCATTCCTTTGTCTCTGTAAATCGTCTTGGTAAAAAAAATATGTTTGTGGCAAACCTTAAATAAAGCTTAGGGCACCTAAAATTAAATTTGGTAGGTGTGGTAATTTTAGAAGTAAAATCGTGTTCATTCCTTTGTCTCTGTAAATCGTCTTGGTAAAAAAAATATGTTTGTGGCAAACCTAATGAAAGGGTCCACAAATAGCGTGTTCCTATAAGAAGGCAGTTTACTATTTACATGATATATTATTTGTTGAAAGTGTTAAGCCATTATTATTGTACTATAATTCAACGACGATTCGTGAACCGAGCCACATTTTCGATTTTTTTTTTAATATTACAACTTAATTTTAAAAATCGATTTTAGTGATAAAAATTGATAATGTATAAATTATTTTTGCCTTCATCACGAGCCAATTTTACTTCATGTCATGGCAAATAAGTCATATTAACATATTAGGACGATTTAACTTCATTCCAAAATATATTACTTTATTCTAGTAGGTTTTTACTTCATTATATTATGATTATTACTTCATTCCAGTACGTATGTGCGGTCTCTCCGTCGCGTACCGTTTTTTCTCTCTACAATGTCTATTACCGTCGCCACGGCGACAACAAAATGGAATGATAGCCTAATTGAATAGTGTAATAAGCACATGGAATAATGTAATAAACTATTTAAATGAAGTATGTGTAGAAGCATTTGAAGTCCCACTGGAATGAAGTAAAAACCTTAGCGAATGAAGTAATAAACCTACTGGAATAAATTGTATTTCTTAAAGTGAATAAAGTAAAAACCCGGTTCAATGAATTCGAATGAAGTATGTGTTGAATCATTTCAAAACTCAATGGAAGTAAATAAAAACGTACTCCAGTTTCAAGGTATTATGGACCGAATGAAGTAGTAAAACTATTACAATGAAGTAAAATGGGCTTGTCATGAAGATCGAAATAATTTACACAACAGCGCATCTCATCAAAAAAAACTAGATCTAATGGCTATAATTTGGTCTCTAATTCGGTCTTTAAAATTAGTTAGCCATTGATCACAACTCTAGTATTTACTTATTTAAAAAATCTATTTATAAAATAAAACAAAACAATAATTTCACAATGTTAATAATATTAATATTGGATCCATGAATTAGTGAAAGATTATATTTCATTGTGTACAATCATTCATTGCATTTTTTTTCTTTTATGTTTTTCTTTTCTAAAAGCATGTTTTTATTTGTGATTTAAATAAAATTAATTTGCACGTAAATATTTGCAGATTTTCAAAATTATCGTTCTTCAAAAAGAAACAAATAAAAAATAGATTTGTAGATTTTCAAAATTATGTAATTATGCAATTTTTATTTTTAGGAATCTATATTGTAATTTTTAATTTTTTAAATATTAATTGCTTTTTTAAATTATAGAAATGAAGCGCGTCACCACGGTTCGGGAACCGGCGGTTCACGGTTCGGAACCGCCGGTTTCGGTTCAAAAAATAAATGAACCTGAACCGGCCCGGCCAAGGTTCGGCGGTTCCGGTTCCTGAACCGTGAACCGCCGGTTCAAGTGAACCGCCGGAACCGTCGTTGCATGTCCGGTTCCGGGCCGGTTCGTCCGGTTCGGCGGTTCAATTTTTTTTTTATTCATTGTGAATTTGTAATTCAAGTAAAAAATGTAAATATATATGTATAAATAAAATTAGAATAAAGCGATGTACAAATGCAATTTTATTGATACAAATTACAACTTTAAAATTACAAATTACAACTAAAAATTTACAAATTACAACTTTAAAACTACAAATTACAACTTAAAAATTATAAATTACAAAAGACTTAAAGTCTTGATTACAATTTACAAATTACATATTCGAAACAAAGGGGGAAAAAATAAAGGAAAAGGACTTGAGCTCAACTTAAATTTAAAATTTAAGTTGAGATGCCTACGTATCCTCAATGCTCAATTGCATTTTGGAATCAAAGTCCACGTAGTTCTCTTACCTTGCTTACCTATTTGGCTTTATCGTAGGAATTGGCAGCGCCGGCGCGCCTACTCTTCTTCGTCGGGGAAGTAGTCTTGGTCGGGTTGTACTACTTGATTGTTCCAATCCGGTTCTTGGTCTCTAATTTCGGCGGAGCACCAATCATCAAGTAACATGGTGGCTTTCATGTTTTGCCCGGTGAGTCTACTTCTTCTGTCGTCCAAGACGTTGCCTCCAACACTAAAGGCGGACTCGACAGCGACAGTGGAAGCCGGAACCGAAAAGATCTCCTTGGCCATTGATGCAAGGATGGGAAAATCTTTCTCATGTGATCCCCACCAATCTAGGACGTCGATTTGTTGGGGAACGGGACCTCCTTCTTCCTCATTGAATGAAAAGTGTGAGTCAAAATATAAGTCTAACTCACTTGTCGAATTTGCCGTCCTTCCTCCGCTGCTGAAGCCGTATAGGTCCGCCAATTGGGATTGGGCGTCGGGGTCATCAACTTGGAAGAAGCCAAAGTTATGTGTTTGACGGGGGGGTCTAGGTCTCACTTGGTGGGTACGGTTGTACATGGCTTCGTAATCGTGAAAGAGAGCCCGCAAGTCGAACTCAAAACTTCTTTGGAGGCTTGGGAGGTGGGGGAGGTTTATTTGGAATGTTTGGGCTAGGTTTATGTAGTTGTCGTCCTCGTCAGTTTGCAAAGCTCGAAGTGGTTCAAGATCAATAGAAGCCAAATTGTTGTAATAAAATTCTAAAATTTTGAAAGTACCAACTAGTTTCCACTTTTGATCCAAAACTTTGGCAAGCAAAAAAACCGTGGGGATCTCGTTGAAATACTTGAGCCATTTTTCAACCATGTAATATAAAACACACATTAACTCAAGATTGTTTGTGGAATTTTTCATTGCAGTTTTAAAACCAAGTGATATGATCATGCAATGTTCTAAAACACGAACGGATGTGCAATAATACACACCCGATAACTCAATAGTGGCATTTCGAAAACCATTGAATAACTTAAACAAGCTCATGCATTGATCCCAACAAGAAGATGTTAGATATAAATCATCAACATGGTAAGTTCTATAAAAATCAACTAAATATTCTATATGCTCCAATGTAGAATGCAACATATCATATGTAGAGTTCCATCTAGTAGACACGTCTAAAGTAAAAGTTGTGTACCTTATTTTCTTCGTGTGGCAATACTTCTTCCACGCCTTGCCAATTTGAGGCTTCCAGTGGATCAAGGATACAGCTGTAGTAATAGGTTGAATATGTCTTTGCCATAAAGACAAAGCATCTTGTACACATAAGTTTAAAATATGACAAATACATCGTTAGTGAAAATACTTACCACCTATCACCGGGGAGCAAGCCGCAATTAAATCGGATATACTTGCGGTGTTAGCGGTTGCATTATCAAAACCAACCGAAAATATTTTGTTGCATAACTCATACTCATTCCAAACTTGAATAATTAAAGATGCAATTGCTTGTGCGGTATGTGGGGAAGGAAATTGTCTAAAACCAATTAAACGTTTATTTAAAGACCAACTATTGTCTATAAAATGACATGAAATTCCCATGTAAGAATTTCGTTGGAAAGAATCCGTCCACACATCGGAGCAAATATTAACTTTGTGCCCCAAGGTGGATAGAAATTTTCCAATCTCCCTTTTTTTGTCAAAAAACTGACGGTTGTTAGATCTTTGAGCAGTAGAGGGGAGAATTCTCTTTGTAGCAACATTAAAAGCGGTTTGCATAGTAACTTCATATTTTTTGTCATTAAAAAAATTGAACGGCAAATGTTTCATTGCCGCCCATCTTACCATAGCATCGGTAACATTTTCCGGATCATATTTAAATAGCGGCGTACCTGTTTGAAACGATGAGCCGGCGGGGAAGTTTATTTGGCTTTGGGACTTAGAATGCCCATATTCCACGGGGTGTTTTGCCTTCAAATGGCGATGGAGAGTACCATATCCCCCACCGATAACAAATGGATAGACTTTATCGCAATAGTTGCAATATGCTTTGAACTCACTTGTCTCCACGGTAGTGGTCGGATCATTAGGATTTGAAATTACCACCGGGACCTTCTTGAAATGTTTGGTGAAAATCTCGGATTTCAACTTGGGAGGCATCTTTTTCTTTTGTCGTCCTGTGGGAGGAAGAGCATCGGCCTCCTCCTCATCATTGTCGCCAACTTGGCCGGTGCTAGAAGGGGGGAATTGATGCGATCCATCATCGCCTTCGTCCGACGATAGATTCACATCGTACTCGAAACGCGAAGCCGAATGTGAATGCCCCCCTTGTTGGTCGTCGTCGGCGAGGGCAAGTAACAAGGCCGCATTTCGATCTTCTTCCTCCTACGAAAATTATACAACTAAGTAAAAATACTAACACAAAAATAAAACACATAGACACATAGATGTTGAAAAATGAAATTATGAATTTAATAAAATGAATTAACAAAAAATTAAAACATATTATAACTTACTTGAGCTCGAAGAGCGGCTAGCCTTCCCACCTCCTCTGCAACTTGTGCTCTAGAAGGGGCACGTCGACGACGAGTATCACTTTGATCTTGGGCAATTCCCTTGCCCCGATCACCACCACGACGAGATGAAGACATGATATAAATATTTATGGAAATTGAAAGTATAGAATAGAGAGTAGTGTGATTGTGTGAAGATGATAACGTGAACAGTGTGAGTAAATTATGAGTGCAAATAACGTAAACAACTTGAGAGAATGAGGATGGAGAATAGAGAAATTGAGATTGAGAGAGAAATTCTTATTAACACAAGAATGGGGTGAGTAGAAATGAAGAGGAGGGGGGTATTTATAGGGGAAAATTGTGATTAAAAAAATTTAATTTTTGAAAATAACGGCCGAACCGCCGGTTTTCGGTGGAAACCGGCGGTTTTTCGTCAATTTCAAATTTCAAATTTTAAAAACAACGGCGGAACCGCCGGAACCGGCAGTTTTTCAGTCGAACCCGGCGGTTTCCGTCAACAGTTTCTGCCCAAACCGGCGGCCGCGGGAGCGGTTTCTGAAAAAGCTAGGAAGTAGGCCTGAAAAAGGTGTCGGGAGTTGTCGGGAACCGCCGAACCGGCGGTTCCGGCGAGACCGGCGGTTCGGAACCGCCAGTTACGGTTCTTCAAAATTTGCAAACCTGAACCGGCCCGTCGGAACCGGCAGTTCCGGTCTCGGTTCAAACCGCCGGTGACGGTTCCAGGCCGGTTCGTCCGGTTCGGTTCGGTTTGGAGACCTCTAAGTGATGTAAACGATTGTAGGTGTTGAATCTTAAATAAGGGGTGGCTTAAAAAGTGTTGTGCTGACTTATAAGTAGTTAAGGGACAGCATAGATAAGTAATGACTATTGTTATTACCCTTAGAATATATGGGCTGACATAATTTGTGGTATGGTAATATAGTGCTTTTTGGTAGCCTAGATAAGACCAAGATATATAAGCTATTTGGATTGTTTGGATGTTTGGTAGATAAAGTGAGGCCATGTTAGATTATCAAAGCCCATCCCAGCCCGCTGAGACCCAGAGCGAATTAGTTCAAAAGGGTGGATTATTTAACAACACAAAAGAGTGAGATAGCATATCCTTATATTAAAGTCCATCTTAATTATTATCTTGTGCTGATTTAACATATCTACCAAATATGTACTTAAGTTATGATTTAGATTTTGGAGGTCTTCACTCAAGAATGCTAATCTCATATACTTTTCAGTTATGATATGGAGTCTTATTATATAAATAATGGGAAGCAACTACGAATATTCAGAACGATTAAACAAATAATTATCATTATATATAAAAGGTACTCCCTCCGTCAACTTCTCAACTTACTTTACAAAACTTTTCAATAGATGGAGTTGTACATAAATCAAAGGTACTCCGTCTCATTCAAGATGTTTACTTTTCCACGCAAGATGTCAACCTTTATTTTTTAGTTTGTTCTCCACTTTTTATATTTAGACATAAATCTCTCTTTCTTTATTAAAATATTCAATCATTTTTTCCACTCTACTTTATCACACATAACTACTCCACCTAAAATTCATACCATTAAAAAATGTGGACATCATACATGTGACGGAGGTGGTAGTTACTAATTATTGTAAAAATGATTGAGCTCATCACCTCCCAACAAATACAAAAAAAATCTGAATTTAGTAAGAAAAATTTATCCTCTGTCTCACTCACTTATAGAAAATTTAGAAAATCCACAAGAAGTATGTAACCAAAATATAAGGGTAAACTAACCATAGAAAACTAAGAGCATCCATAATAGTGGACTACCCGGCGCCCTAGCCACCCGTGTACGGCTATGCCCTCGGCTAGACCTTTATTGTGATCGGGTAGCCGAGAGGAGGAGAGAGAAATGCCCTAGAGCTAGGGCGTTCACTAGCCGGCTAGGCGGTGGCTATTGAGGAGTAATAGGCGAGCCGAGCCAACTTTTCATTTTTTAAATTTTTATTTCTTATTTCTAGTCTATATATATAACTCATTGAACTTCGTGCTTTTAATATTTGACAAACACCAACAATTAAAATGAATTAAATTGGAGGTTAGGGCATTAGTTAGGCTGTGGGAAGGCTAGGGCATTGGCAAGGCTGCTAGAAGGGCATTATGATGTGGCAGGAGTAGATTTAGGTTGGGCTATTGCTAGGTTGTTGCTAGTCCACTCTTATTGTGGATGCTCTAAGATTGGATAAAAAGAATTGGTATATTAGGGGATTTAAATAGAGAAATCTGTGATGCAAATCAAATTTATCATCTTTATTTCCTTAACTTTATTTGATTAACATGATTTGATGCTCGCAAAAGTGTATTTTCTTATGTAGGAAGTGAAATGGAGTGTAAAAATTGGCTGGAAACATGTTAGGAGGCGTCTGCTGCAGTACAGGCAAACCGCTAGATCGGGTGCAAACTGATGCTCGGTCGGGCGCTAACCCGCAAAGCATCGGAGATCCAGTAGTAAATCACTCGGCCGAGCGTTATTAGCCAACTCCCGCCCGTCGGCCGCTATCCTCTAAGGCGTTGGAAATACAGAAGCATTTCGCGGTCGGGCAATTTTGGACAACTTCTGACCGGTCGGGCGTTGCCACTTAAGGCGTGAGAGTTCCAGAGGCAAATCGCGCAGTCAGGTGATTTTGGGAATTATTTCGCCCGGTCGGGCGTTCGGACGCCCTGTGACATCCCTAACCCGAAACATACATTATTTTGCCTATTAGCATATTTTATTGTCATTGCACATTATATTGTCATTTGTATTATAGAAATATTAAGTGTGTCATAGAGGATATATTAGTTGTTAAGATGATAGTTGAATATATAGAGAGTTTTGAATCTAGAATATTTTTAAAATAAATATAATTATATATTATGTGGGAAACATATATTTTGCCTTAGTATATTAAAGTTAAATGCGCATGTTATTCACGTGTGGGTGTGTGAAATTATATATATGTGCATACTTGTATTTATATATGCATGGAAATTAAGTGTAGGTACGTAATAAAAGAAAGTTGATATGCATATATGTGGTTTATTCTAATACATAACCTTTAAATAATATACAATATATATGTATATGTGTAGGCCACTTGTGTGAATATAGAAATGATTAAAACTTCACAAGTGTAATGCTAAGAAATACGTGTCATGTATACACATATCAATATTTTTGCTTAGTCTGATGTCGGTTTAATTTTAAAAATTTCCACCGATCCTATAAATATATATATGTCTATTTCAGTGAAGGAAAAAAAAGAGGAAGGAAATTATTGAGGGTTAGTTGTAAGAAAAAAAAATCGAAATAAAGAATCAGCAGAAAAAGAAAAAAATAGCAATATCAAAAAAAAAACAAGTAGAAGAAAAGGAAAATTATTCAAGGGATGGAGGGCCGTGGATTGGAAATCAGAATCAGGAGCTTAGTTTATTTGTCACTCCAATCCAGAATCAGGAGCTTAGTTTATTTGTCATATGGAGTGTATAAATCACATTTTAAATCTTACATATTTTATGTGCTTTCTTTGCTGGATGTTTCAATAAAGTGAATAATTAGATTATATGATTTGACTTTAATTTGATTATGTGTTTGATGGTGTAATATGACGAGGATATGTAATGTATGCAGTTGATATGTTTATCTATAGTATTGTAATTATCTGATGAAATATGTAATTGGTGAAATTGATTTATTTATACATGATTTTGGAATTATTTTGAATCATTGGATTAAAGAGGATCTGTGATAGTCTTGCACTAAATCTGAAATTCTAGAGGGACCTACGGGTCCAATACAGAGGGACCTATGAGTCCAATATAGAGGGACCGTCGGGTCAAATACAGAGGGACCTATGAGTCCCTCTGAGTCTAATTACAGAGGGACCTTCGGGTCATAGAGGAATCTCGGGCAGATACCAGACTTGATTTGTCACAGAATAATAAACTGAGCAGAGTGGCATATGCATATGTATATGGTATTATATTTTTAATTGTTGGTTATTGTTATATATATATATATATTGGTCAAAGAATATGTTCGATTTTTGGGCTGTGGAATTAAAGGTAAGGTTTATATACACTGAGTTGTGGCTCATATAAACCACTATTATTTTTCAGGAATAAGATATCAGTGAAGTTTTTGGTTGACGTGAGTCGTAGGAATTGCACGTGTTATCAGGTTCGGCGGCTGATGCATTTTGACAACTTTCTCCTCCTCATTATTTTTGCATGTAGATAAATGTATAGTATATAGAGTGGTGAGAGAGTTCCACTACTGTTCGGAATGTTCTAAAATATGTACTTGATAAATGTTGGTTTTTGAACTTATATGGAGCATGTGTGTTTCATTTAGTTGCCATGTGAATTATTTGCTTTAAATTTTAAAATTTTATTTTGTTTTAATATAAATACTTTGGTCAGAGCCGAATTTCAATTTTCAAATAGGGTTTGAGGGAGTTTTTGGAGATTCATTCAAATATTCTCAGACAAAAAATAGAGAGGAGACGAAAAATAGAGAGGAAAAAGAGATAAAAAGAGGAGGAAGAAGAGAAGGAAGAAATTTCGGCTAACACTCCGAAGATCCATCTCCAAATCCCGATTCCACTCAACGAGAGCATGCTTCCTATGGTGTTTATTGTAAAATTCACCATATGTTTAAGCTAAACTCTCAATGTTAATCCAAGTTGTAATCTAGGCTTGTATGGATGTTTCTGCACCAATGAATCCATATGTTTTGTCACCAACAATGTGGTTGATGTTTTTACACTATGTTTTTGGCTAATAATATAATGTTGTTTATTTCTCTTGATATTGTCTCTTTAACATAGCTTGGGAGAGTTTGATTGTTGATGTGCTATTAAATTAGGATTGTTCATAGGATAATTTGATAGTGGATTAAGTAGGAGTTCATAGTAGACGAGTACTTCTCCCGCGCTTCCACATGAGTTTGTAAGCATTGAAAATTGGTCCATAGGTTATGTGTTCAGCTAATTGTGAACTACTCATCATGTACATGTTCAGAGTATGTGATTAGTTTGATGTTTTAATCCCTTCACATGTTTCATTGTTAGAGGTGTAGAACAATACAAGTCTGTTGAGCAACTTGGAGTGACATATTTTCCCGATTGAAAAGTCTTTCAATAGTTAATCAGTTACTTTACTTTGTCAACAATTTTCGAAACTAAAAATCAAATCTTTGTATGTTTTTATATGCTTTTAAGTGTAAACAATCTTTCATCTCCATGTGTGTCGACACTTGGAATACTACTTATGACGTTGTAATCTTGCAGTGTCGTAGTATTATTAGACATAATTGATTAAACTTGATTTATTGTGTGAACTAAATTTGTTTCTCTAAAATACGCATAAGGCTACATCCCTACACCCTCCGATCATCCAACGTGTAGAGTGTCTTCTTTAGGAACATCGGCCGGCCACATTTCATTCACCCCTGCCATCGGCGCGGCGCTCATTCCGCTCACTAAATCGGCGGCCAATACATTGATATTGGGCTCAGTCAGCTATTGGGCCATTCTTTTTTAATTTAACAATCTTGGTCAATTATATGCTGTTATAATAATCTCTCGCTAAATTACAAGAAATGCTATAAACTGAAAACTTAGAATAAGCGTTTTATCATTATTGCTCGATGTTTAAAGTTACAAAATTTTATCAGTTATATATACTCCAATCAGAAGTACCAAAGCTGAGCTCTCGAAACCTTATCAACCTAATTCTAAAAACAACTATCCAATCGAATTTAAAAATTAGTAACGTGAATCTTAAGGATTCAAGACACAATCTAATTCAAGAATTAGTAACGTGAATCTTAAGGATTCAAGACACAATCTAATTCAAGAATTAGTAACGTGAATCTTAAGGATTCAAGACACATATGTTTGCTCTCGCTCTCTGGTTAGCTTAGGATTTTTTATTAAATCATCGTGGTTCGAGTATGAATTTGAGGTTTTAATCAATTCATAGGGTCTTAACAAGAGAATTCCTATTAAATCAATAATAAAGAAAGGAAAAAGACATATTAGAGACAAAAACAAATAAAAAAAAAATAAATAGGTAAAGAGAAGATTCAAGAGGCACGTAAGAATAAAAATAAAGACGGTTTTGCATATGTTCCGATGTCAAAATTTGAAATAAATTTAAAATTTTTTTCATAAATTTCGTTAACAGCTTTATATCAATACAAGGTACATAATATGCCAATACAATGCTTGTACAATGTCAATATGAAATTGTATTGATATTGTCATGTCTCTGTGTTGTTATATTTCATACATTGTATTGACATGGTGTTTCTAAACCCTTAATTTGATAGTTGCTATTATCTTTTTAATATTAAAAAGTGAAAAATGAAATTGCACATGACAAATTGTAGACCACAAGATTTCTAAAATTCTATGGTCTTAAATTAGTTGTAGTTAGCAATTAAATGATGAGTTAGCAATTGATCATTCCCCTGCAATTGATTGTATACTTATAGGTCGTGTTTGGTTTTCTAGACAAAATAATACCAAGATATAATCTAGGATTGAGTTGTAAGATTATTTTAGTTATCCGGGGTTAGCTATGACTAATTATCCTATAATTATCCGTCTAGGATTGAGTTGTGGGATTCAATCTTATGAACCAAACACATTAACATATTTAATATCGGATACAATCTTGCAAACGGAATATCTCATGGAAGTAATAAATCAAACCCCAAGACTAAACACTAGTTTGGAGACATGAAACACGCGCAGCAGAACAAATAAATCACTGAGATTATAGTAGTATTTATTTATCTATGCTCTATAAATTTATAACAAACCAATATGGGATCACCGATTACCCAACAGATATCTCACTTACTCATCAACATAAATCAAATGTGCGTATTATTTTGTCTGGAAACAATTGGTCCGGAAAATAACAGTACCTAATGGTTTGGGAAATCTAAATTTGCGAAAAAACACATTCATTGGGAATTGGGATGCCATAATAATACAGGGTTGGAATGCGTCAATACAGGAATTATGCAAGTTCTTTCTTTTTTTTTTATACCCCACTAATGGAATTCCATTTTAATGAAGAAGATTATATGTATTCCGAAGTGAGGAGTGATGCATAAGAGTTATGCGTCGTTATTAATGAAACGCACATCCCTTAGTTAATGACGCACAAGGGTTATGCGTCTTTGAATACATAGAATCTTCTTCATTAAAATGGAATTCCATTAGTGGGGTAGTGCTTATGCGTCATTAACGAAAGACGCATAATGGTTGTGCGTCTTTCAGTCAGCTTTTAAACACCCCACAGGCGGAAGCAGCACACAGAATACGTACAATTTCATTTCCTCTCTCGGGTTTCCGGCGATTTCCGGCGATTTCCAACGTTATCTCCATAAGATCCGGTAATTTATTCATCAATTTAGCTACATTCATCATTATTCATGGTCATTTTGCGTTCATTTGTTAGTTTTACCAAATTTATAAAATTAGGGCTTGTAGGAAAAATGTTCATAATTGTTGTTGTTTTAAATGTTTTTGATGCAGAAATCATGCAAGTATTTGTGAGTTTGTATTGGGGTGGTAGATTAGTTCAACTACCACAAATGGGTATTGGTTATGAACCACCTCGTGCGAGGAGCTCCATCATATTAAATTCATGTATTTCCTATTATGAATTGGTAGCAATGATATGTGATGCGATGAGAATAGATATGAACCAACACACAATTGAATTATTATAAAGACAATGTATAGTCTTTGCTTCCGGTATGAGTTATACATGTTCTGTGATTTGCAATGATGAAAGTGTGATGTATATGTTCAACAATGCTCAAAATTCAAGTGGGTGTATTGAATTATTTATTGAGTATTCACCTGTGAGGAGTTCAGAAATCCCACCAGTTGTTGATTATGGTATTGGATCATCTGCGAGGGTTGAACAAATGAGCTTTGATTGTGGTATTGGATCATCTGCGAGGGTGGAGCATATGAGCTTTGATCGTAGTATGAATGAGCAGAGAGATGTTGTAGATGTTACCAAAAAATACATAATTAAGTGAGTTAATGTAAAAAATACATTACTTGGCTCCGCACGGGGTATACGGCGTGTGCATAGGCAATATCAAGAAGGCTGGCCTCAATGTAGGCATTCTTTCCTACGCCCACAGCTGCAAGAGAACCATAGTCCATCCTCATCGGCCTTCCACATTCAACCACGCCTCTGAACCCCCATACATTAAGCCAATACATCACATTTTCATGTATTGGCACTACCCAAACCTTACTCTCCGTCCTACGAACTCTTAACACATTTGTTGTGCCATTTGCCAACAATGAGGCTGAAATGTGTTCGTTTTGATGAAATAGTAATGATGGATCCTCAGGTCCATAACATAACTGTTGTTCGGAACTTGCAGATGCCATCTACTTCAAAACATTCACCCAATATTCAATTTTTTTTCATAAAAACTCAACAATCTAACTAAATTGCAACTTTAATTGACAACGACAATCTATATTCCAATTTGGAGACATCATCAAGATTCAAATTAGGCAACAAAAGGGGCGCAATTACAAAAACTGAATCAATTACTTCTACCCATTTAATTATATGCATATGAAATACACAAATTATGGAAAATCGACCAAAAAAATCCATCAATTTCATCATAAACCCTAATTTTGCTTAATAATATGCATATGAAATACACAAATTACGGAAAATCGACCAATAATTTCCATCAATTTCATCATAACTCCTAATTTCATCATAATCCCTAAGTATAGACAACAAAACAACAAAAATCGACTAAAAATCTATCAATTTCATCATAAACCCTAATTTTACTAAATTACGAAAAACCTGCACAAATTAAGCCATAAATGATGTATTTAGCCAAATTTAAGAACAATTACCGGAATGTGGTTGCAAAATGGTGGAAATTCGCCGGAAATTGCTGGGAATCGTCGGAATTTACTGGGAATCGTTGCTTGGGTCGCGGCTTTCTGTCTGTGATGCAAAGTGTTATGCCTTCTCTGCCTGTTTTAAAACCCGCCGGAAGACGCATAAGCTTTATGCGTCACTAGCCAAAGACGCATAAGTATTATGCGTCGCTAAGGAAAGACGCATAATGCTTATGCGTCACTATATAAAGACGCATGATAGTTATGCGTCACTAAACAACGACGCATGATGGTTATGCGTCTCTCCCAGAACGACGCATAACGGTTGTGCGTCACTCCCTGAGTCGGAATACAACTAAAGCTCTTCATTAAAATAGAATTATACTAACATGCATTACCAAAAAAAGAATTTTTCCGGAATTATGCATTCAAAGCTCATACACTTCGGTTCATTTGTGTTTCTTTCTATTCCTGTAAATTATGGTTGAGTATCTCATATTTTTGTGTAAATGTGTCATAATATGGTAAGTATGTCTCTCATGAATGAATTCATTTACAGGAATAGAAAGAAACACAAATGAACCGAAGTGTATGAGCTTTGAATTAGATATGAGCTCATACACTTCGGTTCATTTGTGTTTCTTTCTATTCAAAGCTCATACATTTGTGTTTTATTCAAAGCTCATACACTTCGGTTCATTTGTGTTTCTTTCTATTCAAAGCTCATACATTTGTGTTTTATTCGGTGCAAGATTATATTTTGGAATTAGATATGTCTCTCATGAATGAATTCATTTTTATTCGGTGCAAGAGTATATTTTGGAATTAGATATGTATTTTTGTTTAATTCATAAGATTAGATCTCGCAACTTAAATCTATATGGATAATCATATGATAATTACTCATAGCCACCCCTTCAACTAAGAGGTTGTTCGGTTTGCAAAACTGTATATCGGGATTAAAAATGTGGTGTGTTTGGTTCATGAAATTAAATTTCACAACTCAATCCTAGATGGACAATCATATGATAATTAATCATAGTCATTCCTCTCCAATTGAAATAATCTCATAACTTATTCCTAAATTATATCTTGTTTCTATTTTACTTAATATACCAAAAAATAATCACACAACTCAATCCTAAACTACGTCTCATAATTATTTTATCTAAAAAATCGAACAATCACTTACTGATCTTGACAGCATCCTTTAAATAATGGAAATCAGCTGTGCAATAATTAATTCCGCAGTCACATAGTACATGAATTCATACTCTTTTCTTTTCGAAAACAAATATTCGCTCCTCTAAATTTACTATACTTTTTTTTCTTGTATTTAATGTTTTGATAAACACTTTTCTTCAATATCATTTCATCTGATGAAACGGGTGACATACTAATACGGAGTAAAGGCAGGCACGAAGGAGGCCAATCCTCACGCAGAGGCCACGGTCTACAACCGTCTAAATTGGTGATCTCTCCAAACACAGTTTTTACCACTTAAGAGCCTCAATATATAGACTTACAAAACTAGAAAAATCTGCAACAACTTAATTCAAAATGAAATCTGCTAACAGCTAACTAATTAAAGAAGTAATTAATAAATAAAATCTAATCAAATCCTAACTAACACTGACTAAGTATGCATATCCTGCTATATGCATATCAACCATATCATATCTTGTTTTGTATCACATACTTTGTCCCATGCGATAGCAAGCAAATTATCGTCGTTTATTTAATCTTTTCCAATAGTACAATTTTCTCAAGCCAGATTGAAAAATTAATAATAATTTAGAAGAATCACAATTATATTAATCTAAATCTAATTATCTGGGATCAAAACCAATAATTGTACGTGTTGCATCAAGGGTACGTGCTAGGCAATAGCAATGTCTCAATCCGAAAACTAACAAAGTCCAATGCACAATTCAAAGCTAAAAGGGATATTGTAGTCGCGAGTTTAGAGTAGCGTGTGTTTGTGAGGTCGAGACACCAAGTCCTATGAATCCACTAGATCACTTGGTCTAGGAACTGAAGGGAACACGGAATACTCTGTCGTTGTACACATAAAACTCCCCTTCAAAGATCCCTCAACCCGAATACTATAAATTAGTATAGAGAAGCAGGGGTCGATCCCACGAAGATGGACACGTAAGAGAGCATTTAGAGACTCTTGACTAAGCGGCTGCTGCCACGCAAACAGGGTTGAGGTATAACTACTACTAGACCTAGGCAGGAAATATAAACGCTAGACCTAGAAAGCTGTAAACATGCTAAGATCAAACATCATCAAGACTTCGGTATATTAAGCTTACTTTCTAGAACGTGTAAACGACTACCTAATTTAGCTAGACAGAGACCAACCAACAGTGGGGACCATGACCCAGAAATAGCAAGTACGACAGAAAAGCTGCAAATAACTAACTGAGCATTCAACTCACAACGGCATGCATTTCTTCAACGGAATTAAACACGAGGATGAAGGAAACAGAGCACATTCCCAGATTCGAACAGAATGTAAAAGTTTGGTCATCGGAAACTTATGATAAACCGGAAATAACTCATATCTACATATACTAGACGAAGCGAAATGAAAACACGAAGACTAGGCATCAAAATAAACCAACTCTGCTAAGATCTCACATCGAACGCTTAATCCACTCCGAATCCAAGCAATCCGAAACCAACCATAACTCGATTCGTCTCCATAACTTCTGATTTAACAGATCTACTCCGATCAACACCGAATTTAAACGTTTCCACAATCAAGCTACAAACCAAATTCAAACCTCCGATTCATTCACTAACAAACTCCAATCACTCCGATCCAGCCATTACTCTGCACAGATTCAGTAAACAATTGCGAAACGCATCCAAAACAAGTAAGGTAGCTCAAACTCTAGAAAATCACAACGGCAAAAATAGAAATCAACATTATCGACATAACAGAAAATTAAACTTGCATAAAACACGGGAATAGTCGATAAAACAGAATGCCGAGCTTCGAACAGCGAAGCTCGGTGGAAACCACAAAATGCGAGAAATTAAACGGGAACTTGTTTCTTCGCCCTCAACAGGACGGTGTTACAACCCAACTTGAAAATACGAGAAAACGGAAAATGAACCCAAGCGCAAAACCCCCTGAATTTCCCTCTAAGAACCCAAGTGTATAGAAAAGTGAACTAGCTGCAGACTGTTAGTGAGGTCTCCACCCGAGAAGATCCATCCAGAATGCATGCATCCTTCCTTTTATAGACACGGACATAATCTTCTAGAACCTTCATAGAAATCTCCATTCTACCCTTCAGTTATGAGATTTACTCCGTCTTGCAATTTCTTTCACAATGTTCACTTATTCGCCAGTTTCCTCGGGCGTGTGATTGCCTCCTTCTTTTCCTGGACCTGACGAATTTTTTCTATGCATAAAATTAGCCTTATCAAACTGCTCACACTTAAACCATGCTTGTCCTCAAGCATGAAAGACAAGAAAAAGGAATAAGGCAAATTTCAACGCACGGTCCCTAAGAATGACTCTACAAACAAGACACTAACACAAAAACAGACTCCTAGACCTAGACAACTACAGACTCATAAAAGAAAACATCACACAAAGAGAAACAAAACACAACAGATAAGCATGCACTAGCTTCAACTTTTAGGCGACTGTCCCCACAAGCTTAAGTTCTCTCCGATCGTCTACAGTCTTCAATTCCTTCCCCTTCCTTCTTCTACCTAAACAGTCTGTCAGTTCGTCAAGATAGCCTATTGATTTCCCAGCGGTTAGGTTCGCTCGATCACTCATGCCTCACCAGGGATGTTAGGATCGAAACGCTCCAAAGTTAAAGTTACACCACTGATGCGTCGGGTTATGAGAGTTTCTCCTTTCTATCGTCTCCTTTTTTTCTATATATTTTTTTCATTCCTGGGTCAGGTAATTTTTACTTCCTGTCCTTAGGTAATTAATCTTCTTTTTCCCTCTTTTTTCCATTTTCCCCTGGACTTCGTCCAGCTTATACCTCCGATTTTTTATTTTATTCCTCCCCTGGACTTCGTCCAGCTTATACCTCCTTTTTCTGGACTTCGTCCAGCTTATTCCTCCATAACCCATTTTTTCCTCTTTTATACTCTACTCTCTAAGCATCAAGTGGCAGCCCAATTTTTACATGTTAGCTCAAAGTGTTTAGGCTTATAACTCGCTCTTATAGTAGGGCTGCACAGCTAGGTTATCTAGGGCATTTTCTATTGTCCTTACTTCATTCAGACCGCTTTTAGTTTATTAAGGAAAAAGGCATCAAAGTTGATGTGTATCCTTTCTTCAATCGCTCTTACTAAGGGAAACTTGCCTTATTATATCCACTAGCTCATGCAACACGCAAACATAAGAACCTAGAGATACTAAGACAAACTTACTGCACTTACTCCCTCCCCCTCCCGCTTCACTCAAGCTTGTCCCCAAGCTATCCTAGTGAACTGGGGAAATAGGGAAGGACGAACAAAACAAGCTTCTCACACTTAGACCGGACACCGGGCTAAGTGGGAGAATGCACACAAACAAAACCAAACATGCGAAAACAGAACAACCCCTTCTCACACTTAGACCAAGGATTGAGCTAAGTGTGGGAAGGTGCAACACATATATACAGAACAGAGCATGCTGGCACAGATAAACACAAACAGAAAGCGAAAAACTAAAAGAAATGGAAGAGTAAAAGTTACTTGGTTTGGGGGGGAATCAATTCGAGGTCTGGCCCCCGCGGGAGCCAGCCTTGAGCGGGGCGGACGGTTGGGTCACTTTAGCTTTCTTCTTTACTGGCGAATCCGGCGTCTCTATCATCTCGTCACGTTGTCCCGGCACTGTCTTTCTTATGGTCAAGGGCTTAGTCGCGGACGGGGCAGTTAGAGGCTTCGTCGTCTGGGGAGGCTTCTGGAGAGATAAACTTCCTTGCCCTGGTGATTTAGAAACCCTGCCAGGGCCAGGAAGAGATTCCGGCGTCCCGGGAAACTTCTCCTTGAGCCACTTCGTCATTATAATCATCAGCGAGACGCCTTCTGCCAACCTATCAATGTGCCTTGTCGACGCTGCCACAAGGTCGGTGAGACGTCCCTTGAGGGCCACGACCTCCTCTCTGACCTTCCCGACTTCCATTCTCATCTCGTCTACCTCCATTCTCACTCATGCGACCTCTTTCCGTACTCTCTCAAAATCGACACTGTCCCTTCCTTTTTCTGTCTGCCGCCTGACGGCGTCCTTCTTCGTCACCCTCCCCACCACCAGGTCTGGGAGAGTTGTCTTTTTTCTCCGCTGCGACCTCTTGACCCAGCGCTTCCCTTCCCGTATCGTCAACTTCATCTAACAAGCTCCGGCGGGCTCGTCTACGGGCATCCCTTGCATTTACCAGTGAAATTGTCCCCTCTGGGACATCTGTCAAATCCACGATTAACTTTACCCTGTCACCAACAGGGTCTTGTACATTTTCAGTAACGAGGGATTCTCCCTCCTCAGACATCAAAGGGGTTGCCCCTGTGATATAAACAGGGGTTTCCACCCCAGCCAAATCTCCTTCATTGTGGGCTTCAGCACCCACAGCTCTTTCAGGGGTCCTCCACTCACCAACATTCTTCTCAGAAACTTGGGCCTCATCGCCACCAAATTCTTTTAGGGTTTCTCCTCCCACAACATTCTCACCAACACCAGGGGTTTCCCTCTCAGAAATATTAGCAATAACCCCAGAAATAACATCCACCGGGGTTTCCCCCACAGACACACCAATAGATTTATCAGCCAAAACAGGGGTTTCCCCCTCCATAACAGAGTCTAACCTTGGTACGCTTATAGTCAAGAGCTTCAAACCCGCAGCCAGATCTGCCTCCTCCTCAGGTTTGTCCGCGGCGGTTGTTTCTGCTACGATGGCGGCTGGTTCGGCCTTCGAATGTATGGCCTCCGGTTGGGGTCTCTCCGTCTCTGTAACTTGTGGCGGTGGTGCAGTGGTTGTCGTCCCCATCATAGTGGTGAACATGGCGAACGCCTTTATCGCCTCCTCTGGCCCCCCAAGCTTCTGTAATAGGTCGGCCATGAACGCCGCCGCGTTAGATTCGGCGGTTCTAGAGGTGCTTCCTGTGTCCTTTGTGTTGTCCATGGCAGATTCTGTAGAATTTTAACAAGAACTCGAAGAAAATTGCTCCGATTAGGGTTAGAGAAATATAGGGTTTGAGAGAGAAGTTGGCGAATTGTTTTGTAGAGAGAGTGAATATGATATGAAAAATAAAAGCTAAAGCACGGTTATAGCGCTTGGGTATGGGAGATGACGGTTTGCAGGCAGTTGCAGGTGTGACGCTAGCAACCATACGCCTCCCCATAAAGTTACCTTTTGAAATTCGAACCGGTGCTAACTCCCTCCAAAATTTTACTCCTCAACTCCCTGCCCCATGTGAATATCTCTGCAATACCATACTTAGAAAAACATCAAACTAAAAATGAAACGCCAGACTCCCAGGTCAAGGATATGACAGTATAAAAATTTCCCTAAGGAGTCTGGTATTCCGAAAAATATTTTTGGAAGATTATTTTTTTTTTCTGATTTGTTTGGGTTTTCTTGATTTAAAGGAAGCGATTAAATATTTACAAAATCTGTTTTCAAGTGCTCTCAAGATTCCCTAGGTCAAGGTATATATATAAAAAACTTCTTAGTCACATGACCGAGGAATTCACTGAGAACACTTCCTTCCCAGGCCAGTTTGGCGATATCACGGAGTGCACGTAGCGGCACTTCGTCCACTACACACATCTCTGAGTTATCCCTAAATATCTTCACCCTATGACCATTGACAAGAAAAGGAGTAGAGTTTGAAGCACTTCCCTGGATCTCTACTGCTCCATTTGCACGAAGACTCACAATAGTGTATGGTCCAATCCATTTAGACTTCAGCTTACCAGGCATTAACTTGAGCCGAGATTGGAACAGGAGAACTTTCTGCCCAACTTGCAGTTCCTTGGTCCGGAGATTCTTGTCATGCCAGAGTCTCGTCTTTTCTTTGTACCACATTGCCGATTCATATGACTCCAGCTTTAGCTCCTCCAACTCCTGTAACTGCAATTTTCTCTCTTCTTCGCACGATTGGGGTCTCATGTTGATCTCCTTGACCGCCCTATATGCTCGGTGTTCTACTCCCACGGGCAAGTGACACATTTTGCCAAACACAAGCCTGTAGGGTGACATCCCAATAAGCATCTTGTATGCTGTCCTGTAAGCTCATAGTGCATCTCCAAGCCTCTTGCTCCAGTCCTTTCTAGACGGATTAACCGTCTTCCTGTTGGAGACCTCCGCTTGCCCATTTGATTGAGGATGGTACGGTGTGGAAAGGCGGTGGTGAACTCCGTACTTTCTCATTAGAGCTTCAATAGTCCGGTTACGGAAATGCGTCCCATTGTCAGATATTATATCTCTGGGCACTCCGTACCCGTTAAAGATATTAGCTCTAAGAAATTTCGCTACCTCTTTAGCTTCACAAGATGTGGTTGACTTGGCCTCTATCCATTTCGAAACATAATCAACTGCCACAAGTATGTATGTATTCCCGTATGAAGACGGAAATGGACCCATGAAGTCCATCCCCCAGACATCGAAGATCTCGCAAACAATCACTCGGACTTGTGGCATTTCGTCTCTCCTGGAGATTCCCCCCGTCTATTGGCACATCTCACAGTTCTCACAAAACTCGAAAGCATCCTTATGCAATGTAGGCCAATAAAAACCACTCTCTAACACTTTCATTGCAGTTTTCCTAGGTCCAAAATGACCTCCACAAGCCAGGGCATGACAATGATTCAGCACATCCCTCTGTTCCCACTCTGGGATACACCTCCGGATTATCTGGTCAGCTCCCATTCTCTACAAATACGCGTCGTCCCAGAAATAATACTTGGCTTCGCTCTTGAGCTTCATCTTCTGGGGCTGGGAAATTTCCTGCGAACTGGGCACCTCTCTAGTGACCAAGTAATTTGCCAGGTCTGCGAACCATGGCTCATTGTTTAGATGACATTTTCCCTTCTCAGAATCTCCTGGACCTGTTAACACCATGATCTTTTCCCAACTGATAGGTCTAGGAAATTTCCCTACATAATACAGATGCTCTTCTGGAAACGCATCAGGTATAGCTTCGTCGGTCTCACCTTGAAAAATACGACTCAGGTGGTCAGCCACCTTGTTCTCAGTCCCTTTCTTGTCTTTAACCTCCCAATCAAATTCTTGTAAAAGTAACACCCAACGGATTAACCTCGGTTTAGACCCCTTCTTCACTAGCAGGTACTTAATAGCTGCGTGTTCCGTGAAAACGATCACCTTCGACCCCAGCAAGTACGGGCGAAACTTCTCAAATGAGTACACTACCGCCAGCATCTCTTTTTCAGTGGTGTCGTAGTTCTTCTGGGCTTGATTGAGCATTTTCGAAGCATAGAAAATCACGTAGCTTTTCCCATCCACTCTTTGACCTAGCACTGCTCCCACTGTGTAGTCACTTGCGTCGCACATTATTTCAAACGACAAACTCCAATCTGGTGCTCTGATAATGGGAGCAGAAACTAATCTATCATTCAACAACTAAAAAGCTTTCTTGCACTCCTCATCGAATACAAAATCAACATCGTTATGCAACAAGTGAGTGAGTGGTTGAGCAATACTTGCGAAATCCTTTATAAACCTCCTATAGAATCCTGCGTGCCCTGGAAATCCTTTCACTTCTTTCTGATTCGTCAGGTAAGACAGTTTTGAGATAACATCGATTTTTGCTTGATCTACATGTATGCCTCTTTCTGATACCACATGCCCTAGGACAATTCCCTCAGGGACCATAAAGTGGCATTTCTCAAAATTCAAAACCAAATGCTTTTCCTGGCACCTCCTCAGCACTATATCCAAACTTGCCAAACATGAGTCAAATGAATTCCCGTACACAGTGAAGTCGTCCATAAAAATCTCGATGCAATCCTCCAGGAGGTCCGAGAAGATAGTCATCATACACCGCTGAAAAGTGCCTGGCGCATTGCACAGACCAAACGGCATTCTTCTGTAAGCATACGTTCCAAAGGGACACGTGAAAGTTATCTTCTCCTGGTCCTCGGGATCCACGTAGATTTAAAAATACCCACTATATCCGTCCAGGAAACAGAAATATTGCTTGCCCGCCAACCTCTCCAACATCTGGTCAATGAAAGGTAACGGGAAGTGATCCTTCTTAGTAGCCTCGTTCAGCTTTCGGTAGTCAATACACATCCTCCACCCAGTAACAAGTCGAGTGGGGATCAACTCATTCTTATCGTTCTTGACCACCTATATTCCCGACTTCTTTGGTACCATATGTACTGGACTAACCCATTCACTGTATGGTATGGAATAAATGATTCCTAGGAATAGTAGCTTTAATACTTCCTTCAGCACCTCTACCCTCATGTTCGGATTCAACTTGCGTTGCGGGTCCCTATAGGCTTTTGCTCCTTCTTCTAGCCTAATATGACGCATGCACAGATCTGGACTGATTCCTACCAAGTCAGATAGTGTCCACCCAATAGCCTTCTTGTTCCTCCGAATTACCTTCAACAATTCCTCTTCTTGTCCCTCGGTCAAGCTGCTGTTAATAATCACCGGAAAATTTTCATTCTCCTCTAGATACGCATACTTGAGCCCAGGTGGAAGTGTTTTCAACTCTTTCTTCGGGACATCCTTTTCCTGGGGTAAGGGATTTTTTTCTGTCGACTCAGTTGTTATTCCCTTTGTAGACTCAGTAGAATTTTCCATGCTCGCCACATAAGGTGTCCTCCTTGATCTAGCTAGCTCCGGGTTCGTGCAGAATTCCAGAATCGCTTCAGCTAGTTCTTCATCTGATAACTCACTCGTCTTCATGGCTTCACACCAACTGGCTACTTCTCTATCAATGGCCTGACTCATCTCGGAATTCTCGATCTGTACCTGCATTAATTCGGTTTCAAAATACTCCTGGACCAAGGGGTTAATAACATCAATAGCATGCAAATTTTCAACGTCAAGAGGTTTCTTCATCGCCTCATCGATGCTGAATGTATATTTCTCCCCATTGTAATCAAGGCAGATGGTGCCATCAAAGACATCAATGATAGTCTTAGCGGTACGTAGGAAAGGTCTCCCTAAAAGTACTCCGCCAGACTATGTAGACTCACTATCACTCATTTTAATCACTTGAAAATCCGCTGGGTACAAGAAGTCATGTACCTTCACTATCACGTTTTCAAGCACTCCTTCAGGACAAATGCATGACATGTCTGCCAATTGGATCACAACTTTTGTGTCCACCATGCCTACCCTTACTAACTTCTTGTATATAGACAGTGGTAACACATTTATCAACGCACCCAAGTCACACATAGCATGCTCGATTTTTACATCACCAATAGAGATGGGAAAAGTAAACATACCTGGGTCATTGCATTTCGAAGGCATCCTCCTCTTTTGAATCACTGCGGAGACGTTCTCGCCTATCAAAATTTTTCCACTGGGTCTAGCCTTCCCAGCTATAAATTCCTTGATGAACTTGCTAAACACCGGCAATTTCAAAGCCTGTAAGAATGGTAGATTGATCTCCAATTTCCCAAAAATATCCATGAAGTCTACCGGCTCTTCCTTCTTCTTCTTGGCTTCCCCCCGGTTTGGGAAAGGTTTCGGTCACTTCCCTGCTCCTGTAGAACTTTTAGCCGAGAATTCTCTAGTTTCCTTCCCTACTGCCTCGTTCTCCAACTCCTGCTCTGAATCGAGGAAGAATGGTTCAGTTGAGCAAGGAATTATCGCCCTCCAAGTTCCTGTTGCCTTCCTTGGGATCTGTCGCTTCCTTCGTTCTTACCACTGGCCCCTCATATCCTTTCCCGGATCTCAAGGTAATCTGACTTATATTCGCTCTATCAGGTGGCCTTACTGAGGCGGGAATCTTTCCTTCATCCCCCCTCATATCACTCAAAGAAGTGGCTATCTGGGATAATTGCTTTGCCAGCATATCCATTGCTGCCTTTTGCTCCTGCTGATCGTCTTGAAGCTTGTGCACTACGTCATTGTTCGATTGCAGGTTGTTTTACATATGTTGCTGAGAACTGACGAGGTCGTGCACCATATCATCGATACTCTTTGGTGGCTTTGGTGGTTGACTGGGCCCTGGCCCTATACTCAGAGTCGGTCCACTCACTTGATTCTGACGAGCGTTTCCTTGACCTCCTGAAGAGTTGTTGTACTGATTTCCTGGACCCTGGTAATTGTTTTGAAAATTCCTTTGGTGCGGTGGTACATAAGAGTTCCCTTGATTGTTCTGATTTCTGTTTCCCCAGCTCGAGTGGTCTTCTTGGTTCCGATTGATCCAGTTGCCCTGCCCCTCTTGGTTCCTTCCTGACCAGTTACCTTGTCTCTCGGGCTGAGGTGCAAACTGCTGATTCTGTTGTGGTGCTGGCTGGTTCTGTTCGTTGTCGGTCCATCTGAAATTTGGATGGTTCCTCCAGGGTGCATCTCTTTGTCTCCCTGAATTCCAGCTCCCGTCGGGATTTCAACTTCCCATTGCATTGACTTGGGACTGATAATCTCCTTCCTGGGTCCCGTAATATTGCTGAATTTGATTATCTCCTGGACCAGGAGATTTCTCCTTCCCTTGTGAAGCTAGTGGAATTGTCTTTTCAATCGCGTTCAAAAGAGCCTTCTCAAGCCTGTCAATCCTTGCTTCTACTTTATCATCTTCTTGCTCTCTTATGGCATTCACCGATCCTCTCCTCACTGCATTCCTAGGGTTATCATACGCCTTCTTAGCGTCGATCAACTTCCCCAGGATTTCTCTTGCTTCACTTCCCCTCTTTCTTGTGAAATTCCCCCCACTCGAGGAATTCATTAAGTCCTACGACTCAGGAGTCGCACCTTCGTAAAACAGAGAGTAGGTCTCTGCCTCTATCATTCGGTGATTCGGGCATGCATCCAACAACCCCTTGAATCTCGACCAATACTGAGTCAAAGATTCGTCGTAATCCTGCTTACACTCTAATATTTCTTTTTTCAGTGCATTCGTCTTGTTGGATGGGAAGAAATAATCTATGAATTCTAACTTGAAATCCCTCCATGTGCGGATAGAATCCAGGGGAAACCTCAATAACCACGTGTTGGCTTCCCCCTTCAAGGCAAACGGAATTGCACGTAGGCGATAATCCTCCTCTGTTGCATCATTCGGCCTCTTCTGAATACCACACAACTTACTGAATTCATTTAAGAACTCGTACGGACACTCATTTCTACGCCCAGAGAATGTTGGCAAGATGCCGAGTACGTTTGTCTTGATCTCAATAGTCCGCTGGCGTGGATTCATCACTATAACTTGAGCTGGTTCTCCATCTAAATGGGCAGTTAACGAACCGATCTCTGGATCTGGATCTACTACTTGCCCCATGACTACTTCCTCTGTTTCTGACTCTGTTTCCGACTCTGTTGGTGACTTGGGATCTTCCCTTCCGGATGAACTCCAATTCTCTTCACTTTCCAAACCGAACGGAAATGGATCTCCCGTAGATAACCCTGGTCTTGTGGTGACCGTGGATGCTGTATCCTTGATCTGCCAAATAAATCTATCGTCCATCCACCCAGATGAGTTACTCCAGAATCCAGTCCGCGAGCCTCTGCTCATAAACTGAAAAGAAAAGAAAAATAAATCAAAACTATGTACGCCAAAAATCTCTAAAAACAATCACAAAATACGCCATCCATCCCCGGAAACGGCGCCATTTGAAGTCACGAGTTTACAGTAGCGTGTGTTTATAAGTTGTGAAGTCGAGACACCAAGTCCTATGAATCCACTAGATCACTTGGTGTAGGAACTCAAGGGAACACGAAATACTCTGTCGTTGTACACACAAAACTCCCCTTCAAAGATCCCTTAACCCGAATACTATCAATTAGTATAGAGAAGCAGGGGTCGATCCCACGAAGATGGACACGTTAGAGAGCATTTAGAGACTCTTGACTAAGCAGCTGCTGCCACGCAAACAGGGTTGAGGTATAACTACTACTAGACCTAGGCAGGAAATATAAACGCTAGACCTAGAAAGCTGTAAACATGCTGAGATCAAACATCATCAAGACTTCGGTATATTAAGCTTACTTCCTAGACCGTGTAAACGACTACCTAATTTACCTAGAAAGAGACCAACCAACAGTGGGGACCATGACCCAGAAATAGCAAGTACGACAGAAAAGCTGCAAATAACTAACTGAGCATTCAACTCACAACGGCATGCATTTCTTCAACGAAATTAAACACGAAGATGAAGGAAACAGAGCACATTCCCAGATTCGAACAGAATGTAAAAGTTTGGTCGTCGGAAACTTACGATAAACCGGAAATAACTCAGATCTACATATACTAGACGAAGCGAAATGAAAACACGAAGACTAGGCATCAAAATAAACCAACTCTGCTCAGATCTCTCGTCGAACGCTTAATCCACTTCGGATCTAAGCAATCCGAAACCAACCATAACTCGATTCGTCTCCATAACTTCTGATTTAACAGATCTACTCCGATCAACACCGAATTTAAACGTTTCCACAATCAAGCTACAAACCAAATTCAAACCTCCGATTCATTCACCAACAAACTCCGATCACTCCGATCCAGCCATTACTCTGCACAGATTTAGTAAACAATTGCGAAACGCATCCAAAACAAGTAAGCTAGCTCAAACTCCAGAAAATCACAACGGCAAAAACAGAAATCAACATTATCAAAATAACAGAAAATTAAACTTGCATAAAACACGGGAATAGTCGATAAAACAGAAAGCCGAGCTTCGAACAGCGAAGCTCGGTGGAAACCACAAAATGCGAGAAATTAAATGGGAACTTGTTTCTTCGCCCTCAACAGGACGGTGTTACAACCCAACTTGAAAATACGAGAAACCGGAAAATGAACCCAAGCGCGAAACCCCCTGAATTTCCCTCTAAGAACCCAAGTGTATAGAAAAGTGAACTAGCTGCAGACTGTTAGTGAGGTCTCCACCCAAGAAGATCCCTCTAGAATGCATGCATCCTTCCTTTTATAGACACGGACATAATCTTCTAGAACCTTCGTAGAAATCTCCATTCTACCCTTCAGTTATGAGATTTACTCCGTCTTGCAATTTCTTTCACAATGTTCACTTATTCGCCAGTTTCCTCGGGCGTGTGATTGCCTCCTTCTTTTCCTGGACCTGGCGAATTTCTTCTATACACCTGGCTTAAGACATGTGTTAGACCCAGCAAATTCACGAATTTATCCCCTAGACCTATGCATGCAATTATCCTTATCAGATATTGTTTGGATATATCTGTCTACACAATACTTAGAGCATCCACAACGGCGAGCAGGACGGCGTCCGTCCGTTCTTGCTAGCGGCACGGAGACGTTGTCCGCCGCTGCGCTCGCGCTGCTGGCACGGCACTGCTCGATTCATCGAGCACGTCCGTGCCAGCGAGCAGGCGACGTGGCAGCGTGTGATTGGCCAACGGCATAGCCGTTGGCAATTTAATTTAAAAAATAAATAAATCGGATTTTAATTAAAAAATCCGATTAAAAAAAAATTCCCACTTCCCAAAAAGTTGTATCTGTTTTCTACCCACTTTTAATTTATTTTTCAATTTTTTTTCCCTAAAAATACACATTTTCATCTATAAATACCCCCACTTCCACACCAAAAATTCACACCACACTACACAATTATCATCCAAATTCTCTCATTTACATTCTCAACTCTCATCCAATCTTTCATTCACTCTTACTCTTACAACAAAACAATGTTCAGCCACGGCGATCACCCCCCGGGCTCCCACGGTTGGAACCCCGACTGGTTCGGTTCACAACCGTTTCCTAGTCCGAAAATGGAATATTCGGCCCCTCCTCAAACCCAAGGTTCAGAAATTCCGGATGGCTACCGGCCTTACCCGATCGACGACCAAGATGCCCCCGAAGGGTGATACGGGTGGACACCCGAGCCTAGAGCGAGGTCGAGCGGCCCCGAAGGGCAATACGGGTGGACTCCTCCGCACACCGTACACTCCAGCGGAGATGGATCAATTGTTTAAAGCGTTCTTGTCAATCTCCGAAGATCCGGAGATTGGCACAAACCAATCCGGCGATCATTATTGGTGGCGCATTTGTTGCCGGTACAATGAAAACCGGCCGGCTGGAACAATCGAGCGCAACGAGAGTATGGTGCGCAACGCCATCTACAGAGCCAACGAAGAAATCCAAAAGTTCTAGGAGTATTATCTCCAGGAAGAGCGGTCGGCGGGGAGCGGCCGGAGCGAGGTCGACATCATCAGTTCCGCCATGTCGACCTTCCAATCCATGAACTACAAGGCGCTCAAGTACCTCTTCATTTTGCAGGAGACGCGATCGCATCCGAAGTATAGGGGAGACGTAACATCCTACCTATCCGACGCCGGCTCCGAAGACGTGGTTAGCCAACTCGCCGGAGCTAACTTGGGTAGCCCCGACGCCGGCCCAAGCGGTTTCCAACGCCGACCGCAAGGAAAGAAGAAGGCGGCGGCCAACAGCCGTCGCTCCGCGACTCTATCCGGTGATGCTCCGGAACCCGCTCCCGTTCCCGTGCCCTATGCGCCACCTCCACCCCCCACCTTCTCGTTGTGGGTGATTTTGGCCCAACTCAATATGGCCGATAGGTCAACTAAGACCCCTCGCAACTTCGATCGCACGAGGCCATGATATTGGGCCTCCAAAAACAATTGGGGGTAGTGTCGCCGGATGAATAGTCTTCCACGGGGATATTTTTAGCTTTAATTATGTAATTTTTAATTTTTAGTATTTTAATTATGTAATTTTTAATTTTTAGGATTTTAATTATGTACTTTTTATTTTTTAGGATTTTAATTATGTCTTTTTTTATTATATTTGTAATTTGTAATATTATTTCAGTTTTTTAAAAAAAATTTAATATTATGGAAATGTTTTTATTTAAATTGAATAATAGAATGGTGGGACCCTTGTGCTCGTCCTTGCGGAAGAGTACAGCTGTGGGTGTTGTGCTCTTGCCTAAGAGCAGGCAGAAATAGTGGCGTCGGGCCCACAACCATGCTCGTTGGCAAGAGCATGGTTGTGGGTGCTCTTATAAGCAAAGACAAACATAAATTTCTCCTCAAATATGCAATTAAGTTGCACATTAACAAGTCCCTCAAAATAGCCCGGATACATCCACTCCAAAAATCATATTCGATATCACTCCAAATCCAAGCTGTTTTACTAGACCAAACATCGACTTCCCAACTCGACTCCCATTATTATTATTATTATTACTATTACTTGCCCCACTTGCAAATTTTGGGTTGGCTGCCCAAAATTTGCATATGGATACATGTACTGACCACCGTGGTATATATTGAACCTAGGGTCATAACCTGGGTAGCCGTAAAACAGAGCAAACCCAGGTGGGGCATGGAAGGGAATCCCCATGTTATGATCGAACATGGGGATTCCCCCTTGACCAATACTACGGTCATGTTGTTGGTACCCGACCACGGGTTCCAACAAGCACTCTGTTGGAAATAGATAATTTGAGAGTCTCAATATTGTGGGAAAGAGTACCTTTAGGGACTCTAGGGAATATTATCATTAATATGTTAGAGTCCCAAGTTCATTAGTACCTGGACACATTTACTTCTTTAGTCCTATAAATAGAGATGTACAATGTATCTCAAAATAATTAAAATCAATCAAAATGTAGTCTTCAAGAGTTATTGAGTTTATTTTCTGCATTTTACTTTTCAACATGGTATCAGAGCAGGTTCAGGTTCGATCATGTGGATCGATCGCTGTCTCTATAGGAAAAAAAAATGAAAACCCCTGCAGAAAAAAATCAAGGAAAGAGGCAGCCAACATTGCTGGGAAAGCGTTTGAGGAATTTGTGAGTATAGATCCCAAGTTGGTGAATCTCACTAAGGCTACTGCCAAGTTTTTTCAAAATCTGGTTATGGCTCTCGAGAATGATCTTTCAGAAGTTGAGGGCTGAAACTCTGCCCGACAGGAAGTTCTTTACCAACAAAGTGACGGCATAGCAAGACCCGATGGATGAGGCTGCTGCTCAACTGTGGTGGAGATGGCAGCGGCGAGAAGCAAGGTTGGCGGCTGAACAGCAACTGCGTTTGCCCACTGAGTGAAAGAGTTGTGGCGCTAGACGACTGAAGCGAACCACGTGAACGACAGTGTTGTGTCACCGCGAAATCAGTGGGAAAGTCAGAGGCGGTGACCTCACAAGGCCCTTGTTCTGGCGAACTGAAAAAAAAAGGAGATGGAGTCCCTGCCAGCAGCAACGCGCACAACCGCCATCAAGAGAAGAAAATAGAAGAGTAATCCTTGGTTTGTCCGGCCTAGGGGGAGAGGACTACCTGAAGGGGTTGGCAGCGGAAGCATACATTCTAACGGATCACATATACGGATCTATTTTGCAGATTATTTAGATAAATTCTATTCGCATAATTATCACATGTATCATGCTCATAACTTGAATTTCAAACATGCTTTAGCACAAAAATTCCCTAAAACATGCTTGCTACGGAGTTAGCTAATTTACCTCGTTGATTCTCCAAAGAATCGTCGATTGGTCACGCCTTCTCCATGATGATCTTCAATACTAGACCACGGATCTTCTGACTGGTGTCCCAAACTGTATCTCGACATCAGGGTGGGCTAATCTTATCGAAACACTAGGACTCGAATAAAGAAGACAGAAATTCCTCACGGAGGAGGAGAGAGAATTTTCGAGCTCCTCTCAAAATAGAGGGGGACGAAAATTATATTATGAAATCCATTCATTTTTTGTCTCCTTTATTCTCCTATTTATAATAGTTACATATTAGGCCCAGTCAGGGATCTATGGAAGGTTTTAGATATGAGCTCCCCCAATTAGCTTTTTACTAATTAAATTGAACCCACAATTTAATACAAACTTATATTGGAATATTACGAGCAGCCACTACAGAAGTAATATTGAACTCCCCATCCAAATCCGAAATTACAAGTAATCCTGGTTTCCATTTTGTTTATTATTTATTTCCCGCGCTTAAGATATAAATGTCCATTAATTAATTAAAGTATGCTATGGACTTAATTAATTAACATCTTATTATTTTCAAGAGTGGACTTAGCAAGAAACACTTATTTATTATTCATAGAGTAATAAAACTCCAACTGACCAGTTTGCGATTAATAAAACCTTGTTCAAGCTCCTCTTGAGGACATTTTCAAACGAGACTCACCTCGCGCATGATTCAACATAATAGCAATCCTAGCACCGCTAGATAATGATCACCACTACCCAATATACCTGGATCGTTGGGTGACGAAAAACCCGCACCTTTGGTAAGTCAAAGTAGTATATACTCAATATCATATGCTCAATGCTAACGTACATTGATTAAGAAATAGATATTTATCAAGACCTCGTCTTTTAGTAGATAGCATAAAGACACGTCTTGCTGTTAGATCCATTCAGTGCTATACCACACCAACGTCATCTTATTTCAACAAGGCTTAGAAATAATCGGACGGACGTTGCAACCTTTCACGATAGGTAGCCAAAGCCTATCTAGGTTGTGAAATTCTTCTTTTTCTTTTGCAAAGCATTGCATAAAACCGACTGTAGTTACCTTAAAGTGGACGACGCCCACAACTAGTCTACTAAGCAAAAGACTTAGGCTTCGTTTACTTCTTATGCATTTAAATGTTTATAAACATCTTATAAATGCATAAGCAAACACAATGTAATAATATACTGATTCTATTCGTGCAAACCGCTCGAATGATACTGAATCGGGTCAAAAGTGGATTGTAGAGTTTTTCCGTACACAAGCAAGATTCTATTCATGCGAAGTCGCTCGAAACATGCTTTTCAGTATACTAACCCTAACAATCTCCCACTTATACTGAAAACATACTTTCGAGTATACCCACTACCAAAAACTCTCCCGCTTATACACAAAGCAGGTCTTGTAGCTAGATATATCGAACTACCATTCATTTCACATCATGTTTGAAACATGTTGCCACAAAGGCAATTTATGTGAAAAATATGCTTGGTTGTTCTTTGATAATATCTTTTCCACCACTATGTCTTTGCTGCGTACTTGATCTTTAATTAATTTCATCTCTCTATGTGATTGCTTAGCTTATGATCTCGTGTTCCCTTGAGTTAGCCTTTGCTAGAGTAAAATTACTCATAGGCATACTCAAACTTACGATCAAAGCTTCTAGGAGTATACTCCTAATGTAAACACATATAATGAGGATGACTTACTCGATCATTGATTAGTCATAAGACTTAGTCAGTGTAACCCCAAAGACATTACATGAATGACTGGTAAATTAGAATATAGCGATTAGTCTTTCTCAAGTACTATGGTATATCCATTACCTTAATCAAAGTCCTTTGCCATAGTTAATATGATATATACTTGCTATGCAAAAGCACAACTAATATCAAACTTAGTACACATCATAGCATACATGAGACATCTATCTGCAGAATCAGTCTCATAGTCCTTGTTCTCACTAAGTGTCAAACGAAACTTGAGTAGAGACGAGACAATTCCATCTTGAATGGTAAAAACCTTTTCATGGAAATTCTAATGCTAAAATGTTCCAAGCAATGTATAGATATAAGATTCCTAAGAGAATCTCAACATTCTTTCTAGCAATCTCAAAGAATTAGATGCTTAGAATGTAATTAGTTTCTCTTGAATCCTTTATCTTAAACTGGGTAGACAACCAGTTACCTACGCTAGATGCCAATCTTAGTTGTTTGCAACTTTTATAGATTTCATCATCGTAGAGTACCAATAATACCATATTTAATGCACTTTCAACTTCTTTGTCCTCACAACACATTTAAGGGCACATGTCAAATTCCAAACATTTGACAATCTAGCTAAAACACATACTCTGATTTAGATGCGTGCCTAAGACCACAAAGGTCTTCATAAGTTTCCAATCATGTGTTTCTTGCCCTCTATTACATACCTATTAGGATGTTCCATGTAGATGATTTCTTCAAGACTGCTATTAATAGAAAGTTGTCTTGACAATCATGATACATACATTCTAATTATGTAAGTGCAGATAGACAGAAGGATCAAACAAATCTTGGCACAACAACAGCGAGAATATGATATTTCTCTTTGGGAAGAGCCCATTGTCATTGACTAGCCATTTGAGATCCACATTTACACTTGCAAATGTACTATCTCCCACTGACTGACACAACCTGTAGGCAGTATTGCAAGTCTTGTAAAATATGTTGTCTACCTAAGATTGTAGTTTGGAATCTACCACCTTTCCAAGGATGAATATCCAAACGAACCAATTCTACATTGTAGTTAAAGGGATTATGTTCAAGTTAATCTAAGACCGAGTCTTGCGACACTCTTAGACCCATGAACTTGTTATGTTCCTAGGAACGCTCCCACTACGACATGGTTCTAACAATCATAGGTGTTGAAGTTGATTTTATTAGTGCATAAGCTTCTAATGGTATTAGTCCTTGGTGACGTGGAAAATTCGATATCTCTCTCTGTCCTGAGAGTTATCACACTGTTAGGCTTTTAGTTCTGATAAGGCTAATTTCATGCATCGGTCTAGGGGTTTTTATTTCGTGAAATTACTGGGTCTAACGCATGTTTTAAGCCAGGTGTGTGAAGGTTTTCGCTAGATCCAGGAAAAGAAGAGGACGCTTGCATAGTCCTAGGAAACTGGCGAAAGAGCGGACATTATGAAAAAAATTGCTTGACGGAGGAAGCCTCGGAGTTGAAGGGTAGAATAGGGATTTCTACGAAGACTCTAGAAGGCTATGTCCGCATCTATAAAAGGAAGAAGCATGCAAGCTGGAGGGACCTTCTCGGTGGAGGCCTCACGAACAGCCTGTTGCTCAGTTCACTTTTCACATACTTGGTTCTAATTCGCGGAGGATCTCGGGTTCGCGCTGGGGTTCACATTTAGCTTTCCGATAGTGTTTGTGGGTTGTAACACCGTCCTTCTTTGGGGCGAAGAAACAATTTATTTCTGTTTTTTGTTTCTACTGAATTCGCCGAGTTTCGCTATTCGAAGCTCGGTCCTCTTTTGTTTCTGGATATTTCTCTACTTTTATGCAAGTTTCGTTTTCGCTTACGTCGATCGTGATGATTTCTGTCGATTGATTGTGTTTACTTGAATTCTGGAGTTGGATTGTTGGAGTTTGTTGTTCTCGTGGTTATTTTCTGGATTATTGCAGGTTAATGGTGAGATCTGGAAGAATGGAGTTTGTTTGTGGATGAATCGGGGTTTTGTTTTGCTGATGTTGTGGAGTTGTTTGTGATTGTTGGAATTTGGAGTTGATCGGAGCAGATCTGTGAGAATCGGAGTTATGGAGTTGATTTTGTTGGTTGTTGAGTTCGGATGGCTTGGATCCGGAGTGGATTAAGCGTCTGAAGTGATTCTGAGCAGGAGTGTTTTAATTTTATGCCTAGCTTACGTGTTTTCATTTCATTTCGCCTAGTTTATGTAGATCTGATGTATTTCCGATCCATAGCAAGTTTCCGGCGTCCAAATCTTTATATTCTGTTTGAATCTAGGAGTGTGCTCTATTTTCTTCATCTGCGAGTTTAGTTTAGTTGCGAAGGTGCATGTCGTAGTTAGTTGGAGCATGGGTTGGTTATCTGCAGCTTTTTACCGTACTTGCTATTTCTGGAAATATGGTCCCCACTGTTAGTTGCTTACTGTTTAGCTAGATTAGGTAGTCGTTTACTTAGTCTAGGGAGTAATTGTATCTTTCGGTATTGATGTCTGATTCCAGTAAGTTTTCTGTGTCCTAGGTCTAGCGTTTACATTTCTTGCCTAGATCTAGTGGTAGTTTAAATCTCAACCCCTTTGTGTGGCAGCAGCCGTTTGTTTCCATAGTCTCTTAGCACTACTTTGCGAATCCATCTCTGTGGGATCGACCCCACTTCCCTATACTAATTCATAGTATTCGGGTTGAGGGATTTATTTTTGAAGGGGAGTCGAGTGTGTCCAACGACAAAAACACTGTAGTTCTCTAGAGTTCCTGGACCCAGTGATCCAGTGGATTTAAGGAGCGTTGTGTCTGGACCGAGCTTTGCATTAATTCTCATATGTGCACACTCGCTTACTCCTGAGTCTAGTCATTCGACATTAGAGTCGAGTGAGACCCACTTCAAATGGCGCCGTTGCCGGGGATGGATGGCGTGCTTAGTGTTAGTGTTCAGAGTCTGTGGTGTAAATAGTTTTGATTTGTTTTCTTTCTCTTTTGTTTGCAGTTTATGAGCAGAGGCTCAAGATCTACCTACTGGAGCAACTCATCTGGGTGGAAACACGGCCAGTTTGATTGGCGGGTTAAGGGTACAGTCTCTACTGTGACCACCAGATCAGGGTTCACCACGGGAGGTCCGTTTCCGAGTGAATTTACTAGCGACGAATCTTGGACGTCATCAGGACGCGAAGATCCAGAATCACCACCCGAATCAGAAACAGAGTCAGAAACAGGGGAAGCAGAGGAAGTAGTCATGGCGCAGGTGGTAGACCCGGATCCAGAAATCGGCTCTCTCACTGCCCATTTAGATGGAGAACCAGCTCAAGCTATAGTGATGAATCCACGCCAGAGGACTATCGAGATCAAGACAAACGTACTCGGCATCTTGCCGACGTTCTCTGGGCGTAGAAATGAATGTTCGTATGAGTTCTTAAATGAATTCAGTAAGTTATGTGGTATTCAGAAGAGGCCGAATGATGCAACAGAGGAGGATTATCGCCTACGAGCGATTCCGTTTACCTTGAAGGGGGAAGCTAATACATGGCTATTGAGGTTGCCTCCGGATTCTATCCGCACGTGGAGGGACTTCAAGTTAGAATTCTTAGATTATTTCTTCCCATCCAACAAGACGAATGCACTTAAGAAAGAAATACTAGAGTGTAAGCAAGATTACGATGAATCGTTGAGTCAGTATTGGTCGAGATTTAAGGGGTTGTTGGATGCATGCCCGAATCACCGAATGATAGAGGCAGAGACCTACTCTCTGTTTTACGAAGGAGCCACTCCCGAGTCAAAGGACTTAATGAACTCCTCGAGTGGGGGAAATTTCACAAGAAAAAGGGGAAGTGAGGCAAGAGAGATCCTAGGGAAGTTGATTGACGCTAAGAAGACGTACGATAACCCTAGGAATGCAGTGAGAAGAGGATCGGTGCATGCTGTGAGAGAACAAGAAGATGACAAAGTCGAAGCAAGGATTGATAGGCTCGAGAAGGCTCTTTTGAACGCGATTGAAAAGGCGATTCCACTGGCTTCACAAGGGAAGGAGAAATCTCCTGGTCCAGGAGATAATCAAATTCAACAATATTACGGGACCCAGGAAGGAGATTATCAGGCCCAGGTCAATGCAATGGGAAGTTGGAATCCCGATGGGAGCTGGAATCCAGGGAGACAGGGAGATGCGCCCTGGAGAAACCATCCAAATTTCAGATGGACTGACAATGAACAGAATCAGCCGGCAACGCAACAAAGTCAGCAGTTTGCACCTCAGCCCGAAAGACAAGGTAATTGGTCAGGAAGGAATCAAGAGGGGCAGGGCAACTGGATTAATCGGAACCAAGGAGACCACTCGAGCTGGGGAAACAGGAATCAGAGCAGTCAAGGGAACTCTTATGTACCCCCACACCAAAGGAATTTTCAGAACAATTACCAGGGCCAAGGAAATCAATACAATAACTCTTCAGGCGGTCAAGGAAACGCTCGTCAGAATCAAGCAAGTGGACCGACTCTAAGTATCGGCCCAGGACCCAGTCAGCCACCGAAACCACCAAAAAGTATCGATGATATGGTGCACGACCTCGTCTGTTCTCAGCAACATATGCAAAACAACCTGCAATCGAACAATGACGTAGTGCACAAGCTTCAAGATGCTCAACAGGAGCAGAAAGCAGCCATGGATATGCTGGCTAAGCAATTGTCCCAGATAGCTACTTCTTTGTGTGATATGAGGGGAAATGAAGGGAAGATTCCTACCTCCGTAAGGCCACCGGACAGAGCTAATATAAGTCAGATTACCTTGAGATCCGGGAAGGGATATGATGGGCCAATGGTAAGAACAAAGGGGGTGACAGATCCCAAGGAAGACAGGGAAGAAGAGGATACAATTCCTAGGACAAGACACTTGGAGGGAGGAAGTCCCTTGGTCAAGGATGACCTTAAGACAGGAGATTTAGAGAAACCTTTGCCTAGATCAACTGAACCATTCTTCCTCGATCCAGAGCCGGAGTTGGAAGATGAGGCAGTAGGAAAAGAAACTGGAGAGTTATCAGCTGAAAGTTCTACCGGAGCAGGGAAGCGACTGAAACCCTTTCCGAGTCGGGGGGAAGCCAAGAAACAGAAGGAAGAACCGGTAGACTTCATGGACATTTTTGGGAAGTTGGAAATCAATCTGCCATTCTTACAGGCCCTGAAGATGCCAGTCTTTAGCAAGTTCATCAAGGAATTTATAGCTGGGAAGGCTAGGCCCAGTGGGAAAATTCTGATAGGCGAGAACGTCTCCGCAGTGATTCAGAAGAGGAAGATGCCTTAAAAATGCAATGACCCAGGTATGTTCACCTTGCCCATCTCTATTGGTGATGTGAGAATCGAGCACGCTATGTATGATTTGGGTGCGTCGATAAATGTGTTACCATTTTCCATATACAAGAAATTAGTGGGGGTAGGCATGGTAGACACGAGGGTTGTGATTCAACTGGCGGACAGGTCATGCATCTGTCCTGAAGGGGTGCTTGAGAATGTGATAGTCAAGGTACATGACTTCTTGTACCCTGCTGATTTCCATGTGATTAAGATGAGTGATAATGAGTCTGCAGAGTCGGGCGGAGTACTTTTAGGGAGACCCTTCCTACGTACCGCTAAGACTATCATTGATGTTTTTGATGGAACAATTTGCCTTGATTATTATGGGGAGAAATACACATTCAGCATTGATGAGGCAATGAAGAAACCTCTTGACGTTGAAAATTTGCATGCTATAGATGTTATTAACCCTTTGGTCCAAGAATACCTTGAGACGGAATTAATGCAGGAACAGATTGAGAACTCCGGGATGAGTCATGCCATTGATAGAGAAGTGGCCAGTTTGTGTCAAGCAATGAACACAAGCGAGTTATCAGATGAGGAGCTAGCTGAAGCAATTCTAAAATTCTGTGCAAATCCGGAGCTAGCTAGGTCAAGGAATACACCTTATGTGGCGAGTGTGGAAGGTTCTGCTGGGTCGAGGAAGGGAATGACAACGGAAGTAACAGAGAAAAATCCCTTGCCCCAGGAAAAAGATGTTCCCAAGAAAGAGTTGAAAACACTTCCACCAGGCCTAAAGTATGCTTATCTAGAGGAGAACGAAACTTTCCCTGTGATTATCAACAGCAGCTTGACCGAGGGACAAGAAGAGGGACTGCTGAAGGTAATCCGAAGAAACAAGAAGGCTATTGGGTGGACACTCTCTGACCTGGTAGGAATTAGTCCAGATTTGTGCATGCATCACATCCGCTTGGAGGAAGGAGCAAAAGCCTGCAGAGATCCTCAACGCAAATTGAATCCTAACATGAGGGAGGAAGTGCTGAAAGAAGTATTGAAACTACTCTCCCTAGGAATCATTTATTCCATACCAGACAGTGAATGGGTGAGTCCAGTCCATATGGTACCCAAGAAGTCAGGAATACAGGTGGTCAAGAACGACAAGAATGAATTGGTGCCCACCAGACTAGTTACTGGGTGGAGGATGTGCATCGATTATAGGAAGTTAAATGAAGCGACCAAGAAAGACCATTTCCCTCTACCTTTCATTGACCAGATACTGGAGAGGCTAGCAGGCAAGCAATACTTCTGTTTTCTAGACGGGTATAGTGGGTATTTTCAAATCTATGTGGATCCCGAGGACCAGGAGAAGACAACTTTCACGTGTCCTTTCGGCACGTACGCTTACAGGAGGATGCCGTTTGGCCTGTGCAAAGCGCCAGGCACTTTTCAGCGATGTATGTTGAGTATCTTCTCAGATCTTTTGGAGGACTGCATCGAGATTTTTATGGACGACTTCACTGTGTACGGGAATTCATTTGACTCATGTTTGGCTAGTTTGGATATAGTATTGAGAAGGTGTAAGGAAAAACATTTGGTTTTGAACTTCGAGAAATGCCACTTTATGGTCCCTGAGGGAATTGTCCTAGGGCACGTAGTCTCGGAAAGAGGTATACAGGTAGACCCGGCAAAGATTGAGGTGATCTCAAAACTGCCTTACCCGACGAATCAGAAGGAGGTGAGAGGATTCCTAGGGCATGCAGGATTCTATAGGAGGTTCATAAAAGATTTCGCAAAAATTGCTCAGCCACTCACCCACTTGTTGCATAACGATGTTGATTTTGTCTTTGATGGGGAATGCAAAAAGGCTTTTCAGTTGTTAAAAGACAGGCTAGTATCTGCGCCTATTATTAGAGCGCCCGACTGGAATCTACCCTTTGAGATTATGTGTGACGCAAGCTATTATGCCGTGGGAGCGGTGCTAGGTCAAAGAGTTGATGGGAAAAGCTATGTGATCTTTTATGCTTCAAAAGCGCTAAATCAAGCTCAGAGAAATTATGACACTACTGAAAAAGAAATGCTGGCGGCAGTATACTCATTTGAGAAATTTCGCCCGTACTTGCTTGGGTCGAGGGTGATAGTCTTCACCGACCACGCGGCTATAAAGTACCTGTTGGCAAAGAAAGAATCCAAGCCGAGATTAATCCGATGGGTGTTGCTTTTGCAGGAATTCGATTGGGAAGTCAGAGACAAAAAGGGAACAGAAAATAAAGTAGCCGACCATCTGAGCAGGATATTTCAAGAGGAGACCGAGGAAGCAATACCGGATGCATTCCCAGAGGAACATTTGTACTACGTAAAAAAAATTCCTCGACCTATCAGCTGGGAAGAGATTATGGTGTTAACAGGTCCAGGGGATGCCGAAAAAGGGAAATGTCATCAAAACGCTGAGCCATGGTTCGCAGACCTGGCAAATTACTTAGTCACTGGAGAGGTGCCCAGTTCGCAAGTAATTTCCCGGGCCCAGAAGATGAAATTGAAAAGCGAGGCCAAGAACTATTTCTGGGATGACCCGTATTTGTGGCGAATGGGAGCCGACCAAGTAATCCGGAGGTGTATTCCGGAGTGGGAACAGAGGTATGTGCTGAATCATTGCCATGCCCTAGCTTGTGGAGGTCACTTTGGACCTAGGAAGACCGCAGGGAAGGTGTTAGATAGTGGTTTTTACTGGCCTACATTGCATAAGGATGCGTTCGAGTTTTGTCAGAATTGTGAAAGGTGTCAACAGACTGGGGGAATCTCCAGAAGAGATGAAATGCCGCAAGTCCCGGTGATCGTTTGTGAAATTTTCGATGTTTGGGGAATGGACATCATGGGTCCATTTCCATCTTCATACGGGAATACATACATACTAGTGGCAGTGGATTATGTTTCGAAATGGATAGAAGCCAAGGCGACCACATCTTGCGAAGCTAAGGAGGTATCGAAGTTTCTTAGAGCTAATATCTTCAATCGGTACGGAGTGCCCAGAGCTATAATATCTGACAATGGGGCTCATTTCCGCAACCGGACTATTGAAGCTTTGATGAGAAAGTATGGTGTCCACCACAAACTGTCTACACCTTATCATCCTCAATCTAACGGCCAGGCGGAAATATCCAACAGAGAGATAAAGGCGATACTAGAAAAGACGGTTAATCCGTCTAGAAAAAGACTGGAGTAAGAGGCTTGGAGACGCACTATGGGCTTACCAGACGGCATACAAGACGCCTATTGGGATGTCACCATATAGGCTTGTGTTCGGCAAAATGTGTCACTTGCCCGTGGGAGTAGAACACCGAGCATATTGGGCGGTCAAGGAGATAAACATGAGACCCGAATCTTGCGAGGAAGAGAGGAAATTGCAGCTGCAGGAGTTGGAGGGGCTAAGGCTGGAGTCATATGAATCGGCAATGTGGTACAAAGAGAAAACAAGACTTTGGCATGACAAGAACCTCCGAGTCAATGAATTGCTAGTTGGGCAGAAAGTTCTCTTATTCCAATCCCGGCTCAAGTTGATGCCTGGTAAGCTGAAGTCCAAATGGGTCGGACCATACACTGTTGTGAGTCTTCGTGCAAATGGAGCAGTAGAGATCCAGGGAAGTGCTCCAAACTCTACTCCATTTCTTGTCAATGGCCATAGGGTGAAGGTATTTAGGGATAATTCGGAGATGTGTGTAGTGGACGAAATGCCACTACGCGCACTCCCTGATATCGCCTAATCAGTCTGGGAATTGAGTGTTCTTAGAGAATTTCCTAGGTCCAGCATCTAAGAAGTTTTAACATGTCCTGACCTAGGGAATCTTGAGAACACTTGAACATAAAATGTAAATATTTAATCGCTTTCTTTAAAATCAAGAAAAACCCAAACAAATCAGAAAAAAATAATCTTCCAAAAATATTTTCGAAATACTAGACTCCTTAAGGAATGTTTTTGATACTGTCATACCCTAGACCCGGGGAGTCTGGCGTTTCATTTTTTTTAGTTTAATATTTTTCTCTAAGTGTGATTTTGCAGAAGGAAGTTACTTGGGCAGGGAATTGAGAAGTAAAATTTTGGAGGGAGTTGGCACCGGCTCGGATTTCAAAAGACACCTTTATGGGAGGTGTACAGTCGCTAGCGTCATGCCTGCAACCCACCTGCAAAAACCGTCCTCGCCCATACTTATCGGATAATAACCGTGTTCTTTTATTTTTACTTACTTACTCTCTCTCTCTACATCCCAAATTCTCTCTAGGTTTTCTTTTCTAACCCTAATCAAAGAAGTTTCCGTCCAAGTCTTTGTCAAAAAAAAAAAAAATTCTGCAAAATTCTCCATGGATAACAAGCAAAGTGCCGGGAACACCTCAGGATCCGCCGATTCAAGTGCGGCGGTTATGGCAGACATGCTACAAAAATTTGGGGGACCAGAAAAGACGATGGAGGCGTTTGCCATGTTCGCGGCTGTAATGGGGAAATCCGTACCAACCGCCTCAACATCCTCCGCACCACCACCAGAGACCGTTCAAGAAACCACCGCTGAGCCGGAGGCCGTCGCAGAACCCACTGCCCTCCGTTTCAGAACCAACCGCTGCAGAAACTCGCGAAGACAAAGCAGATCTGGCCGCGGGGTTGGAGTTGTTGGCCGTAAGTGCACCCAGGTTAGGATCTGCCACTGAGGGGGAAACCCCTGTTTTAGAGGATAGAGTGGTTGGTGTTTCTGAGGGGGAAACCCCTGTTACTGATAGCCGTGTTGAGGGGGAAACCCCTGTTTTGGAGGAGTTTGTTGAGGGGGAAACCCCTGTTGATGGAGTTGAAATTCTAGAGGGCAACGAAGCCCTAGATGCTGAAAGAGATGTGGAGGGGGAAACCCCAGAAGTGGTTGGGGGCGACGAAGCCCTAATTACTGAGGAAGATGTCAGAGAGGGGGAAACTCCTGAGAAGTCTGCGGGTACAGAAACCCGCGTTGGAGAAGGTTTGGAGGGGATAGAGACCCCTGTTTATTTTTCAGGGGCAACCCCATTGTTGTTGAACAAGGAAGGAGAAGCCCTCGGTGCTGAGAATGTCCAAGAACCCGTCGATGTCGGGTTGGATTTGATAGTGGATCTGACTGATGTCCCCCAAAGGGACCGATTCACCGGTTAACGCAAGGGAAGAATGGAGACAGGCTCGTCGGAGCCTGCTTGATGAGATAGATGAAACCGTCAGCAGACGGAGGAAGAAATGCTGGGTCCAGAAGCCACAGCACCTGAGCAGGCAGAATCTCCCAGACCGAGCAGAGGAGGAGAGTGATGCAGAGGAACGCCGCCACGCGGCCGAGAAGAAAAGGAAGGGGAAACAAATTACTCCTTCCAAGACCAAGAAGGCGAAAGGGAAATCCCACTGAATCCCCACTTCCCTCGACCTGCCAAGGTACCATGCGCTGCAGAGCCCGAGGATTCTGCTGGGTCTAGTGACTCTGAAGAAGAACAAGAAGAGGAGCTCAACTTTGAGCCAACTGAGATCTGGATTACAAGAGAAGAGAGCTCCTGGACGAGATGAGAAAGTTTGACGACCCGAAACGCGCAACCATCCACAAGGAGAAGAGTGCCCAGGGCAAGTACGCTAAGTCTGGAAAAATGTACAGCTCATCGGAGCTCAAGCAGATCGCTTGCAATGATGAATTCCGAACTTATATCGACGCAATCGGCTTTGATTGGTTGCTCAAGCACAGCACCGCCGAAGTTCCAATCGACCTGGCAAGGGAATTCTTCTTCACCTTCCGATTTAAGTCCACCACTGATCTGAATGCTGACTCCATCAAATTCCGGCTCTTCAATGAAGAGCATGTGATGAGCATCCGTGAATGGACTCTACGGGTGGGACTGCTTACGCGCACAGAGGATGATGAGGGTTTTGTGGAGCGAGAGAATGATTGGTCCGCCGAAGCTGACGCTGGGATTCAAGACGCAGAACGCATGGGAGTTTGTGGCTCACCCTAGGGTAGGTCAGTTCAAAACCAGCTGGTCGAAGGCCCACCATATTGAGAACAGGGTCCTGCGATTCGCCCAGACCTTCATTAGCTACAACCTGATGGGCACAGCCAACAACGCTCTGACGACCCCCGACATGTACTTTACTTGGTGCATGGCCAAGGGAGTACGTGTTCACTTGGGCTATTGGTTAGCCCAAGCCTGCCATCAAGTGACAGCCAACCCTTCCCGACATCTTTACACATGCCACCTTCTAGGGGCTTACCTGCAACGCAACGTTATTATGAAAATCCACAAGTCCTGCAGAGAAGTGAAGATGTGTCTACCCCCGGAGGTGTTCAACGTGGACTACTTTTTCAATAAGGGGCTGCTCATTACACAGGGAAGGGACGTGTGCTTTTATGAAGTCGGTCAGTCGGAGGCGCAGACGAAGCAGGAGCCTGAGATGGTGGAGGCGAAGGATACTCCTGACATGGAAGCCAGAGTCAGGATAGAAGTAGAAGAAGTAAGGAAAGAGGTTGGATGGATGAGGTCAGAGATGAAAATGGTTTTGGAGGGGATTGTGGCCCTACGGGGTAAAGGAAGGGACAGTGCTGAGGATGCAGAAGTCAGAAAGTTAGTTGAGGAAGTGAGAAACGAAGTAGAGAATGTGAGGAAGGAGGTAATCGGTGTACGAAAGAAGTGACGGAGATACGGAGGGAAATGGGAGAAGTAGAGAGGAGGCCGTAGCCCTGAAGGGGCGTATCACCGACCTAGTGGCAGAATCGTCAAGGCTTTCCGACAAGATGGCGGAAGCCGTCGCACTGATGATGAAGATGACGAAGTGGCTTCAAGCGAAGTTCCCCGAGACACCGAAGGGACTTCCTGAACCTAGCGGCGGTTCCAAGACGCCGGGTCAAGGGAGTCTAGTTGTGCAGAAGCCGCCACAAGCCAAGGGCCTAAGACCACCGTCTTCCTCCAGGCCTGCTTTTGAAGAAAACCGTACCCCGACCCACAGAAGATCAGAAGGAGACGCCGGAGTCACCGGCAAGAAAGAAAGTTAAGTGACCCAACAGACAGTGCCACCCAAGTCTGGCTCCCGCGGGGCCAGAACCCGAATTGAATTTCCCCCAGAACCAAGTAACTTTTACTTTTCTGTCTTTTACTTTTCATTTTTCTTTCGCTTGTGTTTTTATGTGCCAGCATGCATCATTCTGTATATATGTGTTATACCTTCCTACACTTAGCCCAATTTTTGGTCTAAGTGTGAGAAGGGGTTGTTTTGTTTTGGTTTTGTATGTTGCGCTTTCTCCCACTTAGCCCGATGTTCGGTCTAAGTGTGAGAAATTTGTTTTGTTTTTGTGCTTTGTTTGCGTTTGTGTCTGGTGTCTGCTGTTCTTACTTCCTTTTCCCCCCTTCACTAGGATAGCTTGGGGACAAGCTTGAGTGAAATGGGAGGGGGGGAGTAAGTATGGTGTTTGTGTTCTTTCTGTTTTAAGAGTCTTTAGGATGTGTGTTTCGCATGAGCTAGTGAGATAATAAGGCAGGTTTCCCATAGTGAGAGCGATTGAAGAGAGAATGCATGTCAACTTTGACACCTTCTTCCTTAATAAACCAAAGGCGGTCTGAATGAAGTTGGGACGATGGAAAAAGCCTTAGATAACCCAGCTGTGCAGCCCTACTATAAGAGCGAGTTATAAGCCTAAACACTTTTTTGTGCTAACATGTAAATTGGGCTGCCACTTGATGCTTAGGGAGTAGAGTATAAAGGAGAAAAAAATGGGTTTCGGAGGTATAAGCTGGACGAAGTCCAGGGAAGGAGTAAAAAAAAAAAAATTGGAGGTATAAGCTGGACGAAGTCCAGGGGAAAAGAGGATATAATACAGGAAAAAATAAAAAAAATAAAAAAATTTATATCAGTATCCTCAAGGGCAGGAAGCAATTTCAACCTGACCTAGGAAAATCAATGGGAAAAAAAGAGAAGTACGAAGGGTAAAACTCTCATAACCCAACGCATCAGTGGCATAACTTTAACTGGGGAGCGTTTTGATCCTAACATACCTGGTGAGGAATGAGTGATCGAGCGAACCTAACAGCTAGGGTGTCAATAGGCTATCTTGACGAACTGACGGACCGTTTAGGTAGAAGAGGGAAGGGGGAAGATTTGAAGACTGTAGACGATCGGATTGAACTTAAGCTTGCGGGGACGGTTGCCTAAAAGTCGAACCTAGTTCATGCTTGTTTGTGTTTTGATTCTTTGTGTTGTTTTCTTTTATAAGTCTGTTTTTTTATTTTGCCAGTTGTCTAGGTCCAGGAGTCTGTTTTTGTTTTTGTTTGTAGAGTCGTTCTTGGGGACCGTGCATTGAAATTCGCCATATTTATTTCTCTTGTCTTTCATACTTGAGGACAAGCATGGTTTAAGTGTGAGCAGTTTGATAAGGCTAATTTCATGCATCGGTCTAGGGGTTTTATTTCGTGAAATTACTGGGTCTAACGCATGTTTTAAGCCACGTGTGTGAAGGTTTTCGCTAGATCCAGGAAAAAAAGAGGACGCTTGCATAGTCCTAGGAAACTGGCGAAAGAGCGGACATTATGAAAGAAACTGCTTGACGGAGGAAGCCTCGGAGTTGAAGGGTAGAATAGGGATTTCTACGAAGACTCTAGAAGGCTGTGTCCGCATCTATAAAAGGAAGAAGCATGCAAGCTGGAGGGACCTTCTCGGGGGAGGCCTCACGAACAGCCTATTGCTCAGTTCACTTTTCACATACTTGGTTCTAATTCGCGGAGGATCTCGGGTTTGCGCTGGGGTTCACATTTAGCTTTCCGATAGTGTTTGTGGGTTGTAACACTGTCCTTCTTTGGGGCGAAGAAACAATTTATTTCTGTTCTCTTTTCGTTTCTGTTGAATTCGCCGAGCTTCACTGTTCGAAGCTCGGTCCTCTTTTGTTTCTGGATATTTCTCTACTTTTATGCAAGTTTCGTTTTCGCTTACGTCGATCGTGATGATTTTTGTTGATTGATTGTGTTTACTTGAATTCTGGAGTTGAATTGTTGGAGTTGGTTGTTTTCGTGGTTATTTTCTAGATTATTGCAGGTTAATGGTGAGATCAGGAAGAATGGAGTTTGTTTGTGGATGAATCGGGGTTTTGTTTTGCTGATGTTGTGGAGTTGTTTGTGATTGTTGGAATTTGGAGTTGATCGGAGCAGATCTGTGAGAATCGGAGTTATGGAGTTGATTTTGTTGGTTGTTGAGTTCGGATGGCTTGGATCCGGAGTGGATTAAGCGTCTGAAGTGATTCTGAGCATGAGTGTTTTAATTTTATGCCTAGCTTACGTGTTTTCATTTCATTTCGCCTAGTTTATGTAGATCTGATGTATTTTCGATTCATAGCAAGTTTCCGACGTCCAAATCTTTATATTCTGTTTGAATTTAGGAGTGTGCTATGTTTTCTTCATCTGCGAGTTTAGTTTAGTTGCGAACGTGCATGTCGTAGTTAGTTGGAGCATGGGTTGGTTATCTGCAGCTTTTTACCGTACTTGCTATTTCTGGAAATATGGTCCCCACTGTTAGTTGCTTACTGTTTAGCTAGATTAGGTAGTCGTTTACTTAGTCTAGGGAGTAATTGTGTCTGTCGGTATTGATGTCTGATTCCAGTAAGTTTTCTGTGTCCTAGGTCTAGCGTTTACATTTCTTGCCTAGATCTAGTGGTAGTTTAAATCTCAACCCCTTTGTGTGGCAGCAGCCGTTTGTTTCCATAGTCTCTTAGCACTACTTTGCGAATCCATCTCTGTGGGATCGACCCCACTTCCCTATACTAATTCATAGTATTCGGGTTAAGGGATTTATTTTTGAAGGGGAGTCGAGTGTGTCCAACGACAAAAACACTGTAGTTCTCTAGAGTTCCTGGACCCAGTGATCCAGTGGATTTAAAGAGCGTTGTGTCTGGACCGAGCTTTGCATTAATTCTCATATGTGCACACTCGCTTACTCCTGAGTCTAGTCATTCGACATTAGAGTCGAGCGAAGACCCACTTCAGAGGCCTACAACGACACATATTTGCGAAAGCCGACTGTTGTAGATTGCCAGGGCCTGATGAAGATGCACGAGACGGCGCACGACTTTCCTGGGATGCTAGGGAGCATCGACTGTATGCACTGGGAGTGGAAGAATTGTCCGACGGCGTGGAGATGCCAATTTACTAGTGGATACAAGGGCAGCCACCCGACGATGATCCTCGAAGTTATCGCTGACCATCGACTCTAGATCTGGCATGCGTACTTCGGTGTAGCAGGGTCGAACAATGACATCAATGTCATCAACTCATCCACCTTCTTCACCGAGCAATGCAATGGCAACGGCCCGGCCATCGAGTTCACTGCCAACAAGCGCCAATACCACATGGGGTACTACTTGGCCGATGACATATACCCAAGGTGGCCTGTTTTCATGAAGACGATCAGCTGCCCAATCGGTGAGAAGAGAGTTTTAGTTGCGCAAAAGCAAGAGGCGGCGCGGAAGGATGTGGAGCGGGTATTTGGTGTGCTCCGATCACAGTGGGCAATAGCGGCGAGTCTCTGGTTCAAGGAAGTCCTCGTCGATGTCATGTATGCGTGCATTATCTTACACAACATGATAGTCGAACATGAAGGTGGGAGCATCACCGATTTGACCGATGATGAAGGTGCATCTAGCTCCTCCAGCACGGCGACCGTGCCCCCCGCTCGAGGATTACCGACGGGCTTCAATGAGGTTCTATCTAGACAGGCCTCAATGCGCAACCAACAAGACCATGCTAAGCTCATGAACGACATGATTGAAGAAGTGTGGGCCCGTAACCGTCGTCGCTGAGTTTGCGTATTTTTTTTAATTTGTATTGTAATGTATTAATTTTATAAATGAAATGAATGTTTTCCCAATTTTTGTATTTATTTAAATATTTAAATAAAAGAAAATGCTTAGAGCGCTCCTCAGGGCGGCTTGTAGGGCGCCCCACTGCAGGTGAAAGGGTAGGAGGATAAAATGCTGACGTGGCAGTGCATAGAGCGGGCTTTAGGGCACGCTTTAGGTCGCTCCACTGCTGATGCCCTTATGGCCTTACACACAAAAAGAGGAATCATTATTTTCAAAAACTGGGTCAAATCATACTATCGAACATTGTATATGATTCTTTAATGGAAGGGCATCCACTACCCAAATCTGTTCTAGTTTTTTATATTGGCCTTCCCAAATCAGACTAAGTGAACACGACCTTAGCGGAGAATGAAGTCCACTTTAATAGAAAGAAGTTACCATAAATAGAAGGAAATATTTTTATGGAACATCCCAAAATAGAAAATGTATTTATTTTTATATCACGGAAGGTACTAATAAAAATAATCACATCATATGAAGCGCATATTTCTTTAATTATTCCAAAAATGATACTCCGTTTTCTATCATTCTTTTGAATTGACCCTGATGATATTGGAGTAATATTTTTTCTTAATCATTAATAATAAGATGTTAAGGATGAAGTTCCTTAACTCGTAGATTTTGCGTCAAACGTCGCGGGAGCTTTTGCCCGTCGATCAATCCGGCGTCAAAATTATGATTTTGTGCGTTTTGCACGTTTGAAAGGAAAGAGAGTAAGAGAAAATAAAATAGAAGGATAAATGACATTTTTTGAATGATAGAACTAAAAAACAATGTCTACTATTTATAATAGTGGATACTAACTTAATGAGCAAGACAAAAGATATGAAAAAGATATGAAAATCCATAATTAACTAACTAACTGAATAATTATAATAATAATAGCCGTATCAACTCCCTCACGGTTGAAATCCACCTTCTCCTCAAGGTGGGCACCATGAAGCAACGATGAGTGTCGAGGAATCCTCCAGGGTCAAACATACACCGAATAGTTGAGCGTCTCCCTGCAGCAATGCGTCCATGAATGCTCAAGCATAAAGTGTCATTTTGCGGAGGAATCAACCGGGCATCGGCGTCGAGCGATGTTGATCGATGATTCATACTTGCGACAACCCTTACATGAGATGAATCACTCAATAATTTCAGCGATGCGTTGTCCACAATGGAACTACCCAAACCAATTTGGACTTGGGGAATCTTGAATTGAGAAGCATTCAATTGTCGCGCGCACTGAATCTTGATGCAACCGTGAACCGGTTTCTCTTTACGTGCGGAATCCGGTCTGGACTTCTCTATCTTCTCAACCTTTTCAACTCCACCAAAATGAGAAGAAGAATGTAGAATCTTCTCCGAAGAGTCATCAAATCCTTCCTCGACTCGATCACAGTCAAGAATCATAATCTCTTTCTTATTGCATTCCAAAACATTCCCAACTGAAGTCTTGGACAGAGCATAAGCCAACGAGCGATATTCCACTTGCCAAGGAATAAGTTCTGGCGGCGGCGGCGGCTCGAGGGCGATATCGGGAAGCAGCGCAAAGGGTGGTGGTGTTGTACTCGACTGCTGCGGCGGACCCAATGAGTCGTAGGGGACTAAACCCGACGGCCTCGACGAAGCCTTGCTATTTCCTGATGGAGGAAGGTGCTGAACGAGGTCCCCAAACCCGAAAATTTGGGAGCCGTAGGGCTGCGCAGGTTCAGGCAGTTCGGGAGGAAGCATGTTGTCGATTCGTCGGTCGGCTGCAACAAGGCGAGACTCCATCCTGTAGCACGCTTCCAACAATTGTTGAAGTTGTGCGAGAGTCAGATGTGTCGTGGTGGTGGCTGGACAAGGTGGCTGTGGCGCGGGTTGATTCCATCCTGAGTTATGGTTGGAGGGAAGTGGATGATCGTATGCCGAGACCTCGTGGAAGGGGCGTTGTCCCGTTGTCTCCCAATAGGCAGGTGGATCCCAGCTAGTGGGTTGTCTGAGCACGGTGTGGTGTGGCTGCTGAGGCGGTTGATAAGGCTGAGAGTATCCCTGTTGCGTGTACAACCTTGGCAGGTCCCAACAAGAGTGCGGTGGTGGCGAGTACAAATCTGTCTCGTAGGACGATGGTTGCTGAAACGCAGTTTCCTGGCGCAGCCATGGTGGGTCCCAGGAAGTGGGTTGACGGGCTTGGTAGGGATGGTGTTGTGGGTGGAGTCTCCCATCCTGTGGATATGGATATGATGGTTGTTGATCTAACGCTCTGTTCGGATGGAGCAGGGGTTGAGATACGGGCTGCCATGGGTGGTAATCCGCCTGCCGGAGTTGATATCCGGTGTAGCTGTACGACATGTAGACAACGATTCGGAGGAAGAGATCACGATGAAAGCACCAATTGTTAAGGATGAAGTTCCTTAACTCGTAGATTTTGCGTCGAACGTCGCGGGAGCTTTTGCCCGTCGATCAATCCGGCGTCAAAATTATGATTTTGTGCGTTTTGCACGTTTGAAAGGAAAGAGAGTAAGGGAAAATAAAATAGAAGGATAATTGATATTTCTTGAATGATAGAACTAAAAATCAATGTCCACTATTTATAATAGTGGATACTAACTTAATGAGCAAGACAAAAGATATGAAAAAAATATAAAAATCCATAATTAAATAACTAAATAATTATAATAATAATAGCCGTATCATAAGATATAATCCTTTTTCTCAAATAGGGTTCTCGTTTAAATTAAAAGTAAGAACACGTGTTGGAAACTGTAGTCATAATAAAACAAAAGAAAAGTGGAAAAAGGGATAAATGTTCCAAAGAATAAGAAAAAGGAAATTTTATCCCATAAGCTATCTACAAACAATTCCAATGCATGCAACTTTATCATATAAAGATCAAAGCCAAAAATCGCAGCATATTTTATGAAATCTCTAGATTGGACGTCAACTTTTTTTTTACCTTTATCTCTACCTCTATATATATCAACCTCAATGAACCCAAATGTAGCTCAAGTTCGAATCAAACAATAAACACATTAGGAAAAAAAAATACCAACACTACTTCTCAAAATGGATACTATTGTGAAGTTAGCAAGTGAAAATTCAGTTGTGATATTCAGTAAGAGCAATTGTTGCATGTCACATGCGATTGACTTGCTAATACGTGGCTACGGGGCGAACCCTAGGATTTATGAGCTCGACCAGCTAGCCGAGGGGGACCGGATGGAGAAGGATTTGATGGCAATGGGCTGCAACCCCAGCGTACCGGCTGTGTTCATAAACAAGGAGTTCATCGGGGGCTCGAATGAGATCATAAGCCTCAATGTTAGAGGAAAGCTCAAGCCCTTGCTCATCAAAGCCAATGCCATATGGGTATAGGTGGAAATTACAAGGCTAAGTGAGTAATTAATTAATAAGTTATGTTGTTAGATACATAAGCTACAACTTCTTTTTTTTTTCTTTTGTTTTTGGCCTAGAGGTATAAGAAGGATATATAGGTCAAGTTTTTAGCATGTGTATCATGTTATACATATAGTTAGTAAATGAGACCCTTCTCCATTTAACATGAGTAGATGTGGTCTATAAACGATTACATAAATGACATTTGAGCAAGGGTGACATAGAAAATACATATTGATAGTAACAATTAAAAGTTGTGGACCCTTATCATTATCACATGTAACGAGAACAAAAATTCAACTGTTGGAATAAAAACTGAAAGAATAAAATCAATCACACGCAATAGTTGATCAAATTGAGGCTAAGCCCAATACATACGTCCAAGAGTCACAATACAGTAGCCCAGAACCAAACTTTTTTTTTATATCGGTCTATTTAGTAAAAATTGTGTCCTAGTGCACCATTTTTTCCGTATACAACTATTTTCAGTTTGTCACTAAATAAGTTGAGAACTTTTACAACTATTATTATATTAGTTGGCACATGGCACAATACAACAAAAGTAATAGTTAAGGATTTTAGTCCATTAAGGACGCTTTTATTTGTTGCTAAATAATTCACCTTCAAAAAGTGTCCTTACTGGTAGTGTGCCAAATCTAATTAAGGACACTTTTAGTTAGTATCGGTAAATTAATTTTTGGGACAGTTTTAAAACGTGTCTCTAATATATTTAGGATGTTTTTTAAATTGTGTTCCAAATTTATATGGGACGCTTTTAAATAGCGTCTCCATTATAGTTGGGACGTGTCTCCAATCTAATGGTTAAAATTGATCTTAGTTTGAGATTGTTAATTAGTTAGCAGTTGATCACAACTCTCTCTCTATATATAGATGTAATCAAATGAAAATTCTAAAAATTGTACAAACTCCAAACTATGATCTGGACCATCAGAAAATGTCAACAACAGTATGTTGACATTTTCTGTTGATGTTATTTTGTCATCCTTTGACATTTTCTAATGACAGAGTTTGTACAATATATAGAGTTGTACGCCAAAAATAAGGGCATATTAACTTAATCTTTTGCTTTTTAGTACGCTTTCATTTGCGTCCTTTAATTTTAGTTAGGAAACAATAATAAGGACACTTTTTGAAGCATTAGTGGTATATTTAGAAAGACAAATTAGTGTCCTTAATTGCATTAAAAAATGTCCTTAACGAGTTTTTTGTTGTAGTGATATCGGTGTGCTTGAGATAAAGATTTTATATCGTGGATCTTATCTTGCTCCTTTCTAATATATCGTTCACCAGAACAAAATAAATAATTTTCTCCATCTGTCACCTCATAATTCCTTATTGGACGATCGAAAATCGTCACCTTACGAGAGATTTAACGTCAAAAAAAAAAGTAAGGCATTCATCTGCACTATACCCTTCAGCAATGGAATCATTTGGTTGTGCTTTATTCCGAACATATGATTTTAGCCTCATAAAAAATCTTCACAAAAATTAGTATAAATGAAGTTGCAAACTAGAATTTCAATGTGATGACAAATATAAAATGATAGTTATACATACTACTAGACTCACTAACCTCTCGATTGGATACAACCAATGATAATGCATAGGACCACCAAGATTGCCTTATAAGGTAGATGGATGATTAGATGAACCATAATTTTAAAGAACCATGGGGGAAATATTTTCTCCATGTGACAGTGCTAAAATTAGGGTTGGCTAAATATACTGAAATACCGCACTTACCGTACCGAAAATACCGAATTTACGGTATACCGCAAGTTGCGGTATGGTATGATATCTTACATATATATTTCGGTACGATAAAGGTGTAGATTTTCGTATACCGCGGTATACCGCATATATACCATTTGCCAAAAATTTGGTATATATATTGTTTTTATAAATTATACTAAATTGTTGAAAAGTTAAAATCCCTAACTCCACTTTCACATTTTAGTTCCTCTACTCCCAACCCCAAACAAACTCATGTAGAGATGCAAATCCAATCCACTGTAATTTGATAGATGAAGTTTTGTTGATTTCAATTTTTTGAATAATATTTGATTGTGGTGTAGTTTTAGTGCTTTGGACATTATTTAAATGGGTGATATTTTATTTTATATATTTGGTTATAAAATAGGATTTTTTTTTGGTATGAAACATAGGTGTAACGGTATTTTATACCTTATTTTGGTATACTGTACTCGGTATGCGTACATCATTTCGATATACCGTAAAAGTGCGGTATACCAAAATATTCTGTAAGGTATAGATATGACATTTTCTCATACCGCAATTTGCAGTACGGTATGCGGTATGACATTCTCGGTGCGGTATGCCATAAATAGCCCGAGATTGCAATTCATCAAGTTGAGTTGGATTAAGAGTTTTTGCACATAACTTCTTAAACACTACTGACACCTCTGAAATAGCCGAATTAATATTGTTAGCCATAATCCCTCTCAATGCAAGTGGAAGTATGCTATGCATCAGTATGTGCTCATCATGTGACTTAAGGTTAGAAAGCTTGCGCTCTTTCAAGTTGACACCTCTTGATATGTTGGAAGTATACCCATCAAGCACTTTCAAATTGCTAAGGACACTTAAAAATAAGTGTTTTCCCTATAAACATATATTGTAGGATGTCGTAGGCTTTAAGAAAACTCATTTTTCACAAAAAGGACATACAATTCTCCCTTTTGTACTCTATCTAGATAAGTTGGCATATGCGAAAAAATCATTGATTGTCAACATAAGAGCAACTTTCATATTAAAATTCGCACTAGCATAAGAGTCGCATGCTTCAACTCCCTCCCACAATACTTTTAATTCTTCAATCAGTAGTTGCAAATAAACATCGATATCATTACCAGGACCTTTTTTCCCCGGGTATAACCATTGTAGTAAAGTATCTAACACATTGTGATTGTGTAAACTATGACAAAAGAAAAGGAAAAACTGACCTTACTCTAGCAATTAAAGTTGTGAAGAAAGACAATTAATTCTCTCTTGGAATTTGTTGGAAGAGTTTCGATTTTTTTGGTTCAGCGGTCGTGGGAGGAATTCTTGTGGGAGGAATTATCTTTTTGGGTACTCTTTTGGTAAACCTAAACACCTGCCTTTTAAATTAGGGAATAGGGCAGTAGGCAGACTTTTTATACTTTTAGGGCTCGTTTGATATGTTGGTTGGGTTATGCACAGATTAGATATATATGTTATTGGGCCTATTGGGCCTATTTCCCTACTCTAAAAGTTAAAGAAATAAACAAATAAACTATTACTCCTATTCCCTACTCTTCCTACACGTACACAGCCATTCCACTCCTATTTTCTCTCTCTTTGTGTCATCTTCTACAATTCACAAAACAGAAACAATCCCAACCCCCATCTCTTTTTCCAAAACTTTTGTATTATCATTCTCAAAACTCTCTCTCTATGTGACAAAGACTTCCACCTCTCTCTCTCTAGTTCTCAAATTGGGAAAACAAAGCCAGGCAGCTCCATCTCTCTCATTCTGCTGTCTCCGTTCACACACCGCATTTGTCACTCTCACGCCGGGCGTCCGTTTGGAGTCCCGAGAAGAAGGTGCGGAAGAAGGAGGAGATCGGGTGGCGTGACATGTCGGCGGCGGAGGAGGCGAAGGACGAGGAGGATGAGGTGGAGGAAGGATCGTCGTCGGAGATCACGCAGTCGACGCGGACAACGACATTGTCGACCTGGGGAACAAGCGAGTGGAACCGCCTCGAAACGACGCAGCATCGCCCCAAGTGCTTGACGTCTCCGATTATATTGAAGATCAATAGGATGAGCGAGTCCGGCAACCGATCGAAGTCGTCCACCGCTCGGGGGTGGATTTTCCGGCTCAGATCTGCTCCAATCGAACCCATGGTTATCGGAAACAATCAGAGATCCTCCGCAACCGTAATACCCCCAAAAATTTGGCGGAAAATACACGAGAATCGGAAGGTAATGGCGATGGGGGAATTAGGGTGGGAAATTTGGCGGAAAATACACGAGGGGGGTTAGTCGGAGGAATTAGGGTGGGAGATTAAGCAAGTGGGTGGAATTTGGGGGAAGTGAGAGAAAGAGGAGGAGGAAGAAGAGAATGGCGATGGCGAGCTGTTTTGGTGTGTGTTGTGCGTGTTGGGCTTTTGAAAAAAACAAGGCTCATTATAGTTTTATATCAAACACATGAAATATTCAGATATATATCCATATTTGGGCTTATCTTAACATAACCATAGTATCAAACAAGCCCTTATTATTTTATTCATTTAAGTTATTTGTATGTTAGTGAATAGGGAACAGGGAACAGGCAGTAGTCCGTTTAAATAGGGAATCGGCACTAGTATAGACTATTACTTTTATTATTTTATTCACTTAAGTTTAATTGCTATTACTCCTTCATCGTCTTCTTCCTCTTCTCAACTCAGCTCCATAGATGTAAAGTTTTTATCTGTGATTTTAATTTTTCAGCCCTTCCTTTCCATTAAACCTCTAATAATTTAGACATCAAAGCTATTAACTTGGCGAGGGCTGACTATAGGTTCGAAAATTTTTAAAAAAATTTGCAGTAGAAATTTATAAAAAAAAAATGGTTTGGGAGGGGCTTAAGCCTCTCACCTCCTCCACCTGCGTCCGCCACTGCAAGGTTCCATATTGTAAACTACTAACATCACATGCCAAGTACTGTATGTAGTGCTCATGGTTCGAAAAAGATTAAATCCATCATTAGCTAATCCTAATCTCACATTACATGAATCAACGGTAATATTTGCCTACCGCACATCAAATGCCTTCCAAACGGCTCCATCTGCCGAATGCCTTAGAATTCCATCCTTCTTCATGCCACCTCATAAATAATGATGTTTTTGATGAAATATAAAGCCGCTTTAGTTGAGGAATCAATGGAAAATAGCATAAGACCTTAGCCGATCATTTTTCTTTGGTAATGTTGGGTTATTGTGGCTGGATCAACCAATTCAAGCCCAAGTGATTAATTCGTAGCCCAATCTCGGAGGCCCAAACAATGGCTGAAGTTTTATTCTCAAAAACTAGCCGTTGGAACAGTTTATATTCTGTTAGGCTCTTAACAGATTTCCATCATCTTCATAAGTGTGATTCCAGTCGAATCAAGAGAGAAGATTCCAGAGGAGTGAATACACATTGTAAACATTAGCTAGCTAGTTGAGTTTTCACAATCGAGTAGGGTTTCTCCGATTGAGTAGCGAGCTGAATAAGTGTGACTGTATTGTAATTGTTTTCTCCGTTTTGTGTTCTTAATAAAATCGTCTCCAACTTTGTCCGTGGATGTAGATCCAATTGTGGATCGAACCACATAAATTTCTTGCGTCGATCTTTGCATTTGAAATCTTCAAATTGGCGCCGTCTGTGGGAACTTGAATTGATCGGCGCGATGGCCTCGGCGAAATTCGAATTGGAGAAGTTTACGGGCAAGAATGATTTCGGTTTGTGGAGCTTGAAGATGAAGGCAGTGATGATGCAGCAAGGGCTCTGGGAAATCCTCAAGGAAGAAAAGGATAACATCATCGAAGGCTCGGGTGAGAAGGAGGATCCGAAGGCTCAAGAACTTCAACAAAAGGCTTATAGCACTCTGATCCTTAGCCTTGGTGATCGAGTTCTCAGGGAGGTCTCCAAGGAAGAGACCGCTGCAGCGATATGGAGAAAGCTTGAGACCATATATATGACGAAGTCTCTTGCTAATCGCCTTCATCTAAAACAAAGACTCTTCACTTTCAAGATTTCGGAGGCGAAGAACATCTTGGAGCAACTCGAGGATTTTGGCAAGTGTGTTGATGATCTGGAGAACATCGATGAGCAAATCAAGGATGAAGATAAGGCGCTCATGCTATTAAATCATTGCCTAAAAGCTTTGAGCAGTTCAAGGACGCTATACTCCTTGGAAGGGACTCCAAGTTCACCTATGAGGAGGTGTATTCGGCTTTGAAGTTGAAAGACTTTCAGAATTCCTCACTAAAGACACATGATCGGCCGGGGAGAGTTTAAATGTGAAGGCTAACATCAAGAAGACTGAAAAGTGGAAGAAGCAAGGTTTCGACAAATGGAAAGGGAAGGGCCAGAGGGAACCCGATCAGAGGGATTCTAGAACTTGCAATTATTGCAAGAAACCGGTAAGAAGAACTGCTTTGCTTGGAAGAAGAAGCAATCTGAGAGCAGCTCTGATCAGAATACTGCTGATTGCAGAGATGGAACCGGCTCAAATCTTGAACATTACTGAGAAACCCATTGCAGATTATTGGATCATGGACTCCGGGTGCTCTTTCCACATATGTAGCCATGAGAGTTGGTTTGATGACCTCACTGATGCACAGGGGTCAGTCTTGCTAGGAAACAACCAGGTATGTGTTGTCAAGGGAATTGGGAATGTTCGTTTCAAGATCCATGATGGCTCTGTTAAATTGCTAACTGAAGTCAGATATATACCTAGCATTAAGAGGAATCTGATATCTGTTGGTGTATTAGAAATGAAGGGGTTTTCCTGCATTTTTTCTAATGGACTCATGAAGGTTATGAATGGTAATTCCACTGTTATGTCAGCATCTAGAAAGAATAGACTGTATTATCTGGAAGCTGAGGTTATGGTAGGTGATTCATGTGTTGCTGAGGCTCAGAGTCTAGCCCTATGGCATAAGAGGCTGGGACATGTGAGAGATAAAGGCCTCAGGGAATTGATCAAGAAAGGAATATTCACTTGTAGTGGAGAGGAGAGTGTGAAGATGTGTGAGTCATGTTTGTTAGGGAAGGGAAAGAAATTACCTTATGGCTCGGGAAAACACAATTCATCACAACTTTTGGACTACTGCCACAGTGATCTATGGGGCCCAAGTCCAGTGAATTCTATAGGAGGTGGTAGATACTTCTTGAGCATTGTTGATGACTACAGCAGAAAGGTTTGGATCTGGATTCTCAAAGAAAAATCAGAGACTTTTGATAGATTCAAGACTTGGTATAAGGCTGTAGAAGTTGAAAAAGGGCATGGTTTGAAATATCTAAGGACAGACAATGGGCTCGAATTCTTATCAAAGGAGTTTGATAGCTTTTGCAAGCAGTTTGGGGTAAAAAGGCATAGAACTGCTCCGGGGAATCCTCAGCAAAATGGAACCGCAGAAAGGATGAATAGAACACTCCTAGAGAGGGTCAGATGTATGATGTTCACCTCTGGAAGTCCCAAGAGGTTTATTGCTGCAGAAGCTTGTCATCCACTGCAGCAGAATTGGTGAATAAATGTCCCAAGCTCGCCATAGGTTTAATGACACCCTAGACAGCAAGACTGGTTATGGTAGTTGGGGAGGCTATAGAGGCTTAGAGTTCTTTGGATGACAGAGCTTTTGCTCATGGACCTTCTCGGTGGAGGCCTCACGAACAGCCTGTTGCTCAGTTCACTTTTCACATACTTGGTTCTAATTCGCGGAGGATCTCGGGTTCGCGCTGGGGTTCACATTTTAGCTTTCCGATAGTGTTTGTGGGTTGTAACACCGTCCTTCTTTGGGGCGAAGAAACAATTTATTTCTGTTTTTTGTTTCTGCTGAATTCGCCGAGCTTCGCTGTTCGAAGCTCGGTCCTCTTTTGTTCTGGATATTTCTTACTTTTATGCAAGTTTCGTTTTCGCTTACGTCGATCGTGATGATTGTTTTTGTCGATTGATTGTGTTTACTTGAATTCTGGAGTTGGATTGTTGGAGTTGGTTGTTTTCGTGGTTATTTTCTGGATTATTGCAGGTTAATGGTGAGATCTGGAAGAATGGAGTTTGTTTGTGGATGAATCGGGGTTTTGTTTTGCTGATGTTGTGGAGTTGTTTGTGATTGTTGGAATTTGGAGTTGATCGGAGCAGATCTGTGAGAATCGGAGTTATGGAGTTGATTTTGTTGGTTGTTGAGTTCGGATGGCTTGGATCCGGAGTGGATTAAGCGTCTGAAGTGATTCTGAGCAGGAGTGTTTTAATTTTATGCCTAGCTTACGTGTTTTCATTTCATTTCGCCTAGTTTATGTAGATCTGATGTATTTCCGATTCATAGCAAGTTTCCGGCGTCCAAATCTTTATATTCTGTTTGAATCTAGGAGTGTGCTCTATTTCTTCATCTGCGAGTTTAGTTTAGTTGCGAAGGTGCATGTCGTAGTTAGTTGGAGCATGGGTTGGTTATCTGCAGCTTTTTACCGTACTTGCTATTTCTGGAAATATGGTCCCCACTGTTAGTTGCTTACTGTTTAGCTAGATTAGGTAGTCGTTTACTTAGTCTAGGGAGGTAATTGTATCTTTCGGTATTGATGTCTGATTCCAGTAAGTTTTCTGTGTCCTAGGTCTAGCGTTTACATTTCTTGCCTAGATCTAGTGGTAGTTTAAATCTCAACCCCTTGTGTGGCAGCAGCCGTTTGTTTCCATAGTCTCTTAGCACTACTTTGCGAATCCATCTCTGTGGGATCGACCCCACTTCCCTATACTAATTCATAGTATTCGGGTTGAGGGATTTATTTTTGAAGGGGAGTCGAGTGTGTCCAACGACAAAAACACTGTAGTTCTCTAGAGTTCCTGGACCCAGTGATCCAGTGGATTTAAGGAGCGTTGTGTCTGGACCGAGCTTTGCATTAATTCTCATATGTGCACACTCGCTTACTCCTGAGTCTAGTCATTCGACATTAGAGTCGAGTGAGACCCACTTCAAATGGCGCCGTTGCCGGGGATGGATGGCGTGCTTAGTGTTAGTGTTCAGAGTCTGTGGTGTAAATAGTTTTGATTTGTTTTCTTTCTCTTTTGTTTGCAGTTTATGAGCAGAGGCTCAAGATCTACCTACTGGAGCAACTCATCTGGGTGGAAACACGGCCAGTTTGATTGGCGGGTTAAGGGTACAGTCTCTACTGTGACCACCAGATCAGGGTTCACCACGGGAGGTCCGTTTCCGAGTGAATTTACTAGCGACGAATCTTGGACGTCATCAGGACGCGAAGATCCAGAATCACCACCCGAATCAGAAACAGAGTCAGAAACAGGGGAAGCAGAGGAAGTAGTCATGGCGCAGGTGGTAGACCCGGATCCAGAAATCGGCTCTCTCACTGCCCATTTAGATGGAGAACCAGCTCAAGCTATAGTGATGAATCCACGCCAGAGGACTATCGAGATCAAGACAAACGTACTCGGCATCTTGCCGACGTTCTCTGGGCGTAGAAATGAATGTTCGTATGAGTTCTTAAATGAATTCAGTAAGTTATGTGGTATTCAGAAGAGGCCGAATGATGCAACAGAGGAGGATTATCGCCTACGAGCGATTCCGTTTACCTTGAAGGGGGAAGCTAATACATGGCTATTGAGGTTGCCTCCGGATTCTATCCGCACGTGGAGGGACTTCAAGTTAGAATTCTTAGATTATTTCTTCCCATCCAACAAGACGAATGCACTTAAGAAAGAAATACTAGAGTGTAAGCAAGATTACGATGAATCGTTGAGTCAGTATTGGTCGAGATTTAAGGGGTTGTTGGATGCATGCCCGAATCACCGAATGATAGAGGCAGAGACCTACTCTCTGTTTTACGAAGGAGCCACTCCCGAGTCAAAGGACTTAATGAACTCCTCGAGTGGGGGAAATTTCACAAGAAAAAGGGGAAGTGAGGCAAGAGAGATCCTAGGGAAGTTGATTGACGCTAAGAAGACGTACGATAACCCTAGGAATGCAGTGAGAAGAGGATCGGTGCATGCTGTGAGAGAACAAGAAGATGACAAAGTCGAAGCAAGGATTGATAGGCTCGAGAAGGCTCTTTTGAACGCGATTGAAAAGGCGATTCCACTGGCTTCACAAGGGAAGGAGAAATCTCCTGGTCCAGGAGATAATCAAATTCAACAATATTACGGGACCCAGGAAGGAGATTATCAGGCCCAGGTCAATGCAATGGGAAGTTGGAATCCCGATGGGAGCTGGAATCCAGGGAGACAGGGAGATGCGCCCTGGAGAAACCATCCAAATTTCAGATGGACTGACAATGAACAGAATCAGCCGGCAACGCAACAAAGTCAGCAGTTTGCACCTCAGCCCGAAAGACAAGGTAATTGGTCAGGAAGGAATCAAGAGGGGCAGGGCAACTGGATTAATCGGAACCAAGGAGACCACTCGAGCTGGGGAAACAGGAATCAGAGCAGTCAAGGGAACTCTTATGTACCCCCACACCAAAGGAATTTTCAGAACAATTACCAGGGCCAAGGAAATCAATACAATAACTCTTCAGGCGGTCAAGGAAACGCTCGTCAGAATCAAGCAAGTGGACCGACTCTAAGTATCGGCCCAGGACCCAGTCAGCCACCGAAACCACCAAAAAGTATCGATGATATGGTGCACGACCTCGTCTGTTCTCAGCAACATATGCAAAACAACCTGCAATCGAACAATGACGTAGTGCACAAGCTTCAAGATGCTCAACAGGAGCAGAAAGCAGCCATGGATATGCTGGCTAAGCAATTGTCCCAGATAGCTACTTCTTTGTGTGATATGAGGGGAAATGAAGGGAAGATTCCTACCTCCGTAAGGCCACCGGACAGAGCTAATATAAGTCAGATTACCTTGAGATCCGGGAAGGGATATGATGGGCCAATGGTAAGAACAAAGGGGGTGACAGATCCCAAGGAAGACAGGGAAGAAGAGGATACAATTCCTAGGACAAGACACTTGGAGGGAGGAAGTCCCTTGGTCAAGGATGACCTTAAGACAGGAGATTTAGAGAAACCTTTGCCTAGATCAACTGAACCATTCTTCCTCGATCCAGAGCCGGAGTTGGAAGATGAGGCAGTAGGAAAAGAAACTGGAGAGTTATCAGCTGAAAGTTCTACCGGAGCAGGGAAGCGACTGAAACCCTTTCCGAGTCGGGGGGAAGCCAAGAAACAGAAGGAAGAACCGGTAGACTTCATGGACATTTTTGGGAAGTTGGAAATCAATCTGCCATTCTTACAGGCCCTGAAGATGCCAGTCTTTAGCAAGTTCATCAAGGAATTTATAGCTGGGAAGGCTAGGCCCAGTGGGAAAATTCTGATAGGCGAGAACGTCTCCGCAGTGATTCAGAAGAGGAAGATGCCTTAAAAATGCAATGACCCAGGTATGTTCACCTTGCCCATCTCTATTGGTGATGTGAGAATCGAGCACGCTATGTATGATTTGGGTGCGTCGATAAATGTGTTACCATTTTCCATATACAAGAAATTAGTGGGGGTAGGCATGGTAGACACGAGGGTTGTGATTCAACTGGCGGACAGGTCATGCATCTGTCCTGAAGGGGTGCTTGAGAATGTGATAGTCAAGGTACATGACTTCTTGTACCCTGCTGATTTCCATGTGATTAAGATGAGTGATAATGAGTCTGCAGAGTCGGGCGGAGTACTTTTAGGGAGACCCTTCCTACGTACCGCTAAGACTATCATTGATGTTTTTGATGGAACAATTTGCCTTGATTATTATGGGGAGAAATACACATTCAGCATTGATGAGGCAATGAAGAAACCTCTTGACGTTGAAAATTTGCATGCTATAGATGTTATTAACCCTTTGGTCCAAGAATACCTTGAGACGGAATTAATGCAGGAACAGATTGAGAACTCCGGGATGAGTCATGCCATTGATAGAGAAGTGGCCAGTTTGTGTCAAGCAATGAACACAAGCGAGTTATCAGATGAGGAGCTAGCTGAAGCAATTCTAAAATTCTGTGCAAATCCGGAGCTAGCTAGGTCAAGGAATACACCTTATGTGGCGAGTGTGGAAGGTTCTGCTGGGTCGAGGAAGGGAATGACAACGGAAGTAACAGAGAAAAATCCCTTGCCCCAGGAAAAAGATGTTCCCAAGAAAGAGTTGAAAACACTTCCACCAGGCCTAAGTATGCTTATCTAGAGGAGAACGAAACTTTCCCTGTGATTATCAACAGCAGCTTGACCGAGGGACAAGAAGAGGGACTGCTGAAGGTAATCCGAAGAAACAAGAAGGCTATTGGGTGGACACTCTCTGACCTGGTAGGAATTAGTCCAGATTTGTGCATGCATCACATCCGCTTGGAGGAAGGAGCAAAAGCCTGCAGAGATCCTCAACGCAAATTGAATCCTAACATGAGGGAGGAAGTGCTGAAAGAAGTATTGAAACTACTCTCCCTAGGAATCATTTATTCCATACCAGACAGTGAATGGGTGAGTCCAGTCCATATGGTACCCAAGAAGTCAGGAATACAGGTGGTCAAGAACGACAAGAATGAATTGGTGCCCACCAGACTAGTTACTGGGTGGAGGATGTGCATCGATTATAGGAAGTTAAATGAAGCGACCAAGAAAGACCATTTCCCTCTACCTTTCATTGACCAGATACTGGAGAGGCTAGCAGGCAAGCAATACTTCTGTTTTCTAGACGGGTATAGTGGGTATTTTCAAATCTATGTGGATCCCGAGGACCAGGAGAAGACAACTTTCACGTGTCCTTTCGGCACGTACGCTTACAGGAGGATGCCGTTTGGCCTGTGCAAAGCGCCAGGCACTTTTCAGCGATGTATGTTGAGTATCTTCTCAGATCTTTTGGAGGACTGCATCGAGATTTTTATGGACGACTTCACTGTGTACGGGAATTCATTTGACTCATGTTTGGCTAGTTTGGATATAGTATTGAGAAGGTGTAAGGAAAAACATTTGGTTTTGAACTTCGAGAAATGCCACTTTATGGTCCCTGAGGGAATTGTCCTAGGGCACGTAGTCTCGGAAAGAGGTATACAGGTAGACCCGGCAAAGATTGAGGTGATCTCAAAACTGCCTTACCCGACGAATCAGAAGGAGGTGAGAGGATTCCTAGGGCATGCAGGATTCTATAGGAGGTTCATAAAAGATTTCGCAAAAATTGCTCAGCCACTCACCCACTTGTTGCATAACGATGTTGATTTTGTCTTTGATGGGGAATGCAAAAAGGCTTTTCAGTTGTTAAAAGACAGGCTAGTATCTGCGCCTATTATTAGAGCGCCCGACTGGAATCTACCCTTTGAGATTATGTGTGACGCAAGCTATTATGCCGTGGGAGCGGTGCTAGGTCAAAGAGTTGATGGGAAAAGCTATGTGATCTTTTATGCTTCAAAAGCGCTAAATCAAGCTCAGAGAAATTATGACACTACTGAAAAAGAAATGCTGGCGGCAGTATACTCATTTGAGAAATTTCGCCCGTACTTGCTTGGGTCGAGGGTGATAGTCTTCACCGACCACGCGGCTATAAAGTACCTGTTGGCAAAGAAAGAATCCAAGCCGAGATTAATCCGATGGGTGTTGCTTTTGCAGGAATTCGATTGGGAAGTCAGAGACAAAAAGGGAACAGAAAATAAAGTAGCCGACCATCTGAGCAGGATATTTCAAGAGGAGACCGAGGAAGCAATACCGGATGCATTCCCAGAGGAACATTTGTACTACGTAAAAAAAATTCCTCGACCTATCAGCTGGGAAGAGATTATGGTGTTAACAGGTCCAGGGGATGCCGAAAAAGGGAAATGTCATCAAAACGCTGAGCCATGGTTCGCAGACCTGGCAAATTACTTAGTCACTGGAGAGGTGCCCAGTTCGCAAGTAATTTCCCGGGCCCAGAAGATGAAATTGAAAAGCGAGGCCAAGAACTATTTCTGGGATGACCCGTATTTGTGGCGAATGGGAGCCGACCAAGTAATCCGGAGGTGTATTCCGGAGTGGGAACAGAGGTATGTGCTGAATCATTGCCATGCCCTAGCTTGTGGAGGTCACTTTGGACCTAGGAAGACCGCAGGGAAGGTGTTAGATAGTGGTTTTTACTGGCCTACATTGCATAAGGATGCGTTCGAGTTTTGTCAGAATTGTGAAAGGTGTCAACAGACTGGGGGAATCTCCAGAAGAGATGAAATGCCGCAAGTCCCGGTGATCGTTTGTGAAATTTTCGATGTTTGGGGAATGGACATCATGGGTCCATTTCCATCTTCATACGGGAATACATACATACTAGTGGCAGTGGATTATGTTTCGAAATGGATAGAAGCCAAGGCGACCACATCTTGCGAAGCTAAGGAGGTATCGAAGTTTCTTAGAGCTAATATCTTCAATCGGTACGGAGTGCCCAGAGCTATAATATCTGACAATGGGGCTCATTTCCGCAACCGGACTATTGAAGCTTTGATGAGAAAGTATGGTGTCCACCACAAACTGTCTACACCTTATCATCCTCAATCTAACGGCCAGGCGGAAATATCCAACAGAGAGATAAAGGCGATACTAGAAAAGACGGTTAATCCGTCTAGAAAAGACTGGAGTAAGAGGCTTGGAGACGCACTATGGGCTTACCAGACGGCATACAAGACGCCTATTGGGATGTCACCATATAGGCTTGTGTTCGGCAAAATGTGTCACTTGCCCGTGGGAGTAGAACACCGAGCATATTGGGCGGTCAAGGAGATAAACATGAGACCCGAATCTTGCGAGGAAGAGAGGAAATTGCAGCTGCAGGAGTTGGAGGGGCTAAGGCTGGAGTCATATGAATCGGCAATGTGGTACAAAGAGAAAACAAGACTTTGGCATGACAAGAACCTCCGAGTCAATGAATTGCTAGTTGGGCAGAAAGTTCTCTTATTCCAATCCCGGCTCAAGTTGATGCCTGGTAAGCTGAAGTCCAAATGGGTCGGACCATACACTGTTGTGAGTCTTCGTGCAAATGGAGCAGTAGAGATCCAGGGAAGTGCTCCAAACTCTACTCCATTTCTTGTCAATGGCCATAGGGTGAAGGTATTTAGGGATAATTCGGAGATGTGTGTAGTGGACGAAATGCCACTACGCGCACTCCCTGATATCGCCTAATCAGTCTGGGAATTGAGTGTTCTTAGAGAATTTCCTAGGTCCAGCATCTAAGAAGTTTTAACATGTCCTGACCTAGGGAATCTTGAGAACACTTGAACATAAAATGTAAATATTTAATCGCTTTCTTTAAAATCAAGAAAAACCCAAACAAATCAGAAAAAAATAATCTTCCAAAAATATTTTCGAAATACTAGACTCCTTAAGGAATGTTTTTGATACTGTCATACCCTAGACCCGGGGAGTCTGGCGTTTCATTTTTTTTAGTTTAATATTTTTCTCTAAGTGTGATTTTGCAGAAGGAAGTTACTTGGGCAGGGAATTGAGAAGTAAAATTTTGGAGGGAGTTGGCACCGGCTCGGATTTCAAAAGACACCTTTATGGGAGGTGTACAGTCGCTAGCGTCATGCCTGCAACCCACCTGCAAAAACCGTCCTCGCCCATACTTATCGGATAATAACCGTGTTCTTTTATTTTTACTTACTTACTCTCTCTCTCTACATCCCAAATTCTCTCTAGGTTTTCTTTTCTAACCCTAATCAAAGAAGTTTCCGTCCAAGTCTTTGTCAAAAAAAAAAAAATTCTGCAAAATTCTCCATGGATAACAAGCAAAGTGCCGGGAACACCTCAGGATCCGCCGATTCAAGTGCGGCGGTTATGGCAGACATGCTACAAAAATTTGGGGGACCAGAAAAGACGATGGAGGCGTTTGCCATGTTCGCGGCTGTAATGGGGAAATCCGTACCAACCGCCTCAACATCCTCCGCACCACCACCAGAGACCGTTCAAGAAACCACCGCTGAGCCGGAGGCCGTCGCAGAACCCACTGCCTCCGTTTCAGAACCAACCGCTGCAGAAACTCGCGAAGACAAAGCAGATCTGGCCGCGGGGTTGGAGTTGTTGGCCGTAAGTGCACCCAGGTTAGGATCTGCCACTGAGGGGGAAACCCCTGTTTTAGAGGATAGAGTGGTTGGTGTTTCTGAGGGGGAAACCCCTGTTACTGATAGCCGTGTTGAGGGGGAAACCCCTGTTTTGGAGGAGTTTGTTGAGGGGGAAACCCCTGTTGATGGAGTTGAAATTCTAGAGGGCAACGAAGCCCTAGATGCTGAAAGAGATGTGGAGGGGGAAACCCCAGAAGTGGTTGGGGGCGACGAAGCCCTAATTACTGAGGAAGATGTCAGAGAGGGGGAAACTCCTGAGAAGTCTGCGGGTACAGAAACCCGCGTTGGAGAAGGTTTGGAGGGGATAGAGACCCCTGTTTATTTTTCAGGGGCAACCCCATTGTTGAACAAGGAAGGAGAAGCCCTCGGTGCTGAGAATGTCCAAGAACCCGTCGATGTCGGGTTGGATTTGATAGTGGATCTGACTGATGTCCCCAAAGGGACCGATTCACCGGTTAACGCAAGGGAAGAATGGAGACAGGCTCGTCGGAGCCTGCTTGATGAGATAGATGAAACCGTCCAGCAGACGGAGGAAGAAATGCTGGGTCCAGAAGCCACAGCACCTGAGCAGGCAGAATCTCCCAGACCGAGCAGAGGAGAGAGTGATGCAGAGGAACGCCGCCACGCGGCCGAGAAGAAAAGGAAGGGGAAACAAATTACTCCTTCCAAGACCAAGAAGGCGAAAGGGAAATCCACTGAATCCCCACTTCCTCGACCTGCCAAGGTACCATGCGCTGCAGAGCCCGAGGATTCTGCTGGGTCTAGTGACTCTGAAGAAGAACAAGAAGAGGAGCTCAACTTTGAGCCAACTGAGATCTGGATTACAAGAGAGCTCCTGGACGAGATGAGAAAGTTTGACGACCCGAAACGCGCAACCATCCACAAGGAGAAGAGTGCCCAGGGCAAGTACGCTAAGTCTGGAAAAATGTACAGCTCATCGGAGCTCAAGCAGATCGCTTGCAATGATGAATTCCGAACTTATATCGACGCAATCGGCTTTGATTGGTTGCTCAAGCACAGCACCGCCGAAGTTCCAATCGACCTGGCAAGGGAATTCTTCTTCACCTTCCGATTTAAGTCCACCACTGATCTGAATGCTGACTCCATCAAATTCCGGCTCTTCAATGAAGAGCATGTGATGAGCATCCGTGAATGGACTCTACGGGTGGGACTGCTTACGCGCACAGAGGATGATGAGGGTTTGTGGAGCGAGAGAATGATTGGTCCGCCGAAGCTGACGCTGGGATTCAAGACGCAGAACGCATGGGAGTTTGTGGCTCACCCTAGGGTAGGTCAGTTCAAAACCAGCTGGTCGAAGGCCCACCATATTGAGAACAGGGTCCTGCGATTCGCCCAGACCTTCATTAGCTACAACCTGATGGGCACAGCCAACAACGCTCTGACGACCCCCGACATGTACTTTACTTGGTGCATGGCCAAGGGAGTACGTGTTCACTTGGGCTATTGGTTAGCCCAAGCCTGCCATCAAGTGACAGCCAACCCTTCCCGACATCTTTACACATGCCACCTTCTAGGGGCTTACCTGCAACGCAACGTTATTATGAAAATCCACAAGTCCTGCAGAGAAGTGAAGATGTGTCTACCCCCGGAGGTGTTCAACGTGGACTACTTTTTCAATAAGGGGCTGCTCATTACACAGGGAAGGGACGTGTGCTTTTATGAAGTCGGTCAGTCGGAGGCGCAGACGAAGCAGGAGCCTGAGATGGTGGAGGCGAAGGATACTCCTGACATGGAAGCCAGAGTCAGGATAGAAGTAGAAGAAGTAAGGAAAGAGGTTGGATGGATGAGGTCAGAGATGAAAATGGTTTTGGAGGGGATTGTGGCCCTACGGGGTAAAGGAAGGGACAGTGCTGAGGATGCTGAAGTCAGAAAGTTAGTTGAGGAAGTGAGAAACGAAGTAGAGAATGTGAGGAAGGAGGTAATCGGTGTACGAAAAGAAGTGACGGAGATACGGAGGGAAATGGGGTGAAGTAGAGAGGAGGCCGTAGCCCTGAAGGGGCGTATCACCGACCTAGTGGCAGAATCGTCAAGGCTTTCCGACAAGATGGCGGAGGCCGTCGCACTGATGATGAAGATGACGAAGTGACTTCAAGCGAAGTTCCCCGAGACACCGAAGGGACTTCCTGAACCTAGCGGCGGTTCCAAGACACCGGGTCAAGGGAGTCTAGCTGTGCAGAAGCCGCCACAAGCCTAAAGGCCTCAGACCACCCCGTCTTCCTCCAGGCCCGTGCTTTTGAAGAAAACCGTGCCCCGACCCACAGAAGATCAGAAGGAGACGCCGGAATCACCGGCAAGAAAGAAAGTTAAAGTGACCCAACAGACAGTGCCACCCAAGTCTGGCTCCCGCGGGGGCCAGAACCCGAATTGAATTTCCCCCAGAACCAAGTAACTTTTACTTTTCTATCTTTTACTTTTCGTTTTTCTTTCGCTTGTATTTTTATGTGCCAGCATGCATCGTTCTGTATATATGTGTTATACCTTCCTACACTTAGCCCAATTTTTGGTCTAAGTGTGAGAAGGGGTTGTTTTGTTTTGGTTTGTATGTTGCGCTTTCTCCCACTTAGCCCGATGTTCGGTCTAAGTGTGAGAAGTTTGTTTTGTTTTTGTGCTTTGTTTGCGTTTGTGTCTGTTGTCTGCTGTTCTTACTTCCTTTTCCCCCCTTCACTAGGATAGCTTGGGGACAAGCTTGAGTGAAGTGGGAGGGGGGGGGGAGTAAGTATGGTGTTTGTGTTCTTTCTGTTTTAAGAGTCTTTAGGATGTGTGTTTCGCATGAGCTAGTGAGATAATAAGGCAGGTTTCCCTTAGTGAGAGCGATTGAAGAGAGAATGCATGTCAACTTTGACACCTTCTTCCTTAATAAACCAAAGGCGGTCTGAATGAAGTTGGGACGATGGAAAAAGCCTTAGATAACCCAGCTGTGCAGCCCTACTATAAGAGCGAGTTATAAGCCTAAACACTTTTTTGTGCTAACATGTAAATTGGGCTGCCACTTGATGCTTAGGGAGTAGAGTATGAAGGAGAAAAAAATGGGTTTCGGAGGTATAAGCTGGACGAAGTCCAGGAAAAGGTGGAATAAGCTAGACGAAGTCCAGGGGAGGAGTAAAAAAAAAAAAAAATTTTTTGGAGGTATAAGCTGGACGAAGTCCAGGGGAAAAGGGGATATAATACAGGAAAAAATAAAAAAAAAAAAAAATATAATATTAGTATCCTCAAGGGCAGGAAGCAATTTCAACCTGACCCAGGAAAATCAATGGGAAAAAAAAGAGAAGTAAGAAGGGTAAAACTCTCATAACCCAACGCATCAGTGGCATAACTTTAACTGGGGAGCGTTTTGATCCTAACATACCTGGTGAGGAATGAGTAATCGAGCGAACCTAACAGCTGGGGTGTCAATAGGCTATCTTGACGAACTGACATACCGTTTAGGTAGAAGAGGGAAGGGGGAAGATTTGAAGACTGTAGACGATCGGATTGAACTTAAGCTTGTCGGGACGGTTGCCTAAAAGTCGAACCTAGTTCGTGCTTGTTTGTGTTTTGATTCTTTGTGTTGTTTTCTTTTATAAGTCTGTTTTTTTTATTTTGCCAGATTGTCTAGGTCCAGGAGTCTGTTTTTGTTTTTGTTTGTAGAGTCGTTCTTGGGGACCGTGCATTGAAATTCTCCTTATTTCTTTCTCTTGTCTTTCATACTTGAGGACAAGCATGGTTTAAGTGTGAGCAGTTTGATAAGGCTAATTTCATGCATCGGTCTAGGGGTTTTTATTTCGTGAAATTACTGGGTCTAACGCATGTTTTAAGCCAGGTGTGTGAAGGTTTTCGCTAGATCCAGGAAAAGAAGAAGACGCTTGCATAGTCCTAGGAAACTGGCGAAAGAGCGGACATTATGAAAGAAATTGCTTGACGGAGGAAGCCTCGGAGTTGATGGGTAGAATAGGGATTTCTACGAAGACTCTAGAAGGCTATGTCCGCATCTATAAAAGGAAGAAGCATGCAAGCTGGAGGGACCTTCTCGGTGGAGGCCTCACGAACAGCCTGTTGCTCAGTTCACTTTTCACATACTTGGTTCTAATTCGCGGAGGATCTCGGGTTCGCGCTGGGGTTCAAATTTAGCTTTCCGATAGTGTTTGTGGGTTGTAACACCGTCCTTCTTTGGGGCGAAGAAACAATTTATTTCTATTTTTTGTTTCTGCTGAATTCGCCGAGCTTCGCTGTTCGAAGCTCGGTCCTCTTTTGTTTCTGGATATTTCTCTACTTTTATGCAAGTTTCATTTTCGCTTACGTCGATCGTGATGATTTCTGCCGATTGATTGTGTTTACTTGAATTATGGAGTTGGATTGTTGGAGTTGGTTGTTCTCGTGGTTATTTTCTGGATTATTGCAGGTTAATGGTGAGATCTGGAAGAATGGAGTTTGTTTGTGGATGAATCGGGGTTTTGTTTTGCTGATGTTGTGGAGTTGTTTGTGATTGTTGGAATTTGGAGTTGATCGGAGCAGATCTGTGAGAATCAGAGTTATGGAGTTGATTTTGTTGGTTGTTGAGTTCGGATGGCTTGGATCCGGAGTGGATTAAGCGTCTGAAGTGATTCTGAGCAGGAGTGTTTTAATTTTATGCCTAGCTTACGTGTTTTCATTTCATTTCGCCTAGTTTATGTAGATCTGATGTATTTCCGATTCATAGCAAGTTTCCGGCGTCCAAATCTTTATATTCTGTTTGAATCTAGGAGTGTGCTCTGTTTTCTTCATCTGCGAGTTTAGTTTAGTTGCGAAGGTGCATGTCGTAGTTAGTTGGAGCATGGGTTGGTTATCTGCAGCTTTTTACCGTACTTGCTATTTCTGGAAATATGGTCCCCACTGTTAGTTGCTTACTGTTTAGCTAGATTAGGTAGTCGTTTACTTAGTCTAGGGAGTAATTGTGTCTTTCGGTATTGATGTCTGATTCCAGTAAGTTTTCTATGTCCTAGGTCTAGCGTTTACATTTCTTGCCTAGATCTAGTGGTAGTTTAAATCTCAACCCCTTTGTGTGGCAGCAGCCGTTTGTTTCCATAGTCTCTTAGCACTACTTTGCGAATCCATCTCTGTGGGATCGACCCCACTTCCCTATACTAATTCATAGTATTCGGGTTGAGGGATTTATTTTTGAAGGGGAGTCGAGTGTGTCCAACGACAAAACACTGTAGTTCTCTAGAGTTCCTGGACCCAGTGATCCAGTGGATTTAAGGAGCGTTGTGTCTGGACCGAGCTTTGCATTAATTCTCATATGTGCACACTCGCTTACTCCTGAGTCTAGTCATTCGACATTAGAGTCGAGTGAGACCCACTTCAAGTTCATTTCTTGATCTTCATACAAGAATTATATCTTTGAAGATTACAGAACTTATAGTCTTACATCATTTGGGAGAAACTTAAAACATACCTCAGTACTCAACTCCAATTACTTGGATACCTTTCCAACATGCGTTGGAACAACATTACACCTTGAGATATGCTAGACTAGAGTCGCTCTAGTCCACAACTTGTGTTTTGTAGAAGGTACTGATGATGGTAGTTTCTTTAAGGTGTATCTCGTTATATCTAATGCTTATCCCATCAATGATAAGATTTACATGAGTACAACTCATCACTTGATCAAACTTGTCTTAGAAAGACTTCGATTCCTTCTTACATAACTATCTCATTCTTTGAAAGAATGCTTGGATTCGTTAATGGAGATTAGACTCCCACTACTGATCATAACGCTTTGCTCGCCTCCTTATTGGTGTAAACCATTGAGACTTGCTAGTCTTTCTACGTTGCACTTCTATAAGTATTCTGAATCAAATGATTCTAACTCATAGTGCATCGAATAGACATTCTCGACTTTCAAGCTATTTAACAAATTGTTAAAATCTTGATAGTCTAGATCAGTTTGAACAATAACTAAGTATTTTCTTGGTCTTAAGACTAAGAGCCATAAATACTTTATCATTCATTGTTTAAGAAGTTGATGTGTTGTTTCATACTCAATCTTGTTGCATCTATATTGTTTCAATACTATGATGCCTTAAACATCAACCATAAAATAATAATTGAGCATTAACAGCTCCCACTGCAACAAAATCCTAACTGGATCAAGATCTCTTACATAGAAGTTGCATTGTCATGTAAGCCATTGTCCTTCTTTAAAAGAGGCCAATCCAACTTACAAAACATCTTCACTCGCTTTAAACAAATTTTGATGACAATTCAGGCTCTCTCATTTCCATATCTAGTCTTTTGTTCAAATGAATTAGGACTTAGGAAAAATGTAGCCTATACGAATTCGTCATCTGTCATGTTACTTTCCTCTAACAGTAATATAACGACTAATATTCTGAAGGTTTTCTACTTTTTGGTTAAACCTTCTTTTAGTCATTTCTTATTACTCCAGGCGGTGACTTGAGTCAGAAACTATTTGAGTGATCAAAAGATTCCTCAAAATATTCTGTCCCTTTAGGATATTCCAATCGAATCATCTTGATAGATTCTATTGATATCCATCTTTCATCGACACTAACCAAGACTTGTCGTGCTACTTAAAAGAAAATAGCTTGACCTTATTCCTTAAAGAACTTGTCAAGTAGATGCAAAAAACATTCTCGAACAATCTTCGTGGAATTATGTCGAGGAAATGGAGGACATGAATCAGTGAGTATAAACTCCAAGTTTTAGCGATGAGAATCTTATGCATTTACGATTCCAGTCTACATAATTTTGACATTCGAGTTTATTTCTTTAAGGATCGCAGACAAGATACTGAATGACATAATGAAGATTTGGCAAATAAACTTATTATCATATACTTATGCTCAATACATAATCGCAAATAACCACAAAACAATTATGTATCTTGCAACTGTAAAATTAAAATTTTGTATCCTCCAGAGGAGGTCAATACGCATTAAAATCTTACATTTTTACTGGTCACAATCATCGACGAATAGTCCAGAGACCACAAGTGTGGCATGGCCGCCTAATGTTGCCTAAGCAAGACCACCGAATTTAGCATTACAAAGTCTCATTTCTACAACACACTCCCATAACAATGTTCATGTGTTGTTAACAAGATCAAGCTATCTCATAAATTCTGTGTGAACTTCTGAATCTCGCAGTTTCTTAGGATTATTGTCCCCACAGAGCAGGTGGCGATAATATTGGAAATCACATTCTAGTTCATACTATTTATTTTCGAGAAATCCACCCTCATGAACTCGCTATTTCTTAGGATTATTGTCCCCCACATAGCAGGTGATGATAATATTAGAAAAAGCTTCATAAATTGCAGACCAATTGATGGAGACCATATACAACGCACTTGTTGTAATTATCGCTTAAATATTTTATATGGTTTTTGCATAATTATCACATAAGCAGATAAAACAGATAATCCACTTTAATGCATGGCATTTAAACACACTGGATAATTAATGACAATTATTTAATCTAGTCAAGGGAGAATCAATTAAATAATTATGTTTTATCTTGGATAATTAAAATCTAAATTCATTTAGGATTTATCAAGATAGTGTTAACTATCTAAATCCATTTAGGATCATTCTAGATTTTATTTCGATAAAATCAAATCATTCAATTTAAGATAACGTTGATCTAGGATTATCATTATTTAAATCGTTCTAGGATATTACTAGATAGAAACGATTCCATCATAATCCATACGATAAATAAAATCCAATCAACCAATATTTATACAAATCTTAATTCTATTTAGAATAGACATCTGGAATATATCAAATATTACTTAGGATTTCTTTGATAAATTAATTTATCTAAATCCAATTAAATACGGATTTTCTTATATATTATCTTTATCCTAATCTATCTAGGATATAAATCCAAAAGATAAGAATAATCATGGATTAATACTTATTTTAATCCATCTAGGATTTGTCTTAAATCTATTCAAATCCATAGGATAAAATAAATTAATATTAATATTAATCCTAATCCATCTAGGATTTATTCTTGGAGTAAATCCATATAAATCCATATAATTAGATAATATTATATTATACTTATTCAAATCCATCTAAGATTTATCTAGGAACAAATCCATATAAATCTATAAGATAAGAATAAAATATTATATTATCACTATCCAAATCCATCTAGAGTTTATCTATGACTAAATTCATTTAAATTCATAGGATAAGAATAAAATAATATTATTATTATCTAAATCCAACTAGGATTTGTCTAGGAATAAATCCATATAAATCCATAGGATATAGATAAAATTTAGATTATTATTTTTCAAATATAACTAGGATTCATCTAGGAATAAAATCCTTATAAATCCAATGAATAAGGAAAGAATCTAATTAATCCATGATTTGATATTAAATCAAATCTTATATAATACATAAAATCCATAAAAGATATATTCAAATCTTATTTCCAAATTCATCTTGAATATTTTCCAAAATAAAATCCAAGAATCTAGGGAAATCTTCCCAAAAGATTTTATTTCCATTAAATAATAATATTTTAATGATATCTTTTAATAAAATAATTAAATAATCATTAAAATAATCCTTCATCGTTATCTCATCGTACGAGGTTCGCACGAACGATGAACGACGAAAATCCGACGAGTTCTTCGTCGGAATACGAGGCACACGGCGTCTCGGCCACCGTCCCGCAGGTGGCGCACCAGTGTCTCGGCCAGCGGCTCGTCGGGAGTCGCCAGCATCTCGGCCAGGAGCGTGCGCGTAGGCGCGGCTCCTCTCGGCCAGCGGCGAGCGCCCGTCTCGGCGTTGTGTTCTGACGAGTGTCGACGCTTCTCGGCCAGGTGAGCATGCGGCGGCGCGCGCCTCTCGGCCAGCGTCTTGACACCTGTCTCGGCCATCCGAGCCGTCGGGTGGCCCGAGCTCTCGGCCAGCGCGCACAGAGGCGCGCCTGCTCTCGGCCAGCTCCGACCGCCCGTCTCGGTCCTTCCGCCTAGGGTTGGAGCTCTCGGCGCCTGGTGTCTCGGTGGTTCTCGGACGAACCACCACACCTCGCCAGCTTCATGCGTCGATCTCGACGCGGGTGCGTCTGGGGCTTGCGGTCTCGGCCGGCGGCGCGCGAGCCCTCGCCTGTATGCGCGTCGCCCCATGATCGTGGCTCCCTGGCTCCCACTGTCTCGACATCCCTACCTCGATTACGCGTGGTGTGATCCGTCTCGGCGCGAGCGCCGACGGATCGCACGTCTCGTACGATCGAGTAATTCAAGTTCTTTGATTCGATTGTTCTTGAGTTCATCATGCATAATAAATTAAACAAAACACCAAGAACATGCTTCGAAATCATATAATACATGCATACATGAATTTCGCGAAATTTAAATCCAAATAATCAGAGCCAAAAACCTGGCTCTGATACCAATTGAAGGGGTTGGCAGCGGAAGCATGCATTCTAACGGATCACATATGCGGATCTATTTTGCAGATTATTTAGACAAATTCTATTCACGTAATTATCACATGTATCATGCTCATAACTTGAATTTCAAACATGCTTTAGCACAAAAATTCCCTAAAACATGCTTGCTACGGAGTTAGCCAATTTACCTCGTTGATTCTCCAAAGAATCGTCGATTGCTCGCGTCTTCTCCACGATGATCTTCAATACTAGACCACGGATCTTCTGACTGGTGTCCCGAACTGTATCTCGACATCAGGGTGGACTGATCTTATCGAAACACTAGGACTCGAATAAAGAAGACAGAAATTCCTCATGGAGGAGGAGAGAGAATTTTCGAGCTCCTCTCAAAATAGAGGGGGACGAAAATTATATTATGAAATCCATTCCTCTTCTGTCTCCTTTATTCTCCTGTTTATAATAGTTACATATTGGGCCCAATCAGGGATCTATGGAAGGTTTTGGATATGGGCTCCCCCAATTAGCTTTTTACTAATTAAATTGAACCCACAATTTAATACAAGCTTATACTGAAATGTTACGAGCAGCCACTACAGAAGTAATATTGAACTCTCCATCCAAATCTGAAATTACAAGTAATCTAGGTTTCCATTTTGTTTATTATTTATTTCCCGCGCTTAAGATATAAATGTCCATTAATTAATTAAAGTGTGCTATGGACTTAATTAATTAACATCTTATTATTTTCAAGAGTGGACTTAGCAAGAAACACTTATTTATTATTCATAAAGTAATAAAACTCCAACTGGCCAGTTTCCGAATAATAAAACCTTTATCAAGCTCCTCTTGAGGACATTATCAAACGAGACTCACCTCGCGCACGATTCAACTGACATTGCAACCTTTCATAATAGGTAGCCAAAGCCTATCTAGGTTGTGAAATTCTTCTTTTTCTTTTGCAAAGCATTGCATAGAACCGACTGTAGTTACCTTAAAGTGGACGACGCCCATAACCAGTCTACTAAGCAAAAGACTTAGGCTTCGTTTACTTCTTATGCATTTAAATATTTATAAAACATCTTATAAACGCATAAGAAAACACAATGTAATAATATACTGATTCTATTCATGCAAACTGCTCGAATGATACTAAATCGGGTCAAAAGTGGATTGTAGAGTTTTTCCGTACACAAGCAAGATTCTATTCGTGCGAAATCACTCGAAACATGCTTTTCAGTGTACTAACCCTAACAATACCACAGCCGAAGAAACCAGAAGGAGGCAGCTCGTCGGAAGGAGAAGAGATGACTGAAGTTTACGCATTCAACTAGGCTGTAAACTTGGGCGTCGGAAAAATGTTTCTAAATGGAGGTGCTAACTAGAAGTGTATTGGCGTCGATGAACAGGTTGTCGCCAAGAAGAGAAGATTAAAGGAGTCAAATCAGTCGAAGAATAATCTGTTAGATGTGGAGAGGAAATACACTACCGGAAGATTCGTCTCCAATTCTACCAGCCATAGTGGTGCGTGCAGCCGTGATTTGAGGCTTGGCTGGAATCGACGAGGAAATCTTCCGTGATGACGGCAAGAGGAGAAAGCGAAGTGAAAGTGTGATCGGAGAAGTTTCACCGCCGGCTATCGGTGACGCAATTTTTGAAGGGACTACGAGCAGCCGATCTAGTAGCCGAGAAGAAGAGGCTGCGAATGTATATAATAGCATCCGACTAGGGGGAGATAGCAGCGATAGCCAAATGACTCATCTCTGAGTCAGAGAATAGCATCCGACATGATGAGTTACCGCTGATGAAGATCAAGGCTTCACAGCAACTCATTCTAGAGAAGTGGAAAAGTGAGCAGGTGGTGGAACCGGCATGTCTGGAGAAGATTGAGCGACCGAGAAGAGCTGCTGGCGGTAAAGGCAGCAGAAAGACCGCAACGGCTGCTGGAGAAGAGTTGTTCGGCATAAGAAGCCGACATCGGAGGAATGAGAAGAAGAAACGTCGAGAGAGCGAGAGCAAAAGCTCGTCGAGATGTCTCTCCGTGCAAAGGGCGGATCCAACCGGAAGTGTATGGCGATTACTCGTCAGAGTTGGCGCCGCTGAACAGGTTGTCGGCGAGAAGAGAAAAGGATGCACTGTTTGATTGTCTTCTCAATATAGGGTTTTCATGTAAAGAAGAAACATGGGCAATTTTGGGCTAGTGTTGGGCTCAAGAAAAATAAAAAAAGAAAAAAATGGGCCTCATAGTTTGAGATGGAATGGGTCGAGAGTGGTTCCCCAAATTAAATTCAGTCCAAAGACGAGTAGCTCCCGGATACGAGCTAAAACTAGCTAAGATGGCTCCCGAATATGAGTAAAAACTGTCTAGATTAGCTCCTTGGCACGAGTTAAAACTGCCAGTCAAAAATTGAAGAGCTCTATGACACGAGTTAAAACTATCAACAGAAAATTGAAGAAACTCCTTGAAATGAGTCTAAACTTTCAATGATGAAGAGCTCCTTGATAAGAGCCTAAACTTTCAATGGAAAAAAATGAAGAAGCTCCTTGAAACGAGTCTAAACTTTCAATGACAAAAAAAACTCTTTGATACGAGTATAAACTATCAATGATGAATTGAAGAAGCTCTATGATACGAGCATAAACTGTCAATGAAAAGTGAAGGACTCCTGAATACGAGTATAAACTATTTATCAAAGTGAAGATCGTGCAAGTTAAGTGTCGAAAAAACTATATACTTAACTTGAGGGGGAGTCTTGGAAATAGATAATTTGAGAGTCTCAATATTGTGGGAAAGAGTACCTTTAAGGACTCTAGGAAATATTATCATTAATATGTTAGAGTCCCCAGTTCATTAGTACCTAAGCACATTTACTTCTCTGGTCCTATAAATAGAGATGTACAATGTATCTCAAAACAATTAAAATCAATCAAAATGTAGTCTTCAAGAGTTTTATTTTTTTTATCAAGAGTTCTTGAGTTTTATTTTCTGCATTTTACTTTTCAACACACTCCAAGTGAATGTCAACCCTACAAACACAGCACCCATAGCGCCACCCGCCGCATAGGCGCCTGCAGACGGCACAGGGGCCAACCCAAAAGGATGGATGGTGTGGAGGGCGTGGTTGAGCTTCTCTGGCAGCTGAGTGCAGAGTGGGTGCACGTCGAACTCGCACTCCTTGCACCGGTAGAAGAGCCCATCGACCGTTTCTCGACAGAGGTCGCAGACACGGTCGACTAGGCGGGCGGCCTTGGTGGATGCCGGCTTCCGTAGGACGAGGGTGAGGGGGTGGGGGTGCATGAAGGATGAGAGGGAGCGGGGACAGTTGGGCAGTAGTCGTGGAGGTCGAAATCGCAGGCGTTGCAGCGGAATCGCTTCCCCGTTTCCGAGAGTCCATATTAGAAATGGGCCACTCACCCCTTAAAAGGCCTCATAAGGGGGAGGGTTATCCACAGTTATATAGAAGAGATAGAATCATCACCAAGCCGGGGCAAGATATTAGAATTTTAACACGCCCCCTCACGTGTGGGCCGGAATGACACATCGGACTTCCATCACGTGGGTAGGCAAGAGAAGAGATAAAGAAAATAAACTCCATCATCGACTTGGGCCCGCTCTGATACCATATTAGAAATGGGTCACTCACCCTTTAAAAGACCTCATAAGGGGGAGGGTTATCCACACTTATATAGATTAGATGGGATCTTCACCAAGTCGATGTGGGACAGAATTTAGAGAATTTAACACAACCATCACAGGAGAATTCTTGGTTGTTGTCAGCTGCAGTTAGAGGGTGAGGGTGAGGGTGAGGGTGAGGGTGAGGGTGAGGGTGAGTGAAGTGGTCTATAGAGTTTTTGGGTGGGGCCATTCTAATTCAGCCTTGTTGATTCAAAATGTGATTATCTTTCAAGGACAAAATTAGCAAGGCCTGCATTGATTTTGATGTTTATTTTGTGAATAAAAAAAAGACTTTGGATTATATTAATGTGAGCTGGAATTTCAGGATTGGATGAATCTTGATCAATCTACCTGTCGTGATGAGTACATATTTAGTTTGTAAAATTTGATGAATTGATGTTACTAATTAACCAGTCTTCGGTTTGATGGGGCATATCAAGAAATACCAAAGATTCTACTCATAATTTTGTTATAATAAGAGATATGAATGTCAATTTACTAAACAATGGTGTTATGTGCCTATGGAAACGGTCAAATTACATAACGGAGGAGACAATGCATTATTATAGTAAATTGATTAGTTATTTTTTCTTTATTTAAGGAAGCACTTGGTATATACTATTGTGATCTCAACCTCTTGAAGTTGGGGGCCGACAAACTAACTATACGAGTTGGAACGTGAGTTTCATATTTAGTTGAAGGAAGGGTAGATGGTATTTGAATTTTCAAAAAAACGATATAGATTGCATTGAGAATGGTTCAATGTAGGAGTAGTTCGATTCTATATTATATTTAAACTTCACTAAATTTTGATCATAAATCAGTATTGATTAATCTTGGTCAAATGTTGTATCTCAGAGAAAAACTTTTGAGAATTTATAAATTAATTTTACAAAATTAAATATATTTTCGAAAGCAAGATATATGTAATAATTAGATTTCTAATCATGTACATAGGGGTCAGGATATATCTTATAATAGATTTTTTTGGACAATGGTTTGCAACCCATCACTCTATCAAAAGATTAAAATCTTGAATTTTCAAATAAATTACATTTACTAAAAAATTTGATTATTACATGATCACTAAATTGTCACTCTAAACCTTGTAAAGAGAAAATATCACAGCTGTAGATAGTGTAATTCTAAAATCTAGGAGGAGAGTATATAATTCTCTTTAAACATTTTATAATGGACTACTTGGAATTGGCTAGGGATCCAATCATATTTGTATAGATCTAAAGATAATAGGTTTCCAACTTTACAAATTTTGAACCTAATTTAATTTTTTCCGTTATGAGTATTGATTAGTACAACTACCGTAATTAATATTAACTTACTATTCAATTCTTGATTAAGTAATTTAAGTTAATTTATTTCTTGTGTTTAAAATATTTGTATGTCCATTGATTATTCGTGTTTGTTGTTATCTCAAATTTAATTAATTTATTTTTCCAAAGTTCTAAGAGTTCATCTATCTATAAATATATAAAAGACGAGCTTTGACCTTCTTTTGAAATATTTATAAGTTTTGTCCTCATTCTTGAATATTTATTAGTTATGGGATCACTTTGAATATTTATGAAATAATTGATTCCTTCCAATGATCATTACATAACAAAATAATTTTAGTAAATGTGCTTGGACGTTTAGTAACTGTTATTTAGATTTAATAGGTCCTATACAATTCAAACATTTAAAAGGACAATGATTTCCAAAACTAGCAATCATGCGTGAATTAACATAGCTATAAATCTTCTATTTAGGGTATTTGTAACTACCAACCATAGCAAAAATATGTCATTTGTCATAAATAAATTAATGCGATTTAAATAGCAATATGTCATTAATTCTTAATTAGCCACATCATTTGTAACCGCCAACAATCGCAGCAATATATATATGTCATTTGCCATATACAAATATGACATAATCCTAAAAATAAAGTCATTTTTTTTTACTTTACAATATAACATAATGACGATATTAATGGCCATTGATGTTATAAATATTGATTAATGTTCAATACACGACTCTATAAATACAAGACCAAAAATTTAACTCAAATTCATTAGCCGTGAGGTTAGCATATCTATAGTATACACTACACAACAACAAAATCGTTTGATGCTCAACGCCATCACTACAGTCCGCTCTAGAATGATCTCCTCAAGTGAGGGGTAGGACATGCAAAATCATGGAAGAGTCTCAAACATGTAGAAACGAGGAACCGAGAAAAAAAACCCGAAAATGATCTCTTGAAGAAAGGACCGATGGTGGTAGCATCCAATCTACGGTGGGGAAACAAATCTGAAGAAAGTAATGACGGTGGTGGCGGTGCAGAGGTAGAAGCTGTACTGAGAGAGAGTTGAGTGAGGACTGGTGGATTAGCGTCTTTAATAGCATTAATAAGTGTCCTTATCCGATTTTTTATTGTAATGTTAGTGTTAGAAGTTTTGCAAAATAAATAAATATCTAATTGTAGATAAGGTTATTTTAAAAATAGATGGATTGTGGAAATTTTTCAAGTAAAAATATTATTTACTATGGATAAACACTTTTATTTATAGTGATCTTTAGTTATCTTTATAAAGTAGGGGCCAGTTTGATAACCTGGGTAGGATATAGCAATATATATAACTCGTGACAAGAAACACGGGTCGGAGTCTATATTAGGAACAAAATAAAGATTTTATATTATTGTTTGATAGATCAAATAGTTATCAATATAATGTCATATATAGAAGTGAAAGGACACATTTGCCCTAATTCTCAATATGTGGAGTATATGTTTAAATTGCTTCAATATTCGCTTTCTAAGGTATTAATGAATTGCTAAAATTCTTTATTAGTGTCAATATGAAGAATTAGAGCCTCCAATCTTAATTAAACTACTCCATATCATTATATCATCACTGCCTCAAGAACATATCTCACAAGAAATCAAGCCACAACAACCAATAAATTGTTGACTGCCTCAAGAACCAAATGACAGAGCATGAATGAAGAGTAGTTGTTAAATCATTTACTTCCTCGACGAAGGGCAAGGGCATAGTACACAGAATATAGACATAAAGTCTCAGATCTAGAATTTTAAACTGAATTGTCTTAAGAACTCGACAACAAAAAAGGAAGGTGCGACGGTGGTAAAGTTACGACAACTGCCGTTGAGAAACACCCTCACTTCCGCCAGAGGCAATCGATTCTAGTGCGCACACACCACCGCACACATCGAAGGAGAGAGGCAAAGTTGCAGGGATAGAGAGCAATCCAGCGGCGGCGCATCGTCGGAAGGCCGGCCGCCTTCAGCGAGAGAGTCGTCGTGGTTGACAAAGTGAGATGCAGCGGCAAAAGCACTCTGGATGGGGAGAGAAGGGTGAGAGGGGTGCGACTTGAGATAATGCAGAAAAGGGCATTATGGAAATCTAGGTTGAACAGTGTTGTATCTTACGAATTTGATAAGATGCTAAAATGGGTGAAATAGTTGTTTTTTGTTGGGCCTGGACGGGCCTAGCGCATTAATGCGGGCCATGAGATAGTAATAACTTTGGTACCAAACAGGTGGAAATATACAGATATAAATCCATATCTTGGCATTTCCATGGTATCAAACAGGCCTAGATGTTTTATAGTATTGAACGATATATGTTGTTAAGGTATGGTTGCCCCATTTAATAAATCCAATAATAATCTAATTAACATACTTCTTTTTATTACTTGTATTGTAAATTAATTTAATTTTATGTTTTTATTGTCTAATAAAGTGTGTATTAACAATATGATATTAACTCGAGAAAAATAAAATGGATCTTGCAACGCACGGGTACGATACTAGTTTAGAATAAATTTCAACTAGCTAGGTTTCTACTATATAATAAAACCTTATTAGAAACATCTCGAGAAGACAATATTTTGGCGGACTGTGATATGTTAATTGTGATACACTATTTTTAACACTACAACTACTTGCAAGTATATAAGGCGGAAATAGTACATCTAAAAGTCAGTACCTGATGCACTTTTTATAAACACTATAAATACCTACAAGTATACAGAGTAGGAATAGTATAGCTAAAGGTCAGTATCGAATATCGATCACGGGGGAAAACAATCACAGACTGGTTACCCTCTACTAAAACTCAATTACTATTTGGAAAAACCGAAAGATTTGAAGATTTTTGAAAACAAAACAATTTGAAAGCAAGTAAACAAATTATTGCAAATAGATCACGGAGATAAAAGTATAGAGATTAGGGAATTCCAACTACAATACCCTAGCATGGATCTTACTTTGATAGAACGAGTCACCTAGTTTATGCTCATGCGATGCAAGCGTAGGTTACAAATATTAGGGTTGTCAATCCTAAATACGTAACTCCTAAAAGCTCCTAAGACCCTTCAAAAGTCGTCACTCTCAATTAACAGTGTCGTTTTAAAGGAAGCTAATTCTAGTGTCTATTAAGTGGATTTAACTCGCCAACCTCCTCTCACGATTATGTAGCAAGCTATATTAATTCATCACAAAATGTGTCACTCAAACGTGAAGCATTCTCTAACAACTTAAGGAAGAAAAAAGTAAGAAAAATATGGATATTAAATACAAAATGAATTGTATAACCAAAGTAGTTACTAACACATCCCTAAAATCCTATGAATTTTGTTACACATGATAGAATAATCTAAAAACATAGATTGAAGTGAAAACAATTGGAACATAAAACTATAGCAAATAAAACCCAAAGGTTGAATCCTTGTAGCTTTGATGTTCTTGAATCCTTCTTCAACTCCTTCACAATGAAGCACTCTAACTTTTAATCTCTAGAAAATATGTTACAAAAAGAGGATCCTAATAATGAAGCTTGAGGGGCTATATATAGGGGAAAAATCGCCCCTTTCAAATAAGGTAAAGGGTTGCAAAATATAGTAAATCTTGGAGAGAAAGTAGGGCAAATTCTGCTCGCTGCGTTTTTGCAGCGGACCGCTGCACCTTTGCCAGGAGTCGCCATGCATTGATCTGAGGCTTCTGACTCTTGGGTGGTGGTCGCCATGCATTGTCCAGCGGTTGTTGGGCGTGTCTTTATTCCATGCACAATTTTCCCGGAACGGGCCGCTACAGATATGGCAGTCGCTGAGCGCCGACGGTATTGCAGCGGTCGCTGGACGCTCCTAGAAACTCCAGATTCCTACTTCGTGTTTTGACTCCCTTTTTAAGCTCAAATATGCACATTTCTCACAAAACATGACAAAATACCAAAATATATAAAATATGCAAATAATGGACATGTAATGCAACTTTGACATTCAAAACGGACCAAATAATGGCCTTAAAACCGTACAAAATCTGAGCGTATCAACTCCCCCAAACTTACATTTTTGTTTGTCCTCGAACAAAACATAAAAGACACAAGAATAGATGCACAAGGACTAGAAGTCATAATTGCCTCAAAGTGTGGAAAAGATAGATTAAGCATGTTTAACGCAATCAAATCAAGCAAGGCTTATTAGTGCACTTTCTTTACTAATTCGTGGCACACCTTGAATTCATGCACTCACATGTGGCAAACTTCCAAAGATGGTAAGTGATTTATCTCTCACTCTCAAAGTGTATATGGCAAAGTGTATAACTCTCAAATCATGCATCATGCAAAGTTTACCACAGGCTTGCTCAAAGTCTAATCCATCTTCTACTAGATGTGATTAAGCATCAAAAGTCCGAAAGGTCTTTATTTTTTGTTGTAATGTAGGCTCTTTGGTAGGTGAGGAATATTTGGCTAAAAAGTGACTCAAAAATTAAATTATCCCAAGTAGTGTAAAAATGACTCCACTTTTCTAAAACCCAAGACACTCTAACACTTATTTTTCTCCTTCAACTCACTTTCCAAACCTTTGATTTTCGTTTCATCTTCACAACCTTTCTTTCTTTTTCTTTTTCTTTTTCTTTTCTTTTCTTTTCTTTTCTTTTCTTTTCTTTTCTTCTCATAAGTATCCTTTCTAGATCAACCACATATTTTGAATTTTTCTATTTCACAACTTGCACTTTTCTACATTTAAGCACACTACTTTTATAACTTTCCTCCTTATCTCTCCAATTCCTTTACAAAAGATATCAAAAACTAACTAACCCAAGGAATTGTCCCCGTTTATTTTAGCTTCCAAAGAATAGGCTTAAAGGCTCAAAAGTGGCTCCAAAGGAAAAAAAATTGAAATTTTGAGAGGGTCGAAAATTTTGGGTATAAAAGTATCTAAGAAAAGATGGCCTAACATCCTCCTAAATCAACCTAAACACTATGTAAACTTAGGCAGACTAGGAGCAAGTTCTATAAACATATACATGAATGCAGATAAATCACACAAGAAAGAATTAAGGCTCAAATCTCACAAGGTATAAGCATGATTCAAGGCGAACAAGCAATTCACTAATTATGCACCTTTTAACCAAACCATCAAATCAAAACGTCAAGCCATACTTAATCAAAGATGAAAAGAACTTCATATCATTGGCAACTCGGTCTAATGTGTCCCTAAACATGCGTGTTTCTAAGTTCTTCATGCTTGGTTCATGACATGGATTCACCTTCAGGATTTTTAAAAACAAAAACTAAACTAAAACCCTAAAAACAAAAACCTAAACTCACGGTCCACCACTTCATCCCCCCAAACTTATTTTCAACAAAGTGTAAAATAAGTATGTAGAGTCGGTAGGGACGTGAGTAAACTACTAAAAAGAAAACAAACCTTGAAAAATTTCGCGTAGAGGCTGGACGGGGCGAAAATTCAAAAAAAATCGCACTGGAAACTGCAATTGGGCGGCGGTCGCCTGGGGCCCTCCAGCGGTCACTGCGACGAGTCAGATTGTTTCCAGAAGCTGGCCAGCGGGCCACTGCAGCCACTGCAGCGATCGCTGGCGAAGGTCTAGAACCTGCAAAAATTTTCAAAAATATGAAAACTAAACAAAAACCAAAAAGTACTAAAAAACTTAAGCAAAAATTGTCAAAACATAAAAGAAATTGTCTTAAAACCAAAATAAATGATACAAGTGCTCATTTAGAGTCATGAGCTTGACTTCTTCAATCTTGAGGAGGAGGTGGGAAACGAGCGTTGAGGTCGTCGAATATGCCAATAAGATAGGCGATGTCGCCACTCATGGTTTGGCGCTCTTGTCGAGCCTTGGCGGCCATCCTTTGACGCTCGGCGATTTGTTGACGTTGACAAACATCTTCTAGCCGTTGATGCTCCCAAAATTCTTGCTTCGCCGTTCGCCATTCGCCTTGTGCCTCCCATCCTTGGCGGTTGTAGGCGTTCTCTAGTTGTTGCTCCGCCCATCGATTATCCCAAGTGTTGGACGTATATTGCATATAGGAGAACATGTCTCCTAATTGGGCGGAGGTGTTGGCTTGGAACTCCTCATTGGCGTTAGGCCTCCCTCGGCGGCAATTTTCTCTAGCGCTGCGGTGATGGGCTTCAACTTCTTCTTCTTCTTCTTCTTCTTCTTCTTCTTCTTCTTCTTCTTCTTCTTCTTCTTCTTCATTTTGTGGCGGTGGCGGCACCCCACTCCCTTGAGCTTCTGAATGCTCCGCCTCTTCCCGGTAATTTTCTCCCCCATGTCTTCGGCGAACCCCGCGGTCAAGATGCCAAGATGTTCGGCGAGCGTCGTGATCAATCCCCCACAACAAATAACTCCCCCGTCCTTCTTTGAGATCCGGTCAACGTAGAGAGTGAAGAGGATTCCAAAGTTGAACCCCCTTTTGGTGAGAAGACACCACATGACGTTGAGCTCGGTGTGGGAAACACTCCCACCATCAATCCTTGCAAACATAAGTTGGATCATGGCCCGGTGGAGGTACCTCAAAACGGGGTTGCGGACGGACAAGGACTTGGCGTAACCTGGCTCATGATCTTCCCTCTCCGTAGTCATCGCACCCCAAACATCGGAGTAATCATAATCAACCTCTTCATCGGGGTTGGGGTTGAAGCAATGGAACGCCGCACAAAGTTCCTCCATGGTAAGTGAGTGGTTGCGGTTGCCTAGGTGGAAGTCAATGCTCTCGGGGATGCGGGAGCGGCGATTCTTGTGTACCTTGAGCGAGCTTAGAAACTCTAGAGTGAGTCTCCTATATGATGGCCACCTCCCTTGGATAATGAGGATAAGGCCATTCCCCTTGCCGAAGTTGCATAACGCCGAAAAATCGTCCAAGATCCCCAAAGTTTGTAGGGGAAGATCGATGGGTATCTTGAGGGTGCCGTCACCCTCACCGACACTTTCTTCCACATAGCCTTATGTTCATCCGTCGTAAGGCTAATGTCGTAGTTCTTTGTATTCTCGGGCTTTTCTGTTGTTGTCATTGTCCTACAAAAGAATAGACAAACAAGGGTTCCCCCAAAATCATCCAAGATCCCCAAAGTTTGTAGGAGAAGATCAATTGGTATCTTGAGGGTGCCGTCACCCTCGCTGACACTTTCTTCCACATAGCCTTATGCTCATCCGTCGTAAGGCTAATGTCGTAGTTCTTTGTATTCTCGGGCTTTTCTCTTGTTGTCATTGTCCTACCAAAATAATAGACAAACAAGGGTTCCCCCAAACTTGCACTCAACGAAGTATTCATAAAAAATCGACAAAGTTGTGCAAGTTTGTATCAACAAGACATCCTAAATTATAGCATGTGTGTAGCACCCTGGAAAATTGTGACTTTTTTAATTATTTTTATTTGATGGCTTATTATTATTATTTTTAATTTATGTGGATGTTGAATAAGAATTTCTTTTGTGGAAATTTAGTCTCTATGTGTTTGAGTTAATTATGTAAAATTAGTTGTTGTGAGTTATGTAAGTTAATGTGATTAAGCTTCCAATGTGTAATTAAATTAAATGGGATCATGCATAATTGTTCTAGCCATTTTATTGAAATTTTCGGCCCTCCTATTTATTGGAAATAATACTTTCTTTCTTGGATTTAACTAATTGCTTTGGGATATTTATCCAAATTAAATCCAAACCAAATTATCCCTATGCTATTCTACATGATTTTCGACCCCTTGGCCATCCCTTGAGATTTTAGAAATCTCCAATTAATTAGGAGAAGGAATTATTTTTGTAGATTTAATTAGTATCTTGTTTGTCTCCTTCCTTGAATTAAAATCCAATTAAATCTTACCATATCTTACAAAATTTAAATCTTATTCCTATTTGATTTGAGGATTTAAGTATTTTTTTTCCTTGATCTCTCCCATTCCACACGCCTACTTTCATTTTTAATTGTGGGATTTTATTTTATTCCCCCCCCCCAATTTAATTATTTTATTTAAGTGTGGGATTTATCCAAGACTATAAATTAAAAGAACCCTAACCCTAGCCCTCATATTTTTCACCTCCCTCTCTTCTCTCCTCCCACACGTTTTTTTTCCTCTCTTCCTCTTCTTCTCCACCAATTATTCACCAATCCTTTGTTCTTGCATCAATTTGGAGTTGGAAATTCAAGATTTATCGAAGAATCGCATCAATTATCTTTCCTACCGATTGTTTTTGAACAAGAAAGGTATATTTGAATTCTCTTTCTCATCCTTTCCATTGAACCCATGTTTCTTGATCCCCTCATGCATATAGTGAGTGTAGAAATCATAGATCTAAAAACTAATCGGTTGTGATTGATGTTTTGCATGAGAAAGTATGTGGATATGCGTTTATGTATGTGTATGTGTGAGGTTGTGGATGATTCGTTGGTGAATGATATGTGAATATATGAGAACTTGGTTGTGAGATCTTTTTGAAGCATGATTATGTGTTGGAAGCATGAATATATGTATTTGGATGAATGATAAATAAACCCTAATTCGAATTTGTGAAGCATGAAAACTGTGGTGTTCGGACAGTAGATTCCGACGTGTGTTTGACTGAACAAAAGTCTTATTTTGGTACGAATTTTTAACTGAGTAAACTTAGGGATGTCTTCGGTGTTGTGTATAAATTTCAACCTCTTTTGAAGAAAGATGAATTATAAATGAATTTTTAAAGTTAACTGCGCAGTTTTGTCAGAATTTGTATTCTCATCCAGTGAGTTTCGTTTTTTATTTGACTGACCTAAAGATGTGATTTTGATGTGAAATTTTAACTAGATGATCCTTGATATGTCTACTGTGTTGTGATAAAACTTCATCCCTAACGGAGGTCGGATGGAATTTTAAAAATTTTTACAAAACGACTGCGTAGTTCTACCAGATTTCTGTCATGTTAAAATAATACTTGTTGTCAAGTTTTGAGTGAATAAATGATACATGTGTGAATAAGAAACGTATCCTATGTTGTGATTATGTGTTGCACGTTGATGTATGCCAAATGGTTTCATTTCGTGTATGATGGTGAACGTTGGGATGGGCAATATAAGAAAACGGTGAAAGAAACGATAGGGCATGCATGATTAATGTGTTGATAGAAAACTGATTATGTTGTATTATGTGGTTACGATGTTGATAAGGGTTTTTGTGCGTACGTGGGTGCGAAGATCAAGGATTTCAATAAAGTTCTGAACCGTGTTTGTAAGCAATCGAGGTGGGCTTTCTTTACTAAAACTCTTTTACGTTTCAAAATTATGTAATTGGAGATATAAGGGTGGTTTAAAGTGTTATGTCATGCCGTGATTGTTTTGATGTTGAGATTGTTGCATGATGCCTAGTTCGTTTGAGCTTACTCTGTTAGGCTATAGGGCTATGTTGAGATTGTGTTTGATGCCTAGTTTGTAAGTTCGCTTCATTAGGCTATAGGGCTATGATAAACGAATTCGGGTCTGAGTAGGGCCGCAAACCCTATCAGGCGGTGTACATAGAGGGGATCGTGTGCCGTCCTTGCTAGTCGGCTGATCTCGTGGGCGAATAGTGTGGCCACACTTTCGTCGCACTATGGTAAGAGGATGTGAATGATTGATTGTTGAGAAAGTGGGGAGATTGTTTTGCCTGGCCAGACTATGAAAATGTTTTTCTGTTCTCGATGATATTTCTTAACTACATGTAAAACCCGAGTTCATTGGTATGGATGACGTAACTGTTATAAAATGTTTTCGGCATGAGCCCATTGAGTACAACAAGTACTCAGCCCTGCATATGTTTTCACTATGTGTAGGTTGAGCAGGATGTTGCAGCGGATGTTGAGTGAGCTTTAGGAATTCCCGGATGCGACGTGTCTTCATACATGGGCGTCATCCTATGACTCTCCTTTGATACTTGTTTTTCCGCTGCCGTGTTTGAAATTATTTTCTAGAAGTCTTCCGCACTATTTAATATTGTTTTATGACATTAAGTATCTTGAGACTAAAATCCATTGCTTAACTTTTCCATAAACTAAAATGTTTCTTTTTGAAGATAATTAGGTTTTCATATTCAATGTCGTCCTTTATTGTTGTCTGCCCTTGCGCCCCCCTCCCTTTTCTTCCCCGCTCCTTAGTCCCTCCCCTCGTCACGTTTTCCCCGTCTTCACTATCCTTAGTAAGGGCGGTCGTGGCAAAGTGATATCAGAGCTTCGTTCTTTCGCTCTGGTCCGAGAGTCTTCTTTCAGATTAAGTCTAGATTAGTACCCCTAGACTATAAGTGTCACGAAGGCTCAACATCCGAAGCATCACGCTCAACCACAAGAAAGTGAGGTATGTTTTAAGTTATTGAAAGAATATAGAATTGATGATGATATGATAAGGGTGTATTGGCAAGAGTATGCATGTGTATGGAAGTTATGTGTGAATATGCTAATGTGATGATACTATTATGTTGGAACGTGAGCATGAATTGTGTGATGTCATAAAAGTGTGCTATGTGTGAAAGTACTATGACCTGGGAGTTAGAAGATAAGATGAAAGAGAAGTACCCCGATTTGTTTTTGTGAGACGACCAAATTTCGGGACGAAATTTCTGTTAAGAGGGGAAAGATGTAGCACCCCGGAAAATTGTGACTTTTTTTTTATTTTTGTTTGATGACTTATTATTATTTTTTAATTTATGTGGATGTTGAATAAGAATTTCTTTTGTGGAAATTGAGTCTCTATGTGTTTGAGTTAATTATCTGAAATTAGTTGTTGTGAGTTATGTGAGTTAATGTGATTAAGCTTCCAATGTGTAATTAAATTAAATGGGATCATGCATAATTGTTCTAGCCATTTTATTGAAATTTTCGGCCATCCTATTTATTGGAAATAATACTTTCTTTATTGGATTTAACTAATTGCTTTGGGATATTTATCCAAATTAAATCCAAACCAAATTATCCCTATGCTATTCTACATGATTTTCGACCCCTTGGCCATCCCTTGAGATTTTCGAAATCTCCTATTAATTAGGAGAATGAATTATTTTTGTAGATTTAATTGGTATCTTGTTTGTCTCCTTCCTTGAATTAAAATCCAATTAAATCTTACCATATCTTACCAAATTTAAATCCTATTCCTATTTGATTTGAGGATTTAAGTATTTTTTTCCTTGATCTCTCCCATTCCACACGTCTACTTTCATTTTTAATTGTGGGATTTTATTCTATTCCCCCCAATTTAATTATTTTATTTAGTGTGGGATTTATCCTAGACTATAAATTAAAAGAACCCTAACCCTAGCCCTCATATTTTTAGCCTCCCTCTCTTCTCTCCTCCCACACGTTTTTTTTTCCTCTCTTCCTCTCCTTCTCCACCAATTCTTCACCAATCCTTTGTTCTTGCATCAATTAGGAGTTGGAAATTCAAAATTCATCGAAGAATCGCATCAATTATCTTTCCTACCGATTGTTTTTGAACAAGAAAGGTATATTTGAATTCTCTTTCTCATCCTTTCCATTGAACCCATGTTTCTTGATCCCCTCATGCATATAGTGAGTGTAGAAATCATGGATCTAAAAACTAATCGGTTGTGATTGATGTTTTGAATGAGAAAGTATGTGGATATGCTTTTATGTATGTGTATGTGTGAGGTTGTGGATGATTCGTTGGTGAATGATATGTGAATATATGAGAACTTGGTTGTGAGATCTTTTTGAAGCATGATTATGTGTTGGAAGCATGAATATATGTGTTTGGATGAATGATAAATAAACCCTAATTCGAATTTGTGAAGCATGAAAACTGTGGTGTTCGGATAGTAGATTTCGACGTGTGTTTGACCGACTAAACGGTCTTATTTTGGTACGAATGTTTAACTGAGTAAACTTTGGGATGTCTTCGGTGTTGTGTATAAATTTCAGCCTCTTTTGAAGAAAGATGAATTTTAAATGAATTTGTAAAGTAAACTGCGCAGTTCTGTCAGAATTTGTATTCTCATCCAGTGAGTTTCGTTTTTGATTTGACTGACCTAAAGATGTGATTTTGATGTGAAATTTTAACTAGATGATCCTTGATGTGTCTACTGTGTTGTGATAAAACTTCAGCCCTAACGGAGGTCGGATGGATTTTTAATGATATTTACAAAACGACTGCGCAGTTCTACAAGATTTCTGTCATGTTAAAATAATACTTGTTGTCATGTTTTAAGTGAATAAATGATACATGTGTGAATAAGAAACGTATCCTATGATGTGATTATGTGTTGCACGTTGATGTATGCCAAATGGTTTTGTTTCGTGTATGATAGTGAACGTTGGGATTGGCAATATAAGAAAACGCTGAAAGAAACGATAGGGCATGCATGAGTAATGTGTTGATAGAAAACTGATTGTGTTGTATTATGTGGTTATGATGTTGACAAGGGTTGTTGTGCGTACGTGGGTGTGAAGAGCAACGATTTCAATAAAGTTGTGAACCGTGTTTGTAAGCAATCGAGGTGGGCTTTCTTTACTAAAACTCTTTTACGTCCAAAATTATGATATTGGGGATATAAGGGTGGTTTAAAGTGTTATGTCATGCCGTGATTGTTTTGATGTTGAGATTGTTGCCTGATGCCTAGTTCGTTTGAGCTTGCTCTGTTAGGTTATAGGGCTATGTTGAGATTGTGCTTGATGCCTAGTTTGTGAGTTCGCTCCATTAGGCTATAGGGCTATGATAAACGAATTTGGGTCTGAGTTGGGCCGCAAACCCTATCAGGCTGTGTACATAGAGGGGATCGTGAGCCATCCTTGCTAGTCGGCCGGTCTCATGGGCGAATAGTGTGGCCACACTTTCGTCGCACTATGGTAAGAGGATGTGAATGATTGATTGTTGAGAAAGTGGGGAGATTGTTTTGCCTGGACAGACTATGAATATGATTTTGTGTTCTCGATGATATTTCTTAACTACATGTAAAACCCGAGTTCACTGGTATGGATGACATAACTGTTATAAAATGTTTTCGGCATGAGCCCATTAAGCACAACAAGTACTCAGCCCTGCATATGTTTTCCCTATGTGCAGGTTGAGCGGGATGTTGCAGCGGATGTTGAGTGAGCTTTAGGAATTCCCGGATGCGTCGTGTCTTCATACATGGGCGTCATCCTATGACTCTCCTTTGATATTTGTTTTTCTGCTGTCGTGTTTGAAATTATTTTCTAGAAGTCTTCTGCACTATTTAATACTGTTTTATGACATTAAGTATCTTGAGACTAAAATCCGTTGCTTAACTTTTCCATAAACTAAAATATTTCCTTTTGGAGAAAATTGGGTTTTCATATTCAATGTCGTCCTTTATTGTTGTCTGTCATTGCGCCCCCCTCCCTTTTCTTCCCTGCTCCTTAGTCCCTCCCCTCGTCACGTTTACCCCGTCTTCACTATCCTTAGTAAGGGCGGTCGTGACAATGTGATTATGTAAAACAAAACCAACAAAATAGAACACCAACAATCCGTCTCCCAACATGAATTCATCCCCCATGCAAAGACATATCAACAAAATCAACACAAATCAACAATCTCTATAACTGCGCATGTATTGCAATTCATGGAAGTAATAATAGTCTCACAATGCTATGAACATGATTGCAAAATATAAACACTAAAGAACAAGAGGAAAATCATCAACAAAAATCAACAATTCACCACCCTATGCAAAATCTAACCATAAAAAATAATTCTAGACATCATCAAACTCATCCCCCATACTAAAACATGCTTTTCCACCGAACAATTCATCAAGAAATAGCAAAATCCAGGGAAGAACTCAACCAAAACTCAGAAATTAAAAGTAGGATTCATACATAGAATTGGAGAGAATTTGAACGATGAAAGCTTTGAAATTCGGAATGTAATGGGAGAATGAGAGTGTGGGTGTGTGAATTTGGTGATAATTTGTAGTTGGGGTCGTGTGCAAGAGAAAATTGGAGAAGATGGTGGAAACAATGAGAGAAAACTCACCCTTTATAGACTAATTCGCGCCACTGACCTCTCCGTGGCGACCGCTGCGCGTGTGCTGAAGACGGCACATCTCTAGAGGGCCGTTGCTGCCCGCACAGCGGTTCCTCCAACCCGCCCTAGGGCATGGCCTGTTCCTGCACACTGAACAACCGGTAGCGACCGCCGTGGATTATGCAGCGGCCGCCACGCGTTAAAATATTTTATTTTATTTTTTTATATTGCACAGAAAATGCACAAAATTTAAAGGGAAAACAGAAAAACAAAACCGAAGGAAATTAAAGTAAAAACAAATTGGGTTGCCTCCTAACAAGCGCCTTTGTTTTATAGTCGTTGGCTCAACTTGAAGTTGCCCAACTAAGTGGGCGGATCAACGACTCTAGTGCTGGAAACTGCGAACGGGACCATTTTGTTGCAAATATTTTTCCACCGTTTGTCCTTTCCGTTTTAGTTCTTGATCACATAGACTTCGGGATCGGCTTGAGTTTGAGGCTTCTTCTTGCCTTTCTTCTTCTTTTTAAGTTTCTCCTGCAAGGGAGGTTTAGCATGTTTAGGTATGTTCTTTTTAGGAACTTGAGGAAGAGTATGGACAACAAAGATAGAAGGGTTGGAAGAATCCTCCCCTTCTAATGGCCTCAAAGGATTAGATGTGTCGGTAATCATGACCGCCCTGCATTCACACTCCATCTTGGTTTGTTGCGCCTCTTCATACTTAAGCATTTCACTCTCTATCTTGTAGGTGGAGCGGTTGTAATTATTTCTAATCGTGATCTCGCCTCTACCTACATCAATAAGAGTTTTGCATGTTGCTAGAAAATCTCTGCCTAAGATTAGAGGTACATTTTTGTCTACTTTCATGTCAAGAATAATGAAATCGGCAGTGAAGATAAAATCGTCTACCTTTACCAAGACATCCTCAATCATGCCCACTGTTTTGATTGTCGTGTTATCGGCTAACCTAATGCTTACATCTGACGTCTTGAGAGGCCCGATGTTGAGCTTTTCATAGTATTTCAGCGGCATGAGGTTGATGCTAGCCCCTAGATCGCAAATGGCCTTGTCCACTTTCCCTTCTCCTATTGAACACCTAATTATGAACTGATCGGGATCTCTTTGCTCACTGCCCTCTCCCTTTGAATGATCTCGCTGCAATGGTGAGGCAACTTAAGGTCGGCTTTTGTAGGCTTTTTCTTTCTCATCACGACCTCCCTTAGTAGCTTCGCGTACTTAGGTATTTCCTGCAATGATTCAACGAGAGGGATATTAGTATGGACCTTACAAAACTTATTGAGAAAATGCTTGAATTGCTCTTCAAGCTTGAACTTCTTCTTCGGCTGGAAGGGGAGTATAATCCCATTGTGCCGCACGAGTTCCTTTTTAGCGGGCGTCTCTGCCTCTTCAGTGGCGGGCCACTGCTAGGTGTGCGACGGTCCGCCAGGCGTTGGGCAGACTCCATTCTTTGGTCCAGCGGCGGGCTGCTGCGGGGTGTGCGGCGGTCCGCTGGCTGTCGGGCAGTCACCAGATTTCACTCATGAGGCGCTGTCTTCGTCCTTCTTTTGCTTGGCGACCCACTTCTTGTTTATGTCCGCCACTCGTGCTGCTGCCTTTGCCTTGTCTTCTTCAATCTTTTTGTGGACTTGGTCCATTTGAGTTTGAATATTCGAGAAGGCAGCGACAATTGTGGTTATTCCGGCCTAGAGGTTGTTAAACCTTGCTTCAACTACCCCAATCTTGGTATCGTTGGCTTTCCTATCTTGTATTAGTACCTCCAAAATCTTCATGATGCATTGGTCATACTTCTCCTCTTTCTTGATAGGCTCAACTACTCCACCTTTGCTCACATTAAATCTTGCGGGGGGTTGCAAGAAATAATTATTAGAGTATGAAAGGTTGGGATGAGGACGGTTCCCATTATAATTATTGAAATTACCGCCCCCTGGTTAGGGCGATAATTGTTATTATAGGGTCTGTTGGGGCCGCCTCCTTGTTGCACGTAGTTGACATCTTCCATAGGAGGGGTAGGAGTGTCGGGTTTGGCGACTACGATAACGGAGGTCGGTGGAACCGGATCCTCTTTTCTCGATGTATCCATTTGGTTTACCCGCACTTTGAGCTCGGCCAATTCCTTTGAGCTCTCATCAGCTTCCTCTATGGCTGCTACTCTCCTCGAGTTGTGCCTTTCTTTCGACCACCCCCTGCTGTTGGTGGCAAACTCTTCAATGACCGCCATGGCATCCGGTCCTATCTTCCACAAGAATCCTCCATTCGCGCCTGAATCCAACATAGCACAAATCTTTTCATTAAATCCATTGTAAATGATTCCTACCTGATGGTCCACGATGAAACCGTGGTTGGGGCACTTACAGAGGAGGGCTTTGTAACGAGCAAACGCCTCGTAGAGGGGCTCATCATGGCCTTGCATAAATTGGAAGATCTCACTCTTGAGCTTTAAGATAGTGCTCGGCGGATAGTACTTGTCGAGGAAGGTAGCCACTATATCCTTCCATGTGGAGACTCGTTCTGTGGGCATACATTCTAACCACTCTTTAGCAGAATCAATTAAATAAAAGGGAAAGAGTCTTAACCTTATGGTGTCGTCGCCGACACCATTTAATTTCAGAGTTTTGGCGATTTCCACGAACTTCGAAAGGTGGCAGTTGGCGTCTTCTGTGGCCCTACCTGCAAAAGGAGATTGCTCAACCCTTTGTATAAGGGTCATTCACATCTTAAAATTATTAGCATCAACGCGACGACCCTCGGGAAAAGTAATCATATTCCCATGATTGAACATGTGCATCACGGGTACTATCTCCTTATCCTTCTTTTCCTGCGCCTCGCGGGCTGCCTTTTCCGCTTCTCTCTAATCCATCAGCATCTTGACCATGGCTTGAGGCCCCTCTTGCTCTGTTCTGTCTGACATTGATCCTTGCTCACTTCTTATTCTCCTTCGGGTCCTTTCAAGTTCGAGATCGAGCGGTTCTAAGCTGTTCTTCCCAGAACGCGTTCGCATACACAACCTGAAAGAAACAAAAACAAAAACAAATTAAACTAAAATTAAAAACAGAAAGCAATTTAAATACAAAGTGGTAAAATTGTCCGTTTGAAGATATCAATGACAAAGTGAATGTATTCCTCGGCAACGGCGCCAAAAACTTGATGCACTTTTTATTAGCACTATAAATACCCACAAGTATACAGAGTATGAATAGTATAGCTAAAGGTCAGTACCGGATATCGATTACGAGGCAAACAATCACAGACTGACTACCATCTACTAAAACTCAATTACTATTTGGAAAAACCGGAAGATTTGAAAACAAAACAATTTGAAAACAAGTAAACAACTAATTGCAACTAGATCACGGAGATAAAAGTATAGAGAAAAGGGAATTCCAGGGATGTGCGTTCACAGTTATGGTTATACAAATTCCAACTACAATACTCTAGCACAATTCTTACTTTGATAGAACGAGTCACCTAGTTTATGCTCATGCGATGCAAACGTTGGTTACAAACATTAGGGTTGTCAATCCTAAATACGTAACTCCTAAAAGCTCCTAAGACCCTTGAAAAGTCATCACTCTCAATTAACATTGTCGTTTTAAAGGAAGCTAATTGTAGTGTCTATTAAGTGGATCTAACTTGTCAACCTCCTCTCACGATTATGTAGCAAGTTATATTAATTCATCACAGAATGTGTCACTCAAACGTGAAGCATTATCCAACAACTTAAGGAAGAAACAAAGTAAGAACAAAACGGATATTTAATACAAAAGGAATTGTATAACCACAATTTCAAGGATAATGATTTCACTAACTCTTTAGTAATTTTAATTAGTTCTACGTTCATTCGATTCAAGTTTTACTATGAGTTCTCCCTATCATGTATCAATACTTATGCCACAATTCTTGTACGAACTCATAAAGATAAATCAATCTAAGCTATCACCAATTAGTGATTTACAGAAATCAAGGTTCGTTCAACAAAAGGTCAGGAAAAATCAAAATATAAAGGGATATTGACATCTAATATCATAGAACTTTCAAAAAGTTGGATTTTTCCCACAAACTTTGAAACTGACAAATAATATCACGAACTTTACCCGAGTTTGTTATTTCCCAACAATGAAAAAAATTCCGGCAAATAATATCATGATACAGATTTTTTCGCAATTTCTCGACAACAACTTCGAGAGTTTCAAGATTTTCAATCTTTGAGAATAGTTTTTCTTGAAACACACCCTCCAAATTTCTTCTTCAATCTATTAATATAATCAAATTTTTTTCACTAATGGGAAATAACAAACTCAGAGTAAAGTTCGTGATATTATTTGTCAACTTCAAAGTTTATGGGGAAAACCCAACTTTTTAAAAGTTCCATGATATTTATTAAGTGACAATATCCCAAGCATAAAAGTCAATTACTATCAATCCTCCAAATTTTATCCGTCCAATCCGTTCGAAGCATACTTTTGAGTATATTAATACTAAATGTCAAAAACTCAATTCCCTAATAACAATGGTATAAATATTCTATCTTATTATTAGTACTCTCTTACGCAATTATGAATAGTTGCACTTGTAATGGGATTATGTATTTTTCTCATAGATTCGAGGTTGTCATTATTGAATTCTAAAATTTTATACCTATCTTTAATGGAGAAAGGAAAATGAAATAGCTTAAGATTTGACTGCGGTAAATAAGAAACGATTTACATGGCTTTTGATTAGGTGCGAATCATTCCATTAATTAATCATGAAATCATAGCTGCAAATGTTGCACTTATTTCCAAGAAATTGGATTCGTTCCCAGTTTCTTTGGAATCTTTTTTTTTAATCATAAAAAATGGGCTTCGCCGTTATGAATTCTCCAATCTTATTAACCTCATCACATTTAATTATGGCCACGGTGCGTCACTCCGCACGCGCGTAATCGCTATCATTAATAGTATTTTTTTTATTTTCTCTTAATTACATCCTGACTTTTTAGGAAAGATTTGCTCAGATTGTTTAATATTTATAGCACTCGTCAAGGTTTGCACTCGGATTGTCGACAACGCCGCGCCGTTTCCATGAATTGCCAAGCGACGGCGGAGAATTCTGTTGTGTCTGGCTACAAAATGTTGGTGAGTTTTCGGATTAATTCGAATAATGTTTGTAATTAGTTAATTAATTGCGGATTAATGTTGATTGAGGTAGGTGTTCGTCCCGCCGCACCCTTTAATTAAGCACTGGATTTCAGTTCTTCGGAATGAGCAGACGCCTTGTCCCGTATTCAGTAGGTCCCAACTTTTTCTACTTTAATTGAATTAGGCAATGGAATATTCTACCCGTTTTTTTTTTTATTTCTTCTTCTTTAATGTTTGATTATGTTTTTTCAGAGAATGCTATGGCTGAGCTTTTAGTTTATTTAGGGATGACTCTATAAAGCAATTTGTAGACTTTTAGTTTATTTAGGGATGTATGTTAAACATTAGTCTAGGCTTACGCTAGAATATCTATCTATGCATACACATTTGAGTTAAAAGTTTGGTGTTTTTTGATTACTGCCAGCCAACTATCAGCGCAGAGATCCAGTCGCCAATGGGTGTTACAACAGTGGAATTTATTGATCCAAGGGAACCCATTGCAGTTAGTCTCAATCTCAAACACACCCACACACATGCTCTCTGTCTTCCATGTTCATTCTACTCCCTACCTTGATTTTGAATGAAGTTGTAACACTTTGTCTTAAAGTTTTTACTTTGGTAGTTGGATTTTTCGCTTAAGACTTGAGACAATCATTATCCTATAGATTGTGCCCATATTGAGAGCTGGCCTGGCTTTGGCAGAGCATGCACCATCAGTTTTGCCAGCGATGAATACATATCATTTAGGTATGGATATGTTGTTTTTCTTATGACTAAAATGGATAACATTTCAAACATTGCATGTTATACATTTTGAATACCACTAAATACTGTTTTCCCTGGCTATGGTGATACATTTTACAAACTCACTTGTTGATGTAGTTGTTAACTCTTTCATTATCTTTGATTCATTGATTAATTGAGTTTATATTATGATTAACTCATGTTTGTCCTCCTTATAAATTTCCTTTTGACTGGATCTAATAATGCTAGGTATCGGCAGAAATGAAGAAACACTTCAGCCATCTGTATACTTGAACAAGTAAGTAGAGATTGCAAACAATGTCTATTGGGTGAAGTGGATTAAATGTGTTCTACATGTTTCAAATCCTGTCTTGTGCATTGAACTCTTCACTCAATCTATATTCTATAACTGCAAGCTCAAGAAAATGTTTTAGATTTGCCTCCAGTTTCTTCTTGATTTTAATAGTTGCTATATAAGTCAGGCTTTCCAATGGTCCGAGTCTGATTAACTTTTCACTTTAAAATAGGCTGCCAGATAAATTTCCTGAAGGCTCTCGAGTATTCGTGGTAGATCCCATGCTTGCAACAGGTAAAGATTTTCAGATATTGCTAACATATCACAAATGTTTACTGCCAATGTTACCATAATACGGGTTGCTCTTCAGCTGAAACAAAGCCTTCTCTACGTCAAGCTCATCGTTTTAGTTTTAGATAGTACATACCCACAGGAGGTTCGTAAATCCATGTACAGGAAAACATCCTTTTAGGTGGTGTTCGGTTTCCTAGATAAAATAGTACTCCCTCTGACCCATTAGAAATGAAACGTTTTCCTTTTTGGTATGTCCCATAAAAAATGAAACGTTTCTGAAAATAGAAACAATACTCTCTCTACCTTTTCTTCTCTCTTACTTTACTCTCTCTTTATTCACTCACAAAACAACACTACATAAAATCTCGTGCCGAAAAGCAAATGTTGCATATTTAATGTGACGGAGGGAGTACCAAGATATAATCTAGGATTTGTTGTGAGATTATTTTAGTTGGAGGGGTTGACTATGACTAATTATCACATTATTATCAATCTAGAATTGAGTTGTGGGATTCAATCTCATAAACCAAACACACTACATATTTAATCCCGAGATATAATCTTGCGAACCGAACAGCCCCTTAAAGTATAGCTATTGGCAGATAGGTTAATACATTTCCCTGAGCATAGAGGATTTTATATCATTGTTGCTGAAAGTGTGTACTTTAAATGAAGCTTCTGATGGTGATTGGTGATATGGTTTGATGTTTCTTCTCGTAATGTTTCAGGTGGTACCGTTGTTGCAGCTATACAATTGATAAAGGATTGAGGCGTTGACAACAAGCAAATAAAAGTGGTTGGTTTTCCATGTTAAATTGCTTCTATCTTAATTCAAATTGTGGCCACACCTTTGCTCATAGTTTGATTCAATTATCTGTGTCTCCATTGTTGGTTATATCCGTTATCAATTGCTAATTACCATGTCTATGTAGTTCTCTAAAATAGCCTCCTTTTCTCGTCCTTTGCCTACTGGCTTCATATCTAAATTGTGGATAGCCACACCCTGCTTGCTTGGCTTACATGGTTCTGGCATTTGCTTTTCCCACCGCATTCACATATTTTTTGTCTTCAGATAGCTGCTGTCGCTGCTCCTCCCGCCCTTCAGAAATTAAGCGAGAAGTTCCCTGGGTAAATTTATCTGATGATTCTGGTGATAAGCTTTTGCGATGTATGGTTTAAGTAACTATCTCTTATTGAATCTCAGGCTTCATGTGTATGCTGGGTAGGCTAGTAATTCAAGGGAGTTTATCAATGGTTGCTTGGCTTACATTAAACTTTTTGTTTTTTGGTAGATTTCTTAATTGCTGGTCATTTTTCAGGTTCATAACTCCCTGACTTGGAGATGCTGGCGATCGTAGCTTTGGCACATAAATATGGCAAATTGTATCTTTCTTCATTGCCCCCAATTTTGTTACGATTATAAGACAAGGTACGCCATTCTCTGCCTACGATTCGTGAGTTTGATGTTCATTGAAACCTCAAAAGCAAGTAATTTTTCAATTTTGTTATTGACTTAGGTTAGTTGAACTCAGGTAATTCAAATCAAGCCCACTGCTGATGAGGGCACTTATTTCATTCTCTACCATTACAAATATCATTTTGTTCTATATATCAGTTTTGTATCTGGCTTCAATTTCTTGACATTATCTTAGTTTTATATTTTGGTATTATTTTTAATGAACTTACTACATTATTGCAAATTCGTAAATGGTTTAGTCAATTATTCAGAAGTCAGAACCTACAAAAAGTTGAATAAATTTTAGGTCAATCGATTTTTGGAATAGAAAATAAACGGTCTTATAATATTATTGCATAAACAAACAATACTAACGAAATATACTTTATTGGGTTGATCAATTAAGCATAAAATGCTCATTGGCAGATAAATGAATAATTTGAAATATTTGGATTTTCTTGCACTAGTTGAACTAAACACAAAAACTGAACTTAAATCTTGAAAAAATCCCGCATCTCATTAACTGCAGATTTGGTTAATTAATGTCTGAACGCCATGATAATGGTGGTTTAATCAATAAAGAATCGCTACGATTTTTGTTTATGGGCAACTGATCCTATATTCTTGCAATTAGGGTTGAGCAAAAAATTGAAAACCGAATATCCAAACCAAACCGAAAATTGACAATTCGGTTCAGTTCGGTTTTAAAATTTTGAAAATTTCAATTTATCTGTTCGATTCGGTTCGAAGGAAAAAAAAATCAAAAAATCAAAAAACCAAAAACCGAATTTTATTTTAATATAATATTATCTATGTATATATACTCCCAAATCTGTAACCCTGAAAGATTTCTTCACTCTCCAAGCCGTCATTCTTCACTCTTTTTCTCCCAAGCCTCTTTTTCTCTCGTTCTTCACTCTCTAACCCTAGAAGATTTCTCCATGCTTCCATTCTCGTTCTCTCCAAGCTAGCAAGCCTCCAACCCATCTCCTATCTCTACCTATCCCACCGCCTCCGCCCTTTAGCCGTGCAGCCCGTGCTCAAGCCCGTCGCCTCCTTTTGTGGAGGATGGGAGTATATTTGGGCTACTCCTTTTTAGGCTCCCTCTTTTCTTTTTAATTAAGTTGGGCCTCACCAATTATATTGGAGGAATAAGGGTGGGTTTTAATTGAATAAATCTTTAGGCCTATAAGTAATTTGATGGTGGGGAATTATTTAATTAAATCCCGGAATAATGCGAAGTACGAACAGTTTTATCTCAAGCGCGAAATAAAAATAACTTCGAGAAAAAATAGTGCGATAATTTAATTATGCTCTTAGATAATTTTTGGAAATTTAATTCGACATCGTGGTGGAAAATACGAGGAGCCAACGGGGAAAATATGGGCATGAGCTGCCGACCGGCGTCGCACGCGACGCCTTGAACGGCCGCCGAATAATAAAAAATACGCGAATATCGAGAAACGAGAGAAAAGACTTTAACTAGGGTGCATGCATTCTAATTAGTAGTTTTCTCGCGCTGATTGTTGTGTTACTACCTTGTTGTTTAAAGGGATTTGTTCCATAAGACTCTAATCCGGAAAGAGGAAATACGCAAGTGCGAGATCTTTTAAGTGAAAGAGGTGAGATTTCTTTTAAGTACCGTTCATGAAAATATTTTGGGCTTTGTTCCTGATGATGATAAATACTTTGACATGAAATGAATGATTGCCATGCCGTGTTTTAGATTTTTTGTGGAATACCTATCTGAAAAATCGCTTGGCCGTAGCCTGAGCCTACTCGCTCCACTCTTTGGGCAAAGCGCCCAATAGCACGATGCCATCGTACCCTCCCACCCCGTAGGGATGAGAATGATGCCAATGCGACAAAAAGCGTGCCACAAACTCCACAATGCTCTCCTCCGCCGTCCTACGGCAGGCATAGAATCTATCCACGCGCCGACGTCTCGTCTCAAAAGCTATGGTATACTTACGAGGGGTCTGTGCAGTATGTGCCGTCTACAGAAAAGATAAGACAATGCCTCTCAGTAACGCTCAAGAATCGATAGAGTATAGAGAAAAGAATGTGATATGTGATGTGTGTGAAACAATGTATGAAAAGATGCGAAGAAACGTGTAAAGTGGTAAAAGTTCTCGTTATTATGTTCACCATCTAAGGGTAGAATGGTTCAAAATTCATTATGCTTTGTTCGAAACGTGTAGAGATACTCCAAAGAAACGTCCAAAACGTGGCTTCATCAAACAAGAGGATAGGGAAGGAAGATATCGCAATCCGTTCGCCTTCATCCAACGCTCGACTTCCCCTTCCTCGTATGTTTGGCAAATTAGGAGTTCTCCCCAATTTATAATCATTTGTTCAAACCATCACTTAGGAAAGCGATTAAAAAGTAGTCAACGTACAACTATTGTTCAAGTGTTCGGACTAGACTATATCTCAAGCCTTCTATGTTCACATGCATAGGCACACATTCACGTCCATAGTCCACACTTAACAAAATCACTTCGAACATGCATAAACATCCACTTCACATTTCAGCATCAAATCACCGACATATTATCATTATCACATTTCACATCCACATATCACATCACAAAGTAGTTCAAAGGAACACCACAATTATTTTCACTTTTGAAAACTCCATGAACATTTCCCACCTTGTATCACCCAAATGTTCGAAAATAGTCATCGTAAAAATTGGGACTTCGCCCATTTTCACAAAAGTTCAAAGACCTCGCTTTTATCTACATCATCAAAAATTTCATTTCCTCATTTGAAAACAAAATGTACAACTTTTCCTTGGTTGAGCATGACGTGTCGGGTGTTGAGCCTTCGATAATTGAATCAGTTGGGTCTAGGGATACAAACTAGACCGAGGTTGAAAAAGAATCTTGGGTCCAGAGCTTGGAAGAACGTAAGCTATGATACCACTCTATCACGTCCGCCATTTCTAAGGATAGAAAGAATGGTTTATCGCCACTGTGGTGGGATACAAGAAGCGAGGAAAAAGAAGAATTGAGGAAAAATCACACTTGGACATCAATAGACCGAAAGCAATTTATTTAATCATCCAATAAAGATGTTTCAGAGTGATCGAGTTTAATGTATCTCAGTGCGCAGTGCATTATTCAAAAGATAAATAGTTTAGCGGAAGCAAATAAGAGTAAAAGAATGGAATCATGTATGAAGACACAACCCATTCGGTACATATAACAAGTAGACTTTAGAAGCTCCACTCAACACCCACCACGACTTGTCAATGCTCAACCTGCACATAGGGAAAACCTATAGATGGCTGAGTACTTAAAAAGATACTCAGTGGACAGTTGCCGAAAATATTTGCATAAAAATAATTGTCAGCCAATTTAGAGTGAGCTTGGGGTTTAGCTTTCATAAAAAAGACACATTCCATGACGGTCACTAGACCGGCCAAATGCGCGACAAATGGCTCACAGTCCCTACATGGTGTACACTAGTCTAAGCGGGATTTGCGGCCCACACTTAAACCAGAATTCGATTAATCCTCTGGCAAAGCCTGCAAAGCCAGGCATCTAACACACAGTCAGGCATCCGACACAAAGTCAGGGCAGATAGGTATTCCACAAAGTCAGCCGCTACGCCCTGCCATCGCCGCTGCTGTTATTCGGTCATTGCTGTTCCTACAGCCACAAATCGTTATCCGGCGGCCCTCAACTGAGCTCGAAACAACCTTGCAGGAATCCGGGAGCCTCTGAAACAACCCCGCACAGGCCCGATTAACCCCGAAAGATAAGTTCTTAAATTCCAACTTGTGTTCTTTTCGCGTTTTCCGATGAGTTAATTGAGATCAATTCTCAATTAATTGGTGATTTAAGGGTAATTAGTAGCTGCACTTAAATTCTATGATTAATCCTCATGATTAGGATTAATTTGGTGCTTTTATTCTAGCAGGTAACGGCTGCAGAGTGGGATGGAAGCTTGAGCAGATTTCTGGTTGGAACTACCGTGAAGAAGAAAAGATTTGGGCTCAAAAGATCTTCCACAATTTAATTTAATTTGATTGGACTCATTTAGTTGGGAGCCCAACTTTTATATTTTATTTATTTGATTTTGGACTTCCATTATTTTCCATGGCCCAAAGCCTTTTGTAAATAAACATTGGACTTTATTTAATTGAGAAGCCAAAATATTTATTTCACATTTTGGGTCTCTTTTATTAATTAAAACTCACGGAAAACTTTAATTAATTTTATCGTCTCGTTCCCAACAAAGAATCGATCGCCCAACGCAACTAATTAATATTTAATGTTGTTCTAAATATTAATTCTTCAAGAATCGATCCATAATTCAAAACACGCCGCGTACTCCGTAGTACTTCCAATTAAATTCCACGAATATTGAAGATAATATTCCTTTCCGCCGAAACAAAAATCACTCTCCGAACAGATGATATTTAGAACACAATACGCATTCCCCTTCGCGCAATCCAACCAAAGAAATAGTCCATTGGTGTTATGCCAAGTACTCTAAAAATTCACCACCAAAGAATAATTATTCTTGTAAGCCCAAAATATTTAATTCCTCGCTTCGCAAGAAATTAAATATTAATTTTTTAGAAATTTCGAATAAGTCACCATATCGCATTCAAAAAAAAAATTTTACTACTCGAAAATTCGCGGGTGTTACAAAACCAAATCTATTTGTGCAAATTGACATCTTGCATGCATAGAACTTCAAAGCTTTAGACGTAATTACAATCCTAAACATGAATTCTATGGAAAAAAAAATTATACCTTAATGATTCTCCAAAGAATCAAAGTGACTTGCTACTTCTCCATACGATAAGACTAAAGATTTTGATGCTACAGAATCGATATATCAGTCTACTCTAGTGTTGGGTAGACACGAGCATAAATATTATTTTGCTCTATGCTTGACTCTCATCAGAGTGGACGTGATCTATGATTCACCCATTCTGAATCTCGACGAGCTAACTTCTAGCATCGGCAACATCTCGATTCTCCATGTGCCACGTCTATGAAATTTTCCCGAGAAGAGGTAGGGTCGGACCGGGTTGGGAAATTGACGGAGTTCATTAAAGTCCATAATTTAAAGACCAATTCCAAAATTTACGTGAAAAATAAGATTTTGTCGTGAGTTCATAATGGTAGCGGCCATTTTTCCTTAAATTTTTATTTACATTGAAAAATAATGCTACTTTTTTTTACTACTATTATCATTACTTTTAGAGAATACTCAAGTCAGGGTTATTTTTCTGTTAATTTGCCAATGGTAATTTGCCAATGTAATTTTACTGTTAACAAAAAAAGAAAAAGTTATTTTTATCTTTTAGAATGATTTATAATGTGTTCAACTTCGTTTAGTTTAAATTCTAATTAAATTCTCTTTTGTTATAGTTCTATTATTTTTCTTTTTGATTTCAATTTTAGTCAAAAGCAACGTATTGGGCTTCTCTTACAACGTATTGGGCTTCTCTTACGCTATTTTCTCTCTTACTTTACTTCATTTTATATTTCCTATTTTATTCTTTCTTCATTTAACTTAATAAATATTATTTTTTAAAATTATGTACCCAAATAAATCAATCACTTATAGCTAGATAAACAAAATAGTACTTTTTAAAAGCACCTGCAATGCAACGGTGGCCTACCGGGAGCTCGGACTCATCCCTCCATGACAAGCCTGCGGTGAGATCCTATTGTGCGTGTCCTGTCCCATTGAGACTCTCGCACTAGGTGGGTGGGGACCGAGCTATTGGGCCCCGCACATGCCGTCACCGTCGCTGCCAAATGAGTAATTTTTTTAATGTATTTTATTTTATTTTTATTAACTATGTAATATTCAGTTTTTTTAGTGATGTTTTATATGTGAAATAGTATTTATTTATTAATTGTAATTTTAAATTGAAAAAGTGAAGTAGTAAGATCCATGAAAGTGAAGGAAATGGATTAAAAAGATCCATGAAAATGAAGGAAATGGATGTTTAATGGCTCAATTGTTGCAGGTGTTGTGTATTGAATAACATACCCTCTCCATCCGTCATTAGGAGTCCCAGTTGACCATTTTAGTTTGTCCGTCATTAGGAGTCTCACATCACTTTTACCTTAAATAATAGGTTGATCCCACTTTCCACTAACTCACACTCACTATTCTATGGTATATAGAGTGATATAGGGCCATGAATAGTGAAGGGAATGTGTGATTAAGGATATATGAAAGCTGGTTCTTCATTCTCTCGTTTCTGTTTATTTTTCTTCTGTCGTTGTGGACTGCTCAAGTTAGATTGTCAAACTGAACCAGCTGGCCAGATGTATGCCTTCTACCTGCGTGTGAGTGGATCCAGTGGGAATTCAAACTGATCAACTTGACTTAATCCGACTTGAGTGCGCAAATAGAGGAACTCAGAGCATTTCAAAACCTTAACCCACAATACTATTAACTAGTATAGGGAAGTAAGGATCAATCCTACAGAGACGATGTGTTCTACATTTGTTGCGGACAAAATGGGATGGCTGCTGCCACGCTTTACAGGGTGGGTTAAGTAAACTACGAACTGGAAGACTAAACTAACTAAACTGATCCACTTGTTAAACGGAATTTAAATCGACTTGATCAACTCATACAAAAATTTCCTGAAATGGCCAAGCAAGGTAAAAGTGAACAATGTCAATCTCCTGCAAAACCTACGATAAAGCAAACCTTTTCTAACAACTTCATCTTCTTTACGAAATCAACATAAAACACATAGCATAATCAGATCTGAACATTTACTAACACTTGTGACCCAACAAAACTTGACTTAATAAAACTTACAATTCAAAATCTACTATAAACATTGAACTGAATCTACGTAAACGAGTAACTAAGCCATAATTGTAACGCCCCACTTTTCGAACCCTAATTTTCGAACCCTAAAGTACTTGTATTAATGCTTTTATATTGCGAAGTCCGTGAATTAATTGTTGTTGGACTAGAGATTTGTTAAATAAATTACTGTGCGAATCTAAAATAATTCCTTTCCGTGAAGAATAAATATATTAGACTCAATCCGCGTGTTGGATCGGATAAATTGAACAAAAAATATAAAAATCCAGTCCGTGATAAATAAATTGTGGACTGCATAATTTAAAATAAGATACAAAGGACCGCGAGTAAACCAATTTAATTAATCTTCCCGATTTATTTGGTCATCAATCGGCTTTAATTAATTTTTAATTAAAGATTCTGTAAAGATTATCCTCCTCCATGAAAATATATTCCTCCTCCGTAATTTGCAAACCAATGCCAAATAAATTCAATTAAATCAAAATAAGGAAGAAATCGAATTCTACCCTATTTCACACGTCTAAATCGTTTCTCCCCTCTCTCCATACTCCCTAAATCTCTCCCACATCTTTAACTACCTCTCCCTATAATTTAAATCACCAAATCAGTTTATCTTTTTCTCTCCTATCATTCTCCGCAAACAAGAACACAAGCTTTATTCCTTCAACTCCTACTCAAGGTAATCCTACTGAATTTTACCTCTACTTTACATGATTTCAAATCAACTCATTCATTCTTCCGGTCAGAAATCGAGAACTAAGGAGAGGGAGTTCCTGTTCCGTCCAGTTGCAAATCTGCAAATTGAAGGTATATACCTCTCCCATCCAAATTTCCAATTTCACACTACTGCATTCATATATTACACCCTACTGTTGCCGCAATCTGCGATATATCTCCTAATCGAATGAATCAAAGTAAACTAAACTAAAGAAACAAATTTTAATTCACGAAATCAAATAAAGAACTTACCTTCGGGGAGGAAATCGGGGCGGAATCGGGGGCTGACCGGAGGCGGCACCTCCCGGCAGCGACGGCGGTGTACGCGGGGCGGCATCGCGATATCGATCCCGGTACAGCAGCAGCAACGACGCAGAGGCTGGCTTCTGTACAGCAGCCTCTTCCCGACGGCAACAGCAGCCTCTTCCCGAAGGCAGCAGCAGCTCCTCCCGGCGACGGCTGCACGACCACCGGCGGCGGCATCCCCCGGCTGGATCGAACGACGACAGCAGCGGCGGTGACTGCGCAGCAGCGGCAACGATGGAGCAGCGGCGACGCGATTCCAACAGCAGCGGCGACGTGATTCCGACAGCAGCGGCGGCTGGCGAAGAGGGGTGAATCGGAGAGGCGATGACGGATGGAGAATTTGTCTGCAATTTGGGCGAGAGAGAAGAGAAGAGAAGAAGAGGGAGAGAGAGAGAGTGACAGACGTGGGGGGGAGGGAATATACATAATTTTGGGCCTTTTGTTTTTAAATGGAATTGGGCCTCAACAGTATAAATTGGATGTTTTGGGCTCTCATTTAATTTTGTTGGGGCTTCTTAATTAAATTGGAGATATAAGGTGGGGAAATAATTAAACTTGAGGCTTTTAAATAAATCTTTGGGCCGATAATTAATAGTGGCGAATTATTTAATTAATTCCGGAATATTTCAACGAATGAATAACTATATCCTAAATCTGAAATAAATATAGTTCGAGGGGAAAATGCTTGCGACAATTTAATTATACACTTTTATAATTTTGGGGATTTTATTTTGATATCGTTGAGAAAAATACGAGGAGCTAACGGAGGAATTAGGGGCGTAAGCGGCCGTCGAATAACCGAAAACCGAGATAAATAACTTTGCTTAGGATGCATGCATTTTTACCTATTTATTTGAAAAATGTGTTGATTTATGTATTATCTAAATGTTAAAGGTGAATCATCGCAAGGGAATCGCTATCGCAAGGGAATCGCTATCGCAAGGGAAAGAACATAATTTCAAATTAAGAACTCGAGGTGGGCTTCCTTTTTAAATAAGGACAAAATCCTAAATGTTTTATTTATGAGAATGAAATGTGTTTATCATGCCGTGTTTTGCTTTAACGTGCCTATCTGATGTGGCTCTGGCCAATATTGTTTAAATCGAATTCGGGTCCTCGTAGGGCCGCAAACCCTACTTGGATTAGTGTACACCTATGGTAGACTGCGTGCTAGCGTACGGGCTGGCCGGTCTAGTGGCTTGGTTTGTGGCCACATTCCAAGTCATGTATGAGCAGATATGGCTAACGTCTATGGGAAAATGACTGATCAGTCGATGTTTAAAATGGAAATGATTTTGAGTGCCTCGGGCATTTCTAAAGCTAAACCCCGATGGTTACTTGTGAATGGCATGATAAATTACTGTTTATTGAAAATGTTTTCGGCATGAGCCACTGAGTATTTTTATAATACTCAGCCCTGCATGTGTTTTCCCTATGTGCAGGTTGAGCGGCGACGAGGATGTGGTGGTGTTGAGCATGTGAATTTAAGATATTATTGTTGTCTTTGAACCTTGAGTGTCGTTGTGTCTTCACACATGACGTCACTCTTTCTCTTGGTCGTTTCCGCTATGACGTTTCGTTTAATTATGTTTTATTTAGGCCGATAACTTTAATTGTTAGGATAATGGATATTTTGAATTTCTTGTTGGATAATATCAAACTCTTGGTTATTTATTGGGATATTAATTGTTGGTCCAACTTGTGTTGAAACCCTAATTCTTTTCGTCTGTTTATTAAATTCTTTTAATCACGATCGCCCGTATTTATTAACCTTTAAGGGCGGTCGTGACAGTTTGGTATCAGAGCCAGGTTTCTTTCCGCTCTGGACCCAAGAGTCCTTTTGAGTCAAAATCTGTTCTTGTATTGATTGACTAAGGTATAAACATCGAAGGCTCAACACCACAACTCGTCACGCCCAACCGCGAAGAAAGAGGTAAAGGTATTTTGGTGACTATGGGGTTGGACTATTGAATGTCAAAAGTTGCAATGGAAAAAGATTTTGATTTTGGAGATTTAAGTTAATACGATGGTTTTGAAATTATACATACTTTTTTTTAAATGTGGAATGATATATAAGATTGCTCTTATTTGATTGTGAAACATAATATGATGACTATTGTCAAGCATGAGAAATTGTATCTTTGTGATGAGGAAAGTATGCGAAGGTTGTTGAACTTCCGTGATTGTTTGGGTAATTTTTATTTTATCCCATATATGGTGGGATTTACATGGTCTTGGGAGTTGTGGAACGTCGGGTATGATACATGTCGATTTTGATAGATACAAAGATATAGAATATGAAATACAATGCCTATGACGATGAACTTCTTGTGTGTAACCATATGTACCTATTGAGTACGTAATAAATAATCTCGCGACGGAAATAAACGTGGAAGTACTAAATCCGAGGCAAGTAGCCTATAGGAAACAGAATTCGACGTACTGTGACATGATGAGATACAAAATCAAACAAAATGAGCGAACCTTTTACTTGAGAGCAAAAGTTTATTCTTGGAGTGATACAACCATCATACCCCTATCTTATATACACATCCATATGCATCTACTTATTACTCTCAGCATCATTTTGAGCCATATACCTTCCTTATTCTTTCCTATCTTTGAGTTGATGTTGAGGTTTCCTTCTATGTAGATGGCCGGATCGTACTTTGCTCAAATGCGTAATCGTTACGCCAAAAATAGGAACCTCCCCATTGAGAAGTACCGAGAATATGAATGGGATGGAGAGGTCGATCTCATGAGTTACGTCGCCGAATTTTAGGATCTGTGGATGGACGCCTATGCGTTTGGGGAAGCCGCCCACCATGCTGGAATTGCAAAGCTTATTCACACCCTACCGCTATCTTGGAGCCAGTGGGTGGCTCAGGTGGCAGAATCATTCATATGGTATAGTCCGCCCGAGTACACACCGCGAGGGGACTTGCCTGGCCTTCTAGAAATACTACTTCCAGCCTTAGTGAGGGCAACCGATGGACCGCCACGTTCCCCACCTCCGTAGATCTTTCCGCCGGATCAAGCTCTCATAAAGAAGTATCGATACGATAGTGAGCCACATGTCTCACGCGTGCCCAGAAGAACAAGGCTCGGGATGCGCACTTCAGTCCCTTTAAGAATAGAAAGGGAGGTCGAGAAGATAATCACGACAGTTCCTTCACCAGTACGCGCTGAAGAAGAAGACGAGGAGGAAGAGGAGGAACCCTTCGAGGAAGAAGGGAACCCGAATATGGAGACTGATGGTGAGACCGAGGAGGAGGAGGAGAGGGAGGAAGGAGAAATTTAGGAACAATAGTCATGAGATAGATTGTTTCGTTTTTCTCTTGTTTTGATACCATATTGTTTTGCTAGACTATTACTCATTTTATTTCCACGTTTTGGCTTTCCCTTCTTTGGTTATGATTGATACTAAGACCTCTTGGAGGCAACGTTTTATTATGGAAACTTCTACTTTTGCTACCTTGTTGGGCCATTATCTTTTGATATTCTATTGTGCAATTGTTCTTGATATCTTATTGTGTAATCGTCTTTTGTTATTTGTTGTCCAAACGTCTTTTGTTGTCTCATTGTGCGAACATCTTTTGCTGATCCATGATACCATTGTTTCTCTTTATTCTATCGTGCAAACATCTTTTGTTATCTCGTTGTGCGAACATCTTTTGCTAATCCATGATACAATTGTTTCTCTTTATTCTATCGTGCAAATGTCGTTTGCAATCCTGTTGAGCGAATATCTTTTGCTACACCATGATACAATGGTCCTACTCTATCCATGACACAATTATCTTTTGTCTTGTTGTGCAATTATCCCTTGATCCCTACTTGTGAAATATTATATGACCCTTCCAACTATACAACATGACTATTGATAGATTTGAATAAGTGCGATAATAACCCGTTTGATTGGTAATGAATCAGAATGCCGCCAAGACGTAATGTAAGGAATGGGAACCGGGCGCCTACACCTCAGACGACGGTAGACGAGAGTGTAGCGCAAACAACCCCACAACCACCTTCACCACCTCCTCCGCCTCAAGTAGACCGAGAAATTGTGAAGTTGTTCCTGAAACAAAAACCTCCTGTCTTCGACGGAATGGGAGAGCCGGAAAAGGCTGAAAGTTAGATACGCGCTTCGGAGCGTATTTTCACAATTCTGATGTGCAACGATGCAGAACGAATGGCTTGTGTGACCTACCAATTAACTGGGTCAGCTGACTTCTGGTGGGATACCAAGATGAAGACCACACCACGAGATCAAATGGGTAGAATAACTTGGGAGAATTTCAAGGAGGCAATATATAACAAGTACGTGCCAAAGAGCTACCTAAAGGCGAAGGCGGCTGAGTTCTATAACTTAACCCAAGGGCGCATGTCAGTGACAGAATATGATTGCACACTCTGCGATATGACCCAGTATGCACCTGAACAAGTTGATACTGATGAGAAACTGGCCGAGAAGTTCCGTGAGGGTCTAAGACATGAGATAAAGATGGCGTTAGCTAGTCGTGGGAGACTTACATATGCAGAAGCGTTGGGCCTTGCGTTAGATGTTGAGGCAGCTATGCCCAAGGAGAGAGTGACGGAGAACGCTACACTGGCCTTACCCCCACCACATCATTCCCGGGAGAAGAGAAAATAGGATGGGAACAGGACCCACTATGAAAATAAGAGGTACCAGCGCACCCAAAACCGACCACAGTATGGAGGCAGACAGAATTTCTCTAGCCAGAGGGTTGACTTCCGACCCAGACCACCACAATGCAATGTGTGCTCCAAGTACCATTTCGGAGAATGCAGAATACAGAACACCACCAAGTGCTTCAACTGTGGTGGAAATGGCCACTTCTCTAGAGAGTGTCCGAGCAAGAACTTTGGGATGGGTTCAAGGCAGAACAACCAACCGTCCGCAGTCGAGGGCACCACCAGCACCACCAAGGACGAATCATGATCAACCTCCGAGACAACAACAACCTCACCGTCCAAGACTTCCCTCCCAGGCTAGAGCATATGCACTGAGTTTTAGACAACCCAAGACTGAACAAGGGAGTTACGAGAACGGGAATTTGGTAGGTATGGGCGAACTTCTTGATACACCTATTGTTGTGTTGTTTGATACGGGCGCATCACATTCTTTCATATCAGAACTATGTGTGGACACATTAAGTTTGCCAGTTACTAAATCTGAACATAAGATGATGGTGACCTCACCAGTGGGAGGGGTAATAGAGATTTCTCAAATATGCTCGAACGTAGAAATTGTTATGGGAGAACTTAGGCTAGTAGCGCACGACTTACAAGTTATGGCCATGAAGGATGTCGATGTAATCTTGGGAATGGATTGGTTGACTGCGAATTTTGCTACGATTCGATGTAAGGAGAGGAAAATATCATTACGAGCCCCTGGAAAGGAACCAATCGTGTATCATGGAATTCCGATGAACAGAAAAACGTCCATCATCTCCGCACTCCAAGCCACAACGATGTTGAGAAAAAGGCGTCCTGCCTATCTAGTCTATCTACAAGGAGATGAGAAGAAAGAAAGGAAAGTGGAGGATGTTGCTGTGGTACGAGAATTTCCAAACGTCTTTCCTGAAGCGTTGCCTGGTCCACCGCCAGATCGACAATTGGAGTTCACAATCGACCTAGAGCCAGGGTCGGCACCGGTGTCCAAGGCCCCATATCGAATGGCGCCTAAAGAGTTGGAAGAACTCAAGATACAACTACAGGAGCTTATGGACTTGGGTTTCATTAGACCCAGTGTTTCACCGTGGGGCGCGCCTGTGCTTTTTGTGAAGAAGAAGGATGGATCGATGAGAATGTGTATCGATTATAGAGAGTTGAACAAGATGACTCTCAAGAACAAATATCCACTGCCGAGAATAGATGACCTATTCGATCAACTTCGAGGAGCTGGTGTGTTCTCAAAGATGGACTTAAGGTCTGGATACCATCAGTTGGGAGTCCGACGAGAAGACATACCGAAGACTGCTTTTCGCACGAGATATGGTCACTATGAGTTTTTGGTAATGCCGTTTGGATTGACAAATGCACCTGCGGTATTCATGGATTTGATGAATCGAGTGTTCCATCCATATTTGGATAAATTCGTTTTGGTGTTCATAGATGATGTACTTGTCTACTCGAGGGACGAGAAGGAACATGAGGAACACCTGCGAATCACATTGGAGACGTTGAGGAGTGAGAAACTGTATGCCAAATTCAGCAAGTGCGAGTTTTGGCTTAAGGAAGTGAACTTCCTTGGTCACGTTGTGTCAGCAGAGGGAATCCGAGTGGACCCCGCCAAGGTTGAGGCGGTACAACAATGAAAAGCACCCTCAACACCAAACGAGATTCGGAGTTTCCTAGGCTTGGCAGGATACTACCGAAGGTTTATAGAGGGATTCTCCAAGATAGCGAGACCCATGACCAAACAACTCAAGAAGGGGGTAAAAGTCAAATAGACCCCAGAGTTTGAGGCAAGTTTCCAGCTGTTGAAGGAAAAGCTAACCAGTGCACCGATTCTAGCTGTGCCAGAGCCTGGAGTGAACTACGTGGTATACACTGACGCTTCGAAGGTAGGACTTGGATGCGTATTGATGCAAAATAACAAGGTGATTGCTTACGCATCACGACAATTGAGGCCACACGAGTTGAACTATCCAACCCACGACTTGGAGCTAGCAGCGGTAGTGCACGCCTTAAAGATTTGGAGACATCATCTCTACGGAGTCCGATGCGAGATCTTCACGGATCACAAAAGCCTGAAGTATTTCTTCGAGCAGAAAGATATGAACATGCGGCAACGAAGATGGCTCGAGTTGGTAAAGGACTACGATTGTGGCATCAATTATCACCCCGGCAAAGCAAATGTAGTGGCAGATGCATTGAGCCGGAAGGACCATTCCCAACTGGCCACTTTTCTCACCAAAGAGAAAAGCCTGATTCGCGAGTTCAGCAAGATGCGTTTGGAAGTGGTGAGGGCACCCGAAACAGTGGATGCACGAATCGCCACTCTAGCTGTTGAACCTGATCTAAGGTCAAGGATTATTGAAGCACAACGGATGGATGCGAAATTGGAGGAAATTCGTATAGAAGTGCGAACTGGCGAATCTGAAAATTTTAGTGAAGAAGGTGACAATGCCCTTACTTTCGAAGGAAGATTATGCATGCCGGATAACGAGGGGCTAAAAAATGAGGTTATGAGTGAAGCCCATGAGACTCCTTACACCGCTCACCCAGGAAGTACGAAAATGTATCAAGATCTGAAGAAGTCCTTTTGGTGGAATGGTATGAAGAGGGATATAACGTCATTCGTCGAGAGATGTTTAGTCTGCCAGCAAGTGAAGATTCTACATCAACGACCGTATGGGAAGTTACAACCACTGAAAATTCCTGAGTGGAAATGGGAGCACATAGCCATGGATTTCGTGACAGGTTTGCCAAGGACTCTGAGAGGGAACACCGCCATTTGGGTAATTATAGATCGACTTACCAAGAGTGTGCATTTCATACCGATTCTCATAATCTATGGGTCCAACAAACTGGCTCAAATCTACATAAGGGAGATAGTTCGATTGCATGGAGTCCCAGTGACTATCACATCCGACCGTGACCCGAAATTTACCTCAAGATTTTGGGTAAGTCTACAGAAGGAGCTTGGAACCAAATTGAATTTCAGTACAGCGTTTCACCCGCAAACCGATGGACAGTCCTAAAGAACAATCCAAACTCTCGAGGATATGTTGAGAGCCGTGGTACTCGACCGAGGAGGAAGTTGGGAGGCAGCACTACCACTGATCGAGTTCGCCTACAACAACAGTTTTCAGGCAACGATAAACATGGCACCGTACGAGGCATTATACGGAAGAAAGTGTAGATCGCCGCTCTACTGGGATGAAGTTGGCGAGAGAAGAATACTCGGACCTGATGCAGTCGAAGAGATGGTGGGAATCGTTCGACAAATTTGTGAGAGGATAAAAGAAGCTCAAGACAGACAGAAATCATACGCGGATGTCCGACGAACCGACTTACAATTCCAAGCTGGCGATAAAGTTTTCTTGAAGGTATCTCCGTCAAAAGGGATAACACGATTTGGCGTCAAGGGCAAATTGAAGCCGCGATTTATTGGACCTTACGAAATTCTCGAAGGAGTGGGCCCCATTGCATATCGATTGGCGCTACCACCAAACCTTGGTAATGTGCACAACGTTTTTCATGTGTCGCAGTTACGAAAATACGTATTCGACCCAAAGCACGTGATCTGTTTTGAGGAAGTCACGTTGAATCCAGACTTCAGCTATGAGGAGAGACCCCAATCCAATTTGGACCGGAAGATCCAGAATGTGAGGAATAAACCTGTTGCTTGTGTGAAAGTGCTATGGGAAAATCACGGACATGAAGAAGCCACGTGGGAGAATGAGGACAAGATGATGGAATTGTACCCAGAACTCTTTACTTGAGGGTAACAAATTTCAGGACGAAATTTCTGTTAAGGGTGGTAGGATGTAACGCCCCACTTTTCGAACCCTAATTTTCGAACCCTAATTTTCGAACCCTAAAGTACTTGTATTAATGCTTTTATATTTCGAAGTCCGTGAATTAATTGTTGGTGAATTAATTGTTGCTGGACTAGAGATTTGTGAAATAAATTACTGTGCGAATCTAAAATAATTCCTTTCCGTGAGGAATAAATATATTAGACTCAATCCACGTGTTGGATCGGATAAATTGAACAAATAATATAAAAATTCAGTCCGTGATAAATAAATTATGGACTGCATAATTTAAAATAAGATACAAAGGACCGCGAGTAAACCAATTTAATTAATCTTCCCGATTTATTTGGTCATCAATCGGCTTTAATTAATTTTTAATTAAAGTTTCTGTAAAGATTATCCTCCTCCGTGAAAATATATTCCTCCTCCGTAATCTGCAAACTAATGCCAAATAAATTCAATTAAATCAAAATAAGGAAGAAATCGAATTCTACCCTATTTCACACGTCTAAACCGTTTCTCCCCTCTCTCCATACTCCCTAAATCCCTCCCACATCTTTAACTACCTCTCCCTCTAATTTAAATCACCACATCAGTTTATCTTTTTCTCTCCTATCATTCTCCGCAAACAAGAACACAAGCTTTATTCCTTCAACTCCTACTCAAGGTAATCCTACTGAATTTTTCCTCTACTTTACATGATTTCAAATCAACTCATTCATTCTTCCGGTCAGAAATCGAGAACTAAGGAGAGGGAGTTCCTGTTCCGTCCAGTTGCAAATCTGTAAATTGAAGGTATATACCTCTCCCATCCAAATTTCCAATTTCAAACTACTGCATTCATATATTACACCCTACTGTTGCCACAATCTGCGATATATCTCCTAATCGAATGAATCGAAGTAAAGAACTTACCTTCGGGGAGGAAATCGGGGCGGAATCGGGGGCTGAACGAGGCGGCACCTCCCGGCAGCGACGGCGGTGTACGCGGGGCAGCGGCATCGCGATATCGATCCCGGTACAGCAGCAGCAACGACGCAGAGGCTGGCTTATGTACACCAGCCTCTTCCCGACGGCAACAGCAGCCTCTTCCTGACGGCAGCAGCAACTCCTCCCGGCGACGGCTGCACGACCACCGGAGGCGGCATCCCCCGACTGGATCGAACGACGACAGCAGCGGCGGTGACTGCTCAGCAGCGGCGACGACAGAGCAGGGGCGACGCGATTCCGACAGCAGCGGCGGCCGGCGAAGAGGGGTGAATAGGAGAGGCGACGACGGATGGAGAATTTTTCTGCAATTTGGGCGAGAGAGAAGAGAAGAGAAGAAGAGGGAGATAGAGAGAGTGACAGACGTGGGGGGGAGTATACATAATTTTGGGCCTTTTGTTTTTAAATGGAATTGGGCCTCAACAATATAAATTGGATGTTTTGGGCTCTCATTTAATTTGTTGGGGCTTCTTAATTAAATTGGAGATATAAGGTGGGAAAATAATTAAACTCGAGGCTTTTAAATAAATCTTTGGGCCGATAATTAATAGTGGCGAATTATTTAATTAATTCCGGAATATTTCAACGAATGAATAACTATATTCTAAATCTGAAATAAATATAGTTCGAGGGGAAAATGCTTGCGACAATTTAATTATACACTTTTATAATTTTGGGGATTTTATTTCGATATCGTTGAGAAAAATACGAGGAGCTAACGGAGGAATTAGGGGCGTAAGCGGCCGTCGAATAACCGAAAACCGAGATAAATAACTTTGCTTAGGATGCATGCATTTTTACCTATTTATTTGAAAAGTGTGTTGATTTATGTATTATCTAAATGTTAAAGGTGAATCATCGCAAAGGAATCGCGATCGCAAGGAAAAGAACGTAATTTCAAATTAAGCACTCGAGGTGGGCTTCCTTTTTAAATAAGGACAAAAGTCCTAAATGTTTTATTTATGAGAATGAAAATGTGTTTATCATGCCGTGTTTTGCTTTAACGTGCCTATCAGATGTGGCTCTGGCCAATATTGTTTAAATCGAATTAGGGTCCTCGTAGGGCCACAAACCCTACTTAGATTAGTGTACACCTATGGTAGACTGAATGCTAGCGTACGGGCTGGCCGGTCTAGTGACTTGGTTTGTGGCCACATTCCAAGTCATGTATGAGCAGATATGGCTAACGTCTATGGGAAAATGACTGATCAGTCGATGTTTAAAAAGGAAATGATTTTGAGTGCCTCGGGCATTTCTAAAGCTAAACCCCGATGGTTACTTGTGAATGGCATGATAAATTACTGTTTATTAAAAATGTTTTCGGCATGAGCCAGTGAGTATTTTTATAATACTTAGCCCTGCATGTGTTTTCCCTATGTGCAGGTTGAGCGGCGACGAGGATGTGGTGGTGTTGAGCAAGTGAATTTAAGATATTATTGTTGTCTTTGAACCTTGAGTGTCGTCGTGTCTTCACACATGACGTCTCTCTTTCTCTTGGTCGTTTCCGCTGTGACGTTTCGTTTAATTATGTTTTATTTAGGCCGACAACTTTAATTGTTAGGATAATGGATATTTTGAATTTCTTGTTGGATAATATCAAACTCTTGGTTATTTATTGGGATATTAATTGTTGGTCCAACTTGTGTTGAAACCCTAATTCTTTTCGTCTGTTTATTAAATTCTTTTAATCACGATCGCCCATATTTATTAACCTTTAAGGGCGGTAGTGACAATAATCATGCAGAAATCGGAACTTAACCATCATATCTACGACTGCAGAAATTAAATTAGACACGGTTACACTGTTAATCAATGTAAACTTACTCAGATCTACTCTACCATACTGCCAATAACCAGATCTAAACATCCTAGCATATTCTCTTCAAGACTTTTTCACATAACTTGATTCACAATTGGACGTTAGATTACAGAATTGGGTGTAGTTTCATCACAGAACACATGCATTAAACGAGCCTCATGAAATTGCTCACACTTAAACCATACTTGTCCTCGAGTTTGAAAGAAAAGAAAAAAAGAGGCAAGTTTTAATGCATGGTTCTTATTCAGAAAACATTATAAAATAGAAATAAATATCTAAAAGGTCTAAGAAAAGAAAACACATAAGTAATGTGAAACACATTGTCATGTAAAAAGAAAAAACAGAACTGGTTTATGTTGTTGGCAATTGTCCCCACAAGCTTAAGGTCAATCCAATTGTCTACAGTCTTAGATTCCTTTCCCTCCCCTCATCTGCCTAATCAGCTTGTCCGTTCGTCAAGATAGCTTCTATCCTTTTAAATTGTTGGATTCACTCAGTCACTCAATCCTCACCAGAATTGTTAGGACTATTCTCTCATTCATTTTGCTATACCATTGATGCTTGACAGAGACTAGTTCCTTAAGGTCTTTCCTTTGGTTGTAATGGGGCCAGGTCTAGTAATATGCTTAGGTGAGAGCCCTAGAAGGACATGTGAACTTAAGGATAAAAACTAGGACAACCTCCATGTGTACAACTTGAATTTCTTCAACCCTGGAGATATCCCTGGCCATTTTGGGTCAGGTTACACCATTTCCTACCCATACTTTCTATCTCTTTCTCTCTCATCTTATTTTTGTTTTTTTGTGGGTTAGGTTATAATTTCCTACCCTTCTTGCTTTCTCCCTTTTTTTTAGCTTCTCTCTCGCCAACTTGGTTATAACTCTTTCTTACTGTTCCTTCTACCCAGTTGGTGAGCTGCCCCAATCTTTCCCTTTGTTCACACGACATGAAAGCTTAAGGTTTTCAAAAGAAAGGACTGTTAGGGTTTGTATACTAGAAATCACCTTTCGAGTGATTGAATACTGTAAAACTCTAATAATTATTTTCCAATGAATGCAACAGATTATTTTTGTCGTAATGTTGTTATGTTTTACATTTAATGGATGTTTAATGCATATTTAAATGTATAAGTCAATATAACAAAATCTAAGTCTTTGTTTTAGTAGACCGGTTGTGGGCTGCGCTCAATTTAAGGTACGCGGTCAGTTCTGAACAAAGAAAAATAAGAATTTCACAACCTAGATAGGCCTAGACTACCTATTGTGAAAGGTTGCAATGTCAGTCCGATTATTTCTAAGCCTTATTGAAATATGATGACAATGGTGTGGTATAGCACTGAATGGATCTAATAGCAAGATGACTCTTTATGCTATCTACTGAAAGATGAGGTCTTGATAACTAATTTCTTAATCAATGTACGTTAGCATTGAGCATACGATATTGAGTATCTACTACTTTGACTTACCAAAGGTGTGGGTTTTTCTTCACCCAACGATCCAGGTATATTGGGTAGTGGTGATCATTATCTGGCGGTGCTAGGATTGCTATTATATTGAATCGCGCGCGAGGATAGTCTCGTTTGATAACATCCACAAGAGGAGCTCGAAACAAGGTTTTATTATTCGGAACCTAGCTAGTTGGAGTTTGATTACTCTATGAATAATAAATAAGAGTTTCTTGCTAAGTCCACTCTTGGAGATTAAAATATGTTAATTAATTAAGAAGACAGAAAATATAATTATTCCTTAGATCCCTGACTGGGCCCAATATGTGACTTAATATAAATAGATGGATAAAGAAGACAGAAAATATAATTATTCTCAAAAAAATTTTCGTCCCCTCCTTTTTGAGAGGGAGAGTTCGAAAATTGCTTCTTCCCTTAGTAGAGTTCTATCTTCGTAGTATGCATGTTTTAGGATTTATTTGTTCTAAAGCATTATTTAAATTCAAGTTACGAGCATGATACATGTGATAATTGCGCGAATAGAATTTGTCTAAATAATCTGTTAAATAGATCAAATTCATGTGATCGGTATTTTATGGATGCTTCCGCTGCCAACCCCTTCAATTGGTATTAGAGCCAGTCATTGGCTCTGATTATTTGGATTTAAATTTCGCGAAATTCATGTATGCATGTGTTATTTGATTTCGAAGCATGTTCTTGTTGTTTTTTTTATTTAATTTTACGCATGATGAACTCAAGAACAATCAAATCGAAGAACTTGAATTTATCGATCGTACGAGACGTGCGATCCGTCGGCGTTTGCGTTGAGAGGGATCGCGCCACGAACGATCGGGATAGGGTTGTCGATTGAGTGGGAGCCGAGAGATCGCGATCACGGGGCAACGCACAGACGAGTGTGGGCTCGTGCGCACCGCCGACCGAGACCGCACGCCCAGGCGTAGCCCGCGACATCCTCGACAAGGCGGTGGCCAACGAGTAGTGGTGGTTCGTCTGAGAACCACCGAGAGTCACCAGGCCAAACCCTAGGCGGAAGGTCCAGCGCAACCTGACGAGACGCCTGGCCGAGAGTGTCACGCCTGTGTGCATGACGCTGGCTCAGGTAGTGGGAGAAACTGGAACGAGGTGGACCGAGACGGGCGGTCGAAGGTGGCTGAGAGCAGGCGCGCCACCGTGCGCACTGCTGGCCGAGAGCACGAGCAGCCAGACGGAACACGAGGCCATGACGGGCGCTCGCCGCTGGGCCGAGAGGAGCCGCGCCTAGCCGAGACGCTGGCGACACCCGACGAGCCGCTGGCCGAGACGTTGGCGCGCCACCTGCGCGCTGGTGGCTGTGACGCTGCGTGCGTCGTATTCCGACGAAGAACTCGTCAGATTTTCATCGTTCATCGTTCGTGCGAACCTCGTACGATGAGATAACGATGAAAGATTATTTTAATGATTATTTAATTTTTTAATTAAAAGATATCATTAAAATATTATTATTTAATGGAAATAAAATCTTTTTGGAAGATTTACCTAGATTTTAGGAATATTTTTATTATTATCTATATCTATGGAAATAAATAATATTATTTTATTCCTAGATGATATGGATGAGAATAATTTAATGGATTCATAATATTTATCTAGATTTTAGAAATATTTTTATTATTATCTATATCTATGGAAATAAATAATATTTTTTTTCTAGATTATATGGATGAGAATAATTTAATAATTTCCTAATATTTATATATCTAGAATCCTAATTAGGATAGATATGTATGAATACATTAAATAATAAATCTTCTCTTCCTAATCATTGAACATGGAAATAATTTGAATTTAATTTTTCATGTCTTATTAAGAATTAAATAATTTAATTATTTTAGATATATCTTATAGTAGACATGAATAAGAATTAAATACTAGAACATTATTTTCTTAATGGAAGACGCCAACTATGTATAAAAGATTTAATTATCCAGCATATTAAATACCAACAGAATTTAATTAAGCTTTAATCTGCCTCAAGGCTAAGGATAATTGAATGAAAACCATAACCCAAAATATCTAAGCTGTAATTACGAACTTAACGTTTGTATATGGTCTCCACCAATTGGTCTGTAATTTATGAAGCTGTTTCCAATATTATCGCCACCTGCACTGTGGGGACAATAATCCTAAGAAATAGCGAGTTCATAAGGCGGACTTCTCAAATATAAATAGTATGAACTAGAATGTGGTTTTCAATATTATCGCCATCTGCACTGTGGGAACAATAATCCTAAGAAACTACGAGATTTAGAAGTTCACACAGAATTTATGGGATAGCTTGATCTTGTTAGCAGCGCATGAGCATTGTTATGGGAGTGTGTTGTAGAAATGAGATTCTGTAATGCTAAATTCGGTGGTCTTGCTTACGCAACATTAGGCGGCCATGCCACACTTGTGGTCTTTGGACTATTCATCGATGATTGTGACCAGTAAAATTGTAAGATTTTAATGCGTATTGACCTCCTCTGGAGGATTCAAAATTTTAATTTTACTGTTGTAAGATTTTGAAAAGTTTTATGGTTAATCTAATCAAACTTCTTACATAAGTTTATGACAAATGGTAAATATTCTGTTTTGCAGTGCAAATCAAATCGTCAATATGTCGTTCAATCCTCTTTCCGCAATACTTAAAGAAAACAAACTCGAGGGCCAAAATTACATAGAATGGAAGCAAAATTTGGACATCGTTCTTACAGCAGAAGAGTACAACTTTGTGCTCACAACCCCGCGACCTCCAGTGCCGTCAGGCAACGTAGCGGCAGGAGTCAGAGATGCACATAGACGGTGGCATAAGGCGAATGAGATGGCTAAGTGCTATATGTTGGCATCTATGTCATCAGTACTCAAGCATCAGCATTCAGCCATGGAAACTGCCGCCGAGATCATGCAGAATCTCAAGAATCTTTTTGGTAGTCAGAATCGAACGGCTAAGTCTCAAGCCTTTCGGAGTATCATGTCGAAGACTATGAAGGAAGGCTCGCCTGTGAGGGACCATGTCCTCGAGATGATGGGCCACCTCAACCAGATTGAGGTCATGGGAGGGACGATCGATCCTGAGTCCCAGGTGACCATTATCCTTCAGAGTCTTCCCTCTAGCTTCCAGCAGTTCAAACTCAACTTCGAGATGAACAAAAGGAACTACACCTTGGCGGAGCTGTTGACTGAACTTCAGTCGGTAGAGGATCTTATGATTCAGGCTAAGGCGGCCATGATGACTTCGGCGCCTCGTTCCTTTGGCTCCAAGCCTAGCGCAGGAAAAAGGCAGGCACCGAACTCAGGACCGGCCAAGATAGCTAAGGGAAAGAAGAAGAGAGGGAAAACAAGAAGCCCACGGGGAAGTGTTTCAAGTGTGGAGAAAAGGGGCATTGGAAGCCAGACTGTCCTAAAAAGGGCAAGGCTACAGGTATGCATCAAGCTTTAGTAGTCGAGTCATGTTTGGCTTCGAAGTCTACTTGCACTTGAGTTATTGACACAGGAGCTACTGATCATATTTGTTTTGATCCTGACTTAATGCAGGTGGCAAGACGGCTATGTTCGTGAGATCAAAGTCCAACTGGATGACGCTACAAAAGTGGCGGCCGTTGCAGTGGGAGATGTTTATTTGCGTTTTAGTAGTGATAGATTTTTTATTTTGAAGAATGTTTTGTTGATACCTTCTTTTAGAAGAAATTTAATTTCAGTTTCTAAATTAGTTTTTGATGGATATTCGATTTCTTTTAATGACAACTGCATTATTAAGAAAGATGGCTCTTATATCTGTCGTGGTATCATATAAAACAATTTGTACACAATCACATCTACACAATTTAATAATCACAAATCAGAACTCAATACAACATCGAAAATTTTAAAGAAATGAAAAGAACCTTCAAGTTCAATGAACGAAACGTACTTATGGCACCTTAGACTTGGTCATGCCAATGAAAGGAGGATCCATTCTCTTGTTCAACATGATCTTATTAAAGGTCTAGAGGAGGAACCTTTTCATAAGTGTGAGTCATGCTTAGAAGGCAAGATGACCAAAAGGCCTTTTCAGGCTAAGGGCAATAGGGCCAAGGAAGTACTTGAGCTCGTTCATTCCGATGTGTGTGGACCAATGTCTACTGAAGCAAGAGGTGGTTTTCGATACTTCATCACATTCATTGATGACTTCTCGAAAATTGGATACGTCTATTTGATGACCCACAAGCCAGAGTCCTTTAGCAAATTCAAATAATTTAAGGCTCAAGTGGAAAGGCATCATAGTAAGAGTATCAAATGCATGCGATCTGATCGTGGAGGCGAATACCTCAGTGCCGAGTTTTTAGACTACTTATCGGAGTCGGAAATCCAATCCCAATTGACTGCGCCGGGCACGCCTCAACAGAACGGCGTGGCTGAAAGAAGGAACATGACCTTGTTAAACATGGTCCGATCGATGATGAGTTATGCACGGCTACCTATTTCATTTTGGGGATATGCCTTGCTTTCTGCAAGCCATATATTAGACAATTTACCATCAAAATCCGTACCTACTACCCCTTTTGAGTTGTGGACTGGGCGCAAGCCCAATCTAGCACATCTCAAGATTTGGGGTTGCCCGGCTCATGTATTGGAAAAGGATCCAACTAAGCTAGGATCTAGGACGGAGGTATGTATGTTTATAGGATACCCTAAAGAGACGAAAGGTTATGAATTCTTTAGTCTCCGAGATAAGAAAGTTATTGTGAGCACTCACGCCACGTTCTTAGAGGAAGACTATGTATTGAATCATAAACCCAGCAGTGAAGTGGCTCTTGAAGAGCTAAATTCTGTCACAAGTTCCGTTAACCAAGAACAAGTACCAAGTGTACAAACGATTCCCGAAACTTCAACTTCTACACCAAGAATTGTAGATACAAGCCGCGCCGCAGTGGGAGGGTCTCGTATGAGCCCGACAGATACATTGGTTTGGGGGAATCCATGAATCATTTCTCGGACAACAATGTATTAGATCCCTGGAACTTTGCAGAGGCGCTGGCAGATGTCGATCATTGCGAATGGGTGAAAGCAATGGATTCGGAACTACAATCTATGGTAGACAAAGACGTCTATGATTTGTCCGTCCTACCCGAAGGCTGTACTACCATTGGGAGCAAGTGGATATATAAACGTAAACGAGGACCCGATGGACGAGTTAAAGTCTTCAAGGCAAGACTAGTGGCTAAGGGGTATACCCAAAAGGAAGGTGTCGATTACGACGAGACTTTCTCCCCAGTGGCCATGCTCAAATCGATCTGGATACTGTTGTCTATAGCAGCTTACATGGATTGGGATGTATGGAAGATGTACGTTAAGACTACATTTCTAAATGGCAGTCTTGAGGAGACCATCTACATGGAACAACCCGAAGGATATGCCATAGAGGGCAAGGAACAGATGGTTTGGAAGCTTAAGAAGGCCATTTATGGCCTTAAGCAAGCATCTAGATCGTGGAACCAGTGTTTCAATCAAACTGTTCGCACGTTTGGATTCGAAAAGTGCCCAAATGAAAGCTGCGTGTATAAGAAGGTTGAAAAGGGGAATGTAGTGTTCGTAGTATTATATGTAGATGACATTCTTCTAATTGGAAACAATAAAAAGATGTTGTCATCAGTCCGAACATGGTTATCAAACCAGTTCGAGATGAAGGATATGGGAGACGCGGGACACATCCTCGGGATCAAGGTTATTCGGAATCGAGAAAAGAAGGTGTTGTGCTTATCTCAAGAATCTTACATCGACACAGTACTTAGTCGTTTTAGCATGCAGGACGCCAAGAAAGGTTTCTTACCTTTTAGACATGGCATCCATCTATCTCAAGAGATGTGCCCTAAAACGCCGTCTGAGATACAAGCAATGAGAAAGATTTCATACGCTTTGGCAGTTGGAAGTCTCATGTATACTATGCTTTGTACAAGGCCTGATATTTGCTTTGCTGTTGGCATGGTAGCAAGATATCAGTCGAATCCGGGCCAAGGACATTGGACTGCCGTAAAGAACATACTCAAGTACCTTAAACGGACTAAGGACTATGCTCTAGTTTACAATGCAGTCGAGCTCTGTCCTTTGGGATATACTGATTCAGACTTTCAAGCTGATCAGTACTCGAGAAAATCTACTTCAGGATATGTGTTCACCTTAGGAGGTGGAGCCGTAATTTGGAAGAGTGTGAAGCAGAAATGCATCGCGGACTCGACCATGGAAGCCGAGTATGTGGCCGCTTCGGAGGCTGCAAAAGAGGCAGTATGGTTCAAGAACTTCCTTATGGATTTAGGTGTGGTTACGAATCTGCCCAAGAGCATCACAGTTTATTGTGACAATTCTGGTGCTGTGGCAAATTCGAAGGAACCGAGAGCTCACAAAGCGAGCAAACACATAGAGCTGAAGTATCATATCATAAGAGATATAGTGCAAAGAGGAGACATACATGTGGTCAAGATTGCGTCAGAGAACAACCTGGCAGATCCTTTTATAAAGGCATTGGCAGTAAAACCGTTCGAGAGCCAAGTTGAAATGATGGGAGTTCGACTCATTCAAGACCTCAACTCGCTTTCAGTATAAGTGGGAGAAATTTGACGTGTGTGCCATATTATTTTGAGTATACTCGAAAGCTGTTTTGAGTATAAGTGGGAGATTGTTAGGGTTTGTATACTAGAAATCACCTTTCGAGTGATTGAATACTGTAAAACTCTAATAATTATTTTCCAATGAATGCAACATATTATTTTTGTCGTAATGTTGTTATGTTTTACATTTAATGGATGTTTAATGCATATTTAAATGTATAAGTCAACATAACAAAGTCTAAGTCTTTGTTTTAGTAGACCGGTTGTGGGCTGCGCTCAATTTAAGGTACGCGGTCAGTTCTGAACAAAGAAAAACAAGAATTTCACAACCTAGATAGACATAGACTACCTATTGTGAAAGGTTGCAATCTCAATCCGATTATTTCTAAGCCTTATTGAAATATGATGACATTGGTGTGGTATAGCACTGAATGGATCTAACAACAAGATGAGTCTTTATGCTATCTACTGAAAGACGAGATATTGATAACTAATTTCTTAATCAATGTACGTTAGCATTGAGCATACGATATTGAGTATCTACTACTTTGACTTACCAAAGGTGCGGGTTTTTCATCACCCAACGATACATGTATATTGGGTAGTGGTGATCATTATCTGGCGGTGCTAGGATTGCTATTATATTGAATCGCGCGCGAGGAGAGTCTCGTTTGATAACATCCACAAGAGGAGCTCGAAACAAGGTTTTATTATTCGGAACCTAGCTATTTGGAGTTTGATTACTCTATGAATAATAAATAAGAGTTTCTTGCTAAGTCCACTCTTGGAGATTAAAATATGTTAATTAATTAAGTCCGTAGCAGACATTTATTAATTAATGGATGTTTCTAACTTAAGCGCGGGAAATGAATTAAACAAATTAAAGGAAACCCGGAACACTTGTAATTTCGGATTTGGAAAGGCAGTGCAATATTACTTCTGTAGTGACTGCTTGTAATATTCCAATTTAGCTTGTATTAAATTGTGGGTTTAATTTAATTAGTAAAAAGCTAATTGGGTGAGGCTAGGGGTGGCAAATCGTGCGTGTCAGGTCGTTATCGTGTCGACACGATAACGACACGAATACGATAACAACAAACACGAACACGACCTGTTAAGAAAACACCAAACACGAACACGAACATGACCCGCTACCCTTAGACACGAACACGACACGAACCACTTCGGGTCAACACGACATGATAACAACACGTATTGGAAAGTGATTAAATATTTAATGGTTTAAATGAAATATGACCATATGAGACTATGAGAGTCAATTTAATAAATATTAAAAAATGAAAATAATAAGAATTAATAATATTAAAATATTATTTGTTAACGGATGACACGAACCCGACACGAACACGACATGAACACGTATTGTTAACGGATAACACGAACCCGACACGAACACGACACGAAATTTTCGTGTACTTAACGGGTCGACCCGATAAGGACACGAACCCAATAAGCGCTGACCCAAACCCATTAATGTCGTGTCGGTTCGTGTCGTGTTATCGTGTCGTGTCAAAAATTGTCAGCTCTAGGTGAGGCCTTGTCCAAATTCTTCCTTAGATCCCTGACTGGGCCCAATATGTGACTTAATATAAATAGATGGATAAAGAAGACAGAAAATATAATTATTCTCAAAAAAAATTTCGTCCCCTCCTTTTTGAGAGAGAGAGTTCGAAAATTGCTTCTTCTGTGAGTAGAGTTCTGTCTTCGTTATTCGAGTCCTAGTATTCTGGTGAGATTTGCCCACACAAATATCAGTATACACTCTGTGACACCAGGCAGAAGATCCGAGGTTGAGTTCTGAAGATCTTCATGTGGAGAAGACGCAGGCCATCGTCGATTCTTTGGAGAATCAACAAGGTAAATTGGCAGACTCCGTAGTATGCATGTTTTAGGATTTATTTGTTCTAAAGCATGATTTAAATTCAAGTTACGAGCATGACACATGTGATAATTGGGCGAATAGAATTTGTCTAAATAATCTGCTAAATAGATCAAATTCATGTGATCGGTATTTTATGCACGCTTCCACTGCCAACCCCTTCAAGGAAAACTACATTTTAGGCTCAAAATGTGTTACTAGGGGGTTCCCTTACAATGAGGTAGGTTCATAAGGTTCGAAAGAGTTAAGCTCAAATGGTTATTCCTATTGCTTTTAGTCCTTACTAGCCTATGTCATTTCACTCTCAGCATCAAGTGGCAGCCACTCTCCTTTTTTTTTCTCTGTATAGTAGAAAATGTTCTACTCTGGCTTTTAACTCACATTTTAGAGGGCTTCATAGAGAATCTAGAATAAAGCATTTCCATCGTTCTTTCATCCTCCAAACCGACTTTGGTTTGTTGAAGGAGAGAATCTCACTAAAACTCGCTTCTTCCTAGTCTTTGTTCTTCTCATAATTTTTTCGTATCGTTGTGGCTTGCTCAAGTTAAATCATTAAACTGATCCAGCCGGCCTACGTGTGCCTTCTACATGCAAAATGACGGTGAGTGGATCCACTGGAAGATCAGGTTGATCAACTCGACTTAGATTCGACTTGAGTGAGATGAACCGAAGATGTAAAAAGTGTGTTTTCAAAACCTTAATCCACAATACTATTAACTGGTATAGGGAAGTAAGGATCGATCACACAGAGATAAGGCGTTTGACATTTTGTTTGCATGACACGACTTGGGAATGGCTGCTGCCACGCTTTCTAGGGGGTGGGTTAAGTTAAACTACTAGACTTGTGAAAATTAAACTAACTAAACTGATCAACTCACAAAAGCTCAACTAATCTACTTAATCAACTCGACTGGACTTTCCTTAAATGGACAAACAGAATAAACGGGGGACTGTCAATCCCCTGCAAAGTGTACGATAAAATAAAAACTTTTTAACAACTTCATCTTCTTCACCAAATCAAGCTGAAAAACAGAGTAAGAACAGATCTGGAAAGCTATGGAAGAGGAAACATCATAACAACTCATAAAATTAAATCTACTCCTAAGATCTAAGCTACGACTACATAAACACAAAACTAACCCATCCTCATGCAGAGACGAAACATAAACTACTAGATCTAAACATCCTAAGAACTTTCAAACATAAAACATTAGGTCTGACCAAATCAAAATAGAACAAGACATTTTTGAGCTAAGACATGCGACATGAAAAGGAAACCGAAAACAAATCAGAAATATAATGCATGAGACAGAGCACATCAGCTGGAAATGAAAACATAGCTTCAAATTTACTAAATCAAAAACACCTAAGGTCGATAACTTCAAAAGTAAACTGAAAATTAACTACGAAAGCAGTAAATTGTTTCATCACTCCTTCTCGGAGTGGAATAACAGAGCTGAAAGTTTAAAGTGTAGGAAACTACCACCAAACTACCAGCTAAACTAAACTAAAACAAGACCAAGTGTGTGTGTGATGAGAACATGAATATGAAGTGTTGAGAATTCCCAATTCCAGCTCTAGAAGAGAGCTGAAAACTAAAGAGCTTCACCGTTTGAAGCTTCCTCCTTCCTCCTTCTCTATGTCCATTTATAGGAAGGCATAGGGTCTGGATCCCTAGGGCATTTGATCCCTAAAAAGTCTGTTCTTCCCTTTCTCTTGGGGAATTTTCTGGTGAAACACATCACTCTTCGAATTGGTGCTCCCGCTGCATGTAATTTGTTCCAAATTGATCCGTTTGCGCAATAATTTGGCTCCTTCTCCTGATCCACTCATCCGCCCAGTTGATCAACTCATATCTCTGAAAATGGTGGATTTCACACACACCTGGCCAAAAAATGTCTGTTAGTTTACAGAATTTGATGTAATTTTACCATAGAACACATGCATGAAACGAGTCTCATCACTCACAAATCAACATGTATCCTCTCTTCAATCACTCTTACTAAGGGAAACTTTCCTTTATTCTGATTAAACCAGTTCATATCCAAAAACTCACATAAGTTCAAAACAACTAACATATGATTCCTACTAACTCAAACTCAAATAAATCTAACACTAACTACACCAACTGTTCCCCCTCCCACTTCATTTCAGCTTGTACTCAAGCGAAATTGATGAAGTGGAAAACAGGGTTGTTAGTGTCAAAATAGTAAAACAAAACTTATCACACTTAGACCATGCAATGGGCTAAGTGGGAGAAGGCAAAACAAGACATATAGAAAACACAACCATCTCAACAAGGAAACATACAAAATTCTCACACTTAGACCGGCCACTAGGATAAGTGGGAGAAGAAACACCTATAAACAAATATAAGCATGTAAACATGTAGGTAAAAACATAGTCAAAAACAAACTTCTCACACTTAGACCAAGCAGTGGGCTAAGTGGGAGAAGATTACACAAAGGAATAAACAGGGATATGTATCCGCATACATAAGCATGCTCAAGCAAAGAACATAAAACTAAACCATAAAAAAAAAATTACTTGGTTCGTCTAGTTTTAGTGTTTCTTCTGGCTCCCTTGGGAGCCAGACTGCCGTTCCAGCTTGACCTTCTTGGCCGATGATGAAGCAGGCTTCTCAGTGGGTGGTTGGCTGGCGGTGGTGGTGGTTTTCCTCTTCCTTGTTACTCTGACAGGGGTGGTATTTGGAGTGGGTTCCTTTGGCTGGATTTCTTTTGAGGTAGAGCCGGCGGACAAGAGTTGTAGGGCCATTTGATTGTTCTGCTCTTCCAGGTTAGTTATCCTCTCAATCAGGGAGATGGCTTTGGTCATATTCTCATTCTGGAGCTCGAGAAATGCCTATTTCGTCTTATTTGCTTCGCTACACTTGTTAATCATGAACTCTATGATCCTCTGCCACTTTTCCTCAGTTCCCTTTGGCCTATTCTTGGTAGGGCGTTGTTTCTCCTTAGAAGGAGTTTCCCTCTCCTCTGAAGGAGTCTTCCTTCCCTCAGCCTCCACAAGCTCATAATCCTCCTCGCTCACCCCTTCTTTGTTTTCTTCCTCTGATTGCTCAGCCTCGCAAAATACCAGTGCAACCCCCTTCCTCTTGATAATGCCAATGCTGATGAGATAGGTCGTGTCAATCCATTCTGGATCCTCACACATAACAATGGAGGACTTGGGGATTGTTAGCCTTGGCATCACATTTCTTATCAGATATGCTCCAAGTAAATGGCAGGCACACAAGTGGCGGATGGGGTGGTGGGCTATTTTGTGGCATGAGTCAGCCAACCAATAGCCTAACTGCACCTTAACTTCCTTGAGCATGCACCACATGAAATACAATTCAATTGTGATGACCGTGGTGTAGGATTGGCCAACGAGGTTGTGGGCCAAGAAGAAATGCGCCATCCTTAGAACAAGGTCCGCAATATCCTCTCATGTTGACTCGCTAGTTTTGAAAGGATCTACACCTTTGGCTTTAATTAAGTTCCACGCCTCCTCAGTGTTGAACTCCTTAGTGTGTTTGGGTTGGCCAATCTCCCGCAAAGACCACTCCCCTCTCTTGTCCTCCTCGAGGCTTAGCAGCCCTAACCTCAATGACCACTCTTTGAGGGTCATAACCATCTCCTGATTGAATACTCTAAAGTAGACGGACTCCTTGTCCAAATCGGTAGAATAATCAAAGTGGAAAGAGGTGAAAAACTCCTTTGCAAGGTTAACTGGCACTTCACATGGTGCGGGCTCCAACAGCTAATCGAAACCGATGGCTCTGATGTATCCAAGGACTTTCTCCTTAACTCCTATCATCCGCAGGGACGGATAGTGTATCTTCCTCCCTGATTGTGCTGGTTTTGTTGCTGATATCCTTCCGGCACAGTTTTTCCTTAACTTTGGGTCCTCGAAATAGACCATAGCCTCCAGCAGCTTTTGGTCCAGATCGACCTCCATCCTCTCAAATGCCTCGGTCTTCTGCTCTTCTCTATCTTGGTAATGGATGGTTTGGGTAGGATTAGCACTAGATTCCCGGATCACCACGCCCAGTGACGCCGGCCTTGGTTTCCAACTCTTGTTGGGAGTCGCCACCTGCTTTCCCTTCCTCTTCCTTTCTGCCGTTTCTCTCTTCGCGGTCAGCAAAACTTCAGCCTCCTCTCGCAGGCTTACGAGTTATTCTCTCACCAGCCCCCTTCGTGTACGGAAGCTCCTCCTAATCGCCCTCTCATCAAGGGTCTCCCTATCATCGTCCGATCTTTTTTCATCCACATCCACCACTTCCTTGTCTTGTCCGGTGGATTTCTCCCCCTCTGGCTTCTTTACTTCCTTTTCCATTCTTTCCCCGACTTTGTCTTCCTCTTCCCCGTTTCCTCCTTCGCTGGACTTCACCTCCTCCTCGAACTCTGTCTTTTCCTCACGATTATTGGTGAATCTTGGAGACTCAGTAGTAGGCGAGTGAGTCGTAGAAGTTGTCAATGCGACGAGGGTTTGTGCTGCTGCTGGGTCCGTCTGGACTGGTGCTACGGTTGGAATTCCGATGGAAATAGGGGTAAGTTGCTCTTCTTCATCTTTAAATTTCTCAGCCAATTTGGAAAAACTTCACTCATTTTACCGGATGGGCTGAATTTCCCCATCACGTCTTCTAGAATCTTCAAGTACGTGCTACCCAAGGACGTCTCCATTGGTTGAGATGTACCGGCGGTTGGTGATACCATTGACAGGGGAGTTGGCGGTGTAATGATTTCTGGGCGAGGAGTTGAAGGAAGCAACCGTACTCGTCGTCCTGCTAAGGGCTTCTGGGACTGGCTAGAAGTGGATGATATGTCCATGAGTGGTGGTGGGGAGTGACTTCGCTTGAAACTGGGAGATAAGAAATTAGGAATTTTGGGGTTTTGAGAATGCTAAGGGTTTGCTAAATAGTGAAAAGGTGAGAGAGAGTGGGAAGTTTGATAAATAGAGGTGGAAGGAGAAGAGGGAACGGTTGCTGTGATGTCAGTGACCGTCCGCCTTTCTGCGCCAATTTTGAAATTCAAACTTATTTTAATATTCCCCCCTTTTTTACCTCTTCAGTTAAAAATAAAATACACCGTATTTTTTTTTCTCTCTCTCACTTTTTCGGTCAAATTTATACTTGAAACAAAATGAAAGAAATAAAGAAAAAGATCTTCCAGAGTTCTGGCAGAGAGTTTTCAAGATTCTTAAAAATGTTACGTTGAAATTTAAACCTCCCTCCAGATACGTCCAAAAATTTGAAAAATATTTTTGCTATTTTCTAAAATTGCTTTATTTTATTTCGAGTCAAGGACAATTCTCTGGGTTCACTTGATCCATTGCTTTGCCCCATACATGCGTATTGAGTCGAGCAAGTGAATCTCAAGAGTTGTTCAACGACTATTTATTTACTTGATCAAGCTGAATATGCGTAATGGGATTTCTCCTGCTGCGCACACTACAAACTTATTCATCATTATCCCCTTCAGGTGGAGTGATAAGAAAAAGTTATAGAGAAGGATACTTCCCTTAAACTTTACAATCCCCAGGAGGTGATGAATCGATTCAGTTGCAGGTTGGTCTTTGCTTGTCTGAGCTTGACTGGCAACGATTCCTGCCAAGATTGGAAGAGTAGTACTTTCTGCTCCGCTTATCGCCATTGCACCCTTGTGCCCATTAGTCGACAACTTCCTTCCCTGTTCATAGTCATCAATCATTTCGTTTCCGTTGCCATCTTTGCAATCAATTGGATCAAGTGATTTTGATTTATCTTCCCACTTGATCAGTTCAGAAGTCGTCAAACCGTTATGGGAATGATTTTTAATTGGAAATCCTGAAATAACTTTTCTTCTAGAGGTGCATTCTGTCCACCCATTTCTCTGAGTGTACACCACCATCATCATTGCCCGATTTTTCTTGTGATTCTTGTAAGTCCCCTGAACTTTCCTCTTTTCCTTGGGGCGTAGTCCAGGGTCAGGAGGATCTCTGACCTTAAGCGGTTCAGGCCATGCATCTAGTTGCACTCAGTCGATAAATCTCGCAGCTCCTCTTTTAGGTCTCTCATCTTTTAGCTCTGGACCTTTTTCCTCCGTAGTACCCCTCCGGTTTGTTAATCACTGGAGGTGGTCTCTCTGCAGGTGCATTATCTCCTTCCTCTCCAGATGTAAATCTCTCCATTTTCGCATTGAGTACATGCACCGTGCTTGCTTGGAGATAGAATAATGTAGCGTCGAGTCGTGCACAATGCTCACTGACCTCTTCTTCCTTTTCTTGAGGTTCGTCATTTATCCCATCTGGAATCTCCAGGGATGTTTCGTCATTAGAGATGTGGCGATCGACTCTTTTTCAACTTGGAACTCTTCCTCTGCTGGTTCCACCTCAACAGCTCCTTCTTCTTCATGCCCTTCCGGTTGCATCTCCGACTCATGTTCAACGCTCATTGATTCTTCGGGCTCAGGTCCATTTGCACTCTCTTCATTCGTTCTATGCTCATTCACCCAAGATTTTGCCTTATCCTCTTGTATTTCCTTCATGATGCCAGCTAATAGGGATGCTTGCTTGATCATTTCGGCCATGCTGGTATTATGCTCATCGCGAGCCATCTACATCTCCATCACCAGTTCATCATTCGACTTAAAGCAACTCCTCATACTCTGTTGCGAAGCGATCAACCCCTCATTCTTCTCCTCTATAGAATTAATTTGATTCACGTTTAAGGGTAGTCCAAAAACCTGCTGAGGGTGAGATTATATTGATGCTGATCACGACAAGCTAGGCTTTGGTAATAGTGGGGATCCTGAGCTTGCAAGTCCTCACTTAACCATGTCAGAAGGTGATCATCTACATCAGAGGGACAGGTTTGATAGGGTGACTTAGGGATGAAAGGTAATGGCTGGGATAGTTGGATTGATACGTCGGTTGAGGGGATTGAAAGTCAGGGTAAGTTTGGTGGTAAGATTGATACCCCATTAGCCATGAGGGGATTTGGGTGGCAATTGGATTTGGTTCTGACTGATATGGGAAGTATGAATGTTCTTCTGCCCGACTCCATTGACGCAGGGCTCTCCTATTCTCCCATTCTCCACAGTGTAGGTATTCATGTTTGATAACGCTCATTTCATGCATCGGTTTGAGGGTAAAATGTAAGCTACTTGATCGGTTTTATCGCACAAAACAAGTGTTAAATGTACAGAAATGCCACTTGACCAAGGCAACAAAGCCAGACTGATCAAGCAAGTACAATAGGCGAAAAAGGCCAGAAAGCAGGGGAGTTTATCAAGGGGAGTAATCAAGCATCAAGGAGGGGACCGCTGGCTTCCAGAAGAAGGACACATGAGGCTATGAGCTGGATGGTGCGCAGTATTCTGTTATCAAGGATAACATTCTAGAAGGGGACACGTGCTAATATATGAGACGCAAGGACGGAGCTGAGTCACGAATCTGTTATAGAAAAGCGTCATCATTCTAGAAGGAAAGCACGTAGCAATCAATGAGTCGCTCACTCTCAGCATGAGTGAATATTCCCTGCCAAGATCGTTATCCAGCTGGAAGTCATGCCAAGCCTATAAATAGAGGATGTGCCACCATGCAAACCAGATCTGATCCTTTACTTTCTGTCTTTAGTTTAGTTTAGTTTAGCTCTCTAGTCTAGTTCAGTTCTCTAGATAGCTTAGATAAAGTAACACTTAGTTAGAAAGGGCAATCGAAGGAGCGTTGCAGAATACTTGATATCTGTCGGCGTATTCTTAAGTTTCCCGCCGAGGATCTCCCCAGTTTTACTTGCTTTCGTATTTCCGAAGTGTTAGCTTAGTTTAAATTTCACGCTGTACTGTTCTGAGTTTTAGTTTTAATTAAAGCTGTTTTCATTTTCATCATGGTGTTTACTGTTTCACGTAGTTAATTTTCATTCCAGTCTGAAATTCACTTGACCCAGTAGTTAAAATTTTCTTGATCAAGTTAGTGACTTAAATTCTGTCTAGAGTAAAAATCAGTAGTTAAAAACTCCCAAGTTAAAGCATGGCAGCAGCCAACCCCCTGTTCACTACTCACACACTTGATACACTAGCTTCTCTGTGGGATCGACCCCGAACTTGCCGCTTTACTGTTAAAGTAGTGCAAAATTAGGTGTTTATAAATTACATTGATGGCGTGCGATAGCGAGATCAACTTGATCAAGTGGCAATGACATTTGCTAACTGATCCTTCCGGTTTAGTTATCTCTTCCATATAACTTGAATCCAAGAGAAAAGCCGCGATCGTTAGGCCCGCCAAAATGGCGCCGTTGCCGGGGAACCATGGTGTTATTTTATGTTTGTGTGTAGCGCATAGGTGTATATAATTTTGTTTCCTTCTTTTCTCATTTGTTTTTTTCTTCTGTTGATGAGAAGGTACCAATGCGGTGGACACTGGAATCATCCCTTTTTATACAAAGAAACTAACGCGCGTTGGAGAGTCCAGGAAGCCGGCGTAGTTACCACTCGTTACAGAGCCGCGCTAGCAGCAGCAGTAGCCATTGATCAACTGACCAGCGAAGAAGAAGGAGAGCAGAACGCGCAACCTAAACCACCACCACTTGAACAAGCAGAAGCAGAGATGGCCATCGTCGCCGACGACTCAGGAATTGGCTCTCTGCACGCTCATGACGGGAAGGAGCCCACACACGCCATCGCCGTTACTCCTGGGATGCGGACTATCGCGATCAAGTCAAGAGTACTGACCGTTTTGTCCCATTTTTACGGCCTTTCAAAAGAATGTTCGTACGCCTTCCTGGAGGAGTTTTGACAATACTGTGATATCCAGCCTGTACCGGCTGGATCAACGTCTGAGGACTATAGGCTGAAGGCCATCCCCATCGTCTTGAAGGGTGATGCTGGAGTATGGCTGTCGAGACTGCCAGAAAGATCCATCAAAACATGGGCCGAGTTCTGAATGATATTCTTTGATCGCTTCTTTCCAACGTCAAAAATGAGTGCCCTCAAGCGGGAGATTACAGAAGCCAGACAAGAGTACGATGAGCCCCTCGGCCAGTATTGGGATAGATTCCAAGGGCTTCTTCAAGCATGCCCCAACCACAAGCTGGGGGAGCGGGAGATCTATTCGATCTTCTATGGTGGACTGACAGTCGATAGCAAGAATGATCTAAACCTCGCAGCCCAAGGGGATTTCTCAAAGACCCCATTCAGCCAAGCCAAAAACATCCTGGAAAGGCTTATCGAGGCCAAATGCTCGTACGAGACGTCCCGTGGCCAGTACAGAAGGGGTGCGGTGCATGCAGCTGAGGCATGCAATGACGAAAAGCTAGAGGCCCGATTTGAGCAGATGGAGAAGAAGCTGCTTGAGGCAGTGGAGAAAGCCAGACCGCTTCCACCCCGCTGCACCGAAAGAGACGCAGTATGCACCACCACCGCCTCCGCCAGAAGAGCATCACTACTACTATTGCGAATTCCACCCTGAGGTAGAGCCGCTGCCCCAAGTAAATGTCGTTGGCCACTGGAACGCAAATGACAATTGGATCCAGGGAAAGCAAAGAGACGCCCTATGGAGAGATCACCCAAACTTTCGATGGACTGACCAGAATCAAAGCCAGCCACCACAGCCCTCGACACAGCAGATGCAACCTTCTGAAGGACAGCTTAACTGGTCAAGCCAACAACAGGACGAAAATTGGGGGTACCAACACCAAGGCCCTCAGTCATGCAGCCAGGGAAGACAGCCAAATAATCAAGTGGTAAATAATGTCCCACCGTACCAAAGAGGAAACCAGTATTTCCAAGGGAACCAACATAATCATTTTTCCCAGAACCAGCCAGAACAGTATGGACCTTCCGGCTACTATCAACAAGGCCACAGAGGAGGTCGTTTTAATCGGAGGTATAACAAACAGCAAAATGAAGGTCCAGGAGATGTAATGATCCCACATTAGCCCCACGATGCAATGCGAGAAATACAAGAGACCCATAGAGAACAGAGGGCTGCACTAGATATGCTTACAAAGCAGCTATCTCAGGTCGCCATGTCACTGGGCGAGATGAGGGGAAATGAAGGAAAAATTCCTGCTACGGTACAGCCACCACCTGGGCGAGAGAATGTCAATGCAGTATCTCTAAAATCAGAAGAAGTTTATCAAAACCCATCTGCGAGTTCTCCAACACCCACAAACGGGCCCAATCATGAAGAAGGCCCTAAGTCCATCGCCTTTGATCAAGTCGCAAAAGAAGGAGAGTCTAGTGCCCTTGAACAAGTCACTGAGAAAGAGAGGATGGTCGAAGCAGAAAGTGTAGCCGTGGTGATCCAACCAAGTGATCTACCACCAAAGAAGACTGTTCACACTCCCAGTATCCATCAGAAACGTTCACATGGAGCACGCAATGTGCGACCTAGGGGCTTCCATCAATATCATGCCGTATTCTATATATGAAAAGCTGGGAGAAGCTAAGCTCGTCAAAACCGGTATGATGATACAGCTAGCAGACGGGTCTTGCGTTCACCCAGAGGGAATTCTGGAAGATGAAATCGTCAAGGTCAATAAATTCAAGTACCCCGCCGACTTCTTCGTTATGAAGATGACAGAGCCAGGAGCCGAGGAGTCTACCGGAGTCCTTTTGGGAAGGCCTTTCCTATCTACAACCAGCACAGTCATAGACGTCCGCCATGGGACGATGAATCTGGTTTTTAATGGAGAACAATTTACATTCGACATTGATAGAGCTGTGAGAAAGCCACAGGACAGTGAGAGCATACAATCGGTGGATACTATTAGGCCTTGGGAGCAAGGGTATCTAGGAAAGGAGCTCTTCAAAAGACCGCCCACTGATTCCATTGAAGATGAACAACTTAAGAAGGAAGCAACTGAATGCTTCGATGCAACGATGACTGGGGAAATGGATGATCAAGCCATTGAAAGGACAAATATGGATTTCTGTAAGCCACCACGACCAGCTGAGATCACTCAACCGGCAAGGGTCGAGAAACCACCTGACCAGACTGACCCATTGAGAGGAATGCTGAAGGAAAATCCCTCGCCTACAAGGCAACTATTGTCTTTACCTACATCTCCAGTTACCCTCAAGAGCCTGTCCAACCAGACGTACCAAAAACCAGTCAAACCAAATCCGCAAGGACATGGAGGACAATTGAAGGAAGAACTGAGACTGGTTCAAGAGGTGGTCAAGTGGAAAACAACAGAGATTAACCCAGACCTGTGCATGAATCATGCCAGGTTAGAAGGAGTGACACCCCACCGTAATTGACAACGCAGACTCGACCCCACTTTGAGAAAGGAAGAGTTCATAGTGGGGCAGAAAGAGCTACTCTTCCAGTGTCAACTCAAACTGATACCCAGGCGGCAGAATTCAAAGTGGGCGGACCCTCGTACCATGAAGGCAGTGCATTCCTTCATGGTAAATAGTCCTCAGGTTGAGCCCTACATAGACAAGACCGAAGCAGGCATAGTGGAAGAAATTCCACTGATCCTGCTTAATCCTATGCATTGAGCAGGTAAAAGGAGTGATCGGGTACTCGTGGGTAGTCTGCTTGATCAAGCAACAAATTCTTAATCCATTAAATTGATCAAGTGACATCCCAGGGGAACTCGGTTAAATCCTTGGTAGTTAGTGTAAATAGTTTTTCGTGTGTTAGTTTTTAATTCTTAGAAATTAAAAGTCGGAAGTAAGGATGGAAGTTGATCAAGTGGAACTATTTGAGTTTCATCTGGAATTATTTGTCCACTTGATCAGTGCAATTCAAATTTAATAGGTAGTACAATACTTTCATTGATCAGGGCAGGTTATTAAAGGACGTGCGCAGCCACTGAAAGGTGTCAGGAAGCGCCAACTGCTGCATTGGACGGAACGTCCTAGAGAGAGGAAGGAAGCGTATCAGAGAAGCTAAGCCAGCTGGAGCTCTGAAAGGGCGCGCCTGTACGTGAAAAGTCGCAAAGATCTGAATAGTCGCAGGGATCTCAACCGTAGATGATCCCAACAGTCGCAATATCGGTATAAAAGGCAGTTTTCAGATCCGGATATCACTTTTAACCAAATCGCCTACAGTACATTCTCTTTGCTCTCCCATACCGCTCAAGATTCAAACCCTTGCCCCAAATCATCATCTTCTTCACCAAAACCTACCACCATTACCAAAAACAATGTTGCTTGAACAACTCCCAACTTCATCCTCCTCCTCCAGTTCCAGTGCCGGCAGTGAGGACCGGAGAACCTCACCCCGAGCCGAAGTAGAAAGCCCTAGCCCATCTTCTCAACCACCACCGCAAACCAGCGCCGCCGCTCCATCTTCCGAAGTAGATGAAGAAGCCCAACGGCGCCTGACCAGAATCCTCCAGAGTATGCCCTCCGAGATGGATATCGCGACAGTTTACGCCACCGTGAAATCCTGCCTTGGAATATCCCTGTCAAAGGACCGAGCCACAACTTCCACATCCCAAAATGCTCCCCGACCTCCTCCATCTGCCTCCCAAACACAAGCCCCTCTTCGCACCCATGAACCCACGCCCGTCGCCACCCTTGTATAGTATAGCGGGGACGAGTCTAAAGAAGAGGGAGGGGCGCAGCCCGCCGCCGTCCCGACCGAAGAAGCACTGTCCGTGCCCCCGCCACATGCAGAAGGCACGACTGCTCCCAACACTCCGACGCCACCAAGTGGCGGAGGCTCCAACTCCCCTACTCTCCTAGGGCCGACACAACCGATCGAGGTTGTGCACATTGATGACAATTCTACGGAGGACCTTCTGCCTCCCCCCAGTGAAACACTACAAAAAAGGGGGGCAAAATGGACCTTCATTCCTCAGGCAGAGGATGAGTCGGTCCCGGAGACGGAGGAGGAACCGCTACGCCGTCGGACGTGCCGAATGGAGATCAACACGCTGATAAAGGAGGTGGAGGTCGGGGTGTCCAGCATACAAAGGTTGGAGGAGGAGCAGGTGGAGAGGCCCCGTGCAGTGCGGAGGCTGTTGGATGAGCCGGAGGAGCCGGAAAACCATGGAGCCGTTGGGGTGATAAACCAAGAGGCCGGAGAGGCCGAGGCAGTTGAGGACAGCCGTCAGAAGGCTGAAAGGAAGAGAAAAGGGAAGGAGACTGTTCTTCCTCCTCCAAAGAGGATGCGCCCCACAACCCAGGGCATTGAGATTTCTGATGCAAACCAACTTGCCCCTCCACAAGAAGGAGAAGAGGGCAGTGATACAGAGGGGAGAGAGCTCCGATGGGCCCGAACATTCTGCAGACAACAAGGACAGCCTGTCGCGCCCCCAACCATCGACTATTCCAGACAAACTGTGGTGTTAACCACGGACCTCCTCCAGCGGATGCTGGAATTTGAAAAGCCCAAATGGGTTGAGGAGGTCCACCAGAGGGTGACGCCCACGAAGAGGCTGAAGGCCGGTAAGAAACTCCACCAGCCAGCCCTGGAAACTATCCGGGTTTAGGAGAGATTTACCTAGTATATTACTGGGATTGGTTTTGAATGGCTGTTGGAGATCGAGGATACCTTCGTGCCCAAGGACCTTCCGGTTTACCGGAAGCACAAACATGGAGGCCAGGAGCGTCTCCTTCCGGGTGTTTGGGCGTGAGCAGACGATGAGCCTGAACGAGTTTTCTGTGAGGATGTGACTCTATATAGAGGCCCAGGTCGCTAGTGGAGAATGGTTCGGGCGCGACATTGGCCTTCCTCAGAGAAAGCCAGAGTTTGATCAGCAGGCCGTGTACAACGGACGTGCCCCTGACTTTAAAGCCTCTGAGTCCAGAGGAACTCATATTGCTGATCCGACCCTCCGCCTTGCCCAGGTCTACCTTGCCTGCAATCTCCTTGGCCAAGCCAATACACTGGTGATCATTACTCTGGCCGAGCTCTACTTTATGTGGAGCATGAAGGAGAAGAGGAAGATGCACCTTAGCTACTGGCTGGCCTACTCGATAAATCAGATTGCCACTCGCCCTGCCCGCCACCTCAACGTCTGCCACCTGCTTGGAGCCTACTTAAGGCGGAATTGGACCTTGGTGCTCCACAGGGACGTAGGGCGTCCCAGCCGTTGCCCTAAGCCCGAATTATTTAACCTAGAATTCTTTATAAGAATACAGGTACTTGAACGGGTACCCGGTGGGAAGCTTCGCTTCTACGTAAAGGCTATGCAGAAGAAGCAGATGGAGCAGCAGGAGACCAGGCGCGAGGAAGAGAGGAGGACAGCCGATCGTCCGGCAAGCCCTGAGAGGCAGCAGAGACGAAGGCTGGAGATGGTCCCCATGACAGAGCCAGAGGAGGCTGCACAGACTAACAATGAATGGAGGCTCCGCATAGAGCAAATGCTTACGCAGCTGGTGGAAAACTCTCATGCCCAGCTGGTTGCTCAAGCTAGGATTCTGGAGGCGATCCGCCAACAGACCCTTGCCAGCCAACCGCCATCTCCCTCTACAAGCTCTCCTCCGTCTCGGCGCCCATCATCCTCCCGGCCACCCTCAGCATCTCCCGGTCAACCTCCAAGGAAGCTTTAAGTACAACCCCCCGATCTCTACTCATTTCAAGTTTCAAAACTGATTTTATTTTTGGGTCTAAGTGTGAGAAGTTATGCATGCTCGTTTTGCTATATTTTGCCTATGTGTTTTGTTTGTTGTTTTTCTGTTTTGATAGGCATGTGTGATTGTTGGCACTGTCTCACACTTAGCCCAGTGTCTGGTCTAAGTGTGAGAAGTTTTCCTTTGTTTCTGTTGTGCCGTTGCCTAACCCTTTTTCCACTGCATCCAGTCCCTCGAGGACGAGTTCATATGCAGTGGGAGGGGGGAGCATTAGTTCCAGAAAATAAAAGTCATACATGTCAGAAATTTTGAAAACACAAAATATCAGTTAGTAATAAATAGGCAATATGCATGAAATCAGATAAGTGGAAGATTTGATTACTTTGGGAAGAGTTAGAGAAAGGAATCAGTATGTTTACATGTAGAAACTTGATTGCAAAAACTTGATCAGTTTGAACGACGCAAGTATGATGGAAATGCTCAATTTTTTTTACAAAACTTACTGTGAAGCCTCTCTATATGTGAGTTATAAACCAAAGTAGAACACTTTCTACTATTGTTACAAAGGAAAATTTTTACGAGAGGCTGAATTTTTGATATCTAGATGAAAATTGCACAAGTAGTAAGGACTAATGACATTAGGACTTAACCAATTTGAGCCTTTTCTTCTTTCGCTCCACGAACCCGCCTCGTCAAGCAAGGCACCCCTTAGATAACCAAGTTGAGCCCATACACTTTTACCCTTTCTTTGATAATCGAGACCCACATCCATATACTTTTTATAAATACGTGAGGAAAAGGGGTCAGAGAGATGAGTCATTTCAAAGAAAGGGGTAGTATGACAGAAAGTAAAAATAAAAGGGTAGCCGAGTTGAGCGAGTTAGTCAATCAGGTTGATCAAGTAAGATATCAAGTCAAAAAAAATTATTGTTATCGAGAAATGTTTGAGAAAAAGAAGGTAGGAAAAGTTGTAACCTGACCCGATAAGTCGCAAGTTGGAAAAATAAGCCAAAAGTTCAAGGCTAGAAGTCGCCACTTAACCAAGTAAGATATCTAGTGGCGAAATAAATAGTTCAAATCTTTGGTTTCTTGACTCACGTGTTTTTTTCTTTTTACAGTTTATATTTTTAAACTTAGAACCCCTAGGACCCTACCTTGATACACCACTACCCTTAAGTCTCATTACACCCGAAACAAGGACCTTAAGGAACTATCTTGTGCAATCCGATTCGAGGTATTAAATTTGTGGCAATACCGAGTGAAAAGTCCTAACATCTCTGGTGAGAAATGAGTGAGTGAGTGAATCCAAGAGTGGTTTTTAAATTGAGCAATCTTGATGAACTGACACCTTGATCAAGTAAAAGCAAAAAGGAAGAAACATAAGCTGCTGGTAAATGGATTGACCTCGACCTCGGGTATGATTGTTGGAAATTTATTCGATCTAATGCATCTATGTGAATATGTGTTTTTATTTCGAGTCTTGTTTTCTTTAAATGAGTAAACCATGCCTGGAATTTGCCTTATCTTTTTCTTTTCTTTTTTCTTTATACTTAGGGACAAGTATGTTTTAAGTGTGAGCAGTTTGATAATGCTCATTTCATGCATCGGTTTGGGGGTAAAATGTACACTACTTGATCTGTTTTATCGCGTAAAACAATTGTTAAATGTGCAGAAATGCCACTTGACCAAGGCAACAAGGCCAGACTGATCAAGCAAGTACAATAGGCGAAAAAGGCCAGAAAGTAGGGGAGTTGATCAAGGGTAGTAATCAAGCATCAAGGAGGGGACCGCTGGCTTCCAGAAGAAGGACACATGAGGCTATGAGCTGGATGGTGCGCAGCATTCTGTTATCAAGGAAAACGTTCTAGAAGGGGACACGTGCTGATATATGAGACGCAAGGACGGAGCTGAGTCACGAATCTGTTACAGAAAAGCGTCGTTATTCTAGAAGGAAAGCACGTAGCAATCAATGAGTCGCTCACTCTCAGCATGAGCGAATATACCCTGCCAAGATCGTTATCCAGCTGGAAGTCATACCAAGCCTATAAATAGAGGATGTGCCACCACGCAAACCAGATCCGATCCTTTACTTTCCGTCTTTAGTTTAGTTTAGTTTAGTTTTGCTCTCTAGTCTAGTTCAGTTCTCTAGATAGCTTAGATTAAGGAACGATTAGTTAGAAAGGGCGATCGAAGGAGCGCTGCAGAATACTTGATATCTGTCGGCGTATTCTTAAGTTTCCCACCGAGGATCTCCCCGGTTTTACTTGCTTTCGTATTTCCGAAGTGTTAACTTAGTTTAAATTTCACGTTGTACTGTTCTGAGTTTTAGTTTTAATCAAAGCTGTTTTCGTTTTGATCATGGTGTTTACTGTTTCACGTAGTTAATTTTCATTCCAGTCTGAAATTCACTTGACCCTGTAGGTAAAATTTCGTTGATCAAGTTAGTGACTTAAATTCTGTCTAGAGTAAAAATCAGTAGATAAAAACTCCCAAGTTAAAGCGTAGCAGCAGCCAACCCCCTGTTCACTACTCACACACTTGATACACTAGCTTCTCTATGGGATCTACCCCGAACTTGCCGCTTTACTGTTAAAGTAGTGCAAAATTCGGAGTTTATAAATTACATTGGTGGCAGGCGATAGTGAGATCAACTTGATCAAGTGGCAACGACATTTGCTAATTGATCCATCCGGTTAAGTTATCTCTTCCATATAACTTGAATCCAAGAGAAAAAGCCGCAATCGTTAGGCCCGCAAATATTGGTGCAACTCTGCATGCCCCCCAGGATTCCAACTCCTATTCGAATTTCAGATCTCACCCGTATTCTGGCGATGACTCACTTGATCAGTCTGGATGTGGATTTTGATGGATGGAACTTGCAGATGACTTGACTTAATATGTAACGCCCCACTTTTTTCACCCTATTTTTCGAACCCTAAAGTACTTTCATTAATTTAATGTTGCGAAGTCCGTGGATTAATTGTCAAGTGAAATTGTTGTTGGATACTTTCGTGACCTAGTTTTGAGTTGGAATTTTGATTGGGTCAACTTTGTTGAATATGTGATGTGGCTACTTTGAATAATTGATTTGGGTGAAATTAAATGTTTTTGAATAATTGATAAATTATTATTAGAGCTAGAAATTTCCGTGAGGAATATTTATTGGATTCAATTTGCGAGTTGGATCGGATAAATTGAATAAATAATATAAAAATCCAGTCCGTGATAAATAAATTGTGGGCTGTATAATTTAATAAAATACAAAGGACAGTGAATTAAACAAATCAAATTAAATCCTCTTCCTGTTGACTTGGTCACCAAGTCAATAATTCAAAATTTAATTAAGTTTTCTGTAGAGATATTCCTCCTCCGTGATCTGCAAATAAATACCAAACAAATCCAAATTAATCAAAAGTATAAAAAAATAAGAAGAATTCGAATTCTTTCTCCCCCTCAACCCACAATTAAACCGTTCCCCTCTCTCCCATATCTTTTAACCACCCTCCATCTATATTAAACACTTCACAAATTCATTCTTCCTTCTAATCGTTCTCTGCAGCAAGAAAACCAAGACCCATTCTTCTCAACTTCAATTCAAGGTAATCCATTTCATCAATTCATTTTGGACATTTCTCACTACTGTTCGAAATCAACATCAGTAATTTCTGTTGACAGAAATCACCATCCGGAGGAACCACTTTGTTCTTTCAACGCTAGTATCATCACTATTCAACTTCCGGCCGAAGGTATAAACTTCCTTTCCCAATTTCAAGTCATGAGCTTATACCATTTTGTTCATAGCATACCATCATACACCACTCCCACACATAAATCCGAACAATAACTCAATTATTCGAACATCGCCGATCAAAAACCGCGATCAAACACCCGCTTTAATTAATCGAAAATGCAAAAGAACATAACTTGGTAAAGAGAACTCATCTTTCGGGGTGTAATCGGGGGTTGTCCGCACCCTTTAGCGTTGTTCCGAGGCTGTTCGGAGGTGAATCGGGACTGTTCTGTTTGAAATCGGGGGGCTGCAGTGATGTTTCGGTGCCTGCACGACCACCGACGGAGCAGCGGCGTCTGACGGTGAAGGTGGCTTGGTTGGACGGCGTGTAGAAGACGGCGAGTGTTTCCTGGAATGAGGAGAACTGTTGTCTGAATCGGAAAATGACAGTGGTGGAAGCATTAGCCATTTCCGGCAAAAGCAAGGAATGAGCGACAGAAAATTTGGGACAGACGGCGGCGAATCGGAGCCGGTTTTGTTGGGGAAGGTGACGAAATTTAGAGCTTCTGCAATTTTTTCGAGAGAGAGAATTAGAGAGATAGAGAGAGAGAATGAATGAGGTGTGAAGGAGGGGGGAGTATATTGGGCCTTTTTGTTTCTTTTAAAGAATTGGGCCTCAATAATTTAAATTGGATGGGTTGTTAGATGTGCTCCATTCAAATTGTTGGGTTTTAAAAATTAAGATTGGAGATATAAGGTGGGGAAATAATTAAGCTTTGGGGATTTTAAATAAATCTTTGGGCCTATAATTAATCATGACGAAATTATTTAATTAAATCCCGAATTAATTTTGAAGTATGAATAATTTATCTCAAGCCCGGAATATATACATAATTTTCTTAACAAAGGGAAATAGTTGCGATAATTCAAGTTATGCGCTTGAATAAATTTTGGGAATTTATTTGACATCGTGGTGTAAAGTAGAGCAGCCAACGGAGGAATTTTGGGCGGCCGCCGAATAATCGAAAACTGAGAAAACCGAGATAAATAACTTTAATTAGGAGGCATGCATTTTTATTTATTTATTTGAAAAGTGTGTTGATATTTAAATATTATGTTAAAGGTGAATCATCGCAAGTGAATCGTGATACCAAGGGGGAGAGTACTTGAGAAATAAGCAGTCGAGGTGGGCTTTCTTTTACTGAAAATCTTTAACGTTTTCAAAAGTATGATTATGGTGTAATAAGGGTGGTTTGAACTGTTATGTCATGCCATGTTTGCTTAATGATGAGATTGTTGCTTGATGCCTAGTTTGTGAGTTCGCTCCATTAGGCTATAGGGCTATGTTAAACGAATTCGAGTCTGAGTAGGGCCGCAAACCCTATCAGGCTAGTATACACAGGTGGAGTCATGAGCCGTCCTTGCTAGTCGGCTGCAAACCCTATCAGGCTAGTGTGGCCACACTTTCGTCGCACTATGGAAATGTTGTGATTGATGGATTGTTGAGAAAGTGGGGAGATTGTTTTGACTGGCTAGTCTATGATAATATTTTTGTGAACTCGATTATTTACTCAAATTAAAACCCGAGTTCACTGTCGTATGGATGACATAACTTTTATCAACTGTTTTCGGCATGAGCACACTGAGTATTTTTATAATACTCAGTCCTGCATGTGTTTTCCCTATGTGCATGTTGAGCGGCGACGAAAATATGGTGGTGTTGAGCAAGTAAATTGGGAGAATAAATTATTATCTTTGAACTATGAGTGTCGTGGTGTCTTCACACATGACGTCACTCTTTCCCTTGGTCATTTCCGCTGTGACTTTATTTTTACTTATCATTTATTGGACTTGCAACTTGGATTGTTTGGACATTAGATCCTTGGAATTTTGTTGGCTAATGTCAAACTTTTGATCGTTTTTCCTTGAATATTAATTGTTGGTCAAACTCGTTATTGACACCCTAGTTCTCTGTGTCTGTTTATTAAATTCTTTTAATCACGATAGTCCGTATTTATTAACCCTAAAGGGCGGTCGTGACATAATCACTGATTGGAGTGTTTCCTCAAGCTTGTCAATATGGTTCTTCAACAGATTATCATCAACTATCGTGGGAGTACTCATCATATTCCCTTGGGATGGAGTGATTGATGTATCATCGTACTCTCTTTTTGCGCTTAGAAGCCTTTCCATGGAAATCTTGGCCTCACTCACCCGAAGTTTGGAGAAACTCCCCTGCTTGAAGAGTTCATCAAGTCTTTGTTTTTTGCATCCATCCCTTCGTAGAACCTTAAGTAGATCTCCACTTCCATCATGTTATGGTTTGGGCATGCGTCTAGAAGACCTCTGTACCTGTGCTAATATTTACTCAAACTCTCATCTTACCCCTGGGTAGCTTCTTTGATCTTCCTCCGGAGTGCATTTGTCTTTTCCGCTGGAAAGAATCGGCTTAAAAACTCTCCCCTGAAATGTGACCAAGTTTTGATAGTGTTAGGCGCTAATCCCTTAAACTAAACATCGGTTTCCCCTTTTAAAGAGAGGGGAATGGCCTTTAGCTTGAAATCCTCCTCACTTGACCCGTTCGACCTTTTCTGCACTCTACAGATTTTGCTGAACTCAAGTAGGAATTCAATTGGACTTTCGGCACTATCTCCCAAAAACACAGGTAAGATGGTCAATAATCCTGGCGCTACATATACCGCTTCCTGCTCCCAGGTGGTGGAGATGGCTGGCGTTGGTTCAGTCTCCAGGTGGGCATAGAGTGAGCCTATCTTTGATCATCTTCCTGATCATGAACCATGGTTGTTCCTTCCTCGTTCGGGGTGGCTACTGATCCAAGCAGACTCACGAGGGTGTCGTCCTAACTTCCCTCATGGTTAGCATCCAAGTTAATTGGCAGAATGGGAGGTGGTTTGGATTGATAAGTGTTTGGTTCCACCTTTTCCTTTGTTTGCCCCCTGAGCTCGAAGCTGTCTAACTGGGGAAAACAAAAAACAACAAAAAGTTTATTTACGAGCTTTACACTAAACTTTTTAAACAAAACCTGAGACGCTCCGCCCATTTATGTGATCTCTTTCTTCAGTAGCCCCCTTGGTCCACACCAGCGGGTAAAACGGTTGATCCACATAGATTAGGATGTAGATTCTTTACTATTGTCTCTCTAAGTTGTCCCTAAACTGAAATCAAAAGAAAGAAACAGAAAATATTTACAATATTTACACTAAAGTGTCTTGAAACAAATGTATGATGAACGTAATCATCCCCGGCAACGACGCCATTTGAAAACAGGTTCTTCGTTCTCTCGTTTCTATTTTTTTATTCTGTCGTTGTGGACTGGTCAAGTTAGATTATCAAACTGAACCAGCTGGCCAGATGTATGCCTTCTACCTGCGAATGCCGGTGAGTGGATCCAGTGGGAATTCAAACTGATCAACTTGGCTTAATCCGACTTGAGTGCGCAAATGGAGGAACTCAGAGCATTTCAAAACCTTAACCCACAATACTATTAACTAGTATAGGGAAGTAATGATCGATCCTACAGAGACGATGTGTTCTACATTTGTTGCGGACAAAATGGGATGGTTGCTGCCACGCTTTACAGGGTGGGTTACGTAAACTACAAACTGGAAGACTAAACTAACTAAACTGATCCACTTGTTAAACGGAATTTAAATCAACTTGGTCAACTCATACAAAAATTTTCTGAAATGGCCAAGCAAGGTAAAAGTGAACAATGTCAATCTCCTGCAAAACGTACGATAAAGCAAACCTTTTCTAACAACTTCATCTTCTTTACTAAATCAACATAAAAACAGAGCATCATCAGATCTGAACATTTACTAACACTTGTGAGACAACAAAACTTTACTTAACAAACTTACAATTCAAAATCTACTATAAACATTGAACTGAATCTATGTAAACGAGTAACTAAGCCATAATCATGCAGAAATCGAAACTTAACTATCAGATCTACGACTGTCGAAATAAAATCAGACATGGTTACACCGTTAATCAACGTAAACTTACTCGAATCTACTCTACCATACTGCCAATAACCTAATCTAAACATCCTAGCATATTCCCTTCAAGACTTTTTCACAACCAAACAGAATTCACAAGTTAATGCTCAGATTCAACAAATCAAACAGTGGCAAAATCACTCAGCTAAGGCATGTATCATAAATCGGAAATCAAAAGTAAATCAGAGAATTCATGCATGATAAACAAAACATTTCAACGTGAACCAAAATCATAACACCAAATCTACTGCATTGGGACCATCCAGAGTTCACTACAACATAAACGTAAGCCAAAATAATAACCTAAAATAGAGATTGTTTCATCATCCCTTCTCGGAACGGAATTACAGAAGCAAATTGCTAAAGATGCAAGAACCAACGCTGCTAAACTAAAACTGAACTAAAACCAAGTTTGTGTATGTTACAGAAATCAGGAGTTTTGGAGTGTTGGGAGCCCCCATTTCAACCCTATAAGAAAGCTAAAGTCTAATGAGTGTTGCCTCCTTCCTCCTTCTATACTTACATTTATAGGAAGGCATGAGGTCTTGATCCCTAGGGCAACTACCCTTCGAAAACTCTCTTGCCCTTTGCCTTTGGGGATCTTTCTTGTGTTGTGCTCCATCTCCTAATCGGGTGCTCTTGCTGCATGTCATATAGTCTGACTTGAACCGTTTGCGCAACAAATTAACTCTCTCTCCTTGATCCATTCGTCCGCCCAACTAATCCGTTCATTCTCTAAATATGGAGACTTCTCACACACCTGACTCACAATTGGACGTTAGATTACAAAATTGGGTATAGTTTCATCACAGAACACATGCATGAAACAAGTCTCATCAATATACAACCATTTACACTGAATACAAATTCAAGGAAAAATTCAAGGGAATCACGATAAAGAGAGAAGACTACCTTGTTTCAGGTTGCTTGTTCACATGAATCCTAAAGTGTAATTACTTTCCATTATTTATCGGGATCGTATTAATTTTACGCTCTCTCGCAGCTGATCACTGATAGTGGAATTTTACACCTAGTATAAGCGGATCACGTCTCCTAGGCTTTATTCACCAACCCCTCACTCCTACAGTTACATAGTAAGCTCAGGATTGAGTTCTACGAACATTCAATACACAAGATTCACCCCGGACTATCCCCTGATCAGTTTTAGTCTAGGGTTTCTTATCTATGTTAGCTTCTTACCCCAAGTAAAAGAGACATTGAAGATAAGGCCATTACCGAATTAAGTTTTCTAGCAAAACCCAACACGAATTGAAATAAAAACATAGAAAAGAACCAAAATATGGAAATCTATCAAAATAAAATTATGGATTCATATGTACAAGCTTCCCTCACTAACTAGGAGTAATCCCTAAAATCTAACCGCTCGTAGTGGGCAACAATACTAGAGAGCAAGTAAATGCTACGATATTGGGCTTGATTTTAGGTGGATGAGGCTTGATCTTGTTCTTCTCTCCCAAAGATGGCTGCCAAGCTTCAAATCCCCTTGAAATTCGTCTCCAGCAGCTAAAAGTTGCTTTAGAAGTCGTGCCCTAGCTATTTAAATAGTTAGGCTCGAAAACAGTCCCAGTATCGTTTGCCCGACATGGAGTTTTTTGTTCAGAAATCGCCCGGGTCGGGCATTTATTTTGTATCGCGATATGCACGCTGATAGGCTTGGATTTTGCACTGTTTTAAGGCCACTTTTTGGTCCGTTTTGAGTGTCAAAGTTCCATTACACGTCCTTCATTTGCCTATTTTGTCTATTTTGTGAGAATATTTGAGCATAAAACGATAACTAAAAGTTGAAGTTAGAAATCTGTAGCTTTTGAGACGTCCAGCGGTCCGCTGCAACACAACCAGCGACCGCTGGTAGCCACTGTCGTTGATCAAGTAGCGGTTCGCTCTGGGAAAGTTGTACTGAAAAGAGGAACACAGCCAGCGACCGGTGGGGTGTGCGCAGCGACCACGCCGAACGATCCAGATGTTACAGGACGATTGCCAGCAACTGTTGAAACAACGTGTAGTGGCCGGTGTTCAAGAGGCAAAGCTACGGATCAACCCACAACGACCGCTGGCCAAAGTTCAGCTGCCCGTTGGGAAAACGCGGCACACATATTGACCTACTTTCTCTCCAAGATTTACCATACTTAGCCAATTTTTGCCTTAATTGGTGATGGATGAAAATATGGCTATAAATGTTAGGATTGGTATACTGAAAAGCATATTTCGAGCATGTTGCACGGATAGAATTGCTTGTGTACAATAAACTGTACAATCCACTTTTAACCCAAGGCGAGAAGAAGTAATTTTATCGCATTAGTGTTTGCTTATGCATTTATAGATCTTTTTCAAACATTTAAATGTATAAGAAACAAAAAAGTCTAATTCTTCTAAATTGTAGACTGGTCGTGAACGATGTTCACAAAAGGTGACACAGTCGGTTCTTTATAGAAGAGAAATAGAATTTCACAACCTAGATAGGCTTTGACTACCTATCATGAAAGGTTGCAGTGTTAGTCTGTATGTTTCCTTACCTTAGGAAATAAACGACGTCGGTGTGGTATAGCACTGAAGGATCTAACAGTTGAGATAAGTCTATTTGCTATTTACTGAAAGACGAGGTCTCGATGATTGTTATTTCTTAATCATTGTTGACATAACATTGAGCATACGACAGTGATTATGCACAACTTTGATTTATCAAATGGTGCGGATTTTTTGCAATCCAAGAATCTCGATATTTTGGGTAGTGGTGATCAATGTCTAGAGGTGCTAGTATTGTTATTGCAATGAATCATGTGTTGGGTGAGTCCACTTTGATAATATCCTCAAGAGGTGTTGAAAAAAGTTTTATTATTCAGAAACCCGGCCGGTTGGAATTTATTCCAGAATAATAAATAAAGATTTTGAACTAGACAACTCTTGAAAAAAGATATTAATTAATAAAAGTTAAATAGCAAACATAAATTAATTAATGGATATTTATATCTTAAACACGGGAAATAATAAATTAAAGAGGTAATGCTCAGATTACTCGTAATTTGGGATTGGACGGGCAATCAATATTATTTTACTATAGTGGCTGATAATAATATTCTGTTGGACTTGTATTAAATTGGGGCTCAATTTATTAGTAAGTTTGGCCCAAGTCCAATCTCCATGGATCCCTAATCTGGCCCATCATAATTCTATATAAAAGGATATTAGAAAGAAGATTTAATCGGTTTTTGAAAAAAACTGATGTTCTGTCTTCTTTCTAATCAAGCCCTTTTCGATTCAGACAAACTTTTTCCATCTAAAGGTGATTATCTGAGTTCGGGATACAAATTAGAAGATTCATCGTCGAGTACAAAGATCTTCATGAGGAGAAGGCGCAAGCAATCGTCGATTATTTGGAGAATCAGATCGATAATTCTAAGCCGTAGGAAATCATGAATTAGGGTTTTAATTCCTGAGCATGATTTATGTGTGTTCTTGCATGCAGTTAATTGTTAAACATGTGGTTAATTGATCCTATAATCAGTCAAATAGATCTTTATGCATGATTTATTTGTTTATGCATGACTTCCTCTGTGCAAGGGGCACCCCTACAATAAATACCCCCTCAAACCTCTTCAACAGGGATCTTCTTTCTGCTACATAATTCTAGAGCATAGATTTTGAGAGTTCTTCTTTGATCATCAAAGTGCAAGGGTTTGAAGAAGGAATCAAGAGAAGATCAAGGCTACAAGGTGATACGCTCGGATATTGCACCGTTTTAAGGCCCTTATTTCGTCTATTTTGAGTGTCAAAGTTCTGTTACACGTACATTAGTTGCATATTTTGTCTATTTTGGTATTTTGACATGTTTTGAAATAAATGTGCATATCAACCTGAAAAGATAGATAAAAGTCGAAGTTGGAAATCTGGAGCTTTCGAGACGTCTAGTGGTAAGCTGCATTACAGCCAGCGACCGCTGGCAGCCACCGACCGCTAAGCCAACGGTCCACTCCGGGAAAGTTGTGCTGAAAAGAGGAACACGCCCAGCGACCGCTCTGAACAATCCAGAAGCTACGGGACGATTGCCAGCGACCGCTGAAGCGAAGTGCAGCACCCGCTGTTCATGAGGTAGAAGCTACGGATCAACCCACAGCGACCGGTTGGTCAAGGTGCATCGGCCCGCTGGGAAAACGCGGCGCACGATTTTGACCTACTTTCTCCCCAAGATTTACCTTACTTAGCCACTCTTTGCCTGAACTGATGAGGATCGAAAATATGGCTATAAATACCCCCTCAAACCTCCCCTATAAAGATCTTCTTTCTGCTACATAATTCCAGAGCATATATTTTGAGAGTTTTTCTATGATCATAAAAGTGCAAGGGTTTGAAGAAGGAATCAAGAGAAGATCAAGGCTACAAGGATTCAACATTTGGATTTTATTACTTTAGTTCTTATGTTCCCTTTGTTTTCCCTAAAAACTATATTTTTAGCTTATTCTACCATGTGTAACTAAATTCATACAATTTTATGGATGTGTTAGTAACGACTGTGGTTATACAATTCATTTTCTATTTAATATCCATTTTGTTCTTACTTCGTTTCTTTTCTAAGTGTTGGATAATTGCTTAACGTTTGAGTGACACATTCTGTGATGATTTAATATAACTTGCTACATAATCGTAAGAGGAGGTTGGCGAGTTAGATCTACTTAGTAGACACTACAATTAGCTTCCCTTAAAATGGCACTATTAATTGAGAGTGAGGACTTTTCAAGGGTCTTAGGAGCTTTTAGGAGTTACGAATCTAAGATTGACAACCCTAGTGAGGTAATCAACATTTGTATCGCATGAGCATAACTTAGGTGACTCGTCCTACTGAAGTAAGAATTGTGCTAGGGTATTGTAATTGGAATTTGTATAACCATAACTGTGAACGCATATCCCTAGAATTCTCTTATCTCATATATTTGTCTCTAAGTTTTATTTGCAAAAGTTGTTTCATTCCGCTTTTTATTTTCAAAATCAGATCTAAACGTAAATTAACCAAAATCAAATCCAAACATAAGTTAACCAAAATCAGATCCAAACGTAAATTCCCTTATCACTGGAATTAGCTAATCAACGATGACAGATCTAACAGAGTACCTAGCGTAAAATAGGAAATACGACTAATCTAAATCAGATCCATGCAATTCAAACGAAAAGGAAAAAGATAAAAAAAAACTGCTCCTGCATCATGCAAACTGACATCTCAAAATCAGATCCAAACGTAAATTAACCAAAATCAGGAAGATCTAAACGTCTAACACAAAACAAAGCACTATCTTATCGATCTACGAAAACTAACATAACTAAATCTAAGCAAAGCAATCTAAAACACAGGAAACATCAGATCCAAACCAGCGTGCATTAAAAACATCATTTCATAAACAACTTCAACAATTCCAGCTCAAATCCAAAATTCCAACAACAAACGCAAAGATCAATCGATAAGAACCACTTACATACGGATTAACTAAGATCGAAACTCAAAAACAACAGTAGATGTAGAGTTTAACGAGAACTAAAGTTGAAAAACTGAGTAAACAATGTATCAATCCCTCGGGATGTCAGAAAACATAAACGAACAAAAGAGTCTTCTAAAATTAAGGCTCCCTTCTTCCTTGGCGAGGAAGAAAAGAGGGATGTAGTGGTAGAACTTTTCCTTCAGATGGTGCTATCCTCCATGCTTCATGCTAGCTTGCGGTATGAGATGTAGTGAATTTGTGATGTGTGCGAATATCTTCCACCTCTTTCCACCTTTCTTCTAAAATTTATAGGATGGATTTGGGGCACAATTCCCTAGGGTAAGCTCCTTATGATTTGGCATTAATGCCTTTGCATGAGAAGGCAATTCTTCTTTCTCTCTCCTATGACTTATCCTTTGCTGCTTCCTGATTTCATCTTATCTTGATCAACTCGTGCAGCTGCCAGGTCCAGTCTCTCCGTCTGCCTTAGCTTGATTAGTTTGCTTCAATTCTGGACAATTTTCCGCTTCTTTTCCCAACTGATCAAGTTGCTCCAATGCTTAGCTGCTCTAATGCTTTTCAGCTCCTACACACTTAATTTTACCACTTTTTCCAACATTAATGACCCGATTAGTGTAACAACAAATATTAAACCATGCTTGAAACTAGCCCTATCAACTGGTCACACTTAAACCATGCTTGTCCTCAAGTACGAGAGAACAAAAAAGAAAAAGGGCAAGTTACATGCATGGTTCCCTCGACCGACACTTAGGAATTAAGAACAAACTAAACTGACCCTACTATACACGACACAGAAAATAATCAAAACACAGAAAAACATTCAAACAGGCCTTCACATTTTTATGTTTGAAACTGGCTACACTTTTGGCATCATTCCCCACAAGCTCAAGGTCACTCCAATTATTTTGCAGTCTCAAATTCCTCCCACCTCTTTGGGTAGTTTGATCAGTCTGTCAGTGTGTCAAGATAACCCCTACTCTAACCAACTGTTGGATTCACTCGGTCACTCATTCCTCACCAGAAATGTTGGGACCATTCACTCATTCATTTTGCCTTACCACTGATGCTTGAGTTCTGTTGACAGAGGCTAATTCCTTAAGGCCTTTCTTTTGGTTGTAATGGGGCTAGGGGTTATGATGTAGACAGGTAAGGGTCATATGGGTTCTAAGTCCAGAAAACTCTTGAACGCGAATGAAGGACATGTGAACTTAGGGACAAAATTGGAACAACCTCCCTATTTACATCTTCAAAAATTTTCCAAAACTGAAAAGTATCCCTTGGCCATTTTGGCCTTATCCATCTAACCTTTTTCATAGGGTCAGGTTACATTATTTCCTGCCCTATTTATATTTCTACCCTCTTACTCACATGACATGGAGGCTCATGGTTATAAAAGATGGGTGAATTTAAGTGTAGGCTCAAAATAGGGTTACTACGGGGTGCCCTTACAATGAGGTATGTTCATATGGTTCGAAAGAATTGAGCTCAACCGGTTATTCCTATTGTCTTTAGTCCTTACTAGCCTATGTCATTTCCCTCTAAGCATCAAATGGCAGCCACTCTATTTTCCTGTATAGTAGAAAGTGTTCTACTCTGGCTTCTTACTCACATTTTAGAGGGCTTCACAGTTGGTCTAAAAGTTTGGGCTCTTCCATTGTCCTAACTTCATTCAAACTGACCTCAACATTTCTAGAAAAAGGATTCTCACAGATCAACATGCAACTTCTCTTCATTCACTCTTTCTAAGGGGTTTATGCCTTGCATTACTACCAATTCATGCATGTTTTCTTAAGACCATTAAAGACTAAACATGCATGCTTATCAGACACACTTGACTGACTTCACTATCCTGCCAACTGACCCATCAACTGATCTATTCAAGATTCGACATTCTTCGTTCAATTTGACCCAGATAATTCAGTCAAGTTAACAAACATAACAAAGGCAGGCTATACTATCAACATGCTTCTGTACATATACTCCACACTACTCTCCCCCTCTCACTTCATCTCGGCTTGCCCTCAAGCGAACACGATGAAGTAGAAAAGAGTAGAAAGTGTTGAACTTCAAAACTCTCAAACCATGCAAAACAATATTATCAGATTAAAAAAACTTCGTACACTTAGACCGAGCATCGGGCTAAGTGGGAGAAGACATCCATCACAAACCAAAGAGAACATATATAAACAAGGCACAAACTTCTCACACTTAGACTGGGCACCAGGCTAACTCTTCATAGAGTCAGTAGTCTTGGGGTTTGATTCATCTCTTCCTTGTTGCCTTCTGCTGCCAACACCTTGTGTTGTTGATGAGGGTGCCCCATGCCTTTGCGGGATAAGGTGTCTGGTCACCAGAGCCACCATTTGCTGGATCGCGCTTACCGATGCCTGCATCTCCCCTTTCTGGTTCATTTGCACCTCTGTCTGGGCAGTTAGCAACTATGTCTGGGCAGATAACAACTTTGTCTGCTCATCAGCATTCAGGGCTATTCTCTCTACTAGCCCTTCCATCCTAGTCCTCCATTCGTCCAGGTGTTCCACTAGCTCCACGAGCTCAGCATGCGTAGCAGCCTCGGTTGGTGCTTCCTTCTCCTTCTCCTTCTCAACCTCAACCACCTTATTCAACTGCAACTCTTACTGAGTTACCTTATAGAAACAAAGCTTACCGCCCCTCCTTTCCAGGATGCCCACATTGGTGAAGAATTTTGTATCTAATTGTTCTGGGCTCGGGCAGTAGGTTATCCTGGGTATTCATCTTTCTATACTCATTTCCGCACAATTTCTGAATATGGCCCCCAGTACATGACAAATGTTCAGATGTCGCGAAGCGCGGATGGCGATAGCATGACAAGTTCGAGCAATCCAATACCCCAAATGCACTTTCCTCTATTTCTGCATATACCACAGAAGTATAACTTTGCTTCTGTAACTCTGCTGGCGGTGTTGGCTTGGCCCATCAGATTGTAGCCTAAAAAGACTTGTGCCAAACGGAGGATAGGGTATTTGATGCAATCCGCTCTGGATTGTTGTCGGCTGGAAATCTGCAGTGCCCTTTGGAACTATCTCTTTCCCGGGGGCTTGCTGATCGAACTCTAGGATAACCTAGGGATGACCGATGTCTCTCCCAAACCACTCAACTTCTTGGCCCGTAGTGTACACGCCAAGCCTTACCGACCATTCTCTAATGCTCATCCTCATTTCCCTCGTGAACAATCTGAAACTTATTGATTCCACCCCCAGATCAGTTGTACCCCTAAAACGGAAGGAAGTGAAGAATTATTGGGCCAACTCTACTGGTATATGCGGCATACTCAAATCCAAAAGCCACTCGAAACCTATCCCCAGGAACTCTGCTTCACCTCGTAGCACATGCAGGGAGGGCTGGCGCAGCTGCTTTCCAGACCGTGCTTTCTTGTTCTTCCCGATCCTACCATCACACTCTTTAGTCATTTTGGGGTCGTCAAATGTGATCATCCGACCTAACAGTTCATAATCCAGATGGACTTTAGACTACTCAAATTGCATTTTGGCCATCTCATGCCTCTGCTCAGACGCACTTCTTGCTCCATCATTCATTCTCTAAGATCGACGCTCAAACCTCAACGGCTCATCCTCTTCAGACTCTTCATCTTCAATGCTCTGTCTCCCTTCCAGAATAACCAAGGTCGTTGATGGTTGTCTTGGCTTTTTCTTTACTGGGGCAGCAATGGCCTTCCCCTTCCTCTTTCTTTCTCTCCTCTCTCTCTCACTGTCATCCGCCTCAGTTGGGGTATCCGGCTGCCTCTGACTGGGCTACGTGTCCATAGGTGTGAAGAAGACATCTTCTTCCTCTTCCGGTTCCTCATCTATGAGGAGTCTCCTTTTGTGGGAAGGGACTCTAACCGCCCAAACAAGGGGTACCACAACGCGGCGATCGTGACCGACATGCATGGACAACAATTTAAAAGAACACCTTACTTAAAAGATTTTAAGGTAATTTTATTTATTTATTTTTTTTTTTGAAAAGACCTAAGATAAAATACTTTAAAAAAAGGATAACGGAAAAATTAGACTTAAGCAAACACAACAATTAAATAACTAAAGTAAAGCAAACATTAACTCAAATCCCGAAGAATACCATTTTCAAAAGACGACGTAAACACACGTTTAAAACCTAACACGACCAAACATACTCAAACACAGTACGAAAAAGATTTAAGTCTTGAGACATAGTTTCAAAATATAGCAGCGGAAATAAGGTTTAAAGAGAGTCAAGGATAACGCCTATGTATGACGACACAACGCATCCTAAGTTCTTAGACTAACTCAACATCCTCCGCAACATCCCGCTCAACCTGCACATAAGAAAAAAATATGCAGGGCTGAGTACTTGTTGTACTCAATGGGCTCATGCCGAAAACATTTATACAGTTATGTCATCCATACCAGTGATCTCGAGTTTTATATGTACTAAAGAAATATCATCGAGAACACAAAAACATTTCATAGACTGGCCAGTCAAATAATCTCCCCACTTTCTCAACAATCCATCAATCACAATCATCATTCCATGTGCGACGAAAGTGTGGCCACACTATTCGCCCACGAGACCGGCCGACTAGCAAGGACGGCTCACGATCCCACCAGTGTACACAGCCTGATAGGGTTTGCGGCCCTACTCAGACCCGAATTCGTTTCACAACACAGCCATATAGCCTAACGGAGTAAACTCAGACGAACTAGGCATCAGGCACACAATCTCATAACAAAAACAACATGGCATGACATAACAGTTAAACCACCCTTATATCTCCACATAATATTTTTCGGAAAAGTAAAGAGGTTTGAAAAGAAAGCCCACCTCGTTCGCTTAACAATTCACAATCCAACTTATGGCAACTCTCGTTCCTCGAGTTCACGAATACACAATCACCCTTGTCAACGACAACACAAGTCAGTCTTCCACAAAAATCATACTACTATGCATGTCCTATCGTTTCTCTCTCATCGTTTTTCTCAATTAACCCAACCCAACGTTCGTCACAAAGACGGAAAAACACACCGTAATATATTTCAACTTATCACACGTGATCACATCATTAGGCACGTTCCTTGGACATACATACATCATATAATACTTTTAAACTTGAAAATAAGTGTCATTTTATCAAGGCAGAAAACTGGCAGAACTGCGCGACCGTGTTGTAAAAATCACTAAAAATTCACCCGACCTCATATGAAGCTAAATTTTGGTCACAACACAGAAGACACATTCAAGTTCATCTAGACAAATGTTCACACTGAAATCACGTCGTTTAGTCAGTCAAATCAATAATTAAACTCTCTGGTCGGAACATAAAATTTCTGGCAGCACTGCGCAGTTCATTTGAAAAATTCACCGTAAATTCATCCAATGCCCAAAAATGCTGAAACTTTTACACGACTCATCATATATTCATATAGTTCAAGAATCACATCGATCGTAGGTCATTTGGTCAGTCAAACAGAAAACGAAACATTCATGGCGAGAACTCACGTTTCTGGCAGATTTGCGCAGTCAACTTCAAAGATTTATTAAAAATTCATTTTTCAATAAAACAGGCTGAAAATCACACGAGACACAGAAAACATCTTGAAGTTTACTCAGTAAAAATTTCATAGCCAAATTCGTTCGTTTGATGGGTCGAATACAGATCATAAATCACTGGTCATGCATCACAGATTCTGGTTCAAGTTCGAAAATAGTGTTTTTAAAACATCCAAAACAAAACACCGATTCTTCATGCTCGAGAACACACATTCATGCTCACACGTTCCTCATTCACATATTTGCATACAAACACATATCATTCACAAATATTTTGATCCAACACCCATGATTTCAACCAACAAATGCAAAAATCAAACAAGTTCTTACGAACACACAATTTCCCTCCCGTTAAAACTTGCGATCTATCAAACCTACACTCTCTACATGCATGTAGGACTCAAAACATGGTTCAAAAGAGAAGGAGGATGAAAAGTGTGCGAATATACCTTCCTTTGACAAACGAATCGGTAGAAACATAGAATGGAGCGATTCGTCGGAGGTTCTCGAAGATAACTTCAACGGATGGCAAGAACAAGGGTTGGATGGAGGATTTTTGGAGATGGGAGAGTGGGAGAGATGAAGAACCGTGTGGGAGAGGGAGAGAGAGGGGTGGGCGAAATTTTTGAAGGAATGGGGGCTAGGGTTTGATAAGTTGGTATTTATTTGCTAGGTTTAAGTCCATGAATGAATTAAATAAACAAATTGTGGAGAATTAAAATATAGGCTAATGAATAAAAAGTCCCACAATTAAAAGAATAAAATAGGTTTGTGGGAGAGTGGAATTTTCGAAAATTCCATGTACACAACAAGGAATTTATTTGGTATTTTTTTTTCTTGGAGAATATATTCATAACTTAGGAAATAAAAATAATGAATATAAGGGAACAAATAAATTAAATCTCCAAGTAGGAAATAATAGGGGTGGGGCCGAAAATTAATGGGTAATTGCACAAGGAATTTATTTAAATCCCCAATTAAATAGAATAGGATTTAAATTAGGTAATTTCTTTATAGGAAAAAGGCTCCCACAAAATAGGCAACAATTAATTTAAATTCCCACAAGGAAAAATAAGCATATGGGCGTGTGATATGGAGGAAAATAAAAGGAAAATATTCACACCCCCAATTAATTAGACATAGGAATTTATTTGAATAAAAAGGGATTCCACAAATTAGGAAACAATTAAAATATCCCTCCAAAATTTCTTGGAGGAGCCGAAAATTGCTAAGCTCAAATAGCCAAGGAAATATCCCAACTCTCTATCTATTTTGGGTGAAGGAATAAATTTCAACATGATTTAATTGGATTAAATTCAAAGGAAGGGAGTCAATAAAGCACCAATTAAATCAAATGAAAATAATTCTTTCTCCTATAGGAGATTTTCGAACACTCCCAAGGAAAATAAAATGGAGTTCGAATTTCATGTAGTACTACTTAGGGGTCATTTGGTTTGGATTTAATTTGGGGAAGTATCCCAAAATAATTAATTAAATCCACAAAAAGAAGTACTATTTCAATAATTAGGAAGGGCCGAATATTTCAATGAATCGACTCGAGAAATGATAAATGCATGATCCTATTAATCTTTTCCCCACATTGGAAAAACGATAAAATCTCAAGCTCATCATTCCACAATTACCACGGCAATTTATTTCACGCAAAGCACTTAATCACATAAAATCAAACGTTTAAAAAAAATTCCAAAATTCCAATAACATAATAAAAAGGGTCACAAAAGTTTGGGATGTTACACACTCCTAGCTGGGCTTTCCACATTTTCCTTTGTTCTCTGCCTCAGGGCATCCCTCGGTTGTTCCTCTTCAGAATTCTTCTCTAAAGTCTCCTCTCTGGCTGACCGCCTCTGATAAGTGAGGACGGCAGCAGCTTCTGGTTCAACAGTCTCAGCACTAGGAGGAACCCCCTCAGCCTCCTCTTCATCAACAATTAGTATGGCTGTTTCCCTTTGCTCTGGCACATCAAAATTTGTTCCAACACCCTCAGCAACGCCTGTCTCCACCCTCTCAGTAGGGTTCACATTCGCATCAATGTTCTCCTCTATTTCCATCGCAAAATTCTTCTCAATCTCTTGTGCAGGATGGTCCAACTCCATCTTCTCGGCTTCAGACATTAGTGCAGCCAAGTTCGTTTCAACCTCCTCAGCAGTAAGTAACGGTTGTTCCGCTTCAGAGGACCAGCCCCCTCAATCCCCTGTCCTACTGGGTTCATATCAGCCTCCTCTTCCTTTCTATCACTAGGGTTCACAGCTTTCTTTAATATTACCAGTATCCTGTAACTGTTGCTCAACTTCTTCCCCTTGTTCCACCCTTTCTCCTTTTCTTCAACCTCTTCAACCTCTACGGTCTTCCCACTATATGTTTCTTGGGGTGCTGTATTGGTCAGAATCGCTTCAGACCTTTCAACTTCCCGATGTACGGGCCTTGAACTGTCAGTGGACTTGGGTGCGGAAGCGCTTCTTGAAGCCTTCTGTGATTACCGTCCATTTTACTTGGCAGATTGCGGTTGATTTTGGTACTAGGGTTTTCTTTCGCCGGAATTTGCAGAGAGAAATTGCAATGAGAAATTTAGGGAGTAATTGGGGAGTGGAGTACGGGAGGTTCAAATATGACTATTCTATTAGCCACCCTTCGATTTCCCCCAAAAAACTCCATCACGTGCCGGTCACTACCCGATCGGCACTTAGCGAATTTTTAAAAAAAACTATCTAAAATTTGGGTTTCCAAATCAACTGGATCAAGTAAGATTTAAAATTTTTAAATTCGATGCATTGTGCAGCTTGATCCATTCAGTCTAGAGTCCCGAAAATATTTTTCTGATTTTAGAAAATTTTACTTTATTTGGGTTTTCATTTTAAAATTGAGAAAAACATTATTTACAAATAATTACAAGTCTATAACATCCTAGAGATTCTCATGATCCATTCATGATTCGACATGCTTCGTTCAACTGATCAATTTAGGTGAGAACACCGGGTATGCGCAGTTGAATTTCTTCCACTGTGCGCACCTCCGAGTTATCCCTAAAAGGTTTCACACGGTGACCATTAACCAGAAAAGGAGCAGAGTTTGGGTCACTTCCCTGCAGCTCCACTGCTCCATTCGCTCTTAGGGCGATGATGGTGTAAGGCCCTGTCCACTTCGACTTCAACTTCCCAGACATCAATTTGAGTCTTGACAGGAACAAAAGAACTCTATGTCCAACTTTCAACTCCTTCAGTCGGAGGTTCTTGTCATGCCACAACTTAGTTTTTTCCTTATACCACATAGCAGCATCGTACGATTCCAGTCTAAGCTCTTCCAACTCCTGCAGTTGGAGTTTCCTTTCCTCAGCACAAGCATGGGGTTGCATGTTCACTTCTTTTACTGTTTGATACCCGCAGGAAGATGGCACATTTTGCCGAAAACCAATCTGTATGGTGACATGCCGATCGGGGTTTTTTGAGCGGTACGATAAGCCCACAAGGCCTCGTCTAGCCTCTTGCACCAATCCTTCCTCAAAGGCCTCACCGTTTTCTCCAAAATACTCTTGATCATTACTTTGCGGATGATATGGGGGGGACTGACGGTGGTTAACCCTATATTTCCTCATGAGTGATTCTACAGTGCGATTGCAAAAGTGGGTACCTTGGTCGGATATTATGGCTCTGGGAATCCCATAGCTGCTAAAATTAAGGCTCCCTTCTTCCTTGGCAAGGAAGAAGAGAGGGATGTTGAAAGCTAGTGATTTCCTCTTTAAACTGAAGAGCTCAGGGTTCACATGCAAATTTAAACATGTAGAGCATGCACAATTTGATCAAGACAGACAACGGACGGTTCAAGATGGCTGACAACTACTGGTTGTTAGGTGTGTGAACGAAGAGACTCAGGGCTTTCAAGACCTTAACCCACAATACTATTAAACTGGTAAAGGGAAGTAAGGATCGAATCCCTCAGAGATGGAGGCGAGTGAGTTGGGATTGAGACATTTGGGAGGTTTGGCTGCGGCCACGCTTTTGAGTGAGTTGAGTTTTAAACTAAGGGAAAGGAACTGATCAACTAACTAAACTAAACTGACCAAGCTAGACTAAAGACATCATACGTAGAGAAAGGTAACTTGATCAACTAAGCTAAGAACGGAAAGGTAAAAAGTAACTTGGGACCACTGACACAAAACAAGCGCACTATTAAAAAGCTGTAAACACCGAAAAGGTGATAGGGACTGCGATTCTAACAAACTACCACTTTGTTCTTCGCTGAGCAGCTAAATGGAAACAACGAAAACAGATCTAAACAGAGCAACACACATAAAAACAGAAATCAGACACAGATCTATATGAAATCAACGTAAAGAAAGCAGATCTAAAGTTTCTAACCTATTCTAAGTTTCTAACCTATTCTCATGCAAGTTGACGAACTGAAAATGTAAATCTAACTATGAGAAAGCATAAACAAAGCTAAATTAAAGCGAATGAAAGCAATCAAAACAGATAACATCAGATCCAAAACAACTTGAAATAAAAACTCCATTTTATAAACGATCTTCGGTAAAAAGCAACGAAAACAAAATTTCAAGAAAAGATGTAAAGATCGATTAACAACTGAAAGGAAACTAGAGTAGCAACTGGAAGATAAACATTAAAAGCAACTAAGCTACGGAAACGATGAACTAAAAACATAATAGAAATTTTTTTAACCCCTCGGGGTGCAACAAATACACAAACTACAAAAGCTTCTACGTAGATACAGGTCCCTCCTTCCTTGGCGAAGAAGAAGAGATGAAAACAGAGGTGCGAACGGCGGCTCCTGCTACTAGCTTCCTACTCCATACTTGAAAACTAAGGTGAAAATGAGGTGACTGGAGGTGATGATGGTGTCGAACTTCTTCTTGTGTACACTCTCTCCATATTTATAGGACGATGTTGGGCCATTTCTACACTTTATAGCCCCTGCACACTCAAATTCACCACTCTTTTTGCACATTATCAGCCATGTTAGTGTAATAAACCCTTTAAAATCATGCTTGTTACGAGCCTTATCAGATGCATTGGTAGAACTTCTCTTTTAGATGCTGCTATCCTCCATGCTCCATGCTAGCTTGCGTTATGAGATGTAGTAAATTTGTGATGTGTGTGAATATCTTCCACCTCTTTCCACCTTTCTTCTACTATTTATAGGACAGTTTTTGGGGCACAATTCCCTAGGGTAAGCTCCTTCTGATTTGGCATTAATGCCCTTGCATGAGAAGGCAATTCTTCTTTCTCTCTCCTATGACTCATCCTTTGTTGTTTCCTGATTTCATCTTATCTTGATCAACTCGTGCAGCTGCCAGGTCCAGTCTCTTCGTCTGCCTTCGTTTGATCATTTTGCTTCAATTCTGGGCAATTTTTTGCTTCTTTTTGTAACTGATCAAGTTGCTCCAATGCTTAGCCGCTCTAATGCTTTTCAGCTCATGCACACTTAATTTTACCACTTTTTCCAACATTAATGACCCGATTAGTGTAAAAACCAATATTAAACCATGCTTGAAACTATCCCTATCAGTGTGCGAATGCGTTTTGGAAGAACATCTTAGAGTCGCTCGATCTCGAACTTAAAAAGACACGTAGGAGAATAAGAAGTGACCGAAACACGATGGAAGATGAAACTAGAGTTGAGTTAGAGAAACTGCAGATATTAGTGCAGTAGTTGATGGATGAAAAGACTGCCCACGAGGAACAGGAAAAGAAAAACAAGGAGATATTACCCATGATGCATATGTTTAATCATGGTAACATGATTACTTTTCCTGAAGGACCTCATATTGATGCTAACAATTTTGAACTTGGATTGCCCCTTATACAAAGGGTTGAGCAGTATCCTTTTGCAGGTAGGACCACAGAAGATTCAAACCGCCACTTCTCGAAGTTTGTGAAGATTGCGAACACACTAAAGTTGAATGATGTCGACAACGATTCCATTAGGGTAAGACTCTTTCCTTTTTCAGTAATTGATTCTGGTAAAGAATGGTTTGAGTGTTTGACCACAGAGCAAGTCTTCACGTGGACCGGATGGCATGGGGAAAACGGAGGATTTTTGCGGAAGAGTGGACCGGATGGCATGGCAATCATAGGGGAGTTCGCCACCAATAGTAGGGGGTGGTTGAAAGAAAGGCACAACTCGAGAAGGGTAGCAGCCATCAAAGAGGCCAAAGAAAGCTCCTTTTCAAAGGAATTGGCGGAGCTTAGAGTCAGGGTTGACCAAATGGACACATCAAGAAGAGAGGATCTGGTTCCACCGATCTCCGTCATTGCCGTCACAAAACCCGACACTTCTCCTGCTCCTACCGAAGACGTCAACTATGTCCAACAAGGGGGCGGTCCCAATAGGCCTTATAAGGGAAAATAATCGCCCTAGCCAGGTGGCAGTAATTTCAATAATTACAATGGAAACCGCCTCATACTAACCTTTCATATTCTAACAATAATTTCTTGCAACCCCTTGCAGAATTTAATGTGAGTAAAGGTGGAGTAGTTGAGCCGATCAAGAAAAAGGAGAAGTACGATCAAGGGATCATGAAGATATTGGAAGTGCTAGTGCAATATAGGAAAACCAATAACACCAAAATTGGAGTTGTTGAAGCAAGGTTGAACAACCTCGAGGCCGGAATTATCATCATTGCCTCCGCTGTCACAAACATTAAAAATCAAATGGACCAAGTCCAACAAAAAAAAGAAGAGGAGAAGGCGAAGGCAGGAGCACGAGTGGCCGATATCAACAAAAAGTGGGTTGCTAAACAGAAAAAGGATGAAGTCAGCACCTCCGGAACGAATTCAGGTATCTATCCGACTCCCAGCGGACAGCTGCACACGCCGCAGCGGGCAGCTGCCCAAGAGGCAGAAGCACCCACAAAACAGGAACTCGTGATTTAGGCATTTCCCTTTCCAGCCAAAGAAGAAGTTCAAGCTTGAAGAGCAATTTAGGCATTTCCTAAATATGTTCTGCAAAGTACATACTAACATCCCTCTCGTTGACTCTTTGCAGGAAATTTCTAGGTATGCTAAGCTATTAAGGGAGGTCGTAATGAAGAAGAAAAAGTTTACAAAGGCCGACCTTAAGTTCTCTCTCCATTGCAGAGAAATCATACAAAAGGAGAGGGTCTTGAAGCAAAAAGATCCAGGACAGTTCATCATTAGGTGCTCAATTGGAAACAGCAAGGTGGACAAAGCCCTTTGCGATCTAGGAGCAAGTGTGAACATCATGCGTTGAAATACTATGAGAAGCTAAATATTGGACCACTCAAAACATCGGATGTGATCATAAGGTTGGCCGATAACACCGCGATCAAAACAGTGGGTAGATCGAGGATGTGTTGGTAAAGGTTGATGACTTTATTTTCCCTGCCAACTTCATTATACTCGATATGAAAGTAAATAAAAATGTACCTCTCATCTTGGGTAGAGATTTTCTAGCCACTTGCAAAGCTCTTATTGATGTAGATAAAGGCGAGATCACGATAAGTGACAATTACAATAGATCCACCTTCCGAATCGAGAGTGTAATGCTTAAGTACGAATAGGCACAAAGAGTCAAAATGGGGCACGAATGCAGGATGGTCATGATGAGCGACAAGTCTAAGCTTTATAAGTCATTAGAAGGGGAAGATCTTTCTCAACCTTCTATTTTTATTGTTAATCCTTTACCTCAAGCCCCTAAAAAGAGCAAGCCTAAGCTAGCTAAGACTCCTTTGCAGGAAAGAACCAAGAGGAAGAATAAACCTCAACATCTAGTCGACTCCGAGGTTTACCTATTCAAAACTTCGAATGGGAAATACAAGTGGTGGAAGAAAATTTGCAACAAATTGGTCTCATTCGCGGTGTTTAGCACAAGCGTCGTTGATCCACACACCTAGTTGGGTCACTTCATGTTGAGCCAATGACTTAAAAACAAAGGCACTTGTTGGGAGGCAACCCAACTCGTTTTTTTCTTTTTATTTTCTTTTGTTTTCATTATTTTCATTTTTCCCTTAATTTTCATGCTTTGTGCACATAAAAAAAATTTAATCCGGAGCGGCCGCTGCACAATCCACAGCGGTGGCTGTCTGTTTACACGTGTGCAGGAACAGGTCGGACCCTAGGGCAGGCTGCAACAATCGTTGTGTGGGCTGCAGCGGCCCAGTGGAGACGCACCATTTTCAGAAGACGCACAGTAGTCGCTGCGCGAGAGGCAGTAGCGCGGAGCTACCTATTAAAAGGTATATTTTCTCATTCTTTTCTCAACCATCTTCTCCAATTCTTCCTTGCACACAACCCCCACTCCAATATATCACCAAATTCACACACTCGCACTCTCATTCCTCCATTGCAATCTCTTTTTCAAGCTTTCATTGTCCAATTCTCTCCAACGCAAGGTATGAATCCTACTCTTAATTTCTGAGTTTTGTTTGATTTCTTTCATGGATTTTGCTCTTTCTTGTTGAATTGTTCGGATGAAAAGTATGTTTTAGCATGGGGATGATTGTGATGATGTTTTTATTTGAATTGTGAGGTTATTATTACTTCCATGAATTGTGATACATGAGTATATTATACAGATTTTTGTTTTGTGTTGATTATGTTGATACATCTCTGAATGGGGGATTAATTCACGTTGGGGGATGGATTATGGTTGTTCTAAATTGTTGATATTGTTTTACATGATCACATGCTACAATTTAGAATGCTTATACGATACAAACTTGCGCACCCTTGTAGTTTATTGTTGATATTTGTTGGGTGCAAGTTTGGGGGAACCTTGTTTGTTTATCATTTCGTGCTCTTTTAAGAGCTTGATTTTCTTGTGTTGGAAAATGACAACAAGAGGAAAGCCCGAGAATGTGAAGAGCTACGGAGTTAGCCTTCCCACCGATGACCACAAAGCAATGTGGAAGAGAGTCTCGGCTAGAGACACGGTGCCTTCACGGTACCCCCATGAGCTACCCCTCACCACTTGGACATTGTGCAACGTCGGGGAGAGGAACAGCCTCATCCACATGTTCCAAGGGAGATGGCCCTCATGTAGAAGACTCACTCTCGAGTTCCTTAGCACGCTCAAGGTGCACAAGAACCCTGTTCCCGCATCCCCGAGAGGATAGACTTCTGCCTCGGCAACCGCAACCACACATTCTCTATGGAGGACCTTTGCGAAGTGTTCCATTACTTCAACCCTAATCCCGGCGAAGAAGTCGACTATGATTACTCCGATGTTTGGGGTGCTATGATCGTGGAAGGGGAAGAATTTGTCTCGGCCTACGCCAAGTCCTCTTCCATCCGTAACCCCGTCTTGAGGTACCTCCACCGAGCTATGACCCAATTAATGTTTGCTAGAATTGACGATAGAGAAGTTTCCCAAACTGAGCTTGACGTGATGTGGTGTCTTCTCACCTAGAGGGGGATCAACTTTGGAATCCTCTTCACTACCTGCGTCGACCGCATCTCCAAGAAGGACGGGAGTGTGATTTGTTGCGGGGGTTTGATCACAGCTATTGCCGAAAACATTGGCATCCCGACCACGGACTTTGTAACATCCCAAAATTTTGTGACTTTTATTTAATAAGTTGATTTGGAATTTCACTTATGAAACTTTCGTTTCTATGTGATTAAGTGTTTTGCGTGAAATAAATTTTCATGGTTAATGTGGAATGATGAGCTTGATGTTTTATATTTTCCAATGTGGGGAAATAATTAATAGGATCATGCATTTATATTTTTCGAGCCAATTCATTGGAATTTTCGGCCCCTCCACTAAATTTTGGAGGATATTTTATTTGTTTCCTAATTTGTGGAATCCCTTTTTATTCAAATAAATTCCTATGTCTAATTAATTGGGGATGTGAATATTTTTCTCCTACTTTTCTTCCATATCACACGCCCCCTATGCAATATTTTCCTTGTGAGAATTTAATTAATTGTTGCCTATTTTATGAGAGCCTTTTTCCTATAAATAAATTACCTAATTTAAATCCTATTCTTTTAATTGGGGATTTAAATAATTTCCTTGTGCAATTCCTTATGGAAATTTTCGGCCCCCACCATTATTTTCATACTTGGAGATTTAATTTATTTTGTTCCCTTGTTTATGAAATATTAACTTTTATTTCCTAAGTTGTGAATATATTCTCTCCAAGTAAATACCAAATAAATTCCTTGCTATTCCTACATGGAATTTTTGAAAATTTCCTCCCCTTCCCACATGCTTATTTTATTCTTTTAATTGTGGGATTTATTTAATTGTATTTTCCCCACAATTAATTAATTAATTGATTTTAAACCTAACCCTAATCCTATAAAAACACCTAAACTAAACCCTAGCCCCCATTCTCCCTCAATTTTCGTGCCTCCCTCCTCTCTCTCCACATTCTCTCCAAAAAACTTCTTCCACCATTGTTTCTTGCATCCATTGAAGTTTATTTTCAAGAATCTCCGACGAATCACCTCGTTTCTTGGTTCTACCGATTCGTTTTGTCAAAGAAGGTATATTGGCTTCACTTTTCCTCATTCTTTTCATTTGAACCATGTTCTTGAATCCTACATGCATGTAGTGGGTGTAGGAATCGTAGATCGCAAGTTTAATCGGGGAGGGAAAGTGAGTTTGCTTGAAAACCTTGATAAATATGCGTTTCAATTGAATTGTGTGAAGTTTGATTGGAATCTTTGGTGAATGATGTAAGTTTATGTGCAAACATGATTAAGAGAGTCTTATCAAGCATGATTGTGTGTTATAAGCATGAGAATTGGTGTTTGGATGATTGAGAAGGAAACCCTAATTTAGAAATTGTGTATCTGTTATCTGTGATGTTCGACCAGTAGCTTCTGATGAGTAATTGACCTATCAAACAGCCGAATTTTGATATGAAAATTTTACTGAGTAAACTTCAAGGTGTTACCTGTGTCTCGTGTGAATTTCAGCCCTTTTATCGAAAAATGAATTCTTAATAAATATTTGAAGTTGACTGCGCAAATCTGCCAGAAACTCGTGTTCTCGCCAAGAATGTTTCGTTTTCTGTTTGACTGACCAAATGACCTCCGATTGATGTGATTCTTAAACTAGATGAAAGTTTGAAGTGTCTTCTGAGTTGTGTTAAATTTTCAGCCTTTTTGGGCATTTGATGAATTTATGGTAAATTTTTCAAATGAACTGCGCAGTGCTGTCAGAAATTGTATGTTCCGACCAGAGAGTTTAATATGTGATATGACTGACTAAATGACGTGATTTCGGTGTGAAAATCTTCATGGATGAACTTGAATGTGCCCTCTGTATTGTGACCAAAATTTAGCTTCATATGAGGTCGGGTGAATTTATAGTGATTTTTACAAAACGGTCGCGCAGTTCTGCCAGTTTTCTGTCTTGTTAAAATGACACCTAGTTTCAAGTTTCAAAGTATTATATGATGCATGTATGTCCAAGGAACGTGTTTAAATGTTGAAATCACTTGCGATAAGTTGGAATGTGTTACGTGTGTCTTTACACCCTTTTGACGTATGTTGGGTTGGGGAATATGAGAAAAACGATGAGAGAGAAAACGATAGGACATGCATAGTAAAATGTTGATGTGGAAGGCTGACTTGTGTTGTCATTGACAAGGGTGTTGTGTACTCGTGAACTCGAGGATCGTGAGTTGCTATAAGTTGGGTTGTGAATTTGCTTAGCGATCGAGGTGGGCTTTCTTTTCAAACCTCTTTATTTTTCCGAAAATATGATGTGGTGTTATAAGGGTGGTTTAAAGTGTTATGTCATGCCGTGATTGTTTTGATGTTGAGATTTTTGCCTGATGCCTAGTTCGTTTGAGCTTGCTCCGTTAGGCTATAGGGCTATGTTGAGATTGTGCTTGATGCCTAGTTTGTGAGTTCGCTCCATTAGGCTATAGGGCTATGATAAACGAATTCGGGTCTGAGTAGGGCCGCAAACCCTATCAGGCTGTGTACACAGAGGGGATCGTGAGCCGTCCTTGCTAGTCGGCCGATCTCGTGGGCGAATAGTGTGGCCACACTTTCGTCGCACTATGGTAAGAGGATGTGATTGATTGATTGATGTGGAAAATGAGGAGATAAATTGTCTGGCCAGACTTGGATTTTTTGTGTTCTCGTGATATTTCTTACTATATAAAACTCGAGATCACTGGTATGGATGACATAACTTATTAAAATGTTTTCGGCATGAGCCCATTGAGTACAACAAGTACTCAGCCCTGCATATTATTTTTCTTATGTGCAGGTTGAGCGGGATGTTGCGGTGGATGTTGAACTGGTTAAAGACCCTAGGATACGTTGTGTCGTCATACATGGGCGTGATCCTTGACTCTCCCTGAACCTTATTTATCCGCTGCTATGTTTTAAATTATGTCTTAAGACCTTAATCTTTTCGTGTTGTGTTTGAACATGTATGGCAGTGTTAGGTTTAAACGAGTGTTTACGTTGTCTTTCTGAAAATGGTGTTTTCCGAGATTTAAGTTAAATGTTCGTTTACCTTAGTTTTTTTATATATATAGTTGTATTTCTTAAGTCAAATTTTTCTGGTGCCCTATATAAAAGTATGTTTCTTTACGTCTTTTAAAAAAAATGACCTTAAACTTCTTTAAACTAAGTTGTTTTTCTTCTTTAAGTCTTAAGTTGTTCTTTTAAACTGTTGTCCATGCATGTCGGTCACGATCGCCGCGTTTGTGATACCCCTGGTATGGGCGGTCGTGACAGACTTTGCCGGGGATATAGGGGAGATGTTCATCACCTATGAAGTGCTATTTTTGGTGGGGCTTTGAAGACCGATTATAGCAGTCAAGCGTTCTTTCTCCAAGTGGAGCGGGATCATTTTCCCATTCCTATTCCATACTTGATCAATGTCGACACGTAGGACAACCAAACCATGTGGAAGCTCAACACTTCCGCCCACCGAAGTGCCATTGAAGCTAACCCCATTCAAGGGGAGTTTAGGAAGAGGAACGTCCCATTGCGCATCCCCGCCTTCGACCCCGAGGAGGATTCTGCCTTTGATGCCATCGAGAATTATCATGAAGACGGGGAGCATTCACATGCTCATGGGAGTGGGGTATCGCACCAAGAAGATGAAGAGGAACAGGAGGAAGTCGAGTGCCACCGCAACCGCAATTGAGCGAACCGCCATCGCGGAAGGCCGAATGCCAATGAGGAGTTCCAAGTCGTCACCTCCGCCCGCTAGGAGAGATGTTCTCCTACATGCAAAACATGTCCAACACTTGGGACAACCGTTGGGCGGAGCAACAGCAAGAGAATGTCTTCAACCGTCAAGGTTGGGCAGTACAATGTGATTGGCGGACAGCGAAACAAGATTTTTGGGAGACTCAAATGCTCGCGGATGTTCATCAACGCCAACAAATTACCGAGCTCCAAATGATGGCTGCCGAGTCTCAAGAGGAGCACTAAACAATGAGTAACGACATTGTCATATGCTCAGATTTTGCACTGTTTTAAGTCCATTATTTGGTCCGTTTTGAGTGTCAAAGTTGCATTACATGTACATTATTTACATATTTTATCCATTTTGGTAGTTTGACGTGTTTTGTGAAAAATATTCCTCACCTACCAAAGAGGCATTACAACCAAAAATAAAGACCTTTCGGACTTTTGATGCTTAATCACATCAAGTAGAGGAGGGATTACTTTGAGCAAGTCTATGGTAAACTTTGCATGATGCATGATTTGAGTACTTATACACATTACCTTCATACACTTTGAGAGTGAGAGATAAATCACTTCCTATCTTTGGAAGTTTGCCACATGTGAGTGTATGATTTCAAGGTGTTCCACGAGCTAGTAATGAAAGTGCACTAATAAGTCTTGCTTGATTTGATTGCATTAACTAATGTTTAGTCTATCTTTTCCATGCTTTGAGGAAATGAAGAAGTCTAGTCATGCATTCTGTGCGTCTACTTTTGTTTCTTTATTATTTTGTTTGAGGACAAACAAAAATATAAATTTGGGGGAGTTGATACGCTTAGATTTTACACTGTTTAAATGTCATTATTTGGTCCGTTTTGAGTGTCAAAGTTGCATTACATGTCCATTATTTGCATATTTTATCAATTTTGGTAGTTTGACGTGTTTTGTGAGAAAAGTGCAAAATAGAACTGAAAAAGGTATAAAAACGTCAAATTCTGGAAGTTGGAACTGAAGCGCAACCCAGCAGCCCGCTGGACACAATGCAACGGTCGCTGAAACGAGTCCAGACAAATCTGGAGCTGTCCAGCGGTCGGCTGGGCACGGTCGCGCACGACAGTATGTGTTCAAAATCATTTTTCCGGCGATTCTGAAGACCTATCAGGGCGTTCTACATGTCATTCTCTTCGTCTTCAAACGTGCTTCGCGTTGGTATCAAGATCATCTCAATCGTAGTTCTGTAGAGAAAGTTATGGTCATTTTACAAAGGTTTCACAAAGCTGACAAATGCAGAATTTAGTCGGAAATTTAAAGAAGGAAATGTGAAGCCAAATATTTTCCTTAACCTATGGGGCCGAAAATTCCATCTTTCCTATTACTTGGAGGACACCTTTTACCATGTTTAAACCTTTGTCAAGCCTATTTGGTCTATTTTGAGTGTTAAAGTTCCATTACACATCCATTAATTGCATATTTTGTCTGTTTTGGTATTTTTACGTGTTTTGTGATAAATGTTCATATTTGAGCCTAAAAAGATAGCTAAAAGTCGAAGTTGGAAATCTGGAGCTTTCGAGACGTCCAGCGGTCCGCTGCATCACAGCCAGCGACCGCTAAGCCAGTAGCGGTCCGCTCCGGGAAAGTTGTGCTGCAAAGAGGAACACGCCCAGCGACCGCTCCAAACAATCCAGAAGCTACGGAACGATTGCCAGTGACCGCTGAAGCAATGTGCAGTGACCGTTGTTCATGAGGCAGAAGCTACGGATCAACCCACAGCGACCGCTGTCCAAGGTGCAGGGGCATGCTGGGAAAATGCGGAGCACGATTTTGACCTACTTTCTCCCCAAGATTTACCATACTTAGCCACTTTTTGCCTAAACTGATTAGGATAAAAAAAAATATGGCTATAAATCTTGGGCATATTTATTGACAATGATCTTCTTTCTGCTACATAATTCCAAAGCATATATTTTGAGAGTTTTTCTTTGATCATCAAAGTGCAAGGGTTTGAAAGAAGGAATCAAGAGAAGATCAAGGCTACAAGGATTCAACCTTTGGGTTTTATTATTTTAGTTCTTATGTTCCTTTTGTTTTCCCTAAAAACTATGTCTTTAGCTTATTCTACCATGTGTAACTAAATTCATAGAATTCTAGGGATGTGTTAGTAACGACTTTGGTTATACAATTCATTTTCTATTTAATATCCGTTTTGTTCTTACTTCGTTTCTTTTCTAAGTGTTGGATAATTGCTTCACGTTTGAGTGACACATTCTATGATGATTTAATATAACTTGCTACATAATCGTGAGAGGAGGTTGGCGAGTTAGATCTACTTAGTAGACACTACAATTAGCTTCCCTTAAAACGGCGCTGTTAATTGAGAGTGAGGACTTTTCAAAGGTCATAGGAGCTTTTAGGAGTTACGAATCTAGGATTGACAACCCTAGTGAGGTAATCAACGTTTGTATCGCATGAGCATAACTTAGGTGACTCGTCCTACTGAAGTAAAAATTGTGCTAGGGTATTGTAGTTGGAATTTGTATAACCATAACTGTGAACGCACATCCCTGAAATTCTCTTATCTCATATATTTGTCTCTAAGTTTTATTTGCAAAAGTTGTTTCATTCCGCTTTTTATTTTCAAAAATTCAACTTTCTCTCGGTTTTCCAAATAGTGAAAGAAGCTTAGTATAGGATAGCCAATTTGTGATTGTTTTCCCTGTGTTCGATATCTGGTACTGACCTTTAGCTATACTATTCTTACCCTATATACTTGCAGGTATTTTTAGTGCTAATAAAAAATGCATCACGCGCAACGCCCGATCGGGCAATTATCGTCCAGGTCGGGCGTTTTTCACTACAATGCACAATCTTCGTAAAACAACCATATCTTCTTCTATTGGACTCCGATTGAGACATATAAGGTATCCACGCGAAGCTCTTTTGAAGATGAATGCAACGGTAGACTTGTAGAAGTATTTGAAATTAATCTTGGAGGGTTGTCTACTGTTCATATTCGGACCTTTTATCTTTCTCTTCTCTCTCTCTTAGAGCCTGGTCTTTTGTCTTACAATATATCAAAATGAGTCCATTTTCACCTTAAAAAGTGTGTTAAGATAATGCAATAAAGGACAACAATTTGATTCACATCAAATACCTCCAAACTTAAGTCTTGCTCGTCCCGAGCAAGTTAAACAATTTAGCACTCTGTAGACCTAGATAATCTTTCTTCTCATATCACGCCAACCGACACGAGTCCTCCAATCGTATTGGATTGACCCATCATTCACTAGCAAGTAGGACTTTGGAACATGCAATGTGCACCAATCAACCGACCAACCACCTAAGAGCTTGTCACTCCACTACCAATGTTTGCTCGGGCAGTGCCTAGAGAGTTTCAAACCGTCGTAACTAGATCATCAAAATGAGTTCTTCCGGCTATTCTATTTTTTTTAAGGTACTTAAGGTGTTTCCCCCAAACTTAAACAAAACTTACCACTAACAAGTCGTTGTGTTACACAAATCAAAGGACTTTGGTCATTTGGTTGTAATGGGACTTTTGGTCAAGGTGAGATCATATTTAGCTAAGTGACTCACCACCAAGTTTATAGCAATAACACATCCATTGCAAATCTCACATCTCAATTACAACTTAATACACACCCCCAAACTTGAGATTTTTCATTATCTCAAAACTAACAAACCAACACTTTTATTCTCTTTTCATTTTTCACTTCACTTTTCTTTTTGCCTTGGATTTTTTAAACATGAAAGGCTGCCTTTTATTCTCTCACAATAATTATTCTTCATTTTTTTTTGAATTATTCACCACCTAATGGCTCAAACACACGCCTTCTCTTGTCACACAATGAACCCTCCTGTGAATATGCTAGCACTCTAACCTTGGTGATCGGGACTGAAAATTAAGGGCTAGACAAGGATAAATAACATAGGCTCATTTAGTGACTTAAATTTTCAACAAAGAATAAGGCTTCAAAGCTCAAAATTGGCTCACTAGGGGTTTATGAAGGGTAAGACATGTGATAATATGGATGTGAGGTTTAACGTCCTATTGCCTAATCCTTTTCATGCATCAACAGTAACAAGTTCACAATTCATCAAGCTTATGTCTAGAAGGTCAACCTTAAAGCCTTTTTTCATCATTTGTTTTCAAACTGGAATTATCCTTTCTCCTTAGCTCAAGAAATCGGACTCCTAAGGACACTACATTCACTTGATCGAAATATAGAAGTTATAGCTCTCAAGCGGTTAATAAGTGAAAGAAAGGTTCAGCGGCCCAACTCTTAAGAGAAACTAAGTCCACACCAACAAATTCTAAAGGAAACGATGTGCCTAGTGACATTCGATGGAAGACAATCAAGGATGCTTATACACAAATATAGGAAGAATTTAAGTCAAACTCAACACTAATCAAACAAGCATGCGAACACCTCCCCAAACTTAAATCATGGATTGTCCTCAATGTGCATACTCATGAAACGCAATGGATAAAAATAGTAAAGAAAGGGGCAAGATGACTCCCTCAAATCATGTTAAGTCGGATTTGGTGGATCGGGAATTTCTTTCCTTCGGCTCGGCTCCTTGTAAGTAGCTCATCCTTATTCCTAAAAAACAAAACTAGACATCAAACTATTTACAATACCCGGTTCAAGATAAAAAATGAGGGAAAGAACCGAGTTAAGAACACCCTCGTGATCAAAATAAAAACTAAACAAAAAAAACATAAAACAATCTCACCACAAACAGTTGGGTTGCCTCCCAACAAGTGCCTTTCTTTAACGCCTTTGGCTAGACATTCTCACCAACTTTATGAGTTTTCACCCGTGGGATTACCAAACTCCTCAGATCCCTTCTTCTAAGAAGTTGAATCCCCACCACAGACTCAAAGAAGGGATTCAAGACCACCATCCCCCAATCTTGTAATTTTATCTTCGGTTTCTTCTTCTTGCGAGACGGGGGGCGGTGGTGATGAGTGATGATCATGGATGCTATGGAATGGCAACAAGCCAAGT